>NC_090653.1:168222253-169422253 GCF_040937935.1 Hyperolius riggenbachi | reverse complement strand
GGAATGCTTTACATTCCACTGATGAGTTGTAAGAGCGTGTGCTGCTTTATTGAGAACATAAGGGCAAATATGTAGAACTGACACACATGCTGATTTGCCTTGCAAGTAAAATCGCTGCTGTGCAGGAAATCTTGAGGTGCCAATACATGCTTTAGCCAGCAGGCCGTATTTGATCTAATTAGCTTTGGGTCATTTCACTATATGCCGGTGTTGGCTGTCAATTTCTGGTGAAAGTCAATGACAAATGAAAAGACTTATAGATTTCTGCATATAAACTGTATTGTTCACATGTGTATTTTCTTTATGTATTTCTTTCAATGTGCCTAGGTGTATAAAAGTGTTTATATGCTTTTATTTTTTGTGCATAGAGTACAGTTCAATCAAGGAAAATATGTTATTAGATTTTTCTATTTTCTTGGTGCTGGCCAGATGGAATAACAACACAAAAGAGCTAATTGTATATACTAATGACCTGTTCACATGTCATTTCTTGGAGCACTCTTACTGGTCATTTTACTTAGAATCCAGGGGGGTAACTAGACAGGTATGCGTCGGGAAAAATAGAACCACACATGTTACGTTCCTGGCATAAGTATTGGTATCTGTAAAAATGCAGTGTGCTGCCTGCGCTCATCAATTTGACTAAACCTTAGTGAATCAACTCCTTTGTGTGGTGGCTGTAGTGTCCTGTACACATCAGCTGTTCCCTTCTTGATCTAAGAACATGGTAAGGTGGTGAATGGAGTTCAGTAATAGCAGCCAGCATTCATTTAGCAGCAGCTTACAGTTTTCTGACTATACAAACACTAGAAATGCACAGACAGGGCAGAAGGTTGCAGTTTGTATATTGGGACATCTTTTTCTCTAGTCTAGACTGTAGAAGAACAGGACTCAAAACTTAATGTTTTAGGTATTGAATAGTACTGGAGTGACTATAAGCACCTTTTCAATTTTGGATTGCATTCTTCTCGAGAGCTATGACATCTTCAGCTTATAAACTTCACAACTCCAGGTGATCTGCTGGATTTCTCATTGCATATAGACCACTAAACTTTGTAACTACTAGGTAAGGGAAAAAGAGGCGCCCCAAATGCAGCTACCGGCATTTAGTGGCACTTTATTTGGCCTGAGGAAGTGGGCGAGTTCCCACAAAACGCGTTGCCTGTGCTCTATACTAATAAATAATTAATTTCATATGAATTTGTCATCATTGAGTTAAGCCACCTCATTTTCTTCATGTTATTTTTGTTAATTACAAATGCAAAATAATATTTCCCCCACTCACTGCAAGGAAGTTAAAGAGGAACTCCAGTGAACATAATGTAATAGTAAAAGTGCTTCATTTCTACAATAATTATGTAAAAAATTATGTAAAAAATATTTAGTCAGTGTTTTCCCATTGTAAAATATTTCCTCTCCCTGATTTACATTCTGACATTTATCACATGGTGACATTTTTACTGCTGGCAGGTGATGTCAGTAGAAGGAGATGCTGCATGCTTTTTTGGCAGTTGGATCCAGCTGTAAACAGCTGTTATTTCCCACATTGCAATGAGATTCACAGACAGGAAACTGTTCGGACCTGTGGGAGGGGTTTCACCCCAATATCAGCCATACAGAGCCCCCTGATGATCCGTTTGAGAAAAGGTAAAGATTTCTCGTGGGAAAGGGGGTATCAGCTACTGATTGGGATGAAGTTAAATTCTTGGTCACGGTTTCTCTTTAACCTAAGGCCACCCCTCCGAGTGGGAATGGGAGCAGTTTGCTCTTGCTGCTGAGAATACAGGTCCTATACAGTGTAGCAGACATTGCGGAAGTTGCGGACAGGTACTGTATAACATGCATGGGGCACCGGGATGACACTTATCATTAGGGGGAAAGCGCTGGGGCGGGCGAGGCAGTCGGATATGGCGTCACAAGGCCGATTCTGGATCGATTTCTGCATGAAATTGATCGGGAATTGGCCTGCCGCGTATGGGCAGCTGACAGGTTAACCTTTGTTAGTTGGCTTCAAATAAACTTTATATACCAGACCTCATATATGGCCTTTGCATCCATTTTTTGCTCTTTTTAAACTTACATATACTGTATAGGGGTTGTCCTTTTGCTCTTCTTCATTGTGTGTTAGTGTTTGAAACAGGTCTATGACCTACTTCCCCCTGTTATAAAACCTTCTTGGTAGCAATATTGTTTGCGCAAATATGCTTGCTCGTTTTTCTTCTGTTGCTTAACCATGAACAACCATTCCCATCATAGCAGTTAGTTGCTATTACTAAACTGCTTGGTGTAATTTGGACTGGTTTATTGTTACCACCTTTGTCTGACCCTTGATTGCCACCTGTCTTGACCTCTGCCAGTTTGGCTATGTTCCTGTCTCACTCCTGGACTGGTTTTCTGTCTAGCTGTTTGATCTCTCTGCATGACCCCTAACTTATGGCTCACACACACGGGGTACGGCCTTCGCTGCAACCACGTGGCACGCGCGTGTTGCGGCGACAGGTCGCCCGTGTGTATGACGCGCGTGCCCCAAACCGTCGCTACTCCGAGCTGTCGCCAGGCAATTGACTTGTTTAATCGCCGGCAACAGCTTTCGCCGCAACCGTCGCTAGTCCGCGTGTGTATGCGGACTAGCGACAGAAGACCCAATGCAAGTAAATGGAGCATCCGGCTGGGGGATGCTCCATTCACAGACAGCTTCCGCCGCGTCTCTGCCTTTCTGGCGAGACGTGTAGACAGCTGTCGCCACCAAGGAGCTGTAGCTCCCTGGTCTCTTGTAGCCATGCAATGGGGGACAATTGTGCCCCGTGTGTATGTAGCCCTTGACCTCAAGTTTGCCTGGCCTCTGTATTGACAGTCAGTCAAGATTTTGAAAACAAGAGACACTGAACTTTTGAGCGCTTTACCCCACACTCTACCATTTCTGACCTCTGGTATTGACCTTTGCCTTAATTTCTACCCTGAGGTATTTCCTAGGCCCAGAGCCTAAATCTTGCACGCATAAGTCATTGGGACAACCGAAGTCCGGTAGATGTGTTCATGTGCAGATGTGTTTTCCGTTCAAGCAGGGGCTTGGAGGGTGGTTGAAATTGGGATATACTAAAATCAGTGATTGCCTAATGCCTAATACACACGGTACGATATTCCATGCAATAGATGGATCCGATAGGCAAACTCCGTCGTGTCCGATATTGCTCCCGATTTTTTCCGTGCTCGATTTCTCATAGCGGTGAATGGAAAAACATAAGAAAAACAAATAAAGATAAGAAAATCGAGTGAAGAATCGAGTGCGGAATCGTGCGGGAAAAACGATTTGGGTCACAAAATCGCATGGAAAATCTTACCGTGTGCACCCAGCATAAGAGCCTTATGCTGGGTACACACCATGTGTTTTCCCGCTCGATCCGTGGGTCGATCGGGATCGATTCGACTATTTTCGACGTGCTGGATTTGGGCTTTGATCATTCCTACTGTTGATTTTGCATACTTAACATGCAAATCGACGGCAGGAACGAACGAAGCCCAAATCGAGCACGTTGGAAATAGTCGAATCGATCCCGATCGACCCGTGGATCGAGCGGGAAAACGCATGGTGTGTGCCCGGTATTAACCCTTACCGCCCTGAATTTGCTCAGACATTTGTTGCCTCTAAGCTTATTAGTACTAATTATCTACTAGCATGGCTACTGTCAGTAATTCAATTACCATGCACCCAAGTGATCATAATACAAGTTTTAAGCACTGAAACTAGCTGCTTTGTCTTTAGCCACCTCTTAAAGCCAGATTTAAGTCCTTAGGCCAGGTGGTATATTATAGTAAATACAGTTTAGCTTTTGTATATTATTGTGAGCAAGTTTGGACAACTGATGATTACTCAGTTTAGACAAATGATTACTCCAGCCAGTAAATTAGGCATAACTTCCACTGAAACACCTTAGCTTATCAGTGATCAGACTGCTTCTTCACTGGGGATTTGCTGAGACGATGATTTAGCACATTAAATGAGAAAAGTTATTCCCCACGTGAGCATGTTGTAATAATTCATGTTACTGATACTGTCTCTTCACGGCAGGAAATTGCGCTGGCACAGCTTCCAGAACTCCCATCGGCCAAGCCTGAGCTCTGCATCCCTGGAAATTAACAGGCAGTCTGCACCACAGCTTCACTTACTGCAAAAGCTATCTCTGCTCAGACTCACAGCCATCATGGAGAAATACTCTGTGCCCAGCAAGCAAGGGTGGGCGTGGTAAGCATTATTTTTTGCATAGTTGAATTTAAAGCAAGAAAATCCATTTCTACAAAACCTGAAAAGTAATTTGTTTGCCTTTGCTGCTGTATCTGTGTCATAAGTGTGTTTTTTGGACCAGTTGGTAAGGATACTTCATAAAATATATAAACATCCATACCAGCTTCTAGTTATGCATACCTGCAATATTCCACCAGCCCATAACACCGACTTTGAGAAGTACCCACTGATGCAGAAATCCCCCTAAGCCATTATAAAAAAAATATTTTCTTCTCCAATCAGAGAGGGGCGGAGATTTGGATTTTAAATTTGCTAACCCAAAATTTGATATTTGGCACATCAGAAAAGGGCATGATACTTTATTTGCAATAACAAAAAACACTATTGAATTGGCTCTTGCAAGTAAAAGCCTTTGTTCTATTGTGACTAGAGATGAGCTGAACTGTAATGCTGGTGAATAGTTTGCAGCAAACAAGGGTGTTCGAAAGGTGTTTGAAATTCGCATCTAACCCCAATTTTTTGTTTAATTTGCGTTTGCAGTTCTCCCATAGGCATTAATGAAAGGAAAGCGGCCACTGACATTAGCAGTTAAAGCACACCCGAGGCGAAAATAAACTAATGAAATAAACAATTGTATCTATCTTCCTTCTTCTAAAATTGACTTTTTAGGATATTCCACAGTTTTATGTGTAAATCTACTTTTTAAGTTTTTACTGTTTTATTATTTTTGCCTAATAAAACATTCATTGAAGTATGGCAGAGCTAAAATCTATGAACTAGTAACCCTTATTATTATTATTATTATTAATAACCCTTTTTATCTTTTTCCTGCTCTCAGAATCCATTTTCTGCTAGGAAAGTGTTTTATAGTTGGATATTCTTATCAGTGAGGGTCACACTGTAGTCACTTCCTGTCTGAGACAGCCACTTACATACCTGATTTTGAACATTTTCAGGCTGAGAAAGAAAAAAAGGAACACAGCAGCATAGTTATTTGTGTGCTAGGCACTGTACATACCCATGTCTATCTCATTGTGTCACATGTCACCTCGGGTATCCTTTAATAGAAAAGCCCCCTTACGTGCTAGAAACACCAAATTTTCAGGGTATGTGGAGGGGGACAGTGGGTACAAGAATCATTTTTTTTTTCAAAAAGTCCTTATAGCATTTGAGAAAATTGGTTTTAAAGTTTCATAGGAAAAAAATAATACATTTAAATGCGGTAAATGACAGATAATGTAGCAAACCTAACGGTAGTGTACATTTACATATATATAAAAAAAGAGCAATGAATTTCAATGAATTTCATGCTTTGGTCAGGGATCGCTATACAGCCACAATGTGGCAACTTTACCTATTTTTTGAAACATTTTTTTTTGTTTAAAGTGTGGGAAATAAAAAAAAAAATGACGTGGGGTCCCCCCTCCCGAGCTTCTTTAACCCCTTGTCCCCCATGCAGGCTGGGATAGCCAGAATGTGGAGGCCCCTGAGTACCCTGAGCTATACCAGCCCGCATGGTCCATGGTATTGGGGGGGTGGATCTGGGGGAGAGGGGTGGAGATTCGGATTTATAATTTGCGAACACAAAATTTATTTTTGGCCCATCACTAATTGTAACATCTATCTGTATCA
The DNA here is from genome assembly GCF_040937935.1 of Hyperolius riggenbachi. Taxonomy (NCBI): domain Eukaryota; kingdom Metazoa; phylum Chordata; class Amphibia; order Anura; family Hyperoliidae; genus Hyperolius; species Hyperolius riggenbachi. The sequence goes on along the minus strand of NC_090653.1, from coordinate 169,416,378 downwards.
GCTCTTTCAACATAGTCACCACTAAAGGTAGACATACATCTAGCGGTGATGAGCAGATTCGACCAAGAGACAAATCTCTCTCTTAATCGAATCTGATTAGACAGTGATCTGTCAGCTGCCCATACATCGCAGGCCAATACCCGATCAATTTCATGCTGAAAACAAACCAGAATCCGCCTTGTGACACCATATTCAACCGCTTCGCCACCCCGACGCTTTCTCCTTAATGTTGAGTGTCCCCCCGTTACCTCATGCATGTTATACATTACCTGTCCACGACCTCCGATTGTCCCCGCTGGCTCTGGGCACACTCTTCATACACATTGCGCCACATGGTTGCCTAGTAACGTGGGCGCTTGTATGACACCTAACGTTATACGCACGCCATTACTAGGAAGCCACGTGGGGTAAGCGTGTATGTAGAGCGGAATGCGCCTGGAGCAGCGGAGGACTAGCGGAGGCCATGGACAGGTAATGTTTAACATGCATGGGCCCTGGGGGGGTTGGGTTGGGGGGGGGGTCAGCGGTGGGGGTTTCGTTGCATTCGTCAATCGACCCAAAGTTGCATGCCGCTACCACCGCACACCCGATCGAGCACGTCGGCACAACATTTTGCAGCATGCGCAATCTACTATGCGACCAAGTGCATGACAGACAATGCGACTATTGTCGGTCATGCACTTGGCGGCACTGATTTTCATCTGATTCGATTAAATTAATCGAATGGTCGGATGGTCGATCGGCTGCCAGGTTGCCTGATGTATGGCTACCTTAAGGTCTGTGCAATAATTCCACAACTTGGTCTTGGATGTCACCGTGACAACCATGACCTTTTCTTGTTTCTTTCGTGGCTTAGTAGCCAAATTAGATGCCATAACAGAAACATGTACCTCTGCAGCTGCCTGCATCAGTTTGATCCCACCGCTCAGTTCCTTTCAGCATAGGCACCACTAAGTGTTGTGTAATAATTCCACAACTCGTTCTTGGATCAATCTATCTGTCAAGGCGCTTTGAGCACCTCAATTAGAGCTCAGGAGATTTGGGCACAGCTGGCGCCACCATACTTATGTCTGTAGTGGCTCATAGTGAGTAACTTTGGCGAAGTCAGAAGACGGAGCTGAAGTTACTTTTAAAACACTGTAATTCGGCCGCCAGCAATAGCTGGAAGCCGAATTACAATTACACCATTCCCCACCATCCATGCACACCTGGAGGGGGAATAGTAGCAGTTGGCTGATAGTGTAATGGTTAAGGGCTCTGCCTCTGACACAGGAGACCAGGGTTCGAATCTCGGCTCTGCCTGTTCAGTAAGCCAGCACTAATTCAGTAGGAGACCTTTGGCAAGTCTCCCTTACACTGCTACTGCCAATAGAGCGCGCCCTAGTGGCTGCTGCTCTGCTCTGGCGCTTTGAGTCCGCAAGGAGAAAAGCGCAATATAAATGTTATTTGTCTTGTCTTGTCTAGTAACTATCGACCTCTGGGACTTGTGCAGGAGCAGGGTAAGCTGTATATCAGCTATAGGTAAGCTGTATATCGGCTATATCCTGCACCCAAGTCTCCCAGTGGCGATTTCCCTCGTACACGTCAGGGCGCTTAGTGGCCTTTTAGTGCTATAGTTGAGACAACCACACTTTCTCTCCATGCTCAATATCTTGAAAACACTGCACTAATAAACCGGCATAATCTTTCACCTCTTGTCAGGATTAAAATACTTTTTACTTAGTTACATATAGTTACATAGTTTGTTGAAAAAAGACAACCAGAAAATATGGTATAACACTAGCCTGTACCCTTACATATCCCAGTTTATCCAGAGGAAGGCAAAAAAGAAAATTACAAGGCTTTACCAACGAACCTTAAATAGGAAAAATTCTTGACTCCAGATGGCAATCCTTGATCAACACCATTGGGAATTAGCTAGTAATAGCCATGGATGTCCACCCAAGCCCTCATTAAATGCAAATATAGAATTTACAAATTACAACAACTACTCTCTGTGGTAAGATGTCCCACATTTTAACCACTCTTACTGTATAGAACCCCTTTGTAAATATATGACCACAACTTTTTTTCCTCCATACACAGATCATATCCGCTAGTCCTAGAGGCAAAAAGCTCATCTGCCAAGCGTTTATATTCCCCTGATGTATTTATACATGTTAGTAGATCTCTAAGGTGTCCTTTATTCAGACTGAATAAGTCTTGTTTAACCCAGTTTGGTAAGTGAGAACTTACATTCCTCTGATCAAGTTTGTTGCTCATCTCCGCACCTGCCCCAAAACTCCAATGTTCCTCCTGTAATACAGTGCCCAGAAGCGTATTCCATATTCCAAATGCGGCTTTACAAGAGAGCTTATGGGCAGAATTATGCTAGCATCTCTAGTTTTTATTTCCCATTTAATGCATCCCAAAATGTTATTTTCTTTAGTCGCAGCTGCTTGGCTTTGAATTCTATTATTTAACTCTTCGTCAACCAGTACTACTTCTGAGTCCCTTTCCAAATGTGATGTCTCTATCTGTATCCCATTTATTTTGTTTGGTGCTAGACCATTGGTGTGACCAAGATGCATAACTTTTGATTTACACTTTTCAACATTACATTTTATCTGCAATTTACTTCCCCATGTAGCCATCTTATCCAGACCCTTCTGCAATATTTCAATATCTTCCTGTGTGTTGATAATTCGACACAACTTGTTATCATCTGCAAAAAATAGTAACATTACTTTCTACTTTATTCGTTTTTACTTTTGTATTACGGTACATTAAATTCTCCAAACAGAAGGCCTCAAAGAGTAGCTTGTAATTTCCCATAATAAAACCTCAAACATTTTTTTTTTACTATTCAAGCTCTTATTGCACACGTGACAGAAAAGTATGTTACTTACTTTTCTGTCACAAAACAAATGAGCACAGCATTTTTGGACTATCAGACCTGTGTTTTGCTGTGCATGCCTAAGATTATTATAAGGTTTTGAATTGAATAATCAGGGAAAACCAAAATACAATTATAAAACAAATGCTTGTTTTATATACAGCACTTTTAGTATGCCGCAAGTCACCCAATTGTTATGCTACATTATTCAGTTTTGGTAGGTGTTAATAAATAACTGGGCAGGCAAGGTGTTATAGCATTATAGTATTTGTTTTTCTTGCTTCAGTTATCTGAACTGTTGATGTGGGGATTGGCAAATGATGCCTCCAAAAAGGGGAAATCCTAAATAAGTTATAAAAGTCACAACCTGGTTCTACCTCTTTGGAAATAAAGGATTGCATGAGTCTTCAAAAATAAAGGATTGCATTAGTCTTCAAAAATAAAGGATTGCATGAGTCTTCAAAAATATTAGATACAGGTTGTCAAGGTGCCATGTATTGCTCAGTGAAAATTGTACAATATTGAAAACCCATGCAGATTAAATAAAAATATGTTATGTAAATTATTTGCATGTTAAGAAAGAGAAACAAGACATTTAGAGAATGTGATAAAAAAAAAAAACACCTAAAAAATGCTAGTTAGAGGGCTCGTTCAGACTATGCGCACTACCGTGCACATTTTCAGCAGCGCGTATAGTGTATGACACACAAGAACGTTAGAAAGACAGCTTTTCTACCATTCCCATCATATGCCGCTGCGCAGCAGTGCGAAGCGCTATCGCACTGCTGCATGCATTTTTCAGTAATCGCAGCACTGACCCATTTACTGTAGTGAATGGGATCAGCAGTGTAGCACAAAGTAGTGCAGATGGCGTGTGATCGTATGCATTGCGTTCCGATCGCACTGCCATCTCCGCTAAATGATGTGAAAGAGGCTTAAAAAAGAGGGTTTGAAATGTTTATAGATAAATTGTCTTTTACCACCTCCTAGTGGCCAGAAAGAAATTTACCAGTAAACCTGGTACATTATATAAAACCTTTAGTTTCTATCAGGGCTGTGGAGTCGGAGTCAGGAGAAAATGCACCGACTCCGACTCCTAATGAATTTAAACTGTAATTAAAATAGAAAATGTGATAAAATGTTCTATTTCTCAAATAATAGTCACCATAAATAATTTATATATACAGTAATAGCTGTGCTTAGACCACAAAAATAAAATAATACAATCAAAAAATAGTTACTTGTGCTGCTTCAATAAAGCAGTCCCCGTATTTTTAAAGTCAGATATACTGTACATATCTGATAGTGACTGTATATATGTTGTGTACACAAGAATCATACTAAATAACATCTATGCTGTAAGAATAAAGCCTGTTGTGTAGCTGTGTCACTAATAGATGGAAATAACTCTGCGTTGATGCTGGTTTATGCAAATGTATTTGCTCATGAAATCAAATAATTTGATATGTTGTTAAAGTTTGGTTTAGTGACTACGAATTAAATGGTACCTGAGATGGAGGAAAAGAAAAGTTTCATACATACCTGGGGCTTCCTCCAGCCCCCTTCAGGCTAATCCAGTTACTGTCCCACACCACCACCTGGATCTTCTGCTATGAGTCCCGGGAATTCAGCCAATCAGCGCAGTCCGGCCACATGCCGCTTCCACAGCTAGGAGTGTTCTGCACCTGCGCAATAGTGCTGCGCAGGTGTAGTAAGCTCCCAGGAGTGTGTGCATGGGCACTACGCCCGACTGGCTCAAGTACGTGGACCCATAGCAGAAGATCCAGGTGGCGGAGGAAGACAGCAAGGGACTGATTAGCCTGAAGGGGGCTGGAAGAAACCCCAGGTATGTATAAAACTTTAATTCCATCTGTCTCAGGTTTACTTTGTTACACAGTAGTACTATACTCTACATATGCACTCCCCACAGAGCTGCAGGGAATCCACTGAGAATGTTGTGCCCATTGAACACAGAGGTGTTGTCTATCACCCATAAACCTGGTTCAGATTGTACATGAATAATGTGTAATAGAGTAAAAATAGCCTCATTCTTTTGCAGAGTACCTGCACATCACTCTTACATGTACCCACAGTTATATTGCCTAGGGCCTGATCCATGTTCAGATTGTGCATGAAGAATTTGTAATAAAGGAACAATCCCCTCATTCCCCTGCAGAGTACCTGCACATCACTCTTATATGTACCCACAGTCACATTGCCTAGGGCCTGATAGATGTTCTTTGTTCCTGTCTTCTACAAGTACTCTTACCAAGGACTAGTTTTAGTCTATGATTAAAAGTATTAGAGGCAGAAGGTCAGCCGGCTAGCCAGGTAACTGGTATTGCTTAAAAGAGAATAAATATGGTAGCCTCCATATCCCTCTCACTTCAGTTGTGTTTTAAAATTCCTAAGCGTTGGCAGTTAAGAGATGCATTCCATTTTACATACTTGCAATCAACCAAATTGTAATATAATGTAATGTAATATCATATGCAAATTAGAGGAGTCGGAGTTGGTGGAATCCTAACCTGAGGAGTCGGTGGATTTTTATACCGACTCCACAGTCCTGGTTTCTATAGCTTTATTTTATAGGAGTGCATTTTTTTAAAAGTGAATTAACAGTTTGAAAAAGTTTAATCACACTATATGTGTTGCTTTCAGTCATAACGCACCGCACATGCAAGTTCTTAGACTTTAATGTTAATATTCAAAGTACAGTGTGTGTTCCCGAGTGTTGCATTGTAACACGGCAATTAGGGCATGATGCATGCGGTTTCCTGTCCGTTTCAATTTCTCGAGGCCACTGACGTCCATGTCATAACGAGCTGTGATGCACATTCCATTCATTGGAAACACATGCACAGAATCATGTTCGCGTTGTGCAATGTGAATGATCCCTTAGTTTTTCCTTACTACTTTTTGCTTACTGTTTGAAAAAGGCTTAAGGTAGCCATACATCAGGGACTTGGCGGCTGATCGACCATTCAATTCGATTATTATAATTGGAGGAAAATGGGTGTTGCCAACTGCATGCCCAATCGGCGATGCAACCAATTTCGGGCTGAAATTGGTTATATATATATATCGGACATGCTGCAAGATGTCGCATCGTCATAGTCGATCTGGTGTCAGTAATGGCGATATCGGGGCAAACAACGGACCCAACGAAACCCCCGGTGCGTTTCCCCTAATATATAAATGTGTGTACATTTATACATTACCTGTCCTGTGTCGCGGTCCCCGTCTGTCTTCTGAATCCACCACTCTTCAATTAGCCAACCATGTATGCCGCTGGTGCGTGTGTGACATCATGTACCATGCCAGTGGCATGTATAAGGCTAACTTAAGAGCGGCGGATTCGGAAGACAGATGGGCACTGTGACACAGGACAGGTAATGTATAAATGCAATGGGGAACAGTGATGCGTTGGCGGAGACGACAGGCTCGGCCGATTCCAAAGAGATGTCATGCTGAAATTGATCGGGAATTGGCCTGCGGTGTATGGGCAACCGAAAGATCTCTCTCTAATCAGATTCAATCAGAGAGAAATCTGTCTCTTTGGTCGAATCTGACCATCACCGCTAGATGTATAGACACCTTTACTGACGGTCATTGCAATAATTGTCAGTCTCTACGGAGTTTTGCAAAAAGCAGTTATTTCCCACAATGCAACGAGGTTCACAGACAGCAAACTGTCAGGACCATGGTCATGCCATCACACGGTGGGAGGGGTTACACTACAATATCAGACACATAACCCCCCCAGCCACACCCCCCCCCCCCCCCCCCCGATCGATTTTACAAAAAAATTTGCCCCGCAGAAAAACAAACAACCAACTGAATGCATATACTGTATAATGAATTTTGTGTGTATAATTAGGCGAGTTATTTTTACCATATTGGTTTACAAATGTCATTGTTATTATAGGACTGTTCCTAAATTCATGAAGAGAAGTAAAGTCCCAGACTACAGAGGAAGAACTGTGTTTGGCATTCCACCAATTATCAATGTACAAAGGACAGGTCAGCCACTGCCACAGTGCATCCAGCAAGCAATGCGTTACATCCGCAGCCAGTGCCTCGATCAGGTATATGAACACTGGATGCAGAATAATGAGGGCCGCATGTTTAGCATTGTTTGAATTACCCTCGTTTTCCCTAACCACACATAATGATATTCACACTTTGTTCTTTGTGCCTTAGATTGGAATCTTCCGAAAGTCTGGGGTGAAGTCTCGAATTCAGCTTCTGAGACAGATGAATGAGGCTTCCCCTGATAACGTTAGCTATGTCGGGCAGTCGGCATACGATGTTGCTGATCTGGTGAAGCAATATTTTAGGGACTTGCCGGAGCCCATCTTCACCACAAAGCTAACTGACACCTTTCTGCAAATCTACCAGTGTGAGTGCTTCTTTTATCTACTGTAAATTAAGAATATTTTTATATTGGAGAACTGTGTCAGCTCCCCCCCCCCCAAGGAAGTAAAATACCCCCACGCAACACAGAGGCAGCAAAGTAGGGCCTTAACACCTTCTATGGAGCACCTTGAATGCCCCCTTATTGACCTTTACCTACAACCAACCCAAAAAGCATATCACATCCCTGATGATTTCAAGGTCAGGTCACTTTAAATGCAGCTGACAGCTCATGTCCAGTATTCTAAACTTCTCTTTTTTTTTTAGTTATTATTATGCATGAGAAAAGTTTTTGGGAAATGGGGTTTTATTTACAGTGATGAACAAAAATGTCAATATTCTTTTGGCATTAATTTTCGCAAAAACAATGTTGAATTCAATTTTCGAGAAAAAAATCCATTGAAAATTTGTTTTGTTATTTTTAGGGGCTAAAATATTTAATTGTCATGCTAAAAATTGTCATCGTAAAAATATATTTTTCTTGCATTGTTGCGCTTTTCATGAATTTTCGCGGTAACAATATTGATTCTTCGAAATCAATATTTTTTGGGGAAAATACAAGCCTATTTTTTGTGATAATTTCTCGAAATCGAAAATAGCATTTTCGATGTGAAAATGACTTTGGAGAAAATTTGCAAGCAATACTCTGTTCAGTTCCTTGGAATTACCATATGATACAGGAATTCTCACTTCACTGGTTCGCTAAGCTGTGAAGCCAAAGAAAGGGATTTATAAAATTGCTGGCATTATTATCACTGATTTATTTCAAACCATTGCACTAATGAATATATTTGGTATGGTACTACAACATACTTAGGTAAAAGTGTCATTACATATAAAACCCGACTATACAAAGTTCATATAGATAAGGCAGCAGATACAGTGACAGTGTTTTCATACTTGTCCTGAAACCATATTAATGTTGCACCCTGCTGGGGGGAGACTAGGATTTTTTTGTTATCAAGATAAAGGATATCACCTTTAACTTCACTGGGAGCTTACATATGTTACTGATAAAAATTGATGTGTTACTGATAAAAAATGATGTGTTACTGATGAAGTTTGGTGAGATCAGTGAAACCTTTAAAATTAAAGGACACCTGAACTGAGAGAGATATGATGGCTGCCATATGTATTTTCTTTTAAACAATACCAATTGCCTGGCAGTCCTGTATCTCTTTTGCTGCAGTAGTATCTGGACAACACACCTGAAACACCTGAGCTGCATTCTTGTTGAGGCTGGTTTCACACTACAAACTGCACCGCACTGCCAAAAAACTGGCGTTCAGGAAATACTACATAGTATTCCCCTTCTGGCATCCGGCGAAAGAGGCAGTGGCGCACGCTTGTGCTCACATCCTGTTTTGGAAATATGGAAGAGAGCAGAAGATTGCTAGTCCTTATTTGAAAGTTGACTGATTGCTCTGGGTAACCATTCTTTTAAACAATACCAATTGCCTGGCAGTTCTGTATCTCTTTTGCTGCAGTAGTGTCTGAACAACACACCTGAAACACCTGATCTGCATGCTTGTCGAGGCCGATTTCACACTACAAACCGCACCACCAAATAACAGGCGCTACAGCAAATACTACATAGTATTCCCTTTCTGGCATCTGGAGAAACAGGAAGTGACGCTTGCGTTCACTTCCTGTTTTGGAAATATGTAAGAGTGCAGAAGCATATTGTAAAAATACGCTTCCGCGCAAATGCACTGCCTTCGCCATCATTTTCAAAAATGCATGCTTCTCCATAGAATTACACGACTTCCGGCCCGACGCAGATCGCTGGAAGCCGTCACAGGAGCCGCACGGTAACGTAAGTTTGCAAGCACGTTAGATAGGGCACTTCAGCGCAGCGTATTGCAACGTGGGAAATGTGAACTCCCCCATAGACTTTCATTAGGCTGCGATAGGCCCCCAGGGTCTAAGGCTAAAAGCATTAGAGGCAGAGAATTAGCAGGACAGCCAAGCAACTGGTATTGGTTAAAAGGATATACATATGGAAGCCTCCATACCCCTCTCAGTTCAGCAGTACTGGACTCACCAAAGTATGCTTTTAGTGTATTTGATTCTTTAGATAACAGTAGTAAATGTAACACAGTTTCAACTGGCTGTGTTCTATTTTACACACTGTTGGTCTGATTCATAAAGGTAAATCCAAAGTGAAGTTGCCTAGTCCTTAATTGAAAGCTGACTGATTGCTCTGGGTAACCATTTCAGATTTGCTCCAACATTCATTATGCTGATCTTTGATTATTCTCTGAGAGTGATGATGGTAACATTTTTAATAATTGGGAAAAAGACTTAAAGGGATACTGTAGGGGGGTCGGGGGAAAATGAGTTGAACTTACCCGGGGCTTCTTATGGTCCCCCGCAGACATCCTGTGTTGGCGCAGCCACTAACTGATGCTCCGGCCCCGCCTCCAGTTCACTTCTGGAATTTCTGACTTTAAAGTCAGAAAACCACTGCGCCTGCGTTGCCGTGCCCTCACTCCCGCTGATGTCACTAGGAGTGTACTGCGCAGACACAGACCATACTGGGCCTGCGCTGTGCGCTCTTGGTGACATCAGCGGGATCGAGGACACGGCAACGCAGGCGGAGTGGTTTTCAGACTTTAAAGTGAACCGGAGGCGGGGCCGGAGCATCGGTGAGTGGCTGCGCCAACACAAGATGTCTACGGGGGACCGTTAGAAGCCCCGGGTAAGTTCAACTCATTTTCCCCTGACCCCCCTACAGTATCACTTTAATAACACACTCAATTTAAAACATTTGTAAAATTAGGAGGATAAAAATATATTTTTGATAAACCACATCAGATATTGATAATCCCCAAAATAGTATCCAGCTTTATTACATACCTCCCAACTTTTTGAGATGAGAAAAAGGGACACTTAAGTCATGCCCCTGTCACACCCCTGGCCACGCCTTCACCACGCCTCTAGTCACCAGGGCCGGATTTGTACTTTCCAGTGCCCTAGTCCTGCAGTCACCAAGCGCCCCCCCCCCCCCCCAAAAAAAAAATTGTCCAACACTCTGACTAGCGATCATTGGTTTCAATGGGCTCATCTCAGTTGTGCTGCTCTGCCCCCATTCAACAAATAATTCCTGTAATTTGCGCTCCTGCCCGAATGTGCACAGCAGCCGATAGTGTTCTGGGCATGCATACTTGAGAAATGACGCTGATGTATGACCGGTACTTGTCAAGAATACATAACACTGTACCGGCCTCGGTTGCTGTGCACATCTGGGCAGGAGCGAGAAATTACAGGGAGTGCGAGTGGCCAGAGCATGCGCTGCTTCTTTGTCCTCTGTGCGACTGGCTGCAGTCAGAGGCACAAACAGGTGACAGGGAGTGCGAGTGGCCAGAGCATGCGCTGCTTCTTTGTCCTCTGTGCGACTGGCTGCAGTCAGAGCCACAAACAGGTGGCAGGGAGCTTGAGTGGCCAGAGCATGCGCTGCTTCTTTGTCCTCTGTGCGACTGGCTGCAGTCAGAGCCACAAACAGGTGGCAGGGAGCACGAGTGGCCAGAGCATGCGCTGCTTCTTTGTCCTCTGTGCGACTGGCTGCAGTCAGAGCCACAAACAGGTGGCAGGGAGCACGAGTGGCCAGAGCATGCGCTGCTTCTTTGTCCTCTGTGCGACTGGCTGCAGTCAGAGCCACACACAGGTGGCAGGGAGCGCGAGTGGCCAGAGCATGCTCTGCTTCTTTGTCCTCTGTGCGACTGGCTGCAGTCGGAGCCACAAACAGGTGGCAGGGAGCGCGAGTGACCAGAGCATGCGCTGCTTCTTTGTCCTCTGTGCGACTGGCTGCAGTCAGAGCCACAAACAGGTGGCAGGGCAGTGCGATGGAGAGAAGCCCATCCAAAACCGAGAACAGGTAAGTAGCAAACATCCTGTCAGGACCCACTTTGGATGTTCTGTTGTAATTAGAGTGTACCTGAACTCAGAACTTCCTCTCTGCTCTAAAAGATACGCAACAACATAACCTTTAAATAAAAACATTTCTTTGTTACAGCTGATACAAATCCTGCAATAAATCTGCAGTGTGTCTACTTCCTGCTTTTATGGAAGCAGACATTTTTAACATCCTGTGCTTTCAAATGAGCTTAGCTGTTTTGGCAGTCAGGTGACACAGTGTAGAGATTAAATTACAACTTGTGACACAGAGGAGGGGGAATTAGACAGACTCTCTAAATACATACAGGGTACAGTTCTCTGTTTTCCTTCTGTCCTGTGCAAGAGTTCAGCTTCACTTTAACCACTTGAGGACCTAGGGCTTTCTACCCCTTAAGGACCGGCCACTTTTTTTCCATTCAGACCACTGCAGCTTTCACGGTTTATTGCTCGCTCATACAACCTACCACCTAAATGAATTTTGGCTCCTTTTCTTGTCACTAATAAAGCTTTCTTTTGATGCTATTTGATTGCTCCTGCGATTTTTACTTTTTATTATATTCATCAAAAAAGACATGAATTTTGGCAAAAAAATGATTTTTTTAACTTTCTGTGCTGACATTTTTCAAATAAAGTAAAATTTCTGTATACATGCAGCGCGAAAAATGTGGACAAACATGTTTTTGATAAAAAAAAACCCATTCAGTGTATATTTATTGGTTTGGGTAAAAGTTATAGCGTTTACAAACTATGGTGCCAAAAGTGAATTTTCCCATTTTCAAGCATCTCTGACTTTTCTGACCCCCTGTCATGTTTCATGAGGGGCTAGAATTCCAGGATAGTATAAATACCCCCCAAATGACCCCATTTTGGAAAGAAGACATCCCAAAGTATTCACTGAGAGGCATAGTGAGTTCATAGAAGATATTATTTTTTGTCACAAGTAAGCGGAAAATGACACTTTGTGAGGAAAAAAAAAAAGTTTCCATTTCTTCTAACTTGCGACAAAAAAAAATGAAATCTGCCACGGACTCACCATGCCCATCTCTGAATACCTTGAAGGGTCTACTTTCCAAAATGGGATCATTTGTGGGGTGTGTTTACTGTCCTGACATTTTGGGGGGTGCTAAATTGTAAGCACCCCTGTAAAGCCTAAAGGTGCTCATTGGACTTTGGACCCCTTAGCGCAGTTAGGCTGCAAAAAAGTGCCACACATGTGGTATTGCCGTACTCAGGAGAAGTAGTATAATGTGTTTTGGGGTGTATTTTTACACATACCCATGCTGGGTGGGAGAAATATATCTGTAAATGACAATTTGTTAATTTTTTTTACACACAATTGTCCATTTACAGAGATATTTCTCCCACTCAGCATGGGTATGTGTAAAAATACACCACAAAACACATTATACTACTTCTCCTGAGTACGGCGATACCACATGTGTGGCACTTTTTTGCACCCTAACTGCGCTAAAGGGCCCAAAGTCCAATGAGTACCTTTAGGATTTCACAGGTCATTTTGAGAAATTTCGTTTCAAGACTACTCCTCACGGTTTAGGGCCCCTAAAATGCCAGGGCAGTATAGGAACCCCACAAATGACCCCATTTTAGAAAGAAGACACCCCAAGGTATTCCGTTAGTAGTATGGCGAGTTCATAGAAGATTTTATTTTTTGTCACAAGTTAGCGGAAAATGACACTTTGTGAAAAAACACAATTAAAATCAATTTCCGCTAACTTTTGACAAAAAATAAAATCTTCTATGAACTCACCATACTCCTAACGGAATACCTTGGGGTGTCTTCTTTCTAAAATGGGGTCATTTGTGGGGTTCCTATACTGCACAACGTAAGACGTACCTGCCGGCCACAGAGGATGCTCTATATCACACGGGGAGTCCAGTGCAGTGAGAGGCCCATCACTCCTCACAAACAAAGTCCAATCTGCAGTAACGATCCACACAGGACTCAACCCTTCAAGGAGTGATTTCCAGCAGAATATTTATTTAAGCATAGCGGTCATACAGCATACAGGTAAGCACAACGTTTCGGGCAGAAGCCCTTTCTCAAGTGCTCTAGCTAATCTGGTTACACCATGTGAAATATAAAACCAACTTTAACACACCACACCCAAATCATTGGGGGGCGGGCACATGCTTAAAGGTACACTAACCCTTTTCGGGTCAGAGAGCAGCAAAAAATATTCATAAGAAGCATCTGAGACTGAAGTCTTCGTTTAAGCCATAAGGTGACTGAGTGCCCAGCCTCTCCATCCACCACGCCTCACGTCTAAGCAAGGCAGTTCTACGATCCTGGCCTTCATGGAACTGCACTACCTCCAAAACCAACCATCTCAGCTGACTAACACTATGCCCTAAATCCCTGAAATGTCTTGCTAAAGGGGGGTCCCGATTTCTCTCCTCCTCCCCCCTTTTGTTTTTATTGGGGTTTTGAATGGTGCTTCTATGCTCATTTAATCGAGACCTTATATCTCTTTTAGTCTGACCTACATAGGCCAACCCACAGGGGCATTTTATACAGTAAACCACCCCCTTAGTGTCACAAGTGGCATAGTCTCTTAGTTGGATTGGGGTTCCCTGCCGTGGATGGCTGACTTCTGCCCCCCTAATAATGCCATTGCAATTTTGGCAATGCAAACAGGGAAAGGTGCCTACTTTCGGTGGCCCCAAAAACCGTTGTACAGGCCCACTCGTTCTCCCAATATCTGCACGGACCAAATGGTCCCTGATGGACTTACCCTTTCTGTATACAAATCTTGGGGGGGTCCTACATACAGGAGACAGCTGGGCGTCCGCCTCAATCACCGGCCAAAACTTCAACATCGTGTCTCGTAGAACAGCAGCCTCTCTACAAAATGTAGTAACAAAATTAACTTCACTTCTTTCATCCTGTTTTTCCCTATTGTATGTTCTCAATGCTTCTCGATCTAATCCTCCCACCTCTGCTGCTATTTCCTCACATCTTTTTTCGCTATAGCCCCTTTTAACAAAATCCTGTGTGAGGAGTCGTGCCTGCTTCGTGTACAGTTCATCCGAGGATGTGATCCTCCGCACTCTGACGTACTGGCTCTTAGGGAGCCCATTCACAAGTGGCTTAGGATGACAACTACTCGCTAATAAATAGCCATTTTTGTCAGTTTCTTTCCTATAAAGATCAGTTTCAAAAAAACAAACTTTCTTCCTAACCTCCACATCAAGGAAATGTAACGTGTGGGCATTATAATCCATTTTAAATTTGATGGTATCATGTTTCTCATTAATTGTGCTAAAAAACCGGCACAACTCCTCCTCTGTTCCTGACCACCCAAAAAATAGGTCGTCAATAAACCTGCAGTATCCCCTGATGCCAGTGGGGGCCCCTACACCAATGAAATTGGTGTACATTTCATTGGTGTAGGGGCCCCCACTGGCATCAGGGGATACTGCAGGTTTATTGACGACCTATTTTTTGGGTGGTCAGGAACAGAGGAGGAGTTGTGCCGGTTTTTTAGCACAATTAATGAGAAACATGATACCATCAAATTTAAAATGGATTATAATGCCCACACGTTACATTTCCTTGATGTGGAGGTTAGGAAGAAAGTTTTTTTGAAACTGATCTTTATAGGAAAGAAACTGACAAAAATGGCTATTTATTAGCGAGTAGTTGTCATCCTAAGCCACTTGTGAATGGGCTCCCTAAGAGCCAGTACGTCAGAGTGCGGAGGATCACATCCTCGGATGAACTGTACACGAAGCAGGCACGACTCCTCACACAGGATTTTGTTAAAAGGGGCTATAGCGAAAAAAGATGTGAGGAAATAGCAGCAGAGGTGGGAGGATTAGATCGAGAAGCATTGAGAACATACAATAGGGAAAAACAGGATGAAAGAAGTGAAGTTAATTTTGTTACTACATTTTGTAGAGAGGCTGCTGTTCTACGAGACACGATGTTGAAGTTTTGGCCGGTGATTGAGGCGGACGCCCAGCTGTCTCCTGTATGTAGGACCCCCCCAAGATTTGTATACAGAAAGGGTAAGTCCATCAGGGACCATTTGGTCCGTGCAGATATTGGGAGAACGAGTGGGCCTGTACAACGGTTTTTGGGGCCACCGAAAGTAGGCACCTTTCCCTGTTTGCATTGCCAAAATTGCAATGGCATTATTAGGGGGGCAGAAGTCAGCCATCCACGGCAGGGAACCCCAATCCAACTAAGAGACTATGCCACTTGTGACACTAAGGGGGTGGTTTACTGTATAAAATGCCCCTGTGGGTTGGCCTATGTAGGTCAGACTAAAAGAGATATAAGGTCTCGATTAAATGAGCATAGAAGCACCATTCAAAACCCCAATAAAAACAAAAGGGGGGAGGAGGAGAGAAATCGGGACCCCCCTTTAGCAAGACATTTCAGGGATTTAGGGCATAGTGTTAGTCAGCTGAGATGGTTGGTTTTGGAGGTAGTGCAGTTCCATGAAGGCCAGGATCGTAGAACTGCCTTGCTTAGACGTGAGGCGTGGTGGATGGAGAGGCTGGGCACTCAGTCACCTTATGGCTTAAACGAAGACTTCAGTCTCAGATGCTTCTTATGAATATTTTTTGCTGCTCTCTGACCCGAAAAGGGTTAGTGTACCTTTAAGCATGTGCCCGCCCCCCAATGATTTGGGTGTGGTGTGTTAAAGTTGGTTTTATATTTCACATGGTGTAACCAGATTAGCTAGAGCACTTGAGAAAGGGCTTCTGCCCGAAACGTTGTGCTTACCTGTATGCTGTATGACCGCTATGCTTAAATAAATATTCTGCTGGAAATCACTCCTTGAAGGGTTGAGTCCTGTGTGGATCGTTACTGTAGGGTTCCTATACTGCCCTGGCATTTTAGGGGCCCTAAACCGTGAGGAGTAGTCTTGAAACGAAATTTCTCAAAATGACCTGTGAAATCCTAAAGGTACTCATTGGACTTTGGGCCCTTTAGCGCAGTTAGGGTGCAAAAAAGTGCCACACATGTGGTATCGCCATACTCGGGAGAAGTAGTACAATGTGTTTTGGGGTGTATTTTTACACATACCCATGCTGGGTGGGAGAAATACCTCTGTAAATGGACAATTGTGTGTAAAAAAATCAAAAGATTGTCATTTACAGAGGTATTTCTCCCACCCAGCATGGGTATGTGTAAAAATACACCCCAAAACACATTGTACTACTTCTCCCGAGTACGGCGATACCACATGTGTGGCACTTTTTTGCACCCTAACTGCACTAAGGGGCCCAAAGTCCAATGAGTACCTTTAGGATTTCACAGGTCATTTTTGTTTCAAGACTACTCCTCACGGTTTAGGGCCCCTAAAATGCCAGGGCAGTATAGGAACCCCACTAATGACCCCATTTTAAAAAGAAGACACCCCAAGGTATTCCGTTAGGAGTATGGTGAGTTCATAGAAGTTTTTATTTTTTTGTCACAAGTTAGCGGAAATTGATTTTAATAGTTTTTTTTCACAAAGTGTCATTTTCCGCTAACTTGTGACAAAAAATAAAATCTTCTATGAACTCACCATACTCCGTACGGAATACCTTTGGGTGTCTTCTTTCTAGAATGGGGTCATTTGTGGGGTTCCTATACTGCCCTGGCATTTTAGGGGCCCTAAACCGTGAGGAGTAGTCTTGAAACCAAATGTCGCAAAATGCCCTGTGAAATCCTAAAGGTACTCATTGGACTTTGGGCCCCTTAGCGTACTTAGGGTGTAAAAAAGTGCCACACATGTGGTACCGCTGTACTCAGGAGAAGTAGTATAATGCGTTTTGGGGTGTATTTTTACACATACCCATGCTAAGTGGGAGAAATATCTCTGTAAATGACAATTGTTTGATTTTTTTACACACAATTGTCCATTTACATAGAAATTTCTCCCACCCAGCATGGGTATGTGTAAAAATACACCCCAAAACACATTATACTACTTTTCCTGAGTACGGCGGTACCACATGTGTGACACTTTTTTGCAGCCTAGGTGCGCTAAGGGGCCCAACGTCCTATTCACAGGTCATTTTGAAGCATTTGTTTTCTAGACTACTCCTCGCGGTTTAGGGCCCCTAAAATGCCAGGGCAGTATAGGAACCCCACAAGTGACCCCATTTTAGAAAGAAGACACCCCAAGGTATTCCGTTAGGTGTATGGCGAGTTCATAGAAGATTTTATTTTTTGTCACAAGTTAGTGAAAAATGACACTTTGTGAAAAAAAACCAATAAAAATTAATTTCCGCTAACTTTTGACAAAAAATTAAATCTTCTATGAACTCGTCATACACCTAACATAATACCTTGGGGTGTCTTTTTTTTCTAAAATGGGGTCACTTGTGGGGTTCCTATACCGCCCTGGCATTTTACAGGCCCAAAACCGTGAGTAGTCTGGAAACCAAATGTCTCAAAATGACTGTTCAGGGGTATAAGCATCTGCAAATTTTGATGACAGGTGGTCTATGAGGGGGCGAATTTTGTGGAACCGGTCATAAGCAGGGTGGCCTTTTAGATGACAGGTTGTATTGGGCCTGATCTGATGGATAGGAGTGCTAGGGGGGTGACAGGAGGTGATTGATGGGTGTCTCAGGGGGTGGTTAGAGGGGAAAATAGATGCAATCCATGCACTGGGGAGGTGATCGGAAGGGGGTCTGAGGGTTTGGCCGAGTGATCAGGAGCCCACACGGGGCAAATTGGGGCCTGATCTGATGGGTAGGTGTGCTAGGGGGTGACAGGAGGTGATTGATGGGTGTCTCAAGGTGTGATTAGAGGGGGGAATGGATGCAAGCAATGCACTGGCGAGGTGATCAGGGCTGGAGTCTGAGGGCATTCTGAGGGTGTGGGCGGGTGATTGAGTGCCCTAGGGGCAGATAGGGGTCTAATCTGATAGGTAGCAGTGACAGGGGGTGATTGATGGGTAATTAGTGGGTGTTTAGGGTAGAGAATAGATGGAAACACTGCGCTTGGGTGGTGATCTGATGTCGGATCTGCGGGCGATCTATTGGTGTGGGTGGGTGATCAGTTTGCCCGCAAGGGGCAGGTTAGGGGCTGATTGATGGGTGGCAGTGACAGCGGGTGATTGATGGGTGGCAGTGACAGGGGGTGATTGATGGGTGGCAGTGACAGGGGGTGATTGATGGGTGATTGATAGGTGATTGACAGGTAATCAGTGGGTTATTACAGGGGAGAACAGATGTAAATATTGCACTGGCGAATTGATAAGGGGGGGTCTGAGGGCAATCTGAGCGTGTAGGCGGTCGATTGGGTGCCCGCAAGGGGCAGATTAGGGTCTGATCTGATAGGTAACAGTGACAGGTGGTGATAGGGAGTGATTGATGGGTAATTAGTGGGTGTTTAGAGGAGAGAATAGATGGAAACACTGCGCTTGGGTGGTGATCTGATGTCGGATCTGCGGGCGATCTATTGGTGTGGGTGGGTGATCAGATTGCCCGCAAGGGGCAGGTTAGGGGCTGATTGTTGGGTGGCAGTGACAGGGGGTGATTGATGGGTGATAGGTGATTGGCAGGTGATTGACAGGTGATCAGTGGGTTATTACAGGGAAGGACAGATGTAATTAATGCACTGGCGAATTGATAAGGGGGGGGGGGGGGGGTCTGAGGGCAATCTGAGCGTGTGGGTGGGTGATTGGGTGCCCGCAAGGGGCAGATTAGGGTCTGATCTGATAGGTAACAGTGACAGGTGGTGATAGGGGGTGATTGATGGGTAATTAGTGGGTGTTTAGAGAAGATAACAGATGTAAACGATACATTTGGGAGGTAATCTGACGGCGGGTTTGCGGGCGATCTAATGGTGTGGGTGGGTGATCAGATTGCCCGCAAGGGGCAGGTTAGGGGCTGATTGATGGGTGGCAGTGACAGGGGGTGACAGGGGGTGATTGATGGGTGATAGGTGATTGGCAGGTGATTGACAGGTGATCAGTGGGTTATTACAGGGAAGAACAGATGTAATTAATGCACTGGTGAATTGATAAGGGGGGGTCAGAGGGCAATCTGAGCGTGTGGGCGGGTGATTGGGTGCCCGCAAGGGGCAGATTAGGGTCTGATCTGATAGGTAACAGTGACAGGTGGTGATAGGGGGTGATTGATGGGTAATTAGTGGGTGTTTAGAGAAGATAACAGATGTAAACGATACATTTGGGAGGTAATCTGACGGCGGGTTTGCGGGCGATCTAATGGTGTGGGTGGGTGATCAGATTGCCCGCAAGGGGCAGGTTAGGGGCTGATTGATGGGTGGCAGTGACAGGGGGTGACAGGGGGTGATTGATGGGTGATAGGTGATTGGCAGGTGATTGACAGGTGATCAGTGGGTTATTACAGGGAAGAACAGATGTAATTAATGCACTGGTGAATTGATAAGGGGGGGTCAGAGGGCAATCTGAGCGTGTGGGCGGGTGATTGGGTGCCCGCAAGGGGCAGATTAGGGTCTGATCTGATAGGTAACAGTGACAGGTGGTGATAGGGGGTGATTGATGGGTAATTAGTGGGTGTTTAGAGAAGATAACAGATGTAAACGATACATTTGGGAGGTAATCTGACGGCGGGTTTGCGGGCGATCTAATGGTGTGGGTGGGTGATCAGATTGCCCGCAAGGGGCAGGTTAGGGGCTGATTGATGGGTGGCAGTGACAGGGGGTGATTGATGGGTGATAGGTGATTGGCAGGTGATTGACAGGTGATCAGTGGGTTATTACAGGGAAGAACAGATGTAATTAATGCACTGGTGAATTGATAAGGGGGGGTCAGAGGGCAATCTGAGCGTGTGGGCGGGTGATTGGGTGCCCGCAAGGGGCAGATTAGGGTCTGATCTGATAGGTAAAAGTGACAAGTGGTGATAGGGGGTGATTGATGGGTGATTGATGGGTAATTAGTGGGTGTTTAGAGGAGAGAATAGATGTAAACAATGGATTTGGGAGGTGATCCGATGTCGGATCTGTGGGCGATCTATTGGTGTGGGGGGGTGATCAGATTGCCCGCAAGGGGCAGGTTAGGGGCTGATTGATGGGTGGCAGTGACAGGGGGTGATTGATGGGTGATTGATGGGTGATTGACGGGTGATTGACAGGTGATTGACAGGTGATTGACAGGTGATCAGGGGGATAGATGCATACAGTAAACAGGGGGGGGTGGTCTGGGGGGGGGGGTCTGGGGAGAATCTGAGGGGTGGGGGGTGATCAGGAGGGGGCAGGGAGCAGGGGGGGGATAAAAAAAAAAATAGCGTTGACAGATAGTGACAGGGAGTGATTGATGGGTGATTAGGGGGGTGATTGGGTGCAAACAGGGGTCTGGGGGGTGGGCAGGGGGGGGGTCTGATGGGTGCTGTGGGCGATCTGGGGCAGGGGGGGGAGAAATCAGTGTGCTTGGGTGCAGACTAGGGTGGCTGCAGCCTGCCCTGGTGGTCCCTCGGACACTGGGACCACCAGGGCAGGAGGCAGCCTGTATAATACACTTTGTAAACATTACAAAGTGTATTATACACTTTGTATGCGGCGATCGCGGGGTTAACATCCCGCCGGCGCTTCCGTATAGCCGGCGGGATGTTGCGGCGAGCGAGCGGTGACAGGCGCCGGCGGAGGATCGCGTCACGGATGACGCGATCGCTCCGCCCATGCCCTTAAATGGACCGCCGCCTCTGTGGGTGAGGCCGTCCTGCAGGGCTCCACTTCCCCGCCGCCCCTGTGTAGTGGGCGGTCGGGAAGTGGTTAAAGCATCTGAATGACATTTATTTATATTTGCTGAAAAATCTATGCATCTCTTTTGAATGTTGAATGTACATATGGTGGTGTGCTCTAACATATTGACAGTATACGGGAACAAAGTCTGAAGAAGGCTTATTTAAATTGCCTTTAAAACGTTTTTTAGGGGAAAATGAGGCATGTAACATCATGTTTTTTTAATGATGTGGGGACTTAAAATCCCTCTCTCTCTCAGATGGGAAATCCGAGTTTGCTCGGACAGTGCTATTCAGATTTTAAAAAATATCCGAATTGCTATTCAAAGTTCGGATAGTGGAAAAAGTTCAGATTATCTGGGTAGTTCGGATACCCAAATATTGGATGAGCACCACTGCTCAGGTGTCATTTAAAAT
The DNA here is from genome assembly GCF_040937935.1 of Hyperolius riggenbachi. NCBI lineage: Eukaryota > Metazoa > Chordata > Amphibia > Anura > Hyperoliidae > Hyperolius > Hyperolius riggenbachi. The sequence continues at coordinate 169,395,083 of NC_090653.1, read as the reverse complement.
GACAATTTAGCAATGAAAGGGAAGAAAACAGCATTTTTATCCTGCAGTCTCATAGATTTTAGGAGCTGGAGCACAGAAAATGAGTCAGGAAAGAGTTAACTAAGGAACAGAAGAGACCACTGCTAGCTAGGAAAAAAAAAGTCATAACAACAGTCATAAATTAGGATTAGATAAATTAACATCTGCTGAGGTCAGTGTCAAAGCTGTAAAAAGAGGAGAAGAAACTGCAGAGCTCACAGATGTTTGGGAATGCCTGCATTAAAACTCAGCGGAACTTAGTTCTATCTGCTTTGTAATGTAAATCTCTGGTATTTCTCACATCGATCTGTAAATCCATCATAGAAAGTAATGGATTATCAGATGACCGTTATGATTGATCCTGATTGTTTTAACACATCAGGAAGTGAGAGAGAGATGCAGGGATTGGGGAACTCTGGAATTCAGCTATTAGTGCAGAGCAGGGCGCTGGATGGCTGCCCTGAGGGACCAGAAGAGATGATTTACTTTGACATATGACCTCTTCTCTCTTCAAGTCATGCCGCCCCTCTTATCTTATCTAATTTTATCGCCCTAGGCCGTGGCCTTACTGGCCTTTCCAGAAATCTGGCCCTGCTAGTCACGCATACCATAAAGATTTCATAAGAAAAATATGTTTTATAATTTAAACCACATTGGTCCTTTCTATCCTGGTTCATTTTCCTTCATAGTAACATTTTAAAATTAGTAATATATCAATTTAAAGGTTGGGAATAAAGTTTATAGTCAATCAAACACATTTTTAGTATAGAAATATATATATTTACATAGAAAGAGGGACAAAGTCCTGAAAGAGGGACAAATGAGGAGGAAAGAGGGACAGAGGGACATGACTCCCAAAAAGGGACTGTCCCTCCGAAAAAGGGACAGTTGGGAGCTATGTTAATTATGTCAAAAATACAAAACTTTTCAATGTAAAAAACGTGGTTGTCAATAATTCAGTAAGGGCCTGTTCATACTTGCTGCGTTTGTAGAACGCGTATAAATTCAAAGAAACGCAAGTTGAAAAACGCATGCGTTTTTCTTGCGTTTGAATGCGTTTTCTATTGCGTTTTGCACAAACACGTGACCCAGGGGAAAAAAAAGAATTATGGGAACCGCAGAGGAAAACGGACGCTAAAAACGCAATAGTACGCGTTTTTGATACGCGTCCATAGACTTTCATTGCGTCCGTTTCTATGCGTATCGCACAGAACTGCGTGCAGCAATGCGGATGAGAAACGTATGCGTCTCATACGCATACATGTGAACTAGCCCATTCAAAAGCATAAGGAGCCGTTTCTATGCGTTTTTTGTTCCAGTACGCGTTCCCTGAAAACGGCTAGGAACGCATATAGTGTGAACAGGCCCTCTATCTTCAGAAACTTGTATGAAAAGATGGATTCATCATGAAGATCATATGGTTGACTGTTTTTGGCAAGAGATGAGGAACTTTGCAAATTTTTCAGGCAATGACACTAGTCCATTTCAGGTCAGTATTGAGCTCTGTTTTCCAGGAAGTGTTTCACTGGGCTGCATATGAGAAGTGAAACGAGCCCTCCTTGTTTTCAGCCCAGTGGAACGCTTCCCAGCCAACAGGATGATGCAGAGTTGCATTCGGTTGGAACAGATGTTTCATACTTTTGAATGTTTTATATTGCATTTATTTTGGCTTAATGCAGGAGACTCTTTTTGTTTTGTTCTTTGCCCTCCCTTTCATGCTTTGGATGCCTCTTACACGTTAGTCGAACATCTTCATGATAAATCAACCGATTCTTTGATACAAGTTTCTGAAGATCCAGTAAATGACTGATAAAGATTTTATTGAAAAGTTTTGTATTTTTGACATAATTAAGTTGGATACTATTTTTTGGATTATACCGTAAATTTGCTGCTTATTAAGGTAATACAGAAACACGGACTGGGATTGCTGATTTTACCCAAGATGCCTCAGGTTGTAATCTTCAGGGCACTGTTACGGAATCCAATCTCAGATCAGAAAAGAAAAGCAGTCTCTTTGCAGCATATGTCTGCTCATCCTGGGCAGAGAATGGCCAAGGAAAAATGTCCTATAGAGAAAGAGTCACTTGGTGATTCACAGGCCTACAACTCAGCTGGACCAAATTTGCTGCCATACTTATTATTATTATTATTATTGATTTATAAAGCGCCAACATATTCCGTGGCGCTGTACAAAGTAAGAAACAAACATGGGGTACATAATAATACAGACAATGGTGTACACCAAAATACAAGATACATAATTAGTGACAAAATACAAAGAATGATACAAAATACAAATTATAGAATTGGTAATGACAGTGATAAAATTAACATGATGAATAAAATGTATAATGGTTACCAAGACACAAAAGGGGAGACAGCCCTGCCCTTGCGAGCTTACAATCTACTTACTGATCTTTCAAATCATTACATAATTGTGGTCTCCATCTTTGGCCGCTGGATTCTTAGCCTCCCTGGCGTTCTGGACGAGCTAGGCTCGTCCAGAGACGCCGGAGGTCGCCGCTCAGGCCCCGCTGGGCCGATTTGAATAATTTTTTTTTAAAAATACGCAGCAAGCACTTTGCCGCTAACCGCCGCAATGCAGCCCCCCCCCAGACCCCATGCGCTGCCTGGCCAATCAGTGCCAGACAGCGCTGAGGGGTGGATCGGGACTCCCTGTGACGTCATGACGTCCATGACGTCACGGCGATCGTCACCATGGTGACGGGGAAGCCCTCCTGGAAATCCCGTTCAGAACGGGATTTCTGGACGGGTGATTGCGCCGGCGGCGATCAGAGGGGTGGAAGGGACGCCGCAGGGAGGGGGGAATCATGTAGCTAGCGCTAGGCTAGCTGCATGATAAATATAAAAAAAAATTGCAAAAAACGTTCCCGCGGCCGCAGGGCCGCGGGAATCAGAACGCCAGGCAGGTTAATAGCACCACACAAATATTCTAGTGTTCACTAATACTTTTTCAGCGTACCAAAATACTAATCTTAAAGGATACCCGAGGTGACATGTTAAATGATGAGATAGACATGGGTATGTACAGTGCCTAGCACACAAATAACTAGGCTGTGTTCCTTTTTTTCTTTGTCTGCCTGAAAGAGTTAAATATTAGGTATGTAAGTGGCTGACTCAGTCCTGACTCAGACAGGAAGTGACTACAGTGTGACCCTCACGTATGAGAAATTCCAACTATAAAACACTTTCCTAGCAGAAAATGGCTTCTGAGAGCAGGAAAGAGATAAAAAGGGTCAATAGTTCATAAATTTTAGCTCTGGCATACTTTAATGAATGTGTCATTGAGCAAAAACAATAAACCAGTTAAAGCTTAAAGTAGATTTAAACATGAAATAAAACCATGGAATTCATTTTTAGGAGGAAGAAGATAGATACAATAGTTTATTACATTAGTTTATTTTCGCTCAGGTGTCCTTTAATCTGCAGTATCTGTGGTTGGATAGTGTACTGATTAAGGGCTCTGCCGCTGACACAGGAGACCTGGGTTCAAATCTCGGCTCATCTGGTTCAGTAAGCCAGCACCTATTCAGTAAGGAGATCTTGGGTTAGACCTCCTAACGCTGCATACTTGTGGCTGCCTCGCAAGCGCTTTGAGTCTGACAGGAGACAAGCGCTATACAAATGCTGGAATAATTCATTTCCCATTTTGTGTTCCCTTTCTAGATGTGCCTAAGGAACAGCGGCTACGGGCCGTGCAGGCAGCGATTCTGCTGATGCCAGATGAGAACCGAGAAGTTCTGCAAACCTTACTGTACTTCCTAAGTGACATCTCATCTGCTCAGGAGAACCAGATGACTCCTGGGAACTTGGCTGTGTGTCTGGCACCATCAGTATTCCATCTGAATATCTCAAAGAAAGAGGCTGCCTCTCCTCGGTAATCTAGACCCCATACCAAACTGACAGTGTTACATGTAGATTAAGATAAAAATAATATTACATACATTCATGAAAAAAAAATATATATACTGGCGGTTAACAAGATTTTTGGTTGTCCCCACGCTTTGTCAATCTGAATCAAACACAGGTAAATAGCCAGTTTCAGATTAACGGACACTAGGTTGTTCTTCCCTGGTGCCCACTCCCTTTCTACCATACTGCACATGCGCAGAGCCAGGGTCACAGCCTGGCACAGGCCTTGCGGCATTCACAGTACCCCGGCACACACAGACAGGGCCGAGGCAGAGGCGAGAGAGGCTCCAGCCTCAGGGTGCAGTGTAGGAAGGGGCGCACAACTCAGTCAGCTATCATTCCCCTATTGTGTTTGAAGCAGAAAGAAATAAGAAAAGGGGATACATGGCAGTGACTGAAAGACAATTAAGTAGAGATTAAGGTGTTGGGGGTTAGGGGCAATGGGGGGGGGGGGGCTCTTAGTCTAATAGCAATCAGTGTGTGATGGTTGGGTGGGAGGGATGGAGGGGCGCACTTTGGTGTCTCAGCCTTGGGTGCTGGAGGACCTTGTCCCGGTTCTGCACACAGACACCTGGATGCAGAAACCAGGCATCTTATTAAAGAGAAACTCCGACCAAGAATTGAACTTTATCCCAATCAGTAGCTGATACCCACTTTTACATGAAAAATATAATGATTTTCACAAACAGACCATCAGGGGGCGCTGTATGACTGATTTTGTGCTGAAACCCCTCCCACAAGAGGCTCTGGTACCGTACGGTACTCTGGGCAAACTGCCACAATGTAACAATGACACACACAGGAAATGGCTGTTTATAGCTGTCTGTTAAAGCCAGAACAGCTACATAATCTGCCCACAGTAACAATGTCACCATGTAATACATGTCAGAATGTGAATCTGGGAGAGGAAAGATTTTACAATGAGCAAACTCTGACTAAATCATGTATACATAATTATTGTAAAAATTAAGCACCTTTTTATATTAAATTATTTTCACTGGAGTTCCTCTTTAAGTAAGATAGATAGATAGATAAATCTGTAAACTGGAGCATAACAGTAAAAGCAGCTCAGACATTTGAAATGCTTATGGCATATTATTTTTCCCACTCCTCTAGGGAGAGTAAGATCCACCAAAAAGTTCTTATAGCAAATTCATGGTTATTAATAGCCATTGATATACTGTATTTGAACTTTGCATGATGCTTTACCACCACCTAGTGGTGTAAATTGGGATTTACAAAAAGTTTGAAATGAACATTTTGTGAGATGCATGGATTTATAGTTCCTCTGCATTTTTTACGTATTTAAAACTTTATTTTAACTGTATTTTATTTTAGATCTGAATTACTGTTGATCTATAATAAGGTCTATTTTCTTGTTTCAATATGTGTTAGGTTGGTTATTATTGATTTATATAACATCAACATCTTTCATGGCATTATGCAAATCAAGATTTTATAATCCAGTTCTATAGACAAATGACAGCAAGAAAGATATATTACAGTTGTGCAACAATACAAGATACAATAGGAGATAGAGCCCTGCCAAAATGAGCTTACAGTAAACAGAATGAATGGGTAGATAGACAAAATGAAGGGTTTTGGTAAGCTGTATATAAGCTAAAACTAATTGGTTTATGTGTAGCTTAGTTATGTGCAATGGTGTGTCGGTAAAAATCTAAAATGCCCTAGATCAGATCAGGTTATTTATTTGCCCGTAGATGTCAGTTTTTGGTTGTGTTTACCACAAAGTTTGCCAAGTGATAAACTATGTTAACAACCGTTATACACAGATACAGGAGGACACAATAGATACTCCAAAATCATTGGATATCTATATAAGGAAAAAATAGGGGTGTGTCTATAAATAAGTGAATACAAAAATCTAGCTCTGTGTGCCAGAAGTAAACATGATTCTTCCCATACCATGCTGCATGAGGCATTTTTTCTAAACCACACTGACAGGGTAAGAGGATTGTGCTCATCTCTTCTCTACTCATAACACAATTCTTTTTCTTACAGATCCTCTTTTTTTGTTTGTCTTTATTCAGTCGCTACACCGTAACTCGTCCATTTGGCAGAGGTTGAACATTTCTGCCTGCTAGTGGCTGGTGTCTTCACTCCTATCTCGGGATCAAGTGTAGAGTCTGGGCAGACATACTGTGGGCAGGGTGCACACGCTTTAGAACGCTCCTAATAATTACGTTGAAATAGTCATGGTTGCGTCTGGCTCTGCGGCTTTTGGTTGATGTTCTGCGCCATCTGCTTGGTGTTCTGTGCCATGTGGTTGATTTTCTTACTACGCTGGCTCTGCCCCTTTTGATTGATGATCTGCGCCGTCTGCTTGGTGTTCTGTGCCGTGTGGTTGATTTTCTTCCCACACTGGCTCTGCGCCTTTTGGTTTATGTTCTGCGCCGTCTGCTTGGTGTTCTGTGCCGTGCGGTTGAATGATTTTCTTACCACACTGGCACCGCGTTGCGTGGTTGGTGTTATGTACTGTGTGGTTGATTTTGTTACCACCACCGGTCGTCCCCTTGTGGGAGAAAACTCACCCGATTGTAGTGACCACTGCTAGATTGGTCATAAAGTGCTTTTTATGCTCACTTCGATTACTCCAGGTGCTGAACTTTCTCTTTTTCCTCAAAGGCTTATCAGTGGACTAAGTCAAATACCTCATAAAAGAACATTCACATAGCGTAATTCCATTAAAACAGTACAAGCTTTATTGCTAAAATGCACTCACATGCTGCGGAGGGTCTTGACAGGCTTCGATTTTACGGGCTCTCCCCTGTTGCCTCCCGGGTAGGCTAATTGACAGGGCTCGTTCTTGCTGCTTCATCTACATATGCCGTTCGTTCGACTTCAAGCAGTGGTCACTACAATCAGGTGAGTTTTCTCCCACAGGGGGGTGACCAGTGGTGGAATTTTAAAAGAAGGCTGAAGCGCTGTCTATATACACACATATAATTGACATTTGGCTTTTAAAGGGGACTCCGAGCAGTGCAGAAACTATGGAAAGATGCATATCATTTTAAAGCTCTCTTTCTCCTCTTTCCAATGATATATAAACCGCCGCCCTACGCCTTTTAGTTTTCACTATTTTCGCGATTGAAATTGCTGCGGCCGCAATTTGAATCGCGAAAATAGAGGAAACTAAAAGGCGTAGGGCGACGATTTAGGTGTCGCCAGAAAGAGGAGAAAGAGAGCTTTAAAATGATATCCATCTTTCCATAGTTACATTGTATTACACAGGGCGGCATTTTCCTACAGTCAGCAGCTCCATTCTGCTGAATGGAGCTGCTGACACTGGGGAAAGTGTCGTCCTGTGTAATACAATGTAACTATGGAAAGATGGATATCATTTTAAAGCTCTCTTTCCCCTTTTTCTGGCGACACCTAAATCGTCACCCTACGCCTTTTAGTTTTCTCTATGTTCGCGATTGAAATCGGGGCCGCAGCAATTTAAATCGTGAAAATAGCGAAAACTAAAAGGCGTAGGTTGGCGGTTTATATATCATTGGAAAGAGGAGAAAGAGAGCTTTAAATGATATGCATCTTTCCATAGTTCTACACTGCTCGGAGTCCCTTTAACTTGAAGCACATATAGAGCGCACGCCTTGAAGATCTTTCTGTTGGACTGTAGATTGCATATGGTTTAATTGAAAGTGTATGCACTATCATGAATGCTTTATGCAAACACGGCTCAATGCTATAAATTGAGACAGTTGAGACTGTTTTGTAGCGCTCTAAGAAATATTTGTTGATATTCTAACCACACTTGCTCCGCATTGTGTGGTTGATATTTTGCGCCGCATGGTTGATGTTTTGCGCTGTGTGGTTGGTGTTTTTTTGCGCCATGTGATGATGATCATATCACACCACTCCTCCTACTTCCCCTTCTTCTGCCCTGCTGGGTGTTTCCTTCTGCCATCCCTTTACAAGCTCTTGTCTGCCATTGACCTCTAACGGTACCACACAGCATCTTTAGCAGCACCACTGCTAGCATCCAGTAAGGAGGAATCTCAGGAGGCCTCAGGTATCAGATGGCACTAAGGTCCTCTCAGAGAAGTGTGCAGAAAAGGCAGTTGTAACTGCTGAGGTGGATGGTGGTAACAGCTCAGTCTGGTTCTTTTTTAATTGGGCACATCAACATTTATTTGAAAGGTAGAAATAGTATTTTTTATGGAGCAGGAGATAACATCTAAATGTTGCAGATCATTAAAGAGAACCTGAGGTGGGTTTGAAGAATATTATCTGCATACAGAGGCTTGGATCTGCCTATACAGCCCAGCCTCTGTTGCTATCCCAAACCCCCCTAAGGTCCACCTGCACTCTGCAATCCCTCATAAATCACAGCCACGCTGCTGACAAACAGCTTGTCAGAGCTGGCTGTGTTTATCTCTATAGTGTCAGTCTGCTGCTCTCCCCGCCTCCTGCAGAACTCTAGTCCCCGCCTGCATCCCTTCCCTCCCTGCCGATTGGAGGGAAGGGACGGGGGCAGGGAAAGGAGCTATGCAGGAGGTGGGGGAGCAGCTGAGACTGACACTACAGATGTAAACACAACCTCACACCACGGTTGTGATTTATGAGGGATTGCAGAGTGCAGGGGGACTTTAGTGGGGTTTGGGATAGCAACAGAGGCTGGGCTGTATAGGCAGATCCAGCCTCTGTATGCAGATAACATTCTTTAAACACACCTCGGGTTCTCTTTAAAATGTCAACAAAGGGCTTCAACATGTCCAAACTGGATATTGTAACAAATATTATGACACCCCATCAAAAATCAAAAAAATACATTTAAAATTGAGTGGTAAGTAAGGTGGATGAGAGGAGAAGATCATTAGCAGAGCCTGCCAGCATTTCTATTTACACCCCAAAAAGCTTGTGTTTAGAAAATAATTACTTTTAATAGTTTATTGATATTGTGTGTCACAATCTGACAAGTGGCACAGCTCCAGTAAGTAGCCAAAATTGTTTTTTATTCCTATAGGATCATGTCGAGGAGAGGAGCATCTGGAAAACCAGATCACAAGGATCTCAGTGAGAACTTGGCAGCCACTCAGGGATTGCTTCATATGATCTCTGAATGCAAGAAGCTTTTCCAGGTGAGAACGTGAATGAAAATTGGGATTTTCTCATGTTACTTATGTGTGTTAGAATTTTTCTGCAATGTATATCTTTCACCTTGTGGTGTTGTGGTGTGTGCAAGTCTTCTTCCATATACTGGCTGTCCACATTAAGCAGCACTATGTGGTGATTTCCCCTCAATTACTGGTTTGGGCACCAGAGTGAAGCTCCATAGCTTTGTATTGCAGCAAGTAGTACAAAGCTTATGGCTGCAGTGAGGAGGCATGCTAGATACTGGATTTTTGCTGAGATCTGATCTTATATCTAATGGTGCACTGTATGTATCAGGATGGTAAATGATTTACAACTGGTGGCTATTTATATTTTATGTGTATAGCAGGATGGGAAACTATGTAAATAACAGTTCCACACAGATACTGAAGGACACAATAGATGCATTAATATCATTTTAAAATTTGTATAAAACACATAATTTGTATTAATGGGCAAATGCACTGAAAAACATGGTTAGGTTCAAGAGCAGTAAACAATGACTATAAAGGACATGCATGCATCCCAACTTTTTCAAATGGGTAATTATTTTTAGATAAAGAGCTTGCTCCTACAACTTCCCATGTTAGAACGAACAATGAATAATTCTTTAAGGAGTTATCAGGCATATTCTAAGAAAATAAGCGCTACTTACCCAGGGCTTCCTCCAGCCCCAAGCTCCCAGCATGTCCCTCGCCGCAGCTCTGCCCACAGCCGTTCGCCGCAGCTCCGTCCCGGTCCCCGGCGATGACGTCAGGGTGACCTCCAGGTTGGCCTGCACAAGCGGCGCTGTCATTCACCGCCACATTATTTTCTTAGAATATGCCTGATAACTCCTTTAAGCAAACTCAGTTGTTTATCTTTCCATGGATTCAGGCAATGATCACAAAGGGATCATAGAAATAGACTAGTTACATAGTTCGGTTGAAAAAAATACATCCATCCATCACATTTAACCAGAAAAACAAAAATCCCTGATGATCCTGCACATATAATAGTTGATCTTAGTGATGGGTCGTTCTTGAACGAGCCAGCTCTAAGAGCCGGCTCTTTGCTGCGAACGACAAGAGCCGGTGCTCAGTTTAAAAAGAGCCGATGCCTGTGAGTCACTCACCAGTGCGCTCTGCTCTTTAATAAAGGGCGCTGAGGCATGCTAGGAGATGTAGTCCTCCTCCGGTAGCTTGTAGGGGTGTATGCGGCGGAGCAGAGCAGCAGCAGCAAGAGGGATTGCCCCACTCAGAGAAGCAGCCTGGAGTTGTCATGGAGACGAGACGGGGCTTTTCTTCCGTATCTGAGTGGCTTCTAATGATATTAAATGAAGAGCCGATTGAGAGCCATACGAGTCGGCTCTTTAATGGGAGCCGAGCCAAAAGAGCCGATTCTCTTAAAAGAGAGAATTCCCATCACTAGTTGATCTGGGGGGTGGCAAAAAACCTTTACTTACATTAGTTAAATAATACACACAAACCTATACACAAACTCTGAGGAGATGAGAACTGAGCAAAAAGAGTAACTGAGGCGTTGGGTTAAAAAGCAGCTGCTGTTCCTCCAAAATAGGGACAGCTAGGATGCTTGGACAATCGCCACAAAAGTTTTATAGCATAAAAAATGTCATCATAAAAGGTCACACTACTTACATTGCTATTATTTCCACTTGCTATATACTGAGCTAACATATTTTACTTTATAATTTCACCATGGAACAAAAGGTGCTAAAAATAAGCTATCCTGTAGAAGAATGGAATGGTGGCATAGGCTCACATTTCTCTGGTGTCACACTGTGCAGGTCCCTCATGATATGATGCTCCAGTCCAGGAACTCTTTTGTTGCTGCTGATGCTCAGCCAGTGTCTTTGGAGGACTTCTGTGTTGGATCTACAAGAGAAGTGAGGGATTTCTCCTCCCTTCTAGACAGCAGCATCCAGAATCTTCTCCATGAGTCTGCAGAACGCTTTAAAGGGTGGACAACCATGCCTGGTCCTGAGAACACAGAATTGTCCTGCAGGAAGGTAAGACATCTGAGGCATTATCACCACAACTTGTGCTGCTTATATGTTTACTATTTAAAAGTGGCCGAGCAGTTGTGTATAGCAAACTATACAACTATTTTTTGGAAATTACAATCTTTCTATTGATATTAATTTACATTTTAGAGAAATTTGCTCATCTGTCATAATTCCTGATATTTACCATGACATAGCTGAATAGAACTGAAACAGAAAAGAAGCCTCAGTGATGCAGCACAAGCATTCACATGATTTTGTGCAAATTGTACTGACAGTGCAAGCGGTGGTATAACATGCACCTCAGAGCCCTATACCATGTTTCCCCGAAAATAAGACACTAGGGGCTTGATTTACAAAACGGTGCTAACTTTAGCACTGGCCCTTAGCACTTCTAAACTCAGTTGAAATGTGAGAAGTAGTGATCGTGCGCAAAGTACCGCACGCGCAAGTTTTGCGCGCGCACTGCACAGAGCGCAAGGCGCTCCGCACGAAGTGCCCACTAAAGCCTATGGGACTTAGCGCGCGCATAGGACTTTGCGCGCGCAAAACTTAGCGCATGATCTGATTGAGAAAACTGGTGCTAACCTACTTAGCACCCTGGTTAGCTCGCCTTAAGACTTTAGACGTGCTAAGTAGGTTAGCACCTCTTAGTAAATCAAGCCCTAGATGTGCTAGGGCTTATTTTCAGAGGATGTCTTATTTTTGGGCAAACACTGGTAGTTTTCCTATACAAAATGTACATACTGTATGCCATGCTGAAACACGTGCAACATACACAGAGCTTGTGGTTTGCAGATATAGGCTCTCACTTACAAGAAATTGATTCTGCTGATCATGTGAGTAAAGCTCCATCTACACGATATGATTCTTTCGATTACGATTCTTTTTACGGTCTGATTAAATCCGACATGTCCGATCGGGATTTGATTAGATTTGCCATTTCAAAACAATGGCAAATCGAATTGATTCAAATTGAATCCCGATTGAACACGTCGGATTTAATCGGACCGTAAATAATAGTAATCGAATCACACAAAGAATCGTATCGTGTAGATGGGGCTTAAAAGAGTCTGTTTCTTGCAGGCAGAGAACTCTGTCAGGCTCCCCAGAGCTATGATAGGATAAGCTGTGTGTGTGTCCTCGGAAGAGGTGAAGTGCTGCATATGCTTATCAGGACAGATCAGGAGGGCTGGCTCCAACAAAAACACAAATTACCTGACACATATATAGGACCGTGTAGAACTCACATTATACTGCTGCTCTCTTGTATCCAGGCTTTGCATTCAGCGTGACTTGCTGGTGTCATGTGGGCTCAGGGGCGTAGCAATAGGCCCTGCAGCGCCTGCGCCCGCGGGGGGGCCCGGCCCCCCCCTGGGGCCCGCTCGGGGCCGTTTTTTGGGGGCTGGAGGGGTGGCAGCATGAGGGGAAAGCCTTGCCCACAGTCGGCGGGGAGAGGGGAAGTTCTCCCCTCTCCCTCACCTCGGGGCTCTCCCCTCTGCGCTCCCCTCCAGCTAGTTACCGTCTGTGGGCAGCGGGCCGGGCAGCAGCGGCAGATACATACCTTCTTCCTTGCGTTCCATCGCCGCCTTCTCGCTCTAGCGGCTGACGTCACTTCCGGAAGCGGAAGTGACGTCAGCTGCTAGAGCGAGAAGGCGGCGATGGAACGCAAGGAAGAAGGTATGTATCCCGCCGCCGCTGCTGCCCGGCCCGCTGCCCACAGACGGTAACTAGCTGGAGGGGGGCGCAGAGGGGAGAGCCCCGAGGTGAGGGAGAGGGGAGAACTTCCCCTCTCCCCGCCGACTGTGGGCAAGGCTTTCCCCTCATGCTGCCACCCCTCCAGCCCCCAAAAACCGGCCACGAGCGGGCCCCGGGGGGGGGGGGGGGGGGGACACCGCTCTGAAATTCTGCAGGGGGATTTTCAGGTGTCTGCTGCCCACATTGCGATTTTCTGGTGACTGTTGCCCACATTACGATTTTCAGGTGTCTGCTGCCCACATTACGATTTTCAGGTGACTGCTGCCCACATTGCGATTTTCTGGTGACTGTTGCCCACATTACGATTTTCAGGTGTCTGCTGCCCACATTACGATTTTCAGGTGACTGCTGCCCACATTGCGATTTTCTGGTGACTGTTGCCCACATTACGATTTTCAGGTGTCTGCTGCCCACATTACGATTTTCAGGTGACTGCTGCCCACATTGCGATTTTCTGGTGACTGTTGCCCACATTACGATTTTCAGGTGCCTGCTGCCCACATTGCGATTTTCAGGTGTCTGCTGCCCACATTGCGATTTTCTGGTGCCTGCTGCCCACATTACGATTTTCAGGTGTCTGCTGCCCACATTACGATTTTCAGGTGTCTGCTGCCCACATTACGATTTTCAGGTGTCTGCTGCCCACATTACGATTTTCAGTTGTCTGCTGCCCACATTACGATTTTCAGGTGTCTGCTGCCCACATTACGATTTTCAGGTGCCTGCTGCCCACATTGTGATTTTCAGGTGTCTTCTGCCCACATTACGATTTTCAGGTGTCTGCTGCCCACATTGCGATTTTCAGGTGTCTGCTGCCCACATTGCGATTTTCTGGTGACTGCTGCCCACATTACGATTTTCTGGTCACTGCTGCCCACATTGCGATTTTCTGGTGTCTGCTGCCCACATTACGATTTTCAGGTGTCTGCCGCCCACATTACGATTTTCAGGTGTCTGCTGCCCACATTGCGATTTTCAGGTGTCTGCTGCCCACATTACGATTTTCAGGTGCCTGCTGCCCACATTACGATTTTCAGGTGTCTGCTGCCCACATTACGATTTTCAGGTGTCTGCTGCCCACATTACGATTTTCAGGTGTCTGCTGCCCACATTACGATTTTCAGGTGTCTGCTGCCCACATTACGATTTTCTGGTGTATGCTGCCCACATTAGGATTTTCTGGTGACTGCTGCCCACATTGCGATTTTCTGGTGACTGTTGCCCACATTGCGATTTTCTGGTGACTGCTGCCCACATTGCGATTTTCTGGTGACTGCTGCCCACATAAGGATTTTCTGGTGACTGCTGCCCACATGGCGATTTTCTGGTGTGTGCTGCCCACATTATGATATTCTGGTGACTGACTGCTGCCCACATTAGGATTTTCTGGTGACTGCTGCCCACATTACGATATTCTGGTGACTGCTGCCCACATTAGGATTTTCTGGTGACTGATGCCCACATTGCGATTTTCTGGTGACTGCTGCCCACATGGCGATTTTCTGGTGACTGCTGCCCACATGGCGATTTTCTGGTGACTGCTGCCCACATGGCGATTTTCTGGTGAACTCTGCCCACATTACGATTTTCTGTCCCACATTACGATATTCTGGTGAACGCTGCCCACATTACAATTGTCTGGTGAATGCTGTCCACGTTACAATTTTCTGGTGACTGCTGCTCACGTTACGATTTTCTGGTGACTGGTGCCCACATTACGATTTTCTGGTGAACTCTGCCCACATTATGATTTTCTGGTGAACGCTGCCCACATTACGATTGTCTGGTTAATGCTGTCCACGTTACAATTTTCTGGTGACTGGTGCCCACATTACGATTTTCTGGTGAACTCTGCCCACATTATGATTTTCTAAAGGCCCACATTACGATTTTCTGGTGAACTCTGCCCACATTACGATTTTCTGGCCCACATTACGATTGTCTGGTAAAATGCTGCCCACTTTACAATTAATTTACAGTGAAACGCTGCCCCATTACGATTATTTGGCACCTATGGGGGGGGGGGGGGCCCATCCAAATATTCGCAGGGGGGCCCAGTGATTTCTAGTTACGCCCCTGTGTGGGCTGCTAGCTAGGGCTTAAATTCAGGGGATGTCTTACATTTCAAGCATTCTTGAAATTCCTGCTAGGTCTTATTCTCAGGGGATGTCTTACTTTAGGGGAAACACAATAGCAGAACCCTCCTTCTTCTGCTTATTCTTCCTAGTACTTCTTGGGTCCAAACTGATTCTTTTAATCCCTGAACATTGAGCACTAGGCAGCTGTGGTCTCCATGGACAATGACTTCTGCACACTGTGTAAGAAAACCACACCAGTGTCTGGGCTGTGGTGCAATCATAGTAAATGGTGAAGTGAGTGCAGAAAGTACACGGTAGTCACTGTGTGTATCAAAAAAAAGTTTTCTTTACACACAGTGTGCAAAAGTCATTGCGCCTGGAAACTGCAATTGCCTGGCTGCCGAGCGCTCACAGTGTGATCAGGGCAAGCAGCGAGAACAGTCTGTCAAACCATATGGCAGAAGCTGGAAGGAGGGCGCACATATCTGAGAGCCCAGTTCATGGCTAGTGGGACACAAGCCTGTAGAGTTTAAAGTAAACCAAGCACCATTTTTAGCACACCAACAATGTGGCAGCTAGAAGGGGAAGGTGAAACGTGGCAGCTTATTAGAAACCAGGAAAAAAAAAGATGTACTTGGTTCCCTTTAACCAGCATCTTCTATAGATGAGAATATTCTGCAGCCAGCTGGCAAACTCTTAACTATTGAACACCTGAGTGCGCTCTTTTCTCTGTCTTCATATTATTCCAGCCACCAAGGAGAACAGCACCATCCTCATTTTATGAAACAATATCATATAAGTACCAAACACCTACAAACCATCCAAATTGCTCTTCCTTTTACTTAAAGAGAACCTGTACTGAGTAAAAATATTTAAAATAAACACATGAAGTAACTTAAAATGAACATTACATGGTTACCTTGCCATCAGTTCCTCTCACTATTTTCTTCTGACAATAATCCCTTCCAGTTCTGACAATATTTTGTCAGATCTGAAATATATCAGTTGCTGACAGTAAAATATCAGTTGCTGTCAGTTATAGCTGAGAGGAAAACTGATGTACCAGGTAAATGTCCAGGTTTCCCTATGGCTCAAGTGGGCGATGTTACAGTTTAACTGTGTGCCGACCAGAAAGCTGTTATGGGTAATGGCCATTTTCAAAATGGAGGACGGAAAATTCCCTTGATCACAGTGGACAAACAGGACGCAGGACAGGAGAAAGACACCGAGGAGTAGACTACATGGAAGGTAACCATGACTTGTGTATGCTTATTTTGACTTTTAATTTTCAGTTCAGGTTTTCTTTAAAGGAGTAAAGCCCCCTTACTCTACATTGTTAAAGAGCATAAAGGAGTGATTTGGTCATTCTTTCCACCCTCTTCAAGTGATGCACTACTTTATGTCACTTCCTCTCCATGTGAAAGTGAAACTTAAAAGATCTTTCTGTTTTAAGAAAGCAAAATTGTACTTCAGAGTTTTTGTTTGCTGTCAGGCATATGGTCTCCATGCCAATGGAAGGGCAGTCAGTAAAAATCCGAATAACTTCTAAAGGCATTACTTCAGCACCTTGTTTTGAATCTGCGTTTATATTTGACCTGTTTAACATGGCTTTTTTTAATACTTCAGATACAATTACAAATGTTTGCTGGAAAATGCTTTATTTTGGCTATATTCTTTTATGTATGAAACTCCAGGTAGATCTGGTCAATTTGGCTTCTTTCAACAGGAGCTATTATTGTCACTCCCTGCACGCAATAATTAATAAAATACAGCATATGTTCAGTTATATAACAATATCTATATTAATACTGTAATGAGAATGTTGTAAAGATTTTTCAGAAACAGTCCCTCAGTAACTTTAATCCCATTTTCTTTAGGTTGGTGATGGGAATCCTTTGCGTCTGTGGAAGGTGTCCACAGAAGTAGAAGCTCCACCAAGTTCATTACTTCATCGTGTTTTGCGAGAGCGCCACTTATGGGACGATGACCTTCTGCAGGGAAAAGTGGTGGAAACCTTAGAGCAAAATTCAGATCTGTTTCACTACGTGACAGACAGCATGGCTCCACACCCAAGACGTCAGTCCCTAGTACTGCGGTATGTTGTAACAAGCATCACAGTAGTGGAGCTAAACACGTCTATGCTCAAATATGCAATTAGATGCAGGTTCTTATACCCTGTCATGTGGATATCATACAAAATATTTGTTTTAATTTTGAAAAGAATGTGGAATAAGTGTTTCTTTCTTTTATTGAATTTTTATTTTATTGAAGTACAACTGTGGATACATTTATATGAAGGTTATCATAGTTGACTATCTTCTGAAAATACTACTTGTCTGCTCTTAGGATTGTAATACATTCAGAATCACTCACTCAAATAAGCTTGCTGATTAAGCTGAGTACACACGACACAATCACCCATCGATCGGGCGGGAAGCTGTATCGTGTGTACATGTCCAAAATGCACCCAATCGATAAAGCAATCGATTTTCCATTTATAAGTGTGCAAAATCGATCACTTTATCGATCGGGAGCTGATCTGATATGTCGGACATAATCACCTGAAATTGCATCGTGTGTACCCAGCATTAGAATATGGTGGTCAGAGGAATGTTGGGTTTCCTGTTCTTCAGACTTGTATCATGCCAGTGATTCACACAGTACTGTAGCCACAGTAACATGGTCACATTTGATTGACCTCACCACCGCATGGTTTCAGTGGATATAGCATAAGAGAAGGAAAGGAGTTGTGAAATGACATGTACCCGTAAAACAAGTATTCTGTTCACCATTTTCTACTTTTTACTTAACCAGATTATTGAAATATTGCCTTGTTCAATCTTGGGTTTATTCGGGCTCCAAAGGCAGAGGATGTGCACAGAAGCTAGGAAAGTAGCACTTTGTAAAAGGAAATATGAAATAAGACCCCTTACATTCCTCTTTGTTTTTCCTTCCTTCAACACCAAGAAATAGGACTTTTTTTTAGAATGAGGTTAGCAAATGACAGCTTGTAGTATTTATTTCTTGGCTTGTAGTATTTATTTTTGGCAGATGCATTTTAATGTAACTACCCATGTTGGGAAGTTGTCTTCATACTTCCTGTTTCAATGACACCTATATCTCAGTAAGTTGAAAGTCTAGTTCACTTTCTATGGAGCATATCCTGTATTTCATATTTTGAGATAGACAAGTGCTTTTCAAACCTTGTTCTCAAGCCCTATCAACAATGCATGTTTTGGAAATAGTTACACAGTAGGGAAGTAGGAAAATCGGGCGCATATGAGAAGTGGACAAATCAGGTGCCGCCATTGACTCTAATGTTAAATATTGGCTATTGGGCGCAAAACTGAACGAATTAGGCTCCCGTTAAATAAACTGTTTTGTGCTTATTGTTGTTTATCGCTTTTACAATACTAAAATGGAAAATATCGTTATAAAATTAGTTTTCACAATTATCATTTTTTTTAAATTATTGTTTTAACTTTTCAATATTTTTATATTGTACTTTTTTTTGTAATTAATTTTACATTTGTTTTTAGAATTATAATTAAGTTAATTATCGTTTTGACAATTTTTTAAAAATAATTTTTCCATTCTTTTAGAGATTTTTATTTTGGGGTCCTAGGGTTCGGCACTACCATGGGGGTCTTAGGGTTAGGCACCACCATGGGGGTCTTAGGGTTAGGCACCACCATGGGGGTCTTAGGGTTAGGCACCACCAGGGGGGGGTCTTAGGGTTAGGCACCACCAGGGGAGTCTTAAGGTTAGGCACCACCAGGGGATATTTAGGTTTAGGCACCACCGGAAGGGGGGTCTAAGGGTTAGAGATAGGTAAAAGGTAGGGTTCTGTGTGAAAGTAGGGTTAGGTTTAGTAGTAATAAGACTTTAACTCTATTTTTTTCAATCGCCTAAATCAGTAACACTAAAATACAGTTTAATTGAAGGAAAGATGTTATATTAGACATAAAAAAAAAATCAGCCACTAAAAGACGAAAAGATATGATTAAGATTACAAGTAATGTTTTGTACCGTGCAATTCATACTTTACATGTATTTTTACGGTAACATATTATTGATAGTTTCTGCTAAATGTCAGACGGAAACACGATTAAACATAAGCTATGTGCCTCTGGAATAATAACAACTGGTAAAAATGAATTTTAAACAAAGTGATAGTTTAAAACTAAATGTATTTGTAAACCGATATTTTTATACTTATAATAATAAGTATAAAAATATTGGTTTACAAATACATTTCATTTTAAACTATCACTCCCTGGCCCCGTCCTCCTGTCTCTGTAAGGCTGGGTCCGTGCTGTGCACAGGGGTTTTATTATAGAGAATAAGGAATTCGGCTGTATCCTGCGCCCTTTTTTCATAGCGCCTTTATTTTTGCACACCACAGTAGTTAATTTATATTGTTGAGAAACTAATTACTCACATATTGAGATAGACAAGTGCTTTTCAAACCTTGTTCTCAAGCCCTATCAACAATGCAACTATGCACGCATGAGATTGATTGTGGACAGGTTTAGAAAACACTGCTATAGACTATTCAGTATCTACCTGAAATTGTCTCTGGGTACATAGTGAATGATTTTAATGAGTTTAATCTTACAGAGGAGCCCTGGAAGTCTCTGCGAAAAAAAGGCAAATTTACCCTAGAAAATACATAAACAGGTTCATGGTGTTTCTGTTGGCACAGTGACAAAGTTACTCTTGAATAGGTGACAGGACATAGAATGTAACCGTTTTTGCCATCTTGCTACCTCTTTTATTGGGGTTACTTTCACACTATTGCACTGCGCATCTTAAAAAAAAGGCTTGCAACAGTGATGTAAAGTTGCATCACAGCCTACCGCTGTAGTGCAAACCGTACATTGCAGCATACACTACAGACTTAATGCTTACACCATAAGTGTCACTGCACATTATTTCTTCTGAAATATCGCACTACAGCACACAATTTCCAGTGTGAAAGCCCCTTTGAACTATAATTGCATCGCACTGTGATGTGATTATATTGTCACAACAAAACAGACGTAGTGTGAATGGAGCCATAAAGCGGACCTGAACTCAGAACTTCCTCTCTGCTCTGAAAGATAAGCAACAGCATCATAACCTATAAAGAAAAAAAATCTTTGTTACAGCTCTTACAAATCCTGTAATAAATGTGCAGTGTGTCTACTTCCTGCTTTCATGGAAGCAAACAGCTGACTCATGAAAGCAGCCAGCTGACACAAATGAGGGATCAAATTACAACTTGTGCCTAGTTACAGATGAGGGGGAATTAGACAGGCTAAACTCTCTAAATACATACAGGGTACATTCTAACCATACGATTAAATTATTATAATCGGATGAACATCGGTGCCACCAAGTGCATGCCCGATCGAAGGTGCAACCAATTTCGGGCTGTAATTGGTTGCATTAATCGCTCGGACATGCTGCAAGATGGGCTGACTTTCCCAATCGGCGGCGTCAGGAGAAGCACCAAAAACCTACGGCTATGTTCCCCCTGTGTGTATGTGTGTGTATGTAATGTATATGTGCTATAATGTGCATTTATACATTACCTGTCCTGTGTCGCGGTGTCCTCCGTCTGTCTTCCGCCTCTCTTCAATTAGCCGCATTCACGCTGCTGGCGCATAGCACGCAGACTCATGACGTCACACACTCGCCATGCTGGCAGCATGTATGTGGCTAATTGAAGAGGAGCGAAAGACGGATGGGCACTGCAACACAGGACAGGTAATGTATAAATGCACATTACAGCACATATACATTACATGCATACACACACACACACGCACGCACACACACGCACGCACGCACGCACGCATGCACGCACGCACGCACGCACGCACACACACACACACACACACACAGTGGTGAGGCAGCAGACACGGCAGACTCATCTGATTCCTGAGAGATTTCATGCTGAAATTGAATCGGACTGCGGTGTATGGGCAGCTGACAGATCTCTCTATCAGATTTGATTAAGAGAGATTTGTCTCTTGGTCAAATCTGCCCATTATCGCCAGATGTATAGGAACCTTTAGTCTTGAGGAGATTTTATCAGAAATCTGATTAAGAATCAGTTGAGCTGCTTCTGGCACCAGCACTGTATAGTTAAATGCAGCACAAGAACATTCCACTCTTAAGGCCACATACACACAGCAGACCATAGTATTTGGAAAATGAAAGATCACAGACCAATGTTTACCTCCTTCCATGTAATATGAGAGCTATACATACACTGTCTATTCTGTGGAGCTGAACTCCCCATCAGACAGAAATCTTTGCAAGATGCTGCACACACAGATGCTGTACAGACACAAAAGATCAGTATCTACACAAGATCTGTTCCTGCCAAAGATCCGTTCCTGCAAATTGCATTCACAGTCTATGAGATCTGCAGATCATCATACACACCTTGTTTAACTGACATTCATCTGAAGATCAGACAATCATCTGCAGATCTGAAAATCCATCCTGGTGGATCTGATCTGCAGATGAATGTCTGTTAAACAAGGTGTGTATGATGATCTGCAGATATCATAGACTATGCATGCATTTTGCAGGAATGGATCTTTGGCAGGAACAGATCTTTTGCAGATACTGATCTTTTGAATGTGTACAGCATCTTTGTGTGCAGCATCTTGCAAAGATTTCTGTCTGATGAGGAGTTCAGCTCCATAGAATAGGCTGTGTGGAAGGGGGTAAAATTGGTCTGTGATCTATCATCTTCCAAAGACTATGGTCTGATGTGTGTATGAGCCTTTACGATCAATAAACTAACTGACATCGATCAGAAGTTTATTGATCAGCTGAGTTGGTTAAAACATTACTGTAAGATTTTCACATAGTAATCAAATCTGCTGAAAAAAACTGATCTATGTGTGGCCAAGTAACTGATTGTTTGGGTTTGCATATATATATATTTTTTTTTATTTTGGGGGTTTAACTGGATACCATAATGTTTTCTTACCATCTTATGCAGGAAGTGGCGCACAGATCTTCCCAGAGGTGGTTGTGCCTTGGTTTCCACATCTATGGACCATGCCACTGGACAGCTGGATGAAGGAGTTCAAGCACTAATCATGTGCTCTCAGTACTTAATGGAACCATGTGGAATGGGACGGTCCAGACTAACTTACATCTGCAGAGCAGACCTTAGGTATTATTTATGTGGGGCAAAATATGTTTTCTTTTTGTTACTTGTCTAGATGTCTTTCTGTACTACCATAATATGTGTTTATGATTTTGTAAAGCTAGCAAAGAGGGAAAGAGATGGACAGTATATAAATAACACAAACAACTAACACTATGGCCTCATTTCACAAAGGATCACCGCATGCGGTAAAGCAAAAAAAAACAAAACAAAACAATTTTATCAAACATTTCGTGAAATGTAAATTTCTGTATGGAAAACTACCATTACTGTCTAGCAAGGTAAATTACCGACTTGGGAGGTAAATAAATGTCAGTTCATAAAGAATAACCCACATTACAAAGGTTACAAGGGAATAACCCATGTAACAAGTCAAATGTTCAGTGTTTTACCTCCAGCGTGGAGCAGCATGTAAGATAACAAACAGCCATTTGTAAGCTTATAGAATGGAGGAAACAAAGACCAGAGAAAAGGTAAAATCTAATTAAACTATTCAGGAAAATAAGAACATTAATTCTACCTATTTAAGACTCAGGTTTTTGTGTCCGTGCGTGTGTACTGCTTGCACTGCGCAGGAGCAGGGCCACACATGGGTAGGAGGGTGACTGGTGCAGGTTGCCAGCGGGTGAACATGCAATTCTCAGACAAGCATTCGTGGGGTTACGGGAGCATGCTCGCGCGCAGGGCCCGCGGGACAGTGTGTGCGCACAGGGTCACAGGCAGGGCTGTGGAGTCGGTACAAAAATCGTCCGACTCCAACGCCGACTCCTCGATTTATGAAACCTCCAACTCCAACTCCAGGTACCCAAAATGCCTCCGACTCCTCAGTCTAATACTTACCAGGTCTGTGGATTTTGTCCAAGACTCATCCGACTTCCGACTCCTCAGTTTATGAAATCTCCAACTCTGACTCCAGGTACCCAAAATTGCTCAGACTCCAACTCCGCAGCCCTGGTCACAGAAGCGTGTGTGTGTGTGACACAAGTGCACCACTGCAGCGCCCGTTATCTATCATGCTAAAAAGTCTAGTAAAAACTTATTTCCCTCATTTCACATGTGTTGTATAACACAATTCCACTCAATTATTGTATAGTAATTAAAAATGGTTAATAAGATACAAATGGTTTTGAGCTGATACAAATTTTATCTTAATTTTATACAGCTTGGACTTGCACAGTATTATAGAAAAAAATGCTATCTGTCTCATGGACTGTAAAATCCATCAAATACCAAATTAAATACAGCTTCCTTAACCACTTTGCCGCTCCCGTACCTATGTCCCTTTAAACTTTACTTCCACGCCCGTAGATATAGGTATCCCCGCCGCTATCCGTGCTCCCGCTCGTTCATGTGCGCACTTCCGTGCTCATTTACGTCGCCGCCCGCTCACCCGGAGATCAATGAATGGGAGCACAGTTCACATTCATTGATCTAAGTCCCCATAGCAATGATAGGCGGCTTCTATGAGAAGCTGCACAATCATTCTGAAAAAAAGTTTCCCATCCACAGTACATAGTACGCTTATAGGATGAATTAAAGCGGTATTGTGACCATAAAAATCAAATTTCAACAGCAACTGGTCTGAGTGTATTAAGTGATAAAGATGCTAATTCTGCATTCAAAACTTGCAAAACTTTTTCTGCTGATTTGGAGTCATCATATACTAAAGGAGCACTGACCCTTTAGTAGTCAGTGCCAAACAGCTGAATGCTGGGAGTTCTTTTTATACTTTATAATAAAACCCCTTTGTCGCTGCGTCCCATCCCTGCACTTCCGGTGTGTGTCCGTGTTTTTGCGCTACTGCGCATGTGCAGGGAGGGACGCAGAGACTGAGGAGAGCTGAGGGAGGATGGGCAGGTGGTGTGCGTGCGCAGCGGGAGGCGAGCGCGCATCGGGCTGGGGACGAGCGCGTGGCAGGTGTGCGCGCGGCTTGCTAATGCACGATGGCTGCGCGCATGCGCGGTGACTGTGCGGTGAGGATGAGAGGGAAGAAAGGTTAGGGGAGGGAGGCAGGGTTTCAACACAGACCTAGAGCTCATTTTTAAATTGGCTTAGGTCTACTAGTCTTTAATATATTCCTCCTCTTCCATTTATTTCCTTGCCTAGCTTCTTATCTGAAACACCTCTGCTCACTTGTGTTTACAAGCAAGGCTGAAGTGATTGGAGGAGAAAAGAAAAAAAAGACAGTGCAGTTTCTAGTATACACCTCAGTGGGAGTGTTTGAAGATTGGGAGGAGGGCAGCTAATGAATACACAATGAGCAAGAGAAGGGAGGGGGGAAAAACAAGAGTCAGGGAGGAAATTATGTCAGCATTAGTTTGGCAAAATGACCACTGCCTAGAATAGCATTTTCTGCTTTTCCTTTATAAAACTCACAGGAATCATTACGTGGATAGCACAATACATCTGTTATGTAAGTAGACGTAGTATTTATCTACTTATATATGTGTTTTTTATTTTTAGGTTAGCATGGGTGTGGCTTGTTCTTTAAAAAAAAAAACACTGAGGACATCTTGTGGCCAAATAGTTAAATTACATCAACAACCCCTTTTTTAAATATATTTTATTAAAAGCCTTTTTTTTTTACATTTAAAATGAACCCCCTCCCTCCCACACTCCCCCCAAGGTACCCAAACGTTTTTTGTATAATAAAAAAAATGACAATAAAAAAAATACATAAATAGTTACCTTAGGGACTGAACTTTTTTAATATGTATGTCAAGAGGGTATATTACTGGTATATTTTAATTTATGGGCTTGTAAATAGTGATGGACGCAAAACTGAGAAAATGCACCTTTTTTTGCAAATAAAATATTGGCACCAGACATTGTGATAGGGACATCATTTAAATGGTGTTATAACCGGTACAAACGGGCAAATAAATTACCTGGATTTTAATTACGGTAGCATGCATTATTTAAATACTAAAATTGCCAAAATCAGAAAAATTTATTTTTTTTCCCCATTTTCTAATTTTTTGCCCTTAAAAAACATTAAGAAGAAGATAATTCTTGGCATAATGTACCACCCAAAGAAATTTTCACCTGGTGGTGAAAAAAACAATATATAGTTAATTTAATTGTGATATGTAGTAATAAAGTTATTGGCAAATGAGTGGAAGGAGTGCTGAAAGGTGAAAATTGCTCTGGTGCTCAAGGGGTAAAACCCCCTCAGTTGTGAAGTGGTTAAAATAAGGAAATACCACACGTGGTAAAAAACCTTTGTGAATTGGCATACAGGTGTTTTTTTTGCTAATTTACCAAACTATTACCTCATGTGTGAAAAACTTAGTGAAAATATTTTTTACTGCATGAGGTAAAATTCCTGCACATTAAAGTTTTACCAAACAGGTTTAGTACATTGAAGTCTACCGTATGTACTTGAATATAAGTCGACCTTGTGTATAGGTCTACCCCAATATTTGATTCTCTTAAAGATAACCTGTAACAAAAAAAAGTTCCCCTGGGGGGTACTCACCTCAGGTGGGGGATGCCTCAGCGTCCCAATGAGGGTTCCCCCTCCCCTGTAGCTGCAGGCAGTCCAGCGCTGGCTCCCCCGAAGTGTCCCGGAATCCTCCCTCGACAAGCCTGACAAGCGCTGATTTATTTACCTTTCCTGGCTCCAGCGGGGGCGCTGTTGCGGCTTTCCGCGCGGAGATAGGCGAAAACAGGCAATCTCCGTCGGGAGACTTGCGCCTGCACAGTAGAGCGGCCCGACAGCTATTTCTGCCTATCGCCGAGCCTGCGCTGGAGCCAGGAAGGTAAATATTTACCTCCCCGCTGTTCGGGGAGCTTTATTGCCACCGCCGTGGGACCGAGGAGGACGGGGGAAGCCTCAATAGGATCCGGAGGCTTCCTCCACCCGAGGTGAGTACCCCCAGGGGAGATTTTTTTTTTGTTACAGGTTTTCTTTAGGGTGGCATTTTTTGATGTCTCAAATATAAGTCTACCCAGAAAAGTTGTGGTCAAGTCCAAACCTTCTGTCTGTAGAAGAAATAATATGTAAGGTTAACAGTGGGCATGTATGAGGCAAGATACCAGGAGCAACCCTGCATGATCTCCATGCATCTTCCCCACACTGTGCTGCTGTTAATGTGTTAATAAATAACAATAACAGCAGCACAGTGTTGGAAACATGTTTTCAAATTGTAAACGGGTTAAAGTGGACCTGAACTCAGAACTTTCGCTCTACTCTAAAAGATATGAAACAGCATAATAACCTTTAAAGAAAAACATTTCTTTGTTACAGCTGATACAAACCCTACAATAAATCTGCACTGTTTCTACTTCCTGCTTTCATGGAAGCATACATATTGTTAACATCCTGTACCGTGGCAGTCAGGTGACAAAGGGGAGAGATCAAATTACAACTTGTGATTAGACACATATGAGGGGGAATTAAACAGGCTAAACTCTATAAATAACGATAACATTTCTATAGCGCTTTTCTCCCAAAGGACTCAAATCGCTTAATACATACAGGGTGCATTTCTCTATGCTTTCCTTCTGTCCTGTGCAAGGGTTCAGGTCCACTTTAGTTGCCTCAGTACTGGCTGGGATGGCTAGCTGGTATGGATACCTGCTGCTTGATGCATAACGCCACTCTCCCCGGGGCTGCATAGTGACACTGTCACTGTATCAGCAGCGCTGACACTTCGGGTGGAGCTGCAAAGGCTGGGCATTACACCGTGTTGTGGCTTGGGGGGAGGAGCATGAATAGCCAGTGTCCCATCAAAAAATGCTGCACGCACCAGGGACAGCCAGTGAGAGCAGCCAGCGGAGGGAGCGGCATTATGGCGACCAGGCAGCTAACTAAAGCAGGGGGACACAATCTGGCTGGCTGGCAGCACTAGGGTGGCAGAATGGAGCAAAGGTAGATTAGAGGGCACGCTTGATACTCGGCTACAAGTCAGAAATGTAAATCTGACTCGAGCATAAGTCCCCCCCTCCCGTCCCCCCCTTCACAAAAGTAGATCAGACATAAATTTCTTGACTTATAGTCAAGTATATACAGTATGTGTAAGCCAGAGCTCAGTAACATGGTTTATTGACATTTACGTCTATGTACACCAGCTAGCTGTGGATAGAGAGGTAGGGTAGGAAAAGGTCATTGACAGTCCCCACTCCTCTGTAACAGTTTTCTGGTTTATAAAGTATATGTAGCTGACATGTCCTGTTATATTTTATACTGCCTCAACAATAAGTAATGTTAATGGGTGTGACACAGTCCCTGTAGCTCACTGTATAATGGGGACGGTGGGAGAGGAAACTATCAAAAAAGGAATATTTGGTGAAGTAGTCACTCTGTTTTTTTGTCCAGAATCATTTGGGAAACACTGAATTATGCCCCTATTAATCTGTATTTGGACATATTTGGTTTATTTTATTTAACTTTTGGCACTTAATTGTCAAACTTTATGAAAGCAAGACATTTTCTTCAAGTTGTGTTTTGAAATGTTTCAAATACTTCAGATTTGCAAGTTAAATGTGTTCAACAATAAAAGAGTGAATGCTTGGTGTATGATTCTTTATTTTCCTGTTTTGAGTAAAAATGGGTCCAAAACTGATTTATGTTTAATAGCTATATAAAATAAAACATCGGTAGGATCAATAAGGCCTCGTTCACAGTGGCTGTTGCATTCCCTGTAACAGCAGGAATGCAGCACAATGGATTGGGTGAGTGGTGCCGCACATTATACTCACATTGCGCTGGGTACAGTGAAGCATACAGTCAATGAAAAGTATGCTTCACTTTTACTGTTAACCTGCTGGTGCATTGCAGTACAGTAAGCGGCATTACAAAGTGGCAGTTACACAGCAACACACCGCTGTGTATGTGGCCTTAAAGGAAGGTCCGAGGAGCATAAAAAAAAAAAATACTTACCTGGGGCTTCCTCCAGCCCTTGGCAGCCGTTCTGTGCCCTCGCTGCAGCTCCTGTGGCTCCCGGTCCCCTCCGGTGTAGATGCCAACCTCGCAAGGTCGGCATCTGCTTGCCCTTCACCGTGCAGCTCATGAAGTCGCACTAACATCATCCAGAGTGTACTGCGCAGGTGCAGAAATACTGTGCCTGCGCAGTAGAGTCCGGATTACATCAGCGTGACTAAGTGGGGCGCACGTTTGAGCCCAAGTAGGCCTCCTGAACCGGAGGGGACCCCGGGCCACCAGCGGGGAGCAGAGCTGCGGCGAGGGTACAGGACAGTTGCCAGGGGCTGGTGGCAGCCCCAGGTAAATGGATTTTTGATTTGTATGTACCTTGGACGTGTCATTTAAGCAGATGTCACATTAGATACATCACCGTATCATGTACAGAGAAATGTCAGTAAACCAACGTGTCAAGGCAGCAAAGCAGCTAATGACCATGTGATCTAATGTTGTTTTGCAATTATTTGTTTTAGCTGTAAGGATGTCTCTTGCCAGACTACGATGAATGTCCAGTTGTATTAATATTAATTCTAATTAATTTGTACTGCATTATTTTTAATATTCAGAATGGTACAGGACATTTCTCTATGTTAAAGCAAGAGTGCTAATCTAACATTAAACGTTACACTCCTGAGAACGGCAGATTCTGGCTCTATAGTTTGAACTGTGTCCTTTTGGTATCTGGTGGAGCTTAGCACATTTCTGCAGGAGGCTGCCATCCTGACGACAGTTACCACCTGTGTACAGTCTGTCGGCAGGCGGATAAGGCTGCTTTTGACCAATACGCCGAGCGGATTGGTCAAAACCAGCCTTATCAGCCTGCCGACAGACTGTACACACGGGGAAACTGTCAGCAGAACGGCCGCCCCGCGGGCGGGTCTGTCGACCCATCCTTTGAAGAGATCAGGCGTGTGTACGTAGTTTTAAAGTGAACCAGAGACGAAGCACCCTTGTGTATTTTACCATAGAAATCAGTGGGAACATTAGAGAAAACATTTACCATGCTCTCTGTTCCATCCTCACTGCTAAAAGTGTCTGTTATCTAGCTGAGATAAGTATCCCGGACTGAGCATTGAGTCTGGCTTTGCTATAATGACTCAGCTATAATGATTCCTGAGCAAAGCCAGCAGGGGGCAGGCTTGGACTTGAAGACAGCAAAGAACACAGTCTCAGCTATAATTATTCTGTAGCAAAGCCAGACCGACTGCTTAGTCGGGATTCTTATCTTAGAGGTGATAACAGGCAAATTAAACAGAGCACAATGTAACAAAGAGCAGATTAGGTGTTTACTGTCATGTTCCCACTGATTTATAAGGTAAAATACATGAGGTTGCTTCATCTCTGGTTCTCTTTAAGCATTATCTACTATCTATCCCCTTTAAATCTGCAGCCTGTTGCAGATGTTCCTGTAACATGTGACCCTTCTTTATGTGCTCTAAGTAAGTGCAGACCATTGCATTGTCCACATTAATCTCTGCCCCATTACACATGCCCAAGTTAAGTCCTCGCTTGAATTAACCCTTTATCAAAATCCGCCAGGGGGCAGCAAAGCCGGTTTTTTTAATTTTTTAATTTTTTTCATGTAGCGAGACAAGGTCTCGCTACATGATAGCCGCTGCTCAGCGGCATCCCCCCAGTCCTCAGTTCAAAGAACGGGATCTCCTGGAGGGCTGATTGACCAGGCAGCGCACGGGGTCTGGGGGGGGGGTTGGCTGCGGCGCGATGGATAGCGGCGGATCGGCGGGTAGCGGCGGCGATTGGATTGCACACGCAGCTAGCAAAGTGCTAGCTGCGTGTAGCAAAAAAAAAATATGCAGATCGGCCCAGCGGGGCCTGAGCGGGGCCTTCTGGCGGCATAGCCCGAGCTCAGCTCGGGCTTACCGCCAGGAAGGTTAAAATACAGGTCTTGAATGCGTTTCTCTGAAAAGACCTCTATCGATTAAATAATTTTTTTTTTAAATGCTGTATATAAGGGTTCAAACCCACTAGCAGCCTTTTCTAAGCGCTAGTGATTTGAAAAAGCTCTTGCTAAGGCAAAGCTATGGGGGACTTTTATAAAATCATATCGCTCAAGTGGGATCACACCCATAGCATTACATTAGCAAGAACTTTTCACATCGCAAAGCGCTCAGATTACACATTACCACAAGTACTAGGAGCAGTTTCTTTCCTTGCACAGCTCCGTCTCTCTACTGTAAAATCATCCCAAAGCCTCCTGATACAAAAAGTGTTGGGCTCTGCAGGGCTGGGCCATGTTCCTGCACAGGGGGGTTGCTATCAACTCCTCAGTGTATAGGCTAGTAATCAACTAGATTTTCCGATTGATTGTTCCATAGAAGTGAACGGAAAATCGATCGAAAATCAGACTGGACATGTTGAAAATAATCGATCTTGCAATAAATATGCCAGAAAATATTATCGTGTGTACCTAGCATACCATCACAAGCAGTCAGTCAGGAGTGGTGAATACATATCTCCTAATTATATTGCGTTATATTAAAGCAATATTACAGCACATCTAGCTATTTGTTACCTCCTTTGATGAGTTTTCCACCTCAGACTCTCCTGCACACTGTGAGGAGAACACAGTGAAGTATTTGTGAGCTGTGTAAGGAGTGAAGGTTTATTTTAAAGTAGACAGAGACAACTGTGGGGATACAGAAAGTGCCCCTAGCACTAGTGGTAATGTGAACCCTCACAGTGGCGTAGCTAAGGAACTATGGGCCCTGATGCAAGTTTTACAATAGGGCCCCCCAAGCACTCTATACATAACAATTGATATGGTGCACCAAAACCTTCCAATGGCAACTACAGTGTCAGAGGTGCAAGCAGGGGATGGGGAACAGCTACTATTCAAAGTATCTATAGAAGTGATTATTATGAGCACAGGACCAATAGAGAGCTAATACTGTGGTTGAGGGTGGGCCCTTCAGTACCCTGATGCGGTTACTAACTCTGCACCTCCTATTGCTACACCCCTGAACCCTCATACAGAGTATTTTTTTTAAAAACTTTATCAATAGTTGTCCTTTAAGTTTTCAGATTTTCTTTTGCCCGGCATCCAGGTTTGCTATTTATTTATTGCAACGGTTAACATGATTGACTCCCTGTGATGTATCTCCATTGCATATGCCTCTATTACATACCCCCAATCTATGTAATAATTTTAGTGCCACAACTAAAATGCAGTGGTCTCTTCGATTATGGTACCCCCATTATGCCACTTGCTTTCATTATAGTGCCACTGTTATGGGGGTCTCTGCATGATAGTACATGCATGATTAACTTTCCTTCTATTTTAGTGCCTTAAATTGGTAAGTTATTATGATTATTCTCACTTTATAGTCATCACCCTTTATTTTGCTTTCTTGCTTTATAATGCTCCCTTCCATTATAGTGCTGCCATTATAGTGCTAACTCATTAAAGTGTACCCATTATGGTGCTCCCCCTATCATAGTGCCACACTTATGGTGCCCTCTCTATATTCCTTTATGATTATAGTGCCTTTATTGTGCATCACTCATTATGATTTCATTTTATTGTGTTCCACCCACTATGGGTGCGGTTTTAAATTGTTCCCTATTATAATGCCTTTTCCCAATATAGGGAAAATTTGCTTGCAAAATCGTGGCCATTTTCTTGCGAAAACATTAGCTTTCGTGTAAAAACGTTACGCGCGTTATAGCACGTAAAACGCTAGCGCGACCGTGAAAAGAGTTATCATGGCTTTGTGAATCAAGCCCATAGTGTTTCACCCATCAAAGGGATCCCATTCCCTGTAGCATCCCTACCATTGCACCCTCTTCCCCCACATTGGTATGTTCTAGTTATCTATATGCCACTATACAAAATTACGCAATTATAATGTAGCTAAATGATAGAGAATATGGCAGAGGCAGCTGAGACAGGTAAAGTTTTCCCCGAGGTGAAGCTCGGGTACACAAAATCAGATACTTACCTAAAGAGAGGGAAGCCTCGGCATCCTATTGAGGCTTCCCTCTCTATTCTAATGCCCCCTGTTACTGAGCGCAGCCCGCCGGAAGATTAGCGAATAGGCATTGTTGCTAATCAGATCCAGGCCGTGCAGCTCCTCTTCCTTACTCATGGCCACGCAATAGCTGACTGTGCTCATCTGCACATGCACAGTAAGCCAGAGCCGCGGGCTCTGTGCTACTGCACATGAGCGGGTGGGCCTGTGCGCCTACAGCACGGCCATTCATATCAAAATGGACTGTGTAGCCCTGATTAGGAGGGGGGCCGTGTTCTGCAATGGAGGGCTGCCAACAAGAGAGGGAAGCCTCAATAGGATCCTGAGGCTTCCCTCTCTTCCGGGCAAGAACTTGTTTTGAACCCAAACTGAAGCTCAGGTTCACTTTAAAAGAGAAGTCACAGAGCCACAGGGAAGTGACTAACTCTCACCACATGGTTCCTTATGCTGATATTACCAGTACTGGACAGTCTAGAGGACAGCCTTCCACTGAGATATGAGACTTGATAACCAGACTGTATGGTCTAAATATGGACAGTTGGTAACCTGACAGAGTCTTTTGCATGTGAAAGCAATGTGCTTGTAATGTAGAACAAAATGACTGATTTGTGATTTATTAATTTTATTCATTTATTTATATTTATGGCTGATATTTTAAAGTACTGTATATTACATTATGAGCTCCCCTCCTCTAGGGGAAATTTAGTGACATGACTATGTACTTTGTAAAGCGCTGCAGAAAGTCTCAGGGCTGTATAAATAAATAATAACAATATAAAATAGTCTCATCTTTTAATCCACCATTTTTGTTTGTTACAGAGGGCGTTCTCCTGACTGGTACAACAAGGTGTTTGGACATCTCTGTGCAATGGAGGTAGTGCGTATCCGGAACTCTTTCCCTCCTCTAAGTCCATGTGGACCTGAAACTAAGCTCTAAGGAATGGACAATAACCTGTCAAGAAAGTGATGTATCTGAATATTCTTGAAAGAATTGTTTGTGACGTGACCAGAAATGCCCCTTTTCCTGGACAGTTTGCCCAATAATGTGTAGTCTTTGATGCAATTGCTGTCCATGAGAAATAGTATCTGTACAGCTCTCTGAGGAAACTAGGAGTGCAAAGTATGGAAGTAGATACACTACAAGAACCTATCTTCCATTTAAAGATGGCAGAATAGATCTTTTTTCTGCCAACCTAAAGAAGAAGTATTGTGCAAGACACAAGTAAACTAGTACTCTTGCGCTGCTATTCAAGAAGATAGTAACACAGATCAGTATTATGTGTTTTGTGTGCATGTATGGTTTGACATGGTAATGCCTGTAAGTCTGTTTTTGCATGTTTGAAATGAAATGTTACAATGTAACAAAGTATCTGGTGTAAAAGTTTTGTGCTTTAGGTCTTTTGGTGAGACCATTGTGTGCCAAGTATGATGTAAATCTATCTTGAAGT
This sequence comes from Hyperolius riggenbachi, assembly GCF_040937935.1. NCBI lineage: Eukaryota > Metazoa > Chordata > Amphibia > Anura > Hyperoliidae > Hyperolius > Hyperolius riggenbachi. Next base: position 169,361,642 of record NC_090653.1, on the reverse strand, counting down.
ATTTATAAGTCCTGTTTGAGCATAAAACTGGACTATTCTCAGCACATAACATGAATCTGACTGTCCCGTTAAATTAGGACAGAAGATTTGCAAAACATTATAAAACATAACTAAGTGCCAATACTGGAGAAAATCACAATGGTTATTAGTTTGTGACTATTAAGTCATCCATCCTGGTCAGTCATTGTCCATGCACAATGCCTGTACAACTTTCCACAGAGCTTGAGGAGAAACAATGTGTGCCTAGTTGGATTAGTTGTTTTACAACTGCCTCCATATTTAAGTCCTTAGAAGTTAGCTTTTCGGCAGCTTGCAGGAGGACATGAATTTATGTAGTGTAGGAGACTCAGCTGAAACCGCTCAGCTGTTACGGTGGTATTGTTCTTGGCGTACCGACAGCTGCCCCTCATCTTGTGTATGGGGGGCAGAGCTAGAACTCATCTTTTTTTATTGGGTGTTTGCTGGCCTAGCATTGCCATCAAATCAGCAATTCCTCATGTATAATATATTTTTTATAAATTTATAAGGAACTTGTCCTGCTAATTGATTTAATTTTTCTCTGACTGTTTGAACAACGGTTTAAGGTATTAACTGGGAGTAGTGACCCTCCAAGAAGATAACCTTCCTAAAAGATGACTGTACCCGCAGCTGGACAGACAATGTCTGATCCAAGTAGGTAGGTCCCATATAACCATAAGACTAGTTGTTCCAGGTTCCTTTTACTCAGTGCTTTACCACAAGCCTTACTTCTTGTTAGTGTAAGACGTAGTTACAGACAATTATAAACAGGATACCATTTAATTCAGCAATGTATTCAATCAAAGTCCATAAGGTGCACAGCTAGATAATGTATGTGACTCTGTCTGTTAAACCTCGTGCATGTGCTCGCTTATTTTCACCCAAAGGAAATGTTAGTGATCATTTCAGGAAAGATTGATTTAAAAACACACTGCTCAGCAGATAGCCTATTATTTTTATTATTTTTGAAATGACCCTGCTGGAGTAATTTCAGTAGAATAGCAATGGCAATTGGGCTAATTGGATCACTAGCATAGACAAAGGACACCTATGCTCATGCTAGAATTTTACCTGAAGTGAGCGATCATCTTGGGTGATGACCATCTAGGTGTGCACATACCCATAGTTCATATGCATACCGGGGCTGAGTCTGAGAAGGCGGTACAGCCCTGTTGCCAGTCCCACCATGCCAACCAGGTTTCAGGATGAGAGACCAAATAATGACCTAATTAGGGCTGCTTCTCTTTGCAGTGCAGTGAGTATTCTGGACATATACCTGACCAGGCTTTGTCTACTTGTAGTGTGGTGGAGAAAAGTGAGGTTAGGTAGCTAGTTTGGCTTTCTGGAGCTTTCTAGTTGGTCAGTAATGCAGACCTTTCGGTGCGGTTTACATTTCTCACATGCTACACACAATGGCAGGTTCAAAAGGCAGCTGCATCTCTGTAATTACCCTTCACTTAACAGTCTCAAATTAGAGACAAATCTTTAATGAAGTTACATTGCTTTATTGATTTTTTTTACCCTTTTCTATCTTTCTCCATGGCAGCAATAGGCCCAATGCTAAAAGGAAAACCATCAGGTTCTCTCAATGTTTTCAGGGCTTTCTGTAGTTGTGTGAAAAGCTAGGAAATTCACCCCCTCCTACTGATGACAGTACCTGCAGAGGAAGACACTTGATAAGCATTTTCTTTGTCACAAGGTCAGCACTGTAATACCATAAATCTATGTATAGGTAGCTGGACAAAAATCTACTTTTGTGAAATTAGCAAATCTCATTCCAATGTTATTTCCTTGTTCTGTGGGCATGACAAGAGACTCTGTGTAGTGATCCTGCACTCACTGAATCTTATCTGGGGACCATTTAGTGCTGAAATAGGGATAATCAGTCATTTCATATTCCAAGACACTGGGTGGTCTGAATTAATTTGTGTCATAATGTGCTTCTGTGCCAATGCAGTTTGTTCACAATGTTCAATTTTTCCGACCTTTCTGTGTGACCCCTCCCCCCTCCCCCTTTGTAGAACAATATGTCAAAGTGATTGTTATATAAATAATGTACAGATGAAATTATAATATATTCTTTTTTTACTGTTCTATCACCAGATTATTCTGTTAGATTTAACAGTTTCTTATCAGTATTTCTATTTAAGGGAAGTTTTGTAACATACAATTATTTGCTTTTATTGAAAGGAAATATAATAAATCTTCAAAATACGTTTACGTTGGTTATTTTTCTTCCTGTTTAATAAAGAACTGACTTTGTACTGCTGAGCACGGGTGGTTAATGAGATGCAAATAATCGCGAGTTGATGGAGGATTATGCACCTTTTGTACGTAAATGTATGCAGTTTGAAAATGGACCAATTGAATCATGTCCAGTGCAAGTCAGTTGGTCCATTTTCAAGCTGCATACACTAGTATTTTAAAAATTGTCATAATTCTGCATCAACTTGGAATTATTGCATCTTGACGACCATCCCTAACTTTTTTTTTTACGTGACATTAGTCTTTGCTTTAAGAGTCTAATGCTAGGTACACATGTTGCGTTTTTGCAGTCAAAAAATGCATTTGATTGATAATTTCCGTCATGCCCGATATTACTTTTGTTCGTTTTACCGCTCGATTTCTTATAGAAGTGAATGGAAATTGATAAGAAAAGATAAGTGAATTGAGCGGGAAATCAAGCAGAAAAATGAAACAAAAATCGATCGAACGGGAAATCAACCGAAAAAACGTTTGTGCCTAGCATTACGCTAGCTGTGGATGTTTGGTTCCAGTTGAATGGTATTTTAGATTTTAAGGAAAACATTTCCAGTTTTCCCAGTCAGCATTTTATAAAGCTCTCCCCTCAGTTTACACTATTTTAAGTTCAGCGTTGTACAGTTCTGGCAATTGGTAAACTTGCAGGGTACAGGAAACTATTTGAGTGCTACAGAAACATTACATTAGTGAATAGCGGTGGAAAGTGATTTTAGTGCATGGAAAGTTTCCGGCAGGGAACACACTTCTCTTTCAGTTTTCTGCGCGCGTTTTTCTGCGTACATTTTCTGCACACCAAGGGCTTAATTCACTAAAGCGTGCAAAGTGTTAGTGAAAAGCCACTTTGCACGTGTTAACATGCTTTGCACTTGCTAACATGCACATAAGAGTTTGCGTGCGTAAAGTTTTGCGCGCAAATGCTTCGCGTGCAAAGTATCGTGAACTGCACTAACTTCACGTGATAATGACAGTTAGCACGTGAAGTCAGCGCAGATCACGCGGGCGCAATGTAGAACATTGATTATTACTGTATATACTTTATTATGCGGCGCGTGTAAGACTTTGCGCGCACCGCTTTACAGTATCGCACATGTTAATGTAACCACCATTCATAATTACATTAACATACTCTATTTTACTGTGTGGGCGAAGCTCCATTGATTTTAAGGCTTTGCACGTGCAAACTAAGGCTCTAAATAGTTTGCATGTGCAAGCTAGGGTGCTAAGTAGTTTGCACATGCAAACTAGGGTGCTAAGTAGTTTGCACGTGCTAACTAGGGTGCTAAGTAGTTTGCACGTGCTAACTAGGGTGCTAAGTAGTTTGCACGTGCTAACTAGGGTGCTAAGTAGTTTGCACGTGCAAACTACTTAGCACCCTAGTTTGCACGTGCAAAGCTTTTAGGCATGATAACTGAGTTTTCACGCTTTTGTGAATCAAGCACCAAGTGTGTTTCTATGCAGAACAACGCACACGTTTTTTCACAGCAGCTAATGCAATTGATACAAAAAACTGACAAAATGTGCAGAATCATCATGCAGAATATCAGGTTTTTTTCTGCTTGGGAAAAACACATTGGGCCTGATTCACAAAGCGGTGATAACTCAGTTATCATGCCTAAAAGACTTTAGACGTGATAACCTTTGCACTAGCAGAGCTATCACCGCTTTGTGCTGCTGATCGCGCAAAGCTTCCGCGCAAAGTCCCATAGGGCTTAATGGGCGCTGCACGTGCACCACGCTGTGCTTCGTGCACGATTGCGCGCGCAAAACTTTGCGCGCGGGAGCTTCGCACGAGTTACTTGTGATCACGCCTAAACTAAGTTTAGGCGTGATAAAGGGCTTTTCACAGGCGTGCAAAGTGTTTGCACCGCTTTGTGAATCAGGCCCATTGTGTGAACTAGCTCATTGATTAACATGAGTTCTCAGTTTTTCTGTGCAGAAAACGCATACGAAAACTGTCAAGTGTGTTTCCTGCCTCCAAGATTTTATGATGCACTTATGTCCCCATGAGCGATGGTCTTAGACTCTCTGCTGCCTGAGGCAAACTTGGGAGGATGCGCGCCCTCCCCCCCCCCTTCCTGATTTGGAATGATCGCACAGCATCCGACAATTTACTTTGATTCATTTAAATCAAAAATGAAACACTGCTGCTCTCCTACCTCCCCCCTCCTCACTCACTGTCAGACTCCTCACACAGCGCAACAAGCTGCTATTCCCCAATGATGACCTCTTCACCTCGCTCACAGTACAAAAATGCTGCCCCTGTAATCTCTGCACCTGATGCAAGTGTTTCACCTTGCTTCACGACAGAACCGGCCCTGGTCCCCACCTCAACACCCACACACTTGCAAAAAAGAAATAGCACACCTTGCATTGCAGAAATAAAGATGCTCAAGTTTTTTTGTTTTTTTTTTGAAAACTTGCCAAACTTTCAGATGTCCTGGGCTCTGGTTTTCAAAATACCTTTGAATTGTCACACTGGCTCACTGGGAATAAATAATTCAAGGGATAAATAGATAATATTGGCTACGCTTACCTTCTCTCACATGCATAGAACATTGTCTTGGCATTTTTTTTTTTTTTAGAACTCACAATGATTGGATAAATACTCTGTGTTGTTAATCTGGCACATTGGAAACCTTGCATGGCTTGTAGCTAGCTATTTGGAGTAAGTACCAGTTGCCTATAAAATAGCAACACTTCTCACAGGTCACTGGCGAACTGAGGGGGCTATTCCGGGTGTCTGGAACCTCCCCCCTGCACTGTGTATTCAGCCAGGGAAGCCCGCATAATATAAACAGCCTCATTCTCCCTCCCTTTTAACTTCTGGTGCCTCCCTCCAGCTAATAGAATGAGAGAGGCAGCCCAGCTTCCCTCACAAGAAGATGCAGCCTGCAGTGAGAGAATATTGATTATGGAGTCCTGGACTCTCCACAGCACAGAAGTGTCAGACATGATGAAATTAGAGTGCAGGCAAGCTGGTAAATATGCACAGCATGATGCAGAGCTTGCCTGGACTCAGGGTCTGTGGGCAAACATCTGTCTGGTCTCTCCCCATTGTTATAATGACTGCATGTGTGGGTAAGGTGTTTAACAAGCTGAAAAGTTTTTGACAGTCCCTTGACTCCAGGAGGGCTTCTTTCTGACTTGTGTGAGAGACTGACAGGGACAGGAGTTCGATTACAGGCAAGTAGCCTGTGTGATGTGGGACTGCAATACAGATAAGTTCTCTGCTCCATCTCAGGCTATTCTCAATTTCTCCACTCCTCTTTCTGGGCTAGTGCACGCCAAAATGACAATAGCAATCGCTAGCAATTTGTGAGTGTGATTTTGTGAAGTGATTTTCAGAGCGATTTTTGAATGAATTGCTCAAAAACATGCTACATGCAGTATACCTGCGATTTTGAAAAAATCACAACGCTGCTGTGGGAACACCCACATAGGGTAACATTAGCCAAGCGCTTTTCAAATCACTGTTGATTTGAAAAATGCTCAGAAGCACTCTTGGTGTGCACCAGCCTCCTTCATTCACCTTTGTTTCCCTCTTCCCCTAGAGCTGGCTGTGTGTTCTTGTCATACAGGAAAGCTAAATAAAAGTGCAATCCTGGTGAGGCAAAATATTATTATTTAGTATTTATATAGCGCCGCCATCTTCCGCAGATGCATATAACCCTGCATCATATGGGTATCGCTTGCGCTATGTGACACTATGTAGCATATTCCACTGAATTGTCCAAACTAAGTCTATCTCCTGTTCCTCTCTTGGGGAGTTGTTCCAGCGCTGTACCCCGTTCACATTTGCTGCTACCAGAAGCCCTCAGAAACACTCGTGTCCTTGAGTACTTTCAAAGATAGGCAGCTCCGTAATACGCCAGCGCACTTTTGTGCATGGGCAGTATGGAGCCACCTGTATTCGGAAGCACTCGGGGACATACGTGCTTCTGGACCTTTCAGGAACCCCCCCTCTTAAAAATCCTGCGTTTGCCCCTGCAGGTATACTTACATACAGTTAAAGCACACATGAAGTAAGAGGAATAGGAAGGCAAGCATATTTATTAACTTTTAAACAATGCAAATTGCCTGGCTACTGATCATCTGCATCTAAAACTTTGGCCATAGACCCTGAACAAGCATGCAGATCAGGTGCTTTGACTAGATTAGCTGCATAATTCTTTTAGGTGTATGTTCAGATACTACTGTAGCCAAAGAGATCAGCAGGACTTCCAGGCACAGGCAACTGTTATTGTTTAAAAGGAAATCCATATGGCTCTCACTTCAGGTTCCCTTTAACCACTTGCCGACCGCACGCTTATACCGTGCGTCGGCAAAGTGGCAGCTGCAGGACCAGCGACGCAGTACTGCGTCGCCAGCTGCAGGCTGATTAATCAGGAAGCAGCCGCTCGCGCGAGCGGCTGCTTCCTGTCAAATCACGGCGGGGGGCTCCGTGAATAGCCTGCGGGCCGCCGATAGCGGCTCGCAGGCTAAATGTAAACACAAGCGGAAATAATCTGCTTTGTTTACATTTGTACGACGCTGCTGCGCAGCAGCGCCGTAAGGCAGATCGGCGATCCCCGGCCAATCAGCGGACGGGGATCGCCGCCATGTGACAGGGGACGTCCCGTCACTGGCTGCACAGGACGAATAGCGTCCTGTGCAGCCTCGATCGCCGGGGGGGGCAGGTAGGAGAGGGAGGGGGAGGATTTCGCCGCGGAGGGGGGCTTTGAGGTGCCCCCCCCCGCAACACCCAGGCAGGCAGGAGAGATCAGACCCCCCCTGCACATCATCCCCATAGGGGGGAAAAAAGGGGGGCAATCTGATCTCTCTGCCTGCAACCTGATCTGTGCTGGGGGCTGCACAGCCCACCCAGCACAGATCACTCAAAACAGCGCTGGTCCTTAAGGGGGGGGGGGGGGGGGTAAAGGGTGGGTCATCAAGTGGTTAAAGGAAACCTTAACTGAGAGGGATATGGATGTTTCCTTTTAAAAAATACCAGTTGCTTGGCAGTCCTGTTGATCTCTTTGGCTGCAGTAGTGGCTGAACCACAAACCTGAAACAAGCATGCTAATCCAGTCTGACTTCAGTCAGAGCACCTGATCTGCATGCTTGTGGGGGGGCTGTGGCTAAAAGTATAAGAGACACAGGATCAGCAGGAGAGTCAGGCAACTGGTATTATTTTAATCACTTGAGGACCGCAGTGTTAAACCCCCCTAAAGTACAGGCCGTGTTTCATAAATTGGGCCACTGCAGCTTTAAGGGCTCACTGCAGGGCTGCAAAACTCAGCACACAACTGATTCCCCCCCCCCCTTTTTTTTTCTCCCCACCAACAGAGCTTTCTGGTAGCGTCTGATTGCTCCCCAATGTTTATTTATTTATTATTATTATTTTTACAAATCTTATTTATTTATTTTTATAAAAATGTCTATTTTTTCCACCCTCCCTTCCCCTTGTCAGCCTATCACAGCGATTGGTTGTGATAGGCTTCAGCCTATCACCGCTGATCGATTCTGTGTCCCCCAGGGGTACAGTAGTGTCACATGGCTGTCCCCAGTACAGCGCTGCCTTAGATCGCAGCGCTGTACTGGTATATTAGACGGCGCTCGGAGACAGAAGGCGGAGCGGAGCTGAGATGCAAATTGGCGTGGAGTGGTCGGCAAGAAGTTAAAAGGAAAAATCCATATCCTTCTCAGTTTAGGTTCACTTAAAGGATTTTGTAGGCATTTGGTCCAGTGCCAGGCCCGGCGCCTATAGGCACAGATGTCCTGGCACCTTAGACTCCGCCCTCCACAAACCTACTAACCCCCACCAAACTACCAAGTGTGCTGACTGGCCCAACTGTCACTTCTCCCTTACTTCCCTTTCCCGTCATTAGTAGCTACAGGTGCCCCTTAGTATTAGGTAGGCAGGAGTACCCTCAGTATTAAGTACCCTCAGTACTAAGTAGCTAGAGGTGCCCCCAAGTGTTAAAGGGACTCCGAGCAGTGCAGAAACTATGGAAAGATGCATATCATTTTAAAGCTCTCTTTCTCCTCTTTCCAATGATATAAAAACCGCCGCCCTACGCCTTTTAGTTTTCGCTATTTTCGCGATTGAAATTGCCGCGGCCGAGATTTCGATCGCGAAAATAGAGAAAACTAAAAGGCGTAGGGGGACGATTTAGGTGTCGCCAGAAAGAGGAGAAAGAGAGCTTTAAAATGATATCCATCTTTCCATAGTTACTTGTATTACACAGGACAACACTTTCCCCAGTGTCAGCAGCTCCATTCAGCAGAATGGAGCTGCTGACTTTAGGAAAAAGTCGTCCTGTGTAATACAATGTAATTATGGAAAGATGGATATCATTTTAAAGCTCTCTTTCTCCTCTTTCTGGCGACACCTAAATCTTCGCCCTACGCCTTTTAGTTTTCTCTATTTTCGCGATTGAAATTGCGACCGCTGCAATTTCTATCACGAAAATAGCGAAAACTAAAAGGAGTAGGGCGGCGGTTTGTATATCATTGGAAAGAGGAGAAAGAGAGCTTTAAAATGATATGCATCTTTCCATAGTTTCTGCACTGCTCGGAGTCCCTTTAAGTATGTAGAGGAACCTCAGTATTAAATAACTAGAGGTGCCCCTAACTAAAGCGAGATCTTGTCAGTGGAATGCTGATAGCAGGGTAAGTGACCTCTCATTTACACTCTTATCTGGATTCTGCTTGGAGGAGAGAGGGAGGCGCTTGAGGAGGGGAGTGAACCGCCTTTCCACAATCAGGCACCTGTAGGCAAGTGCCTTGTGGTAAATCTGGCCCTGTCCAATGCATATTTAGGCCTCTTTTCCACGGACTGTTGAGCTGTTTGCTTGGCAATCAGTTACCAGGCAGCAGTGAGCAGTTACCAGGCAGCAACAAGCAGTTACCAGGCAGCAGTGAGCAGTTGTGAGAGTTTGAGAGGCATTTCACCGCCCATCAACAGTTCGTGGAAAAGAGGCCTTAATCAGTTATACCAAACAAGTGCTTATGGTCAACAAGACAACATGCCGGTTAAACATAAGCATTAGCTTAAAGAGTGCCAGCTGTGTAGGAGGAATACTGGGAAAAGCCACGCGTGACTAAAAAGTTGTGATAGTGTGCAAAACCTTACACAGTAGCAAGAAACACAACAAGACACAGGGGGCCTGATTCATCAAGCTGCGCTGCTAAAGCAGTGCAGCTTAAGGTGCAGTAGTGTGCGCAATGCACGCCTTACATAGAAGCTCACGCTGCTATGTAGGAGCTTGCCTTCACTTAGTTACGTGCGTAACATTAACTGCAGGCAATTTACTTTCAAACTTCCCAATTAGAACACCTTTCTATCGCTAGAGGAGGCCCGAACCTCCGATTTTCATTTCGCGCGAACTTTCGCAAACCGCAATAGACTTCAATGGGGAGGCGAACATTGAAAACTAGAAACACTTGTGCTGTCCACAAAAGTGATAGAAAAGATGTTTTAGGGGGTCTAACACCTGGAGGGGGGCATGGCGGAGTGAGATAAACGCCAAAAGTCCCAGGGAAAAATCTGGATTTGACGCAAAGCAGGGTTTTAAGGGCAGAAATAACACTGACTGCTAAATTGCAGGCCTAAAGTGCTTTAAAACATCTTGCATGTGTATACATCAATCAGGTGGTGTAATTAGAGTACTGCTTCACACTGATACACCAAACTCACCGTGTAATGCACCGCAAACAGCTGTTTGTGTTGTGACGGCCGTGCTGCACCATGGCGAGATTGCTCTTCCTCAGTGATATCAGGTAATGTCTGACTGCCTTATCAACTTTCGATGGTTCTTTCTCTACCATTGTTAAAGCTTACATCTATTTTTTTTTAAATTACATTTTCTGCTGGCTGTTCAGTACCTGCAACGAGAATCTGTTATGGAGGGTAAGTCTGCCATTGTGAGTGACCACGGGTAATGGCCGGGGAATCAGGGTTCGATTCCGGTCTGGAATGGGAGCCTGAGAACTGGCTACCACCACCACAAATCCAAGTAAGGACCCATTTGCTGTATAAGTAATGTATCTGCCCTGACCGTGTTTTGCAGACCAGGCATCTGTGGTCAGATGGACCCTTGACCCAGCGCTGTGTGCCAGAGATGACACCACTTGCCTTTAACGAGAATCTGTTATGGAGGGCAAGTCAGCCATTCATTCAACTGTGTGAAACTTTCGATGGTACTTTCTCAGTAGCATGGTGACCACGGGTAATGGCCGGGGAATCCTCCTGGTTCGATTCCGGTCCAGAGTGGGAGCCTAAGAAACGGGTACCGCCACCACACATCCAAGGAAGGCAGCAGGCACGCCGTGGGCAAAGCACCAGGAACGGCTACCACACATCCAAGGAAGGCAGCAGGCATGGCATGCACGTCCCAAGGTAGTGACCAAAAATAACAATACAGGAGGACTTTCGAGGCCCTGCTGCATATGAGATGAATCAACTTTAAATCCTTTAATGGGAATCTGTTATGGAGGGCAAGTCTGCCATCCATTCAAGTGAAAGGTATGCACTGACTGCCAAGTATAATACAATGTGCAGTCAAAGATGCAGTGAAATGTATGCAGTGACTGCAAACAGCTGTTTGTGTCGTGACGGCCGTGCTGGACTGGTGCGCACCATGACGAGAGTGCAGGTGATGACGGCTTTCCAGCCCATATGGTCGCCGTGCTGAATGACAGAACAGTGACTGTCCAGCTGATCAATTTTGGTCTGTCCACAATGAAGCAACGACCTTATTATCTTGCGTGTGCCCCCCCCCCCAAGACACTCATATAGCCGGCGGTCATTGCTTCATTGTGATACGCAAGCCCCTTCACCGCGGCAAGGTAATGATCACGAAGGGGAATTGGCACATGTACATGTCTTTTGCTTTGTTGTTGCAGCTGCAGTGCAGCCAGAAAAATTAGGCAGGCATGTACACGCACCAGAAAAATTATTATAGCGCCCGCTGCTAGCAGCAGCCTTAAAAATTCAGGAATCCACCTGAAGTCCTGGACCCTGTTGGTGGTGGCGGAGAAGGCAGTCAAGCGGCCTGCGGGCAGAGGTGCTGTGTGGGGAGTGACTTAGTCTTGGGGCAGGCAGTCACACGGCGTGCAGGCAGGGATGCTGCGTGTGTGGACTGACTTAGTCTTGGGGCAGGCAGTAGCCCTCCGGGATCCATGCCTCATTCGTTTTGATAAAGGGCAGGTACTGAACACTTTTGTGACTTAGGCGACTTCTCTTCTCAGTGACAATGCCTCCAGCTGCGCTGAAGGTTCTTTCTGATAGGACGCTTGAGGCAGGGCAAGACAGAAGTTGGATGGCAAATTGAGACAGCTCTGGCCACAGGTCAAGCCTGCGCATCCAGTAGTCCAAGGGTTCATCGCTGCTCACAGTGTCTACATCCACACTTAAGACCAGGTAGTCGGCTACCTGCCGGTCCAGGCGTTGGTGGAGGGTGGATCCGGAAGTGCTAAGGCGAGGCGTTGGACTAAAGAATGTCCGCATGTCCGACATCACCATGAGATCACTGGAGCGTCCTGTCCTTGCCTGCATGGACATGGGAGAAGGATTACTGGCAGTGGTACCTTTATTGTAAAGCATAGTTGCCAGCTTGTTCTGCATGTGCTGTATCCTTTCTGCCTTCAGGTGAGTTGGTAACATGTCCGCCACTTTGTGCCTATACCGAGGGTCTAGTAGCATGGCCACCCAGTACAGCTAATTCCCCTTGAGTTTTTTTATACGGGGGTCCCTCAACAGGCTGGACTGCATGAAAGACGCCATCTGCACAAAGTTGGATGCAGACGTACTATCCATCTCCTCTTGCTCTTCCTCAGTGACGTCAGGTAAGTCGTCCTCCTCCCCCCAGCCACGAACAATACCACTGGAAGGTTGAGCAGCACAAGCCCCCTGTGACGCTTGCTGCGATTGTTCTTCTGCCACCGCCTCCTCCTCCAAAGAAACACCTTCCTCATCATCCGAGTCTGATTCCTCTTCCCCACACAATGTGGCTAGAACGGCAATGAGGCTAAATGCGATCAAAAGGTTGCACTTCCGGGTCACTGCAGGGGGAAGGCACCTCCCAAATGATTGGTCCGTAGAACTATCCTAGTTAGAAATGCGGAGGAGCGCACGGCCATGTGGGGGAGGCCTACCACCTGTGTGCGTCAGTAATGACGCCGCGATCAAGTGACCTATGACTGGGCGCCCGACTCCCCGCAGCCACGTGGCAGGTCGAAGCTGTAAAAGTGACAGCTATAGAGTAACCATGGCAACCCAGATAAGCTCCCCGCTATGAGTACATCAGCGCACGGGGCACGTGTGGGACCAAGTAAAGAGCCTTACCATGAACAAACTGTAAAGGGAAGGATTGCCGAATAGGCTGAATAGAATAACAGCCCGTTCAGCAAAGACCTAATATACGTGGAGGCATTCTCACACGTAGAGGCTGGTTAGCCTTATAAGTGTGGCTGTGGGGCAGGATAGGATGGACAAATGGGGGGAGGGTGAGGGGAGGGATGCTGGTGTGTTGTCCCAAAAGAGTGACCGGAGGTGGGGAGGTGAAAGTGGAGGAGGGAGGGAGAAAGAAAAAGAAAAGGGGAAAGGGGTGAGGGTGAGAGGGTACACCAACAAAACTGCATAGAGAAATGGTGAGTAAGACAAAGGACCATCAACACCTAGAATAAGAGGCATGGCTCACGCTGTGGCAGAAATGAGCGTATCCCATAGGAGTAATGCAGAACCGATTGGACAATAACTTTATTAGAAAAATTGTACAAAAAGGTCTCTTAAAAGGGAAATTTAAAAGAGGCATTATATAAATCCTAGAAGGGGGATAGAATGGGCCCAGTGCAGCTGTACAGTTGGGTCCAATGAAAAAAGCTACCTAGGAGCCAAAACAGGCAGCGACAAGCGGCCAAGGGGGGAGAGAGAAGGGGGGGAAGCCATTAAGGATTCAGGAAGCAGGCAAGATCCACATAGTCGTTAAGACCCAAAGCGCCCATCGCGTTTGTACGCAAGATCCAATGTGCTTCCTGTCTGAGCAGGAGTTTTTTCCTCTTGTCCCCTCGTCAGGGTCAATTGCAATTTGCAAATATCAATGCAGGCAAACGAAAGAAGATTGGGATCATTATGGTGGGTTGCAGACAAGTGTTCAACTATCCTCGGGCAGCCCTTGCCCTTGGGTAGTAGACGTACGTGCTCAAGGACACGTTCTTTAACCATTCTCGTTGTCTTGCCAATGTAGAACTGTTGGCAAGGGCACCAAAGAGCATACACAACATACTTAGTTTTACAGGTGCACGGGGTGGAGCCGAGTTGAAAGGACCTACCTGTTTTCATCAGGTGACAGGCTTTACAAAAGCTGCACCGGTAGTTGGCTGTGGAAACAAACTAGCTCGGCCAGGTGCGCTGTGAATCCTCGCGAAAATCGCTGTGTACCAAGATGTCACCAATAGTCTGTGCTTTTTTAAATGCTACTAGTGGCTGGGGTGGTAAGCTGTTTTTAAGAACTGGATCCTCAAGTAGGAGTGACCTGTTTTTACTGAAAGCCCATTTGGTTTTGCCATGGGAGAATAGTCAAAAGTGAACACACTCGACCCTTTAGTGGGTTTTTTGTGTTCTCTTCTTTTAGTAAGTTCTAGCCTATCCTTGGTAATGGCCTTTCTGATGGGTTTGTCTAGGTTATTTTCATTGTAACCTTGGGCTAGGAGCCTCTGTTTGAGATCCTCCGCCTGTTTCAATAAGTCTCCCAGTTCGGTGCTGTTTCTGTGTAAACGCAGAAATTGGCCATAGGGGAGAGATTCTGTAACATGTTTGGGATGATAGCTGTTGGAGTGCAGTATAGTATTAGAGGCTGTGGGTTTACGACATCCTCTAGTGAGGATTCCTTCTTGTGAGATAACTAGTTTGACGGTCTAGAAAATGAAGACTTTCTTCTGACCATTCCATGGTAAAATGCATATTTACATTGTTTTGGTTTAGATCAGGGGTGCCCACACTTTTTCGGCTCGCGAGCTACTTTAAAATTTGCCAAGTCCAGGAGATCTACCAACATTTAAAGTGTTGCAGACCCCCCCCCCCCCCCCGTCACGAATAGCCCCCAGGTACAAGTGCCTCCAGTATAGGTAGCTAAGTATAGGTTCCTTCAGCAAAGGTAGCTGGGTACAGGTGCCTTTAGCATAGGTAGGTGGGGATAGGTACCTTTAGCATAGGTAGGTGGGGATAGGAGCCTTTAGCATAGGTAGGTGGGGATAGGTGCCTTTAGCATAGGTAGGTGGGGATGGGTCCCATTAGTATAGGTAGGTGGGGATGGGTCCCTTTAGCATAGGTAAGTAGGTGGGGGTGGGTCCCTTTAGCATAGGTAGGTAGGTGGGGGTGGGTCCCTTTAGCATAGGTAGGTAGGTGAGGGTGGGTCCCTTTAGCATAGGTAGGTAGGTGGGGATGGGTCCCTTTAGCATAGGTAGGTAGGTGGGGATGGTTCCCTTTAGCATAGGTAGGTAGGTGGGGATGGGTCCCTTTAGCATAGGTAGGTGGGGATGGGTCCCTTTAGCATAGGTAGGTGGGGATGGGTCCCTTTAGCATAGGTAGGTGGGGATGGGTCCCTTTAGCATAGTTAGGTGGGGATGGGTCCCTTTAGCATAGGTAGGTGGGGATGGGTCCCTTTAGCATAGGTAGGTGGGGATGGGTCCCTTTAGCATAGGTAGGTGGGGATGGGTCCCTTTAGTATAGGTAGGTGGGGGATGGGTCCCTTTAGTATAGGTAAGTAGGATAGGTGCCTCTAGCGTAGGTAGGTGGGGATGGGTCCCTTTAGTATAGGTAGGTGGGGGATGGGTCCCTTTAGTATAGGTAGGTAGGTGGGGATGGGTCCCTTTAGCATAGGTAGGTAGGTGGGGATGGGTCCCTTTAGCATAGGTAGGTAGGTGGGGATGGGTCCCTTTAGCATAGGTAGGTAGGAGGGGATGGGTCCCTTTTGCATAGGTAGGTAGGTGGGGATGGGTCCCTTTAGCATAGGTAGGTAGGTGGGGATGGGTCCCTTTAGCATAGGTAGGTGGGGATGGGTCCCTTTAGCATAGGTAGGTGGGGATGGGTCCCTTTAGCATAGGTAGGTGGGGATGGGTCCCTTTAGCATAGTTAGGTGGGGATGGGTCCCTTTAGCATAGGTAGGTGGGGATGGGTCCCTTTAGCATAGGTAGGTGGGGATGGGTCCCTTTAGTATAGGTAGGTGGGGGATGGGTCCCTTTAGTATAGGTAAGTAGGATGGGTGCCTCTAGCGTAGGTAGGTGGGGATGGGTCCCTTTAGTATAGGTAGGTGGGGGATGGGTCCCTTTAGTATAGGTAAGTAGGATAGGTGCCTCTAGCATAGGTAGGTAGGGATAGGTTGCATTAGCATAGGTAGGATGGGTGCTCAATCACTTACCTCTCTCCAGCGGCGATGTCTGGTCTCCCCTCTCGGACTCGGAGCGATCCGGTGTAGCGTGAGCAGCCCCGCATGCGCAGTAGGAGCCAGCGTCCTGTGCAGCCACCGTCCAGCGTGTGCGCGTGTGCCCGGCGCCGCCAGCCAGCCATGACGTCGCGTCAAGGCCTCTTCAGCCGCGCCTCCTCTCTCTTCCCCGCTTCCTATTGGCTGGCGGCTGGCAGCAAAATATGATGGGAAAGCTGCCGGCCGCAAATTTTGATGGGACGCGGCCGAGAGGCCGCGATCTACCAAATAGGCGGTCGCGATCTACCGGTAGATCGCGATCGACCTATTGGGCACCCCCGGTTTAGATAGTTCAAAAAGCATTTGAAGAGTGGAACGCCCTGGGCCCTGACCAAAAGGTCAGGACGTCAAGGTCAGGACGTCATCCAGATATCTGGACCACATCTTCAGGGCCGAGCGATAGGGATTGATAGATGAGGGGATGTAGAGTACTCCCAGGCCCCCAAAAACAAGTTTGCATAGGTACAAGCGACCGGGGTCCCCATTGCGGTTCCTGAGATCTGCAGGTACCATGTGTCCCCGAAGAGGAAAGCGTTATGTGTGAGAACGAACTCCAGACATTCACACACAAAATCGTTGAAAGAGGTATCTTTTTTGTTTCTGTTCAAATACATCCTCACAGCACTTAGGCCATCAAGGTGTGGGATCCTGCTGTATAGGCTGGTGATGTCAATGGTCACCAGCAGATCTCGTTTGCACCACGATGAGGACCCCAGGCCCTCAAGAACATCAATAGTGTCACTGAGATAGGAAGGGAGGTGGGACAATAAAGGCCGGAGGACGTGGTCCAGATACCTGGAGAGTCTTTCCGTGACCGACCCCAAGCCCGACACAATGGGCCGGCCTGGGAGATCGGTTAGGGATTTGTGAATTTTGGGCAAAAAATACCACACGGGTTTCACTGGAAAGGAAGGCAATAGGTTACTAGTCAAAGCAGGTGTAATAATACAATACAATAATACAATAACATTTCTATAGCGCTTTTCTCCCGTAGGACTCAAAGCGCTTAGGCTCTCTCAGATTCAGTGTAAGAAAACCATTCTCTACCCCTCTTCTGAGGAGTGACCTCAGGGCAGAGTGATAACTTGCCGTGGGGTCTCCTCTGAGGGGTTTGTAAGTGGTGGTGTCTGATAGCTGTCTCAAGGCTTCAGCCTTGTACTTAGTGGTGGGGAGTAGAACAACTGATCCATCTTTGTCAGCCTTGTGAATTGTAAGGTTTTAGCCAGCGGAGGGCTCTACTCTCAACTGGAGTTAGGTTAGCAGTCTCTGTAGGATAGACTAAAGCTTTGATCTTGCTGTCAATTTATTTTTCGAAGAGATCGATGCAGGAGCCTGCTACAGTAGGAAAGGGCATTGTAGATTTGCATGGTTTGAACTTTATGGAATCATACAGTGGTACTTCAACCAGAGCTGAATTCACCAAGAGTTCAGTTAGGGCAGAAATCTCCCCAAGTTCTTTATCATTCCAGGACTCGGTTGGGCTAAAGCCAAGTGGGCCTACGAATGATTGCTCGGTATTTTGGGGACCCATTAGGGATAGAGTCTCCTCTTTCTTCATTTTCCCAAAATGGTGCTGTATGTTAAGCTTCCTGACTCCTTTGTACAGATCTACCTTAAATTGTGAATAGTTGAACTGTTGAGTCAAAGAAAAGTTCAGTCCTTTATTAAGGAGGCTCTCTACTCCCTCCGGTAATTCCACCGAGGTTAAGTTCACCAAACTCGTTTTGATGTGTGAAGGCATCTCGGCTAGTAGGTTACCTTCCTCTTCTTCCCTTTCTCTCGTGGTTTGTCTTACCAGGTGCCTTTTTTTGTCTCTTCCCTCTCCCTCTCCCCCGTCAGCTGGATTGGGAGTTGTTTTTTTAGGGTTACGCTTGGGACGAGGCTTCGGGGTATCTTCGCCACTTGAGTCTGAGTCAGTGGTCCAATATCCCCTAGGTTTTCTGGGGGTATTGGGTTTTCCTCTAGGTTTTGAGCCGGGACTTGTACCCAGGAGAATATCCGGCCAAACGTATAATCCTCCCTATCGCGAAGGAACTTGTGCAACTTGCGGGCTTTTATGTTGTCTTGCACAGATGCTAAATTTTTATCGATTTTCTTGATGGCAGTCTTAAAATGTTCTTCAGTAACGAGTTTTTTATACTCAGCTTTATTTTCAGAGATGGCAGTGGTGAGTAGGTCTAATTCTATTTTACTTCTATTGAGCACAATGTCTTGCAGGCGAGCTGAGTGCTCCAAAAATTCCTGTCCTCTCCAGAGTTAGACATATCCGGTACACAATACCAAAAAAAAAAAAAACAAGTAGTACACAAATTCTAGGAGAACTGGCAGGCACTCGGGTTCACTGGGATTGGCAGGTTGCTGTGCTTAAACACCCAGTAAACTGTGTGCTCAAGACCTTTTCTCCATGTGCCTTCGCAAGGCACTTGTCCCTACGTGGGTGATGGCCTTTCCACGGCTCAAGTTTTGGAGGCAGAGAGAACAGATGGCATTGCTCCGATCTGAGGCAGACACACTAAAACATTTCCAAACCGCTGAGCCACCCTGGGGTGATGGCACTATGGTGGCATCAGCAGCTGACCTTGAAGGGCATGTTGGCTGGCTGTACATAGGTGGCGATACATGGCGCCGGACACTGCCACCAGCTGTTTCTGATGACGAGCTCCCCCTGCTTCTTCCAGGAACCCGTTGCCCCCTACTCCTCTCTGACGCCCTCTCTGAACTGTCCCCCTGTTCATCTCCTCTATTGGGAACATACGTGGGATCCGTATCATCGTCATCATCATAATCATCCTGTCCAGCTTTGTTTGCCTCAGACACCTCCAAAACTGCACCAACAGCAGGTACTTCATTATCCCCCTCCGCACACATTACATCCATAGTGTCGCCTAACTCAGACATATGAGGTGGTGTAACTTGCTTAGCGCTTTCATCTGGTTGTAACAATAATGGCTGTGCATCAGTGATTTCCCCACCAAATAACTCCTGCGAACTGTCAAACGTAGCAGATGTGGTACTTGGAGTAGCGCTGGTGGCTGTGGAAGATGAGGTGTTCTGTGTTAAATAGTCAACCACGTCTTGACAATCTTGGGAGTTGATGGGACGTGCCTTATTCTGAGCACTGTACTTTGGTCCAGGGCAGCACGAAATCACATCACCACGACCTCGCACAGACCTGCCGGGTGGCCTTCCTCTGGGTCTGCCTCTGCCTCTACCTGTTTTGTCCCTTTTGTCCATATTGGGGGGGGGGGGATGAAGTGAAAGGTATGCACTGACTTGAGTAATACAATGTGCAGTCACACAGGTGCAGTTAACAGGTATGCACGGAGTGGTATATCGTAGGTAGGTGGGTGCACTGAACACAACAGGTAGGTATATGCAATGATGGGTATTATAAATGTGCACCTGTCACACACAGACAGGTACCGGACAGGCACAGTGACACTGCGTGTGCTCACGTAGGTGGGTGGGTGCACTGAAGTGAACAACAGGTAGAAGTAGGTATATGCAGTGATTGGTATTACAATGTGCACCTGTCACACAGACAGGTACCAGACAGGCACAGTGACACTGCGTGCACTCACATAGGTGGGTGGGTGCACTGAAGTGAACAACAGGTAGTTGTAGGTATATGCAGTGATGGGTATTACAATGTGCACCTGTCACACACACACACACAGGTACTGGACAGGCACAGTGATACTGCGTGCGCTCACGTAGGTGGGTGGGTGCACTGAAGTGAACAACAGGTAGTAGTAGGTATATGCAGTGATGGGTATTACAATGTGCACCTGTCACACACACACACACAGGTACCGGACAGGCACAGTGACACTGCGTGCACTCACGTAGGTGGGTGGGTGCACTGAAGTGAACAACAGGTAGGTAGGTATATGCAGTGATGGGTATTACAATGTGCACCTGTCACACACACAGGTACCGGACAGGCACAGTGACACTGCGTGCGCTCACGTAGGTGGGTAGGTGCACAATGAACAACAGGTAGGTATATGCAGTGATGGGTAATGTGCACCTGTCACACACACAGGTAGTTACTGAATATGCTGGGCCTGGCAGCGGCACACACAGTAGGAATTACCAAGGCTGTCTATGCAACAAGTGTCAGTGGGACACACACACCAAAAAAAAAATAGATCACAAGAACAGGATTAGCTCTCAAAATAGCTGTTGTACCCCATAACAGCTCTTTTGAGAGCTAATCCTGTTCTTGGGATCTATTTTTTTTTGTTGGTGTGTGTTTTTTTAGCAATAAGAATCAGCAAGGAGCAAGCTAAGAAGCCTACAAGAGCCTTACTAAGCTTTCCCTATGAGAGTCTGCAGCAGCTATCCCTTCACTAATTACTGCAAGCACTCGAGTGAGTCCAAAGCCTGACGCTGCCTGCCTTTTATAAGGGGCTACAATGTGCCTGTTGACTGTGATGCAGAGGGTCAGAGTTGACCCTCATGATGCACTATGGGGGCGAACCGAACTTCCGGAAAATTTTACGGTTCTCCGTGATCGCGAACCCCGGAAGTTTGCCGGGAACCGTTCGCCGGCGAACCGTTCGGGCCATCTCTATCTATCTCAGACACACTAGATACCAAAAGTCAAGTAACCAAACACGACATATTAAAACTACTTTACTGTACACTGGATCTGTGACAGATACACCAACTGAAAGGTATTCAGGTTGTTATCCCTTTTCTTCTTCTCTAGTTTCTCTTTTCTTTACTTCCTTCCCTCTCTTTAGGTTTACATTCTTTATGTAAATGCTAGCAAATCAATAAACAACATCCTAAGAATAAAATCCCTGAGAGTGGTTAGAGAACCCTAGTTCTCACATGGTCCCAATGTAATTAAACCATTTTGTTCTGAAATATTTCTACCAATGTCATAGAATTAAGCCATCATAACAAGTAGTATCAGTCTTACCATATTGTATATCCTACTATGTACTACTTAGTAAACCGTAAGATAATGGTGAAAAATGTTCAATTTGTGACATATGGATTACCTTTCTTGGCACAATACTCTTATTGTTAAGTCTATTATATTATACACTATAATTGTAACTTTCTACAAATGACTCTTCAATTATAATGTTTGTATTTGTTGAAAACTTTAATAAAAATACAGAGGTTATCATTCATAAAGCATTACTGCATGCGAAAATGCTGAAATCAGCTGACTTTACCGAGCACTTAGCAAAATTTAAATTCATAAAAGCTGTTACCGCATGAAAAGCTTGAATTACCGAGCAGTGAGATAAATTACCGCCTTGCGCGGTGATTATCTCAACACATGACACTAAATGTCAATTCATAAAGATTAGAGCAGGCGGTATTGGGACACAGAATACCGCTTGCTTGGAGGAGGCGATAAGCATGCGGGTAAGAGCAAAGTAGGCTATGCAGGGAGCCAAAGTCTCTGCGAGTCTGTGCAGGGAGCCAAACTCTGTGTGAGTCAGTCTGTTCCAGTCTGTGCAGGGTGCCGAAGTATGTGTGAGTCAGTCTGTTCCAGTCTGTGCAGGGTGCCGAAGTCTGTGTGAGTCAGCCTGTTCCAGTCTGTGCAGGGTGCCGAAGTCGGTGTGCGTCAGTCTGTTCGGGTATGTGCAGGGAGTCGAAGTCTGTGTGAGTCAGTCTGTTCGAGTCTGTGCAGGGAGCTGAAGTCTCTGCGAGTCTGTGCAGGAAACCATAATTACAGCTTGTAACAAAAGAGAGACAACCACACTTCTGCTGTACCACTCAATAGGCTGCGGTAATTTACCGAACTATAAAGGCAGCGGTGAAAATGTTTATGAATTAGCACAAAGGTATAAAATACCGAATGCGGTATTTTCCCGCCCAGATTTTTTTTTACTGAACACACTTTTATGAATGATAGTCAAAGTGAAAAAAAAAGAAAGTGAAAGAAAAAATTGCACTATGTGAGTGTTCTCACATGAGCAATGAGCTTTGTTTCCGAACGCAAATGCGAGTCCTGCACCATTTCCTGAGCGTTTGCCCTTCAACGCAAGGTATAGGAAAGTTGCGTAGCACTCTAAAAAGCACTTTTGTGAGCACTTTTGCTCACAATGTATATTAGATACATTCAGTTCCAGGTCAAAGAGTTCACTTCCTGATTGTCTTCAGTTAGAAAATCTCAAATCGCAGGACAAAAGCGCTTAACAAAGTACAAATCGCTATGAAAGAGCAGGGAGATGCACTTTAAAACGCTCTCACATTCAGCTCTCACAAAAGCGTTCAGCGATTGCGCTGGCGATTTATAATGTGAACTACGCCTTAAAGAAAATACTTCAGCCTCCATACGCCTCTGACCTCAGGTGTGCTTTTTGTTAGGGACAAAAAGACAGAATTGAGATGGCCTAAATCCTTAGAACATCTGTGCTTATAATTCTTAAAAACTCTGAACAGTAGTATTTAAGAGAACTGATTTATGTGGCATTATACTTTGTCACTACAGTGAATTTTAAAGAGGCACTGTAGTGACGTATAATACAATGTAGTAAATTATTCAGGATTCCACTTTTATGGTATCTTTACTGGTTTCAGCATCAGAAACACCTCCTATCTATATACTGCTGTATATTGAATGTAGCTCCGCCCTCCCAGTGATGTTTAACCGTGGCTGAACCCCCCCCCCCCCCCGAGCATTGTGTGAAACCAGGTATATTCTTTACTGGCTTCAGAATTCAAAAGCAAACACTCAGCAGAGGTCACCTGGCAGGACTAAAGATGTGACCTGTGATTAATTAAAGAATGTAAATTGGGGAGAGGAGAGATTTAACAATGGGCAAACACTGACAATCATTTATAAAGTAATGTAAAAAAAAAGAAAAAAAAAGAGCAATTTTATTTATAATGTTATTTTCACTACAGTTCCTCTTTAAAGGCAAAAGTGGTCACACCAAAACTTTCAATTGGTTAATATTATTTTCAAGTTTCTGCACTGTGTAAATAGCTAATTGTCAAACAAAACCTATGCCTTGCATTCGTCTCAAAAGTTATCTCACTTTATAGTCTAGAACTTCATGTAGATATAAAATATTAATATAACTGTGTGTGTGAATATATATATATATATATATATATATATATATATATATATATATATACTATATATATATATATACTATATATTATTAAATTTACATTTTATAAATATGTATACATTTCTGTTACACTTATATACATAGCAAGTCTTGTCATAAGGAATTCATAAATATATGTACACGCCACTCTATTTTCATACAGTATAATCTGCTACTCCCTTTACAGCAATGCTACATATACAGTCAATATATCCAGCTTCTGACATTTATTTGGTCTATCTGCTTGGGAGTCCCAATTCAGCACTTCTGTGCTTGGCCCCATCGTCCAGTAGTGTTAACAAGTGAGCGTCTCTTTCCAACTATAGACCATGTCCAGATTTGTTTTCTTTGTAAATTGCTCACATTCTCAAGCACTGGGACTTTCCATTATGCTTCAGGTTGTCTTCCTTAAATTCTCATACTAGATTGCTGGTATTCAACTAGATGCATCTTTACTCATAGAATCTCTTTGATATGTGATCGTCCAGGTTGCAGAGGTTTAGCTAGAAAATGATAAAACATTTCCAAAGAGAAGATTTTTGTACCTTCAAGAAGTACAGTCCTAAAAAGCCTTTGTGTTAAGACCGGAAGGCACAGTCACCTCCTCTAAATTTGGCACTCTCGGGCCAGTCACCAGAAGACTGTGTTTTTCTACCTCATCTGGACTCGTCGTATATTTGTGGAAGGCTCAGTCTTTCAATAGTTAATTCCATATCACAGATTTCCAACTTCCTCCACTTGCTGTAGGCTTAGCGTTTGTGTATAGGTTTGGCAATGTCAGGCCGTGTTGGTGTGGATAGAGACCAAAGTAAAGCTTTTGCCAGATTCTTGCAGTTGGTGTCTTTTACTCTGTAAACATTGCTTGAGCTTTTCTTGAAAGGATGATGTTGTCAGTGTATACAGAATTGGATTCAAAGCACTATTAATGGGTAGAATGAAGATAACAACCCATGAAGTAATGGTCCCTGTAAAATAGAGAGAACTATAAAGAGACTTGCATGCATTGGAGGTGGTATAAATATTTGCAACACACATTTTAGATTAGGGGGCACTGGTTATAAAACAAAGTGCTCATTCGATTTTAGGTACTGCCTTCTTCATAACTCATGTTAAATGTGATGAATGACATGCAGTGTTGCAAATTAACAACACTATACTGCTGCATACACCCTCTTGAGGGAGCTTTCCCTGCTGTAAAGAGAGACCTCTTGCAAGTGATGGATCAAAATATGTGTAATGTTTTCTGAATACATATAATAGTAGTCTTCATTCATTCTATTGACTGATCACTAGTCATTTATTTTTTCACTTCTTTTATTAGCAGACCCCTCTCCCCAGTCTGCAAAATATTTGTCAGATAGTCACGTCAGAACAGCAGTATAGAAGTGACACCCCTAATATTGCATCTGTCAAACAACAGAACAGAAACTGGGGTTGCAGTTACAGTATAATGTAATTCGATTTTCCCAGTAGGTGGTGCAGTTTGTACATACAAAATGTAATCCTATTTATGTTGTTGAAGCAAATTTGAACTAAACCTTCTTATCTGTGCCTGGTTCTCCATAGTGTACCACACAGTACCTATTTTTATTACTCTATTCTAATGTGTATTTCCATCAAACTTCGCTGTCCAGAGGTGCATAATGTATTGTTTCTGTCATGAGGCTGCCAATGTGCTTTGTTCAAATACTGTAAATAACAGCATATATGTACAATATATACTATAACAATTGTTTCAAAAACTGCTGCCTGCCTGAAATTATCTGTACAGATCGCTTTGGGTGTCAAAAGTCTTAACCTGCTGAGCGGTCTGGACGAGCTCAGCTCGTCCAACACCGCCAGAGGCTGCCGCTCAGGCCCTGCTGGGCCGATTTTTGTGAAATAAAAAGCAGCACACGCAGCCGGCACTTTGCCAGCCGCGTGTGCTGCCTGATCGCCGCCGCTCTGCGGCGATTCGCCGCGAGCAGCGGCGAAAGAGGGTCCCCCCAGCCGCCTGAGCCCAGCGTAGCCGGAACAAAAAGTTCCGGCCAGCGCTAAGGGCTGGATCGGAGGCGGCTGACGTCAGGACGTCGGCTGACGTCGATGACGTCACTCCGCTCGTCGCTATGGCGACGATCTAAGCAAAACAAGGAAGGCCGCTCATTGCGGCCTTCCTTGTTTATTCTGGGCGCCGGAGGCGATCGGAAGAACGCCTCCGGAGCGCCCTCTAGTGGGCTTTCATGCAGCCAACTTTCAGTTGGCTGCATGAAATAGTTTTTTTTTTATTTAAAAAAAACCCTCCCGCAGCCACCCTGGCGATTTAATCAGAACGCCAGGGTGGTTAAAGTAAAAGTAATTAATTTTATTATTATTATTATTATTATTATTATTTTTGTAGTAAAATATACTTTTTTTTTAACACTGATAATTTTATGCATATGCACTGCATATAGCGTGTGATAACCTGGATTTTGATGTATATTGCCAGACAATTTTATTGAATATTATAAACTTTTCTTACATGCAGATTTAATCAATAAATGCTTTTTAATATTGACATCATTAGCGCTGTTTGAGATACTACATTGAAGTCTAGGAAACTACCCAGGCCATCTGTCCTACAAACCAGTCCAAGACAGTTTATAGATTCTAAACCAGAAATTAAATGCAGCTTGGGCTTACAGTAAGTTTTGAAAATTAATAGCTACTGACCATGGTAATAGAGAAGTAATATTGATAGAGTTAAATAGCAAAAAAATGTACTGGACTGATACATATTTATAAGACATGTAAAGGTTACAGAAACAATATTTAAACATTTAACAAAGTAGATGGCTGGAATGAATGTTGCATTAAGAGCTTTTAAAAAGGGAAGTGTCCAGAATGTGGTCCCATTAATAATAATGATCTTATTACACTCAACCTGGAATCTCTGCTTCAGTCAGAGAAACTGCCTTGAGCAGGAAGATCGGAATCCAGCAGAGGGCATCAGTGAATACTATGAAGAAGAACCTTTTGGCAATGGTGACTTCTCGGGAAAAGACACTGCGCTCTGCTGTCTTGGCACCTGTTCTATGAATGGAGTAGAACATGCTGCTGTATGAGAAGACGATGGTGATAAATGCTAGCAGGTTCAGTCCTGGCAAAAGAGAAGATGGTTGCATGAGTTCATTGATCAGATAATTGTTTTTGCTAACGGTGTACATTATTGCAATTATAATAAGATTAACATGGGTTATACATGAGATTAAGATGAAATCTTGGATAAAATAAAATCTAAAATTGAAAACACAACAACCTCATTAGGAGTGTGCAAGCCATGATTTATTATTATTATGATGGGTAACATGTAAACTTTAAGCAGACTATTTTGTTTAAAAACAAGGAAACGCAAGCCACAATTTAACCAGCGAGCCCTGAGACCATAAGGCCAATTCATTTATGAGGAATGATAAATATTGACAGTTACATGTCCTGAAATGATGGAGAGTGACTAGGAAACAGCTGGTTGACTGATGGAGTTACTATAAGGCCCCATTCACACCTAAAAACACAAAGGCGTTTTGCATTTTTGTGCGCTGTTTTTTTCCCCCTCCCGCCGCTCCACTACGCTCTGCGTTTTTGTAAAAAGCGATTTTCAAATCACTTTTTCAGAGCGGTTTTGTAATTCACTCCCTGACACAAATCAGGAAGTGAACTCTTTGACCTGGAAAAGAATAAATACAATGTATATAGTCTTAAAAACCCTTACGCAATCGCTGCACAAAGCGATTTTGTGTTTTCCTATACTTTCCATTATAGCAAAAAATGCCCCAAAAATGGTACAGGCACCGCTTTGCTGAGCGGATCGGAAACGTGAACTCTCTGTGAACTCTCTCATAGGGATTCATTGCACAAGCGTTTTGCGGGCGATTTTGAAAATCGCCTGTGCTTGAAAAAAGGCGGAAAACGCTCCTAGTAAGAATGGGCAGTAGTGTAGCTAAGGAGCTGTGGGCCCTAGTACAACATGGGGTCCCCTCAAGCACTCTATACATAGCAGTTGATATAGAGCACCAAAACCTGCCAAGGACAGCCACAGTATCAGAGAGGTGTAAGCAGGGAAAGGGAACAGTTTGATAACCACTATTCCCAGCATATACAGTATAAAAGTGAGTATTAGCAGGATAGCACCAATGAAAAACTACTACAGCAGCTGAAAATTGTTTTTTTGAAGATTCAAGCTTACATAAAGTGGGGGATTGAAACTTTACAGGAAAACAGTGGAACTCTGCCATTATATGGTCCTATGAAATTACTTACTGTACTGATCACCAGGAAAATGTAAGCAAAACTGGACTATGGCGGTATTTACCCCCTTTCAGGCTAGCTAACATGTCTTCTCTCCTATCCAGTCCTCCTTATGATGGAGAGAATGTGGCATAGAGAGCACAAGTTTTTATGGCTTCAATTCATCAAAGGCTGTTCGATAAAAAAGACAAATCAGGAAAATACCACATTCTGTATTTTAGACCTTTTTTTTGCTAATTCATCAATATTTTCACAGTTGCGGTAGAAATTCAGTAATTTACCGAAGCCCATTGACAAAAACCTGTTCAGTAAAAGCAGAAGAGTGTCTGTTGTTACGTGCTGTTCTCTGTGCACAGACATCATTACAATAGTAAGAGGCATCCCCACATCCCTTTAGATGTGCTCATTTGTTATACTGTTTGTTATACTGCTTCTGCTCGCTATCAATCTGTCTATTAGTCTTTCTTAACACTTTATTTAATTTCTACAGATTAGATGAACTTCCAGGAGACTAAACATGCCCAGCTCAGGTGGTTTCCCAATTGGTTCATCTGCATCTTCAAACAGGAACCTAATGGGTTAAACTGCAGAAGGGTTTCAGGCGAAACCTGTTTTGTTACGTGTTCTCTTTGCTTGCTGCCTGGGGGGTAAAAAAGTTTTTTCCCTCCTGAGAAGCCTGTGGGTCCTATCAATGGGACTTGCAGGAGACAGGGGCTGTTTCTATTGGCTCCTTGCTCCTGCCAATAATGGGGATATCCACACGGAAGGAATTCTTGCTGGTACACCTCAATGTAAATAGTTCTATTGTGCATTAAACCCACACATTTTGTCTATGTCTCCTCTTTACTTAACCCCCCTGTCGGTATTCCGGAGCTGAGCTTGGGCAAAGACGCCGGAGCTGAAAGAGGTAAGCCCTGGCTGATACCACTGCTCCTATTGTTTTCCTGATCCCGCGCGCGATCAGCGCGGTCACCAGGACTCCAGGCTTCTCTCCCTGGCCACCGGTATCCCCTTTACCTACATTCTTGGCCTGTCGCCTGCACTGACCTCTGCCTGGATTTTGACTACGCTCTGCCTGCCACCTGTGCTGACCTCTGCCTGGATTCTGACTACTCTCTGCCTGCTGCCCAAGACTGATAGCAAATGAAAAAAGTCTGAAAGGAATCACGCTTCTACAGCCCCAATTGTGATGTCACCCTCTGTGCCATTCCCGGTTTCAAAATAAACTGTACCCCAAAGAGGTGTATTAGGTTTATATATGTACATACTATAAAGTCTGGTGCCTTATTTGTACAGTTTCACAATTTTTTAAGTTTATTTATACACTGAATTGTTTCAACAATTTTGTATTCCAGTCTTTTATTTATACGCAGGATTTCTACCAGGATTTAATTCTTATATATCTTGGTGAGTTAAGACTTAAGAATTGTAGGCCTAAAATTCTTGAAAAAAAAGTACTGCTTTTAGATCCATAAATCCAGACAGAATTGCACCACCAGGGAGGTTAAACAGTTCATTTGTTTTCATCACCTGTTATAAGTCACTGCACTCTCCTCTGTACCAAATCCTAGATAACACTGTTTATTTATCTCTGAGCTGATAAAAAGGCTACAGAGTTGAAAAGGAATGACCTCCCCCAGGGAATTAAATGGCAGGACCAATTAGTAAAGAAGTGTAAAATAAACATTGCAGGAGAAGACATATGCAACAAGTGAGTAGGATATAGACTGTGTTCCTTATTTTCATTTCCTCTGGGCAGGAAGTTGTTGAATCAAAGCTAACCTATGCTTCCAATGTATTCATAATTTATAATCTACCTAAACACCCATTGTGCCATTGAAAGAATGACAAGAAACATATAGGACCTAAACTGAATATAGAAAAACATATTCCATTAATTGCTGAAATTAGGGGTGAGTTCACGAATGCTAACCACTGTGTTCCGTCTGAGTTGGGACAGAAACAGAGCCTTTATACATGCAGGCCAAGAAATAGGGGGTTAACCACTTGCCGACCGCCCACTGCACAGAGGCGGCCGGCAAGTGGATCCTGCAAGGACCGCCGCATGTACAATTGGTGGCGGTCCTTGTACAGGCATGGGCGGAGCCATCGCGTCATTCGTGATGCGATCAGCCACCGGCGCCTGGCTCCGCTCCCTCGCGCTGTAACCCGCCGGCCATTTGGAAGCGCCGGGGAGTTACTAGCACCCGGATCGCCGCATACAAAGTGTATAATACACTTTGTAATGTATACAAAGTGTATTATACAGGCTGCCTCCTGCTCTGGTGGTCCCTGTGTCCGAGGGACCACCAGGGCAGGCTGCAGCCACCCTAGTCTGCACCCAAGCACACTGATTTCCCCCCCCCTGCCCCCTGATCGCCCACAGCACCCCTCAGATCCCCCCCTGCCCACCCCCCAGACCACTGTTTGCACCCAATCACCCCCCTAATCACCCATCAATCACTCCCTGTCACTATCTGTAAACGCTATTTTTTTTTATTCCCTAAACTGCCCCCTGCTCCCTCCTGATCACCCCCCACCCCTCAGATTCTCCCCAGACCCCCCCCCCCCTGTGTACTGTATGCATCTATCCCCCTGATCACCTGTCAATCACCCATCAATCACCCCCTGTCACTGCCACCCATCAATCAGCCCCTAACCTGCCCCTTGCGGGCAATCTGATCACCCACCCACACCAATAGATCACCCGCAGATCCGACGTCAAATCACCTCCCAAGTGCAGTGTTTACATCTGTTCTCTACCCTAAACACCCACTAATTACCCATCAATCACCCATCAATCACCCCCTATCACCACCTGTCACTGTTACCCATCAGATCAGACCCTAATCTGCCCCTTGCGGGCACCCAATCACCCGCCTACACGCTCAGATTGCCCTCAGACCCCCCCTTATCAATTCGCTCACCATACTCCTAACGGAATACCTTGGGGTGTCTTCTTTCTAAAATGGGGTCATTAGTGGGGTTCCTATACTGCCCTGGCATTTTAGGGGCCATAAACCGTGAGGAGTAGTCTTAAAACAAAAATGACCTGTGAAATCCTAAAGGTACTCATTGGACTTTGGACCCCTTAGCGCAGTTAGGGTGCAAAAAAGTGCCACACATGTGGTATCGCCGTACTCAGGAGAAGTAGTATAATGTGTTTTGGGGTGTATTTTTACACATACCCATGCTGAGTGGGAGAAATATCTCTGTAAATGGACAATTGTGTGTAAAAAAAAAATCAAACAATTGTCATTTACAGAGATATTTCTCCCACCCAGCATGGGTATGTGTAAAAATACACCCCAAAACACATTATACTACTTCTCCTGAGTACGGCAATACCACATGTGTGGCACTTTTTTGCAGCCTAACTGCGCTAAGGGGCCCAAAGTCCAATGAGCACCTTTAGGCTTTACAGGGGTGCTTACAAATTAGCACCCCCCAAAATGCCAGGACAGTAAACATACCCCACAAATGACCCCATTTTGAAAAGTAGACACTTCAAGGTATTCAGAGAGGGGCATGGTGAGTCCGTGGCAGATTTCATTTTTTTTGTCACAAGTTAGCAGAAATGGAAACTTTTTTTTTTTTCTTGTCACAAACTGTCATTTTCCGCTAACTTGTGACAAAAAAATAATATCTTCTATGAACTCACTATGCCTCTCAGTGAATACTTTGGGATGTCTTTTTTCCAAAATGGGGTCATTTGGGGGATATTTATACTATCCTGGAATTCTAGCCCCTCATGAAACATGACAGGTGGTCAGAAAAGTCATAGATGCTACATAGTTTGTAAATGCTATAACTTTTACCCAAACCAATAAATATAGACTGAATGGGTTTTTTTTTTTATCAAAAACATGTTTGTCCACATTTTTCGTGCTGCATGTATACAGAAATTTTACTTTATTTGAAAAATGTCAGCACAGAAAGTTAAAAAAAAATCATTTTTTTTGCCAAAATTCATGTCTTTTTTGATGAATATAATAAAAAGTAAAAATTGCAGCAGCAATCAAATAGCACCAAAAGAATGCTTTATTAGTGACAAGAAAAGGAGCTAAAATTCATTTAGGTGGTAGGTTGTATGAGCGAGCAATAAACCGTGAAAACTGCAGTGGTCTGAATGGAAAAAAAGGGTCTGGTCCTTAACCACTTTGTCCGCCTTGACGTATAAAAACGTCAAGGAGGACATGCGCACTCCAGGCCGCGGATTCGGTAGCCCAGGAATCAATGTATCGGGCTATGGTGCCCGATCACTGATTCCTCTCCCCCGCTGAAAAAGCGACAGCTTCTCTCTGAAGCTACGCTTTTTCTGAAGCTATGTCCCTCTAAGCGTACATTGTACGCTTAAAGTGATGTCATGTAAACAAACTCAAGATTGCCATCTTGTGGCCAAAAAGTAAAACTACACCTAAAAGTAAAAAAACATTACAATGCACAAATATTTCCCCAAATAAAACACTATTTATATCCTACCCTCCCAAAAATGCCCACATAAAATGTTTAATAAAAAAAAACAAAAAACATTACTTCAAAAAACAACAACACATAAATATTTACCTAAGGGTCTAAACTTTTTAAATATCTATGTAAAGATGAAATATTTTGCTCTATTTTTTTTTTATAGTCAATAATGATGTGACAGCGCTCCTCTTCCTTTCTACAATTCAAACAGAGATAAACAACCGCACATAGTGCATTACTGTAATCATAAAACACAGATCCCCCACACGTGCATATGTGCTCAAATGTGCGTCACTCGTGATCTCTATAGCCTCTCCACACTAGCAGCTCACCAGATGGACACCACCTCACATTCCAGGTGGATCTAGCGCCTTAGCCTTTTCAAGCGGCCAACTTCAATAAACAGCTTCCACAACGACTTTGTTCACAGTTTGACAATCCACATTTAATGATCAGTTCCACATGTAAAAAATAGCATAAAAACACACATAGTGTAAAACCGTTTGGCTAAAAGTTATGGCCTGCGCGATATCAGCGCACTCACGTATATAGAAGGGTTTCAGGCATCTCGGGCCCCTGATGAGTCCATTGGACGAAACGTGTTGGGCGTGACCAGGAGCGCTGACGTCACTGGGAGTTTAGGTGGAAACGCAGAGGGTCAGGAGACAGGCTGCCACGAGGAGCGGGGAGATCGGGACGCCGACACCGCCAGCAGAGGAGCTTTACTGTTGGGCTGTAAATGCCCGAGATGCCTGAAACCCTTCTATATACGTGAGTGCGCTGATATCGCGCAGGCCATAACTTTTAGAGTAGCAGCTTAAGTGGGCACTTGAGAAAGGATGAGAAGCCTGAAATGTTATGCCTCTGTCTGGTTCGATTTGTATATGGATGTCAGCTACTTTTCTGCAAAATGGAGAAGATTTTCCTATACACTGTATGGCTGAGCTTCCATATGTTATTGTTTTTGGATGCATTTAAAGAGAACCCGAGGTGTGTTTAAAGAATGCTATCTGCATACAGAGGCTGGATCTGCCTATACAGCCCAGCTTCTGTTGCTATCCCAAACCCCACTAAGGTCCCCCTCCACTCTGCAATCCCTCATAAATCACAGCCGTGCTGTGAGGCTGTGTTTACATCTGTAGTGTCAGTCTCAGCTGCTCCCCCGCCTCCTGCATAGCTCCGGTCCCCAATCAGCAGGGAGGGAAGGGATGCAGGCGGGGACTGGAGTTCTGCAGGAGGCAGGGAGAGCAGCAGACTGACACTATAGAGATAAACACAGCCCGCTCTGACAAGCTGTTTGTCAGCAGCGTGGCTGTGATTTATGAGGGATTGCAGAGTGCAGGGGGACCTTAGGGGGGGTTTGGGATAGCAACAGAGGCTGGGCTGTATAGGCAGATCCAGCCTCTGTATGCAGATAATATTCTTCAAAGCCACCTCGGGTTCTCTTTAATGGTTGAATGGTGAAGCCTTCATAGACGATGTTAACATCTCATTAACTATCTCTAAATGTTATTGTTCTTATTATGTACCAGATTGGAAAAGTAAAATTGTCTAGGACTCTAAACCATATTTTCTCAAGTGAGACTTCAGTTACTGAAACTGGAAACTTTCAATGCAACAAGGTTGAAATCTAATAACACTATCAAAATGTTGTGTCTTACCTAGGAAAATGCTGACAGAATATCCTCTTGCTCCATACTTTTCAGTGCTGTCTGACTGCAATGGGAAACACACCCCATTCCGTCCATAGAAGTTGCCAAAAGTGTCATCACTGAAGAAGGGAATTATGGTTATAAGGAAGCCAAGTCCCCAGACAGCTGCTAGAGTGACCATGGTCTGTCCACGTCCTGCTCTGAAGTGACTGAATGGAAAGACAATGCACAAATATTTTTCTAGAGTCATGTATGTGAGCATTAGTACAGACACTTCTGAAGACAGCATGGCCAAAGAGCCAACCAGTTTACA
Source organism: Hyperolius riggenbachi (assembly GCF_040937935.1). Lineage (NCBI taxonomy): Eukaryota > Metazoa > Chordata > Amphibia > Anura > Hyperoliidae > Hyperolius > Hyperolius riggenbachi. Next base: position 169,328,110 of record NC_090653.1, on the reverse strand, counting down.
CTCCCAGCTTTCCATCCAGACCTGGGCATGCCTGTTGTATTCTCCCTGAAACTTTATATCAAACGCACCAAGGCAGAAAAGATAGAAGCCCATCAGGCAGTCTGCACCTACATAAAAAGATGAAACACATTTTATTAGACAGCCTACAATACTAAAACTGATTAATAAAAATACCGTTTAATATTTAACAAAATACCCCATTGCAAGTCATCTACAGTATAATTTGGCATATGTAACAAAGTAACAGTCTGCTATGGAACCGGTAATTTAAATGAATGTGTGAAGTTTAGGGTTGCCACCCGGCCGGAATCTGGCCGGCCTGGCCGGCAAAACAGCTAAAAAGCCGGACACCGGTATTTAATTATTTCCGGCACGTCATTAGCCGGTAAAAATAGCTGATCACCCTCACACAATTCCCTCCTCTCTTCTCTCGGATTGGCTGGTCACGTACTGCCAGCCAATCACGGGAGTGGCTGTATTTTCCCCCACGCTGCTGAGGACTATAGGAGGAGGAGCCAGGACTGGCTGTGACAGTGAGTGAGTGAGAGAGCTGGCTCCGAGCAGCTACAGCAGAGCACATGGCCTGAATAGTTGCCACTCGTCTCAGCTTGCCTCACACAAGCAGCCAGCTTGTTCAGCTGGGGGAGTGTATGGAGTCACTTGGCTGCTGAGCCTGAGCCACGGACTATGAAGAGAGAGCGAGACACATCAACAGTCAGAGCAGCTCAGCAGAGGATGACAGACAGAGAGGAGAGAGAGAGGCTGGAAATTTGTGGAGAGCCCAACCCCCAGACAACTCGTGGAGAGCCAGGACTCCAGGAGAAGAGAGAGAACGAGACACAGCCAGCCAAACTTTAAGAGACACTGTCCCAGCCCCCCCAGGCAGCAGGCAGAACTGTGGAGAGGAGAGGGGTCCAGACGACTTGTCACAGCTTATGCTGTGTGACAGCAAGGAGAAAGGAGCATCCAAATGACCTGACCCTGTCCAGCAGGTAGAGTGAACACGCACACAGTCACTCTCTCTCTCTCTTTCTTTACACTCTCTCCCCAAACCTCCATCAGCCCCTATCCTCCCTTCCAGACTTTTAAAGGGAAACTAAACCTTTTGAATTAAAATGACATGCACTTACCTGGGGCTTCTCCCAGCCCCCTGCAGCCGTCCTGTCCCACACCGGTCCTCAATGATTCTCTGTTCCCCCACCGCAGGTTATTTTAGTTTTTGCTGACTAAAAGTCAGCAGGCCACTGCGCCTGCGCAGCCCTGGCCACGCATATCCTTCTTCACATTCCCCTTCTATTGCGGAGGAAAATGCGAAGTATATGCGTGGGCACGGCAAAAAGTCGGCAAAAACTAAACTAACCTGCAGCGGGGTAATAGAGGACCATTGAGGACCGTCTGCAGGCGGCTGGTGGGAGAAGGTGAGAGAATCTCATTTTAGTTCAAATGGTTTAGGTACTTTTAAAGCCTGAGATCTCAGAATAGGAATATTTTATACACACCCGGGGGTTCCTCCAGCCCCATAACACTTGCTGTCCTCCTGGGTGCCTTTGTTCAGCTGCAATCAGCCCTGGTAACTGGCTCAGTCGTGGCAAGTCGGGGTCTTCTGTGCATGTGCAGCCCCTCCGTGCATGCGCAGAAGAGCCGACTGATGCGACTGAGCCAGATTACCGGGGCTGATTGCGTCCAAATGGAGGCACTTGGGAGGATGTTGAGGGACGATTCGGTGCTCATGGGACTGGAGGAAGCCCCAGGTGTGTATAAAATCTTCTTCCGAGATCTCAGGTACATGTACCAATTAATGATACAATTCTGTGGCTGATCGATCATTTCCACAGTAATCGGTCAGAAACGATTGGTCATGCCCATTAATGGCCGAATTCCTGCTTGCTAATTGCATTGGAATCAATCCCAAAAACGAGTCGATTCTATTAATCTGATCGACTTGGCTATCAGTAATTCGGTCAATAATGGGCACAACCGATTGTTTCTGATCGATTATTATTGGAAATGATTGATCAGCTGTGGAATTGTATAATTAATGGGCACTTTTAAAGTGTGCCTGTAGGGAAAAAAGTGCCCCTGGGGTTATTTACCTCGTAAAGGGAAGCCTCTGGATCCTAGTGAGGCTTCCCCTGTCCTCAGCAGGGGCGTTCCAGCGCTAGGACCTCCCACCAAGATCTCCATGTTGCCTGCTTATTTGCATGTGTGCATGCGCACTAGCAGTTTCCCGCTCGGCTCATGCAGTAGAGCAGACCCGATCAGGCTTGGTTATTTTCGCCAGAGCCCAAGTGGGAAGCTGCTACTGCTGCGCACAATGGCAACGTGGATTGTTTTTGTTTTCTTTTGTCCCAGGGCAGGATCAGGCTGCCTGAGGAGGCTGGAGGAAGCCTTAGGATTCAGAGGCCTTCTCTTCCAGAGGCAAGTACCACCCATGGGCACTTTTTTTTTTACAGGTGTTCTTTAAACTATTTAAAGGGATCCTAAAGGCAAGGAAAAAAAATGTTTCACTTACCTGGGACTTCTACCTACCCCCTGCAGCCGTCCTGTGCCTTCGCCGGTCCTCAACGATCCTCCATTCCCCCCCAGGGGTTAGTTTCGTTTTTGCCTGCTCAGGGTCGGCGGGCCACTGCGCCTGCACAGCTCTGTCCACGCGTATCCTTCACATTCCCATCCACAATAACGTCCTGCGCAGGATGCTATAGCAGACGGGAATGCGAAGGACATGCTTGGACAGAGCTGTGCAGGCGCAGTGGCCCACCGACTCTGAATTGGCAAACACGAAACTGACCCACGGTGGGAAACCGGAGCATCAGTGAGTGGCTGGGCGGGCACAGGACAGCTGCAGGGGGCTAGTGGAAGCCCCAGGGATCCTTGCCTTTAGGATCCCTTTAACATTTGTTTCTATTTCTGTAAATATTCAACTTTTTTGTGCTATGTTTGAAAAAAGGTCGTAACAAACCCCTCCCACTTTTAGGCCACACCTCCAGGCCACACCCTAAAGCCAGTATTTTTTCAGTCAAAAGGTGGCAACCCTAGTGAAGTTGTAGTCTGACAATCTAAACAGGATATACACAATTTCTCAAGCCAACTCCTTTTACCATCAAAGTATTTATACCAACTTTAAAGTAAACCCGTGACCAATAAAAGTGCAAAAGTTAAATACGTATCCTAGTAGAGGGAAGCAACTAGATGATCCAGAAATGTTTTACAGCCAATTGATGCTTGCTGGGACCCTCATCTCCACAGCTTAGAGTGGTTTGCCTTCTTAAAACAAAAGGAATTTGCTATAATTCAGCTTTAAGTGAACATCTGTGGTTAATCACAATGCACGGCTACCGAATATGCAAATTATTTCTTTATGCCCCTGAAGCAAGGCTTATATCCAGAACCGCGGATATATAGTAAGCCTATAGCTTTAAATTTTATAGAGCCTGCTGTCTGCATGTGGGGTTGATGTGGCTATGTAACATTTACATCTATAGGCATGCTAAACACCAGCAGTTCAGGATGTAAGCCTGGCTCAGGGGCATAAAGAGATAATTTGCATATTCAGAAGCGGTGCATTGTGGGTAACAACAGATGTTCACTTAAAGCTGAATTATCACAAATACCTTTTGTTTTAAGAAGGCAAATCACACCAAGCATTGCTTTTTAGTAGGAGGGCTTTTCGGTCTCTTTTAGTCCCCTATACTTTCCTAGTGGTTTTGGGTCACTCTGAGCTGTTGGCTATACTCTGCTGTTCAATTAGATCATTTAGCACTACTTCAATAATTGGGTTCAAACGCCAAACTATCATTGAAAAATAAACATTACAAAGATAGAGCTAGGAAAAGAAAGGAATTCTCGGAGCTGAAACCCCTCACTGGTGTTGAACCCTGTTGCGCTGAATTGAAATATTTGCTTTTTTAGTCAAATTATATGTTATTTGAAGTCATGAGCTGCACTCACAGCAGAGAGACTTGATTGACATGGCATGCTGGCAGTTTTCCGTAACTATGAAGGATCTCATGCAGATTACAAACAAATTTCCGAAACAAGTGACACAGGCCATGACCCAGACGAAAACTCGGAGCAAGATATTGGCCAGCATGTCTTCAAAGGAGGAGATGCCATCACTGTTGGGCTTACAGCTGCGCACATGAGGAGCATGATTACAGTACTGGAACTTCTTGAAGTATCTGGAAGATAAAGTTAGACAAACATGAAAGCTATATCTAGATATAATAGCAGAGCAGGCTTAATAATTTAGACCTATGGTTATAAAATTGCCGTGCTCAGAATACTGCAAGTCGTTTTGCAATATAATTCCACTGACAATGGTCCATAAATTTCAGTCTGCAGCCAGTTAAGAATTTCCAAAAACCAATAATGTAGTCCTGCATGCTTAAATTGTTCTTGACAACTTTGTCTGCAGAGCTCAGTGTACTTTGTTTTGGCAGTTACCATGAGACTTTGCAATTTATAATAAATATCACATTTCAGGTTTTTAATTCTTACAAGCCTAGTAGAGACTAGGGAGAAGCCGCTTATAAAGTGATATATATGCCCATGTATGTGGCAAGGTTATAACATCAGTAAAGTGCTGTTAATATCCGCTGTTAAGATTCAAAACCTTACAGTCACTGGCGTAACAATAGGCCCTGCAGCCCCTGCCCTCGCAGGGGGCCCAGGCCCCCTCCTGGGGCCCGCTTGGGCCGTTTTGGGGGGCTGGAGGGGTCGCAGCAAGAGGGGAAAGCCATGCTGCACTTCAGTGGGAAGGGGGGACGGTCCCCCCCTTCCTCACCTCGGGCTCTCCCCTCCAGCATCAATACCATTGTGTGAGCAGCGGCGGGCAGCGACAGCTACATACCTTCCGTGCGCTCCAGCGAGGACGTTTCTCCCTCTAGTGTCTAACGCGACTTCCTGTTTATACAGGAAGTCGCGTCAGAGGCTAGAGAGAGAGGTTCGTCCTCGCTGGAGCACACAGAAGGTATGTAGCTGCCGCTGCCCGTCACTGCTCACACAATGATTTTATTGATGCTGGAGGGGAACGCAGAGGGGAGAACCCGAGGTGAGGGGGGAGGGGAGGGGGTCCGCCCCCCCCCTCCCGCCGAAGTGCAGCATGGTTTTTTCCAGGGTGGACCTAGTTACGCCCCTGCTTACACTGCGTTCACCTCAGAACATAGAGAGATTAAATGGTGTAGCTGGTGGTGGAAAAGGCCCCACAGTTGTAGAAGGACCAGGGGAAAAGGTGGGACCTGACATCTTCCTTCTTTCCCTCCCTCTGGGCCATACTCCTGTGCTCATTCTGTAGCTACTCTCTTCTTCCTTCCCCTGACCAGTTAAGCACATGTGTGTTGTTCATAAGTATCTTATCTCTCCCAGTCTAGTCCCTCCTCTTCTGCTGCAGCTCCTGCCTGATTCCTCCTTCATCCTGTTTTTTGCATGTTGGCTGATGTTATATAAAACAAAGGATGACAGAGGCCAACACAGAGGTAGATGTGAGGAGGCTGGTGCATAGAAGAGAGGAATTCAAGCTGGCTCTTCAGGAGGTAATATACTTACAACTACCATTATTGTGCTTCACTTTTTCTCTTTATGTGGGGAAGAAGTGAGGTGTTGCTTCCCATTTGCAGTCTTCTTTTCATTTGCGGCCCTCTCTTCCATATGCAGCAAACCCTCTTTCATGTCCAGCCTCACACTTTCGCAGCAGCTTTGGCCTTTCCTGAAATCTAGCCCTGCAGATGTTACTGGTAAAGGGGAGATCGTGCCTGCACATGTTATGCATATGTTATGTGTGTGTGATAAAGGGTACCTGCACATGTCACAAGGACATTTGGGGAAAAGTGCCTTTAATAAGTCTCCCTTTTCCAATCACAACCTTATAAATTTCACAATCTGTCCCTCCCTGTGTTCTTCATCCCAGCACTGCACCCCCATTTACTTATGCAGGAATTATCATAACATTCATCCTTTGCAATGCCTGAACACTGGCCCTGAGACAGCGTCAACTCATTGTCCCAACCAGGGGCGTTACTAGGATCCTAAGCAATTCGGAGCACTTTTGGGCACTCCAGCCGAAAAAAGGGTGTCACTATACACTGGAATGTGGGTGTGGTCATGGGTGGAGCCAAAATTACATGATGGATGAAGACTCCCCTCTCCATTAATTAAAGAAAAAATGCAGCATATCACATAAAAAAGAAGAGAGTTACCTGGCTTCTGTGCTGGCTGGTCTGGCTTTCCGCTGGGTGGGCTGGCCTGCCGCCAGTCCCCCATATCATTCCCTGACCTTCTAGTGGACCCCCTCCCATGCTCCCACCCACGGACCTCCCATTGAGGCATCACAACTCCCAGCATGCCCCATAGAACAACCACAGCTCCCTGCATGCCCCCATAAAGGCATCACAGCATCTAGCATGGCATCACAGCACCCAATATATCCACAGAGAGTCACCATATCACCCAGCATACCCCCCAGTCTGTGTGCTGTGGTGCCATGCTGGGTGCTATGCTGTCAACTCCCAGCATGCCACATAGAACAACCACAGCTCCCTGCATGCCCCCATAAAGGCATCACAGCATCTAGCATGGCATCACAGCACCCAATATATCCACAGAGAGTCACCATATCACCCAGCATACCCCCCAGTCTGTGTGCTGTGGTGCCACGCTGGGTGCTATGCTGTCAAGTTGGGTGCTTGGGTACGGGACATCCGGGGGAACCCCAGAATAGATCAGGGGCATGCGCCACTGATCTTTGGGGCTAGCAATGCCCCTGGTCCCAACATAGACTCTGTTGTCATAAAGCTGCTCCCATCATCAACTCTCTTCCCCACCACATCTACAGACAGTCCTGGCTGACTGAACCCATTAAACAATGTAAAAGGCGCTCCAGAATTGCAGAACAGCACTGGAGGAAGAACACTACTGCAGAACAGCATTACAAAAAAGCAGTGGTGCTCACCGCCAGGTCGTGATCACGCTTACGCGTGGATTCACGACCATTTTGACGCATTCCGCCTCGGACACGCTAAGCCGTGAATAGATTTTCAACCACGAAAATCTGCTTCGGCTTCGCGTGAATGCGGACAGAAATCCGCATTCACGCTCGTGAAACCCGGCGCTGAAGTCGTGGTTAGCGGAAATGCGTCAAACTATGCGGAAGTGACACATTGCAGGCCAATCAGAGGGCCCCAGCCAGGCCCTAGCAATCAATCACAGGAGGGGAGCTATGCCCTCCCCTCCTGAATATAAAGTGGCGGCCATGATGGAAAAGCTCTGTCCTTGCTAGACTGTAGTGCTGAGAGGATTATCTCCAGGCCATTGTTGTTTGAGCAAGTGCATTTATTGTGTTAAAAACAAAGCTTTTTTTTTGCTAACACTGCTCTTATACTGTACACAGTTAGCTAGTCAGTGAGTGATTGCTGTAGTTAGTTGTAGTCAGTGTAGTGTAGTGGGAGTGTGGGAGTCTAGTGATTATTTAACTGTGTGTAGTGCAGGCAGGTTCAGTGCTGCAGTGTAGTCAGTGTAGTGGGAGTGGGGATTATCTGTGTGTAGTGCAGGCAGGCAGGTTAGTGCAGCTGCAGTGTTCACTTGTATATTCCAGTGACAGTTATACACTTGTACTATTTGCAGGCAGTCAGTCACACCGCCGGCGCCACCACTCTCTGCCAGCGCTGTTCATTCATTCTGTCAGTGACCTTGTGCCGTGCCCAGTGCCCACTGCTCGCTCGCTGGCATATAAGCATCTCATTACACAGTGTGACATCCTTGTGTGCCCACTGCATCCTTCAGTGACCTAGTTGTATATCCAGTGCCCACTGCTGTGCCCACTGCATCCTTCAGTGACCTTGTACTGTGCCCACTGCATCCTTCAGTGACCTAGTTGTATATCCAATGCCCACTGCTGTGCCCACTGCATCCTTCAGTGACCTAGTTGTATATCCAGTGCCCACTGCTGTGCCCACTGCATCCTTCAGTGACCTTGTACTGTGCCCACTGCATCCTTCAGTGACCTAGTTGTATATCCAGTGCCCACTGCTGTGCCCACTGCATCCTTCAGTGACCTAGTTGTATATCCAGTGCCCACTGCTGTGCCCACTGCATCCTTCAGTGACCTTGTACTGTGCCCACTGCATCCTTCAGTGACCTAGTTGTATATCCAGTGCCCACTGCTGTGCCCACTGCATCCTTCAGTGACCTTGTACTGTGCCCACTGCATCCTTCAGTGACCTAGTTGTATATCCAGTGCCCACTGCTGTGCCCACTGCATCCTTCAGTGACCTTGTACTGTGCCCACTGCATCCTTCAGTGCCGTTGTACTGTGCCTGGTGCATCCTTCAGTGACCTTGTACTGTGCCCACTGCATCCAGTGATTCATTACTAGCAACATGTCTGGCAGGGGGGTGAGAGGAAAGGGAGTTCAATTGCCTCAGCCACTTCTGGGACTGCTCCATGTCCGCCCGCATTGTCCTCCTCCTCCTGACTCAGTCGCTTCCACCAATGTACTCTGTCTGCGTTCACACTGCCCGGGTCACCGGGTGCATTTAATTTTTTGGCCAGCACTATGACGCTGTGCTGCTACTACTACCACCAGTATGTTGCCATGGTCCTTCTGTGCTGCTGAATTGACCGCCCGCATTGTCGTCCTCCTCCTGACTCAATCGCTTCCACCAATGCACTCTGTCTGCGTTATCACTGCCCGGGTCACCGGGTGCATTTAATTTTTTGGCCAGCACTATGACGCTGTGCTGCTACTACTACCACCAGTATGTTGCCATGGTCCTTCTGTGCTGCTGAATTGACCGCCCGCATTGTCCTCCTCCTCCTGACTCACTCGCTTCCACCAATGTACTCTGTCTGCGTTCACACTGCCCGGGTCACCGGGTGCATTTAATTTTTTGGCCAGCACTATGACGCTGTGCTGCTACTACTACTACCAGTATGTTGCCGTGGTCCTTCTGTGCTGCTGAACTGACCGCCCGCATAGTCCTTCTCCTGACTCAGTCGCAGGGGCGTAGGAATAGGCCCTGCAGCCCCTGCGCCCGCGGGGGGGCCCGGCCCCCCCCTGGGGCCCGCTTGGGGCCGTTTTGTGGGTGCTGGAGGGGTGGCAGCATGAGGGGAAAGCCTTGCCCACAGTCGGCGGGGAGAGGGGTAGTTCCCCCCTCTCCCTCACCTCGGGGCTCTCCCCTCTGTGCTCCCCTCCAGCTCTTTAGTGTGTGGGGCTGTGGGCAGCGGGCAGCGAGCGGCGGGCAGATACATACCTGCTTCCGTGCGTTCCATCGACGACTTCTCCCTCTAGCGGCTGACGTCACTTCCGGAAGTGACGTCAGCCGCTAGAGGGAGAAGTCTCCGATGGAACGCACGGAAGCAGGTATGTATCTGCCCGCCGCTCGCTGCCCGCTGCCCGCTGCCCACAGCCCCACACACTAAAGAGCTGGAGGGGAGCACAGAGGGGAGAGCCCCGAGGTGAGGGAGAGGGGGGAACTACCCCTCTCCCCGCCGACTGTGGGCAAGGCTTTCCCCTCATGCTGCCACCCCTCCAGCACCCACAAAACGGCCGCGAGCGGGCCCCGGGGGGGGGGCCCGCTCAGAAAATCAGCAGGGGGGCCCGGTGGGGCCTAGTTACGCCCCTGCTCAGTCGCTACCACCACTGCACTCTGCGTTCACACTGCCCGTGTCCACTGACAACTCTGCTGTGATGTCATTGCTAATTGCTGCAAAAAAAAAAAAAAAATTACAAAAACCGCCTTTTTGGCGTCAGCCACTCATCCTCCTCCAGCGGTACCTTCGCCGCCAAGTGCCATTGGAACTCGCCTTCACCTCTTTGAATGCTTAACGCGTATATCCCTTTTTAAAACCACTTATTACCAATTAATAGCCCCATTTAAAGTGTTGATTTCACTTTAAAATCCATTTTCTCTAGAAAAAATTTTTTGGGGGGAAGTTTTTATGTTGAAGTTATGTTGCCCCTTATCACCTCGATAATCCATGCAATTTGGGGGATTGTAGCATGTATGGGGGCTTTGTTATTAACGTTAAAAGAAAATCCGCCTCCGGGCGGGAATCCACGCGTGATTACGCCATTCACGGCAGAAAATCCGCGTGGTTGCGTGGACGTAGAAGAAAATCCGCATGCGGCGGGGCCGAATGCGAATTCTTTTTGCAACCACGCGGATTGACGAATTCGTTGATGAGGCACATCCGAGCATCCCTGCAAAAAAGCTCTGCAGGAGCTCAGAGACGCTCTGATACTTCTCCTCATGCATTTGGGTCACAGGCCCAAATATCAGCAGCAGTGATCCGTTTCCAATTATGTTTAGGGGACACTGCCCATTCAAGTGAAATGCTGCCTAATTATGTTTGTCTATTGCAAGGGGCATGCTGTCAAATAATGTATTTTGTGGGGAGGAAACACAGCCTATGTGTATGTGTGTGTGGTTTTTTTTTTTTGTGTGACAGAAACTCCTAATTGGGTTTGGGGATAAAATGCTGCCTAAAGGTGTGGGCAAACTTTCAGGCTGCTAAGCAAATTTTAGCAAAGAGATTGGCGTAGCTAGGCTATGTAACATCCAGTGCTGATTATTTACAGACAGCCCCATCAAGCAAACATTTTTCTAGGGTGGTTGTTAAGGGGGCAGCACGTTAAGGTGCATTGCTGCAAAATATTTGGGGAAAAGAGTGTGTCTGCCTTCAGTGCCTTGGCAAAACTTGGACATGGTCGTGACAGGATGTGGGCATTGCTAACTCTGATGTAATAGTGTAACTCAAAACCAGTGGGCCCGAGTTTGTGGCCAAAACATAGGCCCCTCACATGGGCAGTGCTGGAGTGACTGTATACTTGTCCCCCAAGTCTGGACAGGATGTATCAAACATGTGGCCCCAGCAAAGCACAATGCTATCTGCTTCTCCTTGCTATGTGTCAGGGCCCAGGTGTTTATACAACATCAGTGCAGCAGCTATGTTCTATACTTGTCCCCGCTAGTTCCCTCTTCCTACTGGAATCACCCGTGTCTGCTCTGCCATTCTCTTTGACCATGCCACCAAGGAGAGGGGTTGTGCCAACCAGATGTGAGTGATTCAAGAAGGAGGAGAGCACCAGCGGAGACAAGTATTCATGTGAGCTGCTGCACTGCCAGCTCAGATGTCACTAGGGCCTGGACACGAACAGGTAGCATTGTGCTTTGCTGGGGCCCCATGTGTTAAGCGTCTAGTCTTGGGGGAGGAGAAAAAATGTTCTGGCTGGGGCAAACATGGGCCCCCTAAAGAGCATGGGCCCGGTCGTCAAGCCTTATACCACTTTCCCCCAAGTATAGGTGGCCAAAGGTCCCCCCCACCAGTATAATGCAGCCAAAGGTGTCTCCAGTTTAGGTAGGTCCTCCCCCCTATTGGTAACCAAAAGTGTCCCCCAGTAAAGGTATGCCATAGGTAACCAATGGTGTCCCCTCATAATAGTATGGACCCCCATAGGTAGCCAAAGATGTCCTCCAGTATAGGTAAATCCTCCCCATAAGTAGCCAAAGGTGTCCCCCAGTATAGGTACGTCCTCCCCATAGGTAGCCAAAGGTGTACCCCAGTATAGGTACGTCCTCCCCATAGGTAGCCAAAGATTCCCCCCAGTATAAGTACAGTGGGATGCGAAAGTTTGGGCAACCTAGTTAATGGTCATGATTTTCCTGTATAAATCATTGGTTGTTATGATTAAAAATCTCAGTTAAATATATCATATAGGAGACACACAGTGAAATGAAATTTATTGGATTTACAGTGGATTACAGTGCGCAATAATTGTTTAAATAAAATTAGGCAGGTGCATTAATTTGGGCACTGTTGTCATTTTATTGATTCCAAAACCTTTACAACTAATTATTGGAACTCGAATTGGCTTGGTAAGCTCAGTGACCCTTGACCCACATACACAAGTGAATCCAACTATGAGAAACAGTATTTAAGGGGGTCAATTGTAAGTTTCCCTCCTCTTTTAATTTTCTCTGAAGAGTAGCAACATGGGGGTCTCAAAACAGCACTCAAATGACCCGAAGACAATGAATGTTCACCATCATGGTTTAGGGGAAGAATACAGAAAGCTGTCGCTAAGATTTCAGCTGTCTGTTTCCACAGTTAGGAACCTATTGAGGAAATGGAAGACCTCAAGCTCAGTTCAAGTTCGAAGTGACAGACCAAGAAAAATCCCAGAGAGACAGAAGCTACGTAAGGTCAGAACAGTCAGAGTCACCCACAGACCAGCACTAAAGACCTACAACATCATCTTGCTGCAGATGGAGTCACTGTGCATCGTTCAACCATTCAGCGCACTTTACACAAGGAGATGCTGTATGTGAGAGTGATGCAGAGGAAGCCTTTTCTACGCCAACAGCACAAACAGAGCCACTTGAGGTATGCTAAAGCACATTTGGACAAGCCAGCTTCATTTTGGTATAAGATGATGTGGACTGATGAAACTAAAATTGAGTTATTTGGGCAAAACAAGGGGCGTTATGCATGGAGGCAATACAACACAGTATTCCATCATGCTGTGGGGCTGTGTGCAGAGATGGATTCATATGTAATGGGGCCCTAAGCAAGGAAGTAGATTTGGGGCCCCATTTTGGGAAGCTGAAGTGGAGAAAGGTCAGAGAAGGTAACTGGTAAGCCGCTTTACACCCAACAAGGCCCCAAGCACCTGCCTAGGTTGCCTGGTGGATGATCCTGCTCTGGCTGTGTGGCCAGTGCAGGGACTGGTATTCTTGTCAAAGTTGAGGGACGCATGGATTCCACTCAGTATCAGCAGATTCTGGAGACCAATGTTGTCCAGGAATCAGTGACAAAGCTGAAGCTGCTCCGGGGCTGGATCTTTCAACAAGACAACAACCCTAAACACTGCTCAAAATCCACTAAGGCATTCATGCAGAAGAACAAGTACAATGTTCTGGAATGGCCATCTTAGTTCCCAGATCTCAATATAATTGAAAAATTGAGTCGTAAGTTAAAGAGAGCTGTCCATGCTCGGGAGCCATCAAACCTGAATGAACTATAGATTTTTTTGTAAAGTCCAAAAGGTCCAAAATACCTTCAACCAGAATCCAGACAGAGGCTGTAATTTCTGAAAAATGAGGATGTACTAAATATTTATTTCATTTCTTTTTCGTGGTGTCCAAATGTATGCACCTGCCTAATTTTGTTTAAACAATTATTGCACACTTTCTGTAAATACAATAAACTTAATTTCATTTCTCAAATATCACTGTGTGTGTCTCCTACATGATATATTTAACTGATATTTTTTTATCACAACAACCAACGATTTATACAGGAAAATCATGATGATTAACAAGGTTGCCCAAACTTTCGCATCCCACTGTACATCTCCCCATAGGTAGCCAAAGGTGTCCTCCAGTATAGGTACATCTCCCCATAGGTAGCCAAAGGTGTCCCCCCGTATAGGTATGCCCCTCCATAGGTAGCCAAAGGTGTCCCTCATTATAAGCACGTCTCCCCATAGGTATGCACAGTGGGAGACATGGCAGCGCTTTCAAACAACCTCATACCTGAATGATTTAACTGCAATGGTGAGCAGAGCTCCAGAAACTGGACTAAATTACACACCCAGCATACACTGCAGGCAAAGAGAGGGAGGGGGAATTAGTGATTAAGCTGCATCAGTGGGCAGAGCTCCAGAAACTGGACTATATTACACACCCTGCATCACTATAGACCAAGGGGGGGTGTTAGCTTCAGTGATAATTAGTGCACAAATTATGACCTAATAGACTTCCCCACGGCGGTGACGTACCCCCTTGGGGAAGACCTACCTCTAACCTAGCAATAAAAACATAATTCCTCGTGCTGCTATTCATAAATGGTATACACATTTCATAAGACAAGCAAAACAGACAAATGATAAGCGCTCAAGGATGCACCTGAATTGTAAGCCATCAGCAGCAATGCAGAGCCCCCTAGGGCTGAATACATGCCTCTAATGCAAAACAGATGCAAAATTATGTGCTAACTCTAATCTAAAAATTTGAGAGTGAATTTAAAACAGTGAAGGCAGCTAGCCACTAGTATACTTACATTTAAGTTTGCACAGTGGGAGTCTCCCCATAGGTAGCCAGAGAGAGAGAGAGCCTCGTAGAGGCACAAGGAAAAAAAAAAAACTGCTGCAGTGATCGGACCCCTCCGGCGGCATGTCCCCTTGGAGACAAAAAAAGGAGGTGAGTCCGATCGCTGGGTTCCCAAGCTGGGCTGTGCAGAAGGCTGAAAAGCCTGCACAGCCCAGCATAACATAAAATGGCCTGGTCTTTAGGTAAGGGGGGGGGGTTAGTGCTGTGGTCATCAAGTGGTTAATTGTAATCTAAGAAGTTGGAAATGTAAGTGTAGGAAAATGTTTTTGTTAGGTCTCATATAGCTGCTTGTACAGTAACTAGAGCTTTATTTTTTAGTAGAGGACAGAGGGCTTCATTCAAAGTTTTGCTGAGCAAACGCACTGACTCTGAATTGCACCATCATTAGGTTCCTGTACATTTTGTTCTCCCCCTGACCCATCATGACCACACGTTGATTAATATCTTCCTGTGCCCATGTGTGCCCCGGATCTTCTAGTATCCTACTAATGCACCAATGCCACAGGTGAGGAGTGCAGACTAACTGCAGATTTTATTTTTTTACAATCTAGTCCAGGTTTGCTGGATCATTTATATTCTCCAGGGCAGTGATTTATCCGGTAATAACTATTTCTAGCCATTAGAAACATTATTGCTGACAAGCTCAGCTTTGTCCATTTTCAGATTTTCAGCAGTCAAGACAACCTGTAGACTGTGAACTGAGGGAATGGTGAGTTTTTGTGATTTAAGATGAATTTCTGAAATGCAAACGTACTAAATAATGGGATCTCATGAGGCTTTTCTGATAACGTGTGTTGAGGTATATTGTCTGCGGGGGGCACCTAATAGTGGCACCACCATATCTCTGTAATACTGCTCACCAAAGAAAATGTAATTACTTTGTAAACAAACTGCCATGTCAGCTGCAAAGTATGTGACAGCAGGCATTTTCTCTGTCTACAGTTTGGGCCTTGTTAAATACCGACAATCAGAGCTAGGAATTTCTATCATTATTACATTTTTTACTGCCATTGTATATATCTGATTACCACCCACAGAGTTTATGTCAGAATATCCAAATCAGCAAAAGCTGGGAAGAAGTGATGATGGTCTGTTTAGAATACTCCTTTATCAAATCCATGTGCTCAGCTGTTCCATTTACAGCATGTAGTAATTTCCTCAGGTTCATTTTCATTTACAGCATATATTTTTTGTTCACAAGGTTCATTTTCCTTTAAAAGCACTTGAAATGTAAGTAACTTGTCCGGTGCCAGCGGCGGCATAGTATTCAAGCTGTGAGGGCGCCCTTTGACCCTCAAGCTGACACTATGCAGTATGCGTTGCCAGCCCTGCACTGGCGCTCTCCTTATGTCATCATGTGCGTCCAGCTGATGCATTCCAGGTGCACATGAATATGACAAGAGGAGAGCGCCAGCGCAGAGCCGGCAACACATACTGCATAGTGTCAGCGTGAGGGTCAAAGGGCTCCCTCACAGCTTGAATACTATGCACCCGCTGACACCAGACAAGTTACTTAGAACGGATGAGGATGCAGCCACAAGGTAGGTGCGGTAACAGACCACGCACCTCCCCATACACAAAGCATCTACCGCTCTCCAGAGAGTTAACCCCTCCCCCCCGGAAAATAAGACCTAGCACATATTTATCCCCACAAAAGAATATAAGACAGTGTCTTATATTCGGGGAAAGAAGGTATAGAGAAGCCAAGCACCACAGTGGTCCTCTGCTTGTTGCCATTAACCCACTACAAGTTTGAAATTGTACTTTAATCTTTGTGCATACCGGAAAAACAGAAGGGCAGTACCGCAAGTGGAAAAGTGAACAGTCAGAAAAGTTCTGTACACAAATTATATACTATTAACATCTTTACAAGGCAGCAAATATGAATTATATGACATTATCAGAAAACCTGATTGTAGACTAAAATAGACAAGTGAGTGACTTTTAGTAATATTAAATTGTAGAATGTATTGTTTGGCAATATTGGTTACACTGGACAAAAACATAAAAAAATATATTTTGCCTCCTTAAAGGAAAGGTTCAAGCAGCTTAAAAAAGTAATTTACTTACCTGGAGTTACCTCCAACCATTAGCAGCCCCTATGTCCCATCGACGCAGCTCTGCACTCAGCCGTTGGCTCCCGGTCCCCTTCGCTGCAGAGGAAGACCTCGTGAGGTCATCCTCTACTGCTCCTGTGCGAGCGCCGCTGTCAACCACTCACACGTGCAGTACACTCCATACCATGTGCGTGTAATTGATAGCAACGCTCGCACAATCGCAGTAGAGGACGACCTTGCAAGGTCGTTCTCTGCAGCGGAGGGGACCGGGAGCCAGCGGCTATGTTCAGAGCTGTGGTGAGGGACATAGCGGCTGCTAGGGGCTAGAGAGTACATTTTTTAAGCTGCTCGGACCTTCCCATTAAAATAAATGGGTGATTATTATAGATTCCTTCTTAAAAGATTTTGGCTGCTTTCACAGTGGGACGTTACAGGTGCACGTTAGAGCAGCCTGTAGCGCAGCCCAACTCACAGCACTGAAAAATCAATGGGCTGTTCACAGTGTCCACGTTGCGTTGGAGTATAACGCTGCACGGTAAATGAAAGTGCAGCGTGCTGTGTGTTATACTCGTATGTGGCTGCGTTCGGATGTTTGCACATGCTCAGTACTGTTTTTTTTTTTTTATTTGCCGCATGCGACGTTTTTGTCCGATAGTATGCGTCAAAAAGTACGCATCATGGACACATCAAGAGACGCATAACGTGGCTCTATATAACGTCCAACTTCAAAGCTCACATGCGTTGCGTTAGGGGCACGTTATGCGACCTTGACGTCGCATCCAACGCAACGTCTTAGTGGGAAAGAGCCCTAAGTCTAAAATGATATGGAGAATGTGTAAAATGTACTTTTTAATTAAAATTGTATGTATGACATACATTTTCCTGTTATTTTCATGATCAGCAGCAAATCTATAAGATACAGCCAAACATTTTGCTAAAATAAAGAAATATTATTTTACAGCAGTGGTTACCAAACTTTTTTGGGTGAGGGCAACCTTGGTGGCTTTGAAATTTTTTCAAGGCACCCCTCAGCAAAAACAACTACCGACATGCCGTTATGACACTTATCAGGCGATGACCCACTCCAAGTAGCTAGTGATGCCTATTAGGTACCATGATTCCTCTCATGTTCAACGTCAACCATGGTTGCGGGGACTAAAGGTTAACTAGCAGGTAATGCAGCCACATTGTATATCAATGCGCGGTTGCATTATCTGATGGTATTGCATAAAGGATGGGGATGCATGCCGAGGCACCCCTGAAAGGTGCCAGAGGCACACCAGGGTGCCACGGCACCCAGTTTGAGAACCCTTGTTTTACAGTATAATAAAAAAAAATTAGTGATTTTAAATTTATTCAGTTTGAATTAAAAATTGGCATTTTCTTTAAAAAAAACGTGATCAGCATTAAAAACATCACAGACACAAAAAAATATTCAGAAAGCAAAAAGCGTGTTGTTGGGTGTTATAGCAAGCAAGCAAAGCATCTCTAGGTTCATTTACACTTACATATGAGATAGATTGGCCAGGTTTGAGAACATGCGGTTCTGGATGTTGGGAATCTCTATGCCCTCTATAATTCTGTAAAAGAAAAGGATGTTAAGTTAAAGTGACACTGAAGCAAAAAATAAACTTATGAGATAATGAATTGTATGTGTAGTACAGATAATTAATCGAACATTAGTATCAAAGAAAAGAATCTCATGTTTTTAGTTTCTGTTATATAGCTTTAGCTATAGCAGTGATCTGCAAACTTGGCTCTCTAGCTGTTAAGGAACCACAAGTCCCACAATGCATTGCAGGAGTCTGACAGCCACAGTCATGATTCATAAAGGCAAATGGACTGTGGGACTTTTAGTTCCTTAACAGCTGGAGAGCCAAGTTTGCAGACCACTGAGCTATAACATTGCATCATTCTGTCATATTTGCAGTTTAAAAACCACACTATGTATTTTAAGCTGTAAAACAGAGTAGAGCTAATGACTCTTTGAACTTTCCTGCAGTAAAACCTTATCGCAAGCTGTCTCTCATGGTTTCTTGTCTGTTTAAGCTATTTAACAAAGCTCTTCTGCATAAATAACAACTCAAGTATTTGAACTCTTCCTGTATTGGACTTTTTTCTTTGCTACTAATGTTCTATTTGTTATCTGTACTACACATACAATTCATGAACTCATACGTTTATTTTTTGCCTCAGATTTGCTTTAATAAGGACAACAATGGACATCTATGCAAAAGTCATACTGGCAGCTCCCTTGTGGTGACAGCATGATACAGATCAGAAACTGTCCTTCCCTGGAATAAGATCCTAGTGTCTGATGCTATGAACATATCAGTATAGCATCGGAGGGCAAAATACTTACAGAGATTGTAGGTTTGTCAACAGATCAAACTGGTTGGGTGCAATATTGTTCAGAGGATTGAAGGAAATATTCCTAAAACATAAACATTTAAAAGTAAGCACCTAGGAACATAATATAATGTAATACTTTCTCTATGCTCTATAGCTATAGAGTCTTCACTGGTATCACAAATCACAGTTATGTTGATATATATATATATATGTTGATTGATTATATATATATATATATATATATATATATATATATATATATATATATATATATATATATATATATATATATATATATATATATATATATATATATATATATATATATGCATACAGTCTTATTTGAGTGAACTTTTGAATTTTTGGGAAAAATTGCATGCATTTCTGAATTTCTTACCATTTCGAATTTCCTCTTGCACATCACACGAATCATATTATTCCAGCAGGCTTTCAGAATGTTCTGCAGGACATACTACTTTATTAGCGTTTAAAGGACTCATCACGCAAAATATGCTGCTCCATGATATACTTACCCAGGGCTTCCTTCAGTCCCTTGCAGCCACCATGTCTGACAGTACAGAAGGGAGGGAGACTGCTACACTCACTTAATATCCCAAATGGGAGCAGGGAGTTGCAAAGCCAAAAGTCCAGAAGTAGTGATACAAATCCCGCTGCACCAGATGGTAGGGCAAAATAGAAAAGTCTTTATTAAGTTATTCCATATCAAAATGTTACAGATAAAAGCTCACGCGTATCGGAGCAGTAGGTGGCTCCTTAATCATAGCTTGCAGATACAGATATTGCACAGGTTATATAGCATGCAAGGCCACACCCATATGGGTGTCCATCTAGGCCTTAAAGTTACAGTCATCAGTTCTAAAATGGTGTAAACCAATACATTATACATAAAATTACATAAAAACACATGCAGAGTCACATCATATTGTCGCAAATCAATTATTGTAATTATTTGTATTTATATATGTGAGACAGCTAATAATAAAGAAGGGAAGGACAAGTAGGCAGGCACAAAGATAAAAAAACACACACACAGAGACCAGCAGACCCAGTAAACGAACACTGTCATCAAGGAGGGGGGGGGGGGGGGAAGGGATGAGCAAGGAGGGAAAAGAAAACCAACAGACCACAAATTATTTGTCATAGAATGTGTTGAGGTCCATTCTGGAATTGAGTCCCAAAGGTGAACGTGTTCCCAATTTCCAAATCCAGAATGCCTCTTTTTTCAAAAGTCTGTTATAAAGATCGCCCCCCCCCCCCCCCCCCTTGCAGAATGCCCCACTCTCTCTATACCCTGGAACTGGAACCCTGACATATCACCAGAATGATCAAAATAAAAATGTTTGGAAACACTAGAAGCACTAGTAATGTATGCGGCATTCTTCAGACATCTACCTGCCCCATTATAATGCTCTGAAATCCTTTGTCGAAGGGGACGGGTTGTGCAGCCCACATACTGTGTTTTACATTTCACACATGTGACCAAATAAACAACATTGCAAGTTTGACAATTAATATATTGTCTCATGTCATGGCTGCTATGCCGGGAGGTTGAGACCACTTGACGTGTTTGGTTATGAACTCTGCAATACCTACATGTGTTATACCCACATCTATAGGAACCCTTATGTGTTAGCAATGTGGGCTGTGGCCTGTCAGTGCTCTGAAATAAGCTAGGGGATAAACTCGTACCCAGGGTAGGTGCACGACGTGAGGAAAAAGTGCAGCCATCTGATAGAACAGCATGAAGTTTTGGGTCGGAGTGTAGGACAGGCAAATATTTTTTAATAATATTAATAATCTGGTTGTATTCCAGACTATATGAAGTAACAAAATGTATACTTCTATTGTGTTGCCTGCCCTTCCGATTCAACCCAGAGACAAGTAAGTCAGCTCTTGATCTTTGTAGTACCCGATCTCTCACTTCCCGAATATGATCTTTCCGATACCCCCTATCAAGGAGTCTGGTTTGTACCAAATCTAATTCTTGTTGTATTTTAGTGGGATCGGAGCAATTCCTGGCCGCTCTAATCATCTCCCCATATGGGATAGATTTGAGTGTATGTTTGGGATGGCAGCTTGTTGCAAGAAGCAACGAGTTGCCTGCGCATTGCTTTCTAAATGTTCTAGTCTGTATCCTCCGAGATGTAACATGGCCAGTCAAAGTGAGATCTAGGTAGTTAATTTCAGAAGCACTATGAGATATCGTGAATGATAGATTGAACTCATTATCATTGCAATATGCCAGAAACCTGGATATCTCTTTCTCAGGACCTCTCCACACCAGCAGCAAATCATCTATGTATCTAGCGTATCAAAATAAAGATTCAGAAAAGGGGTTAGAGTCTCCAAAGATGCGGAGCTCCTCCCACCATCCCATGTATAAATTAGCCAGGGATGGGGAGAATTTCGCTCCCATAGAAGCTCCGCATCTTTGGAGATAGTACACCCCGTCAAACATAAAATAATTATGGCTGAGAAGATAGTCTACTGCCAGGAGGAGGAAATCACTGGTGGCGGATGAAAATTACCCATACTTTTTAATGTGGAAATCCACAGCCTTAAGGGCTAGTTTGTGGGGGATGGAAGAGTATAAGGAGGCCACGTCCATGGTAACCCACCTAAAAGACCCCTCCCAGTGTAGGGATTCCAAACTCGACAACAAATGTGTTGTATCACGTAGGAAGCCCGGGAGGCGACGCACCAGGGGTTGGAGGCACCCGTCCACCCACTGTCCAAGACGCTCCCCCAGGGAACCAATGCCTGCCACTATGGGGCGGCCCCTAGGGGGAATGTCTGGTTTATGAATCTTAGGTAAATGATGAAAGATAGGCACGACGGGTGCCTCCACCAACAGGTGATCCCTCTCTCTCTCACTAAAGATTCCCAAGGAGACCCCCAGATTTAGGAGTTGGTGAAGTTTAGTCTTAAATTGACAAGTGGGATCACTGGGCAGAATCTCATAAGTAGTAACATCATTAAGCTGGCGTAACGCCTCCTCTTTATAGGCTACCAAGTCTAGGACCACCACAGCCCCCCCCCTTATCTGCATTACGGATTACTATGGACTTATTATTCCGAAGGGACTGTAGAGCCTCCTGCTCTTGGTGTGTCAAATCTGAGACTGCTCTATTAATTTTCTTAACCCTCATTAATTCTTTTTCCACTAAATCCTGAAAGGTGTCTACCGTTGGTGTTCTAGCTTGGATAGGATAGAAAGAGGGGTTGGAGGTGGCGACGGGGCCCGGGTCTGCCCCGGAGACTGGGCCATCCCTCATGCTGGACAAATGTTCCAACACGAGGATGGTAGAGACCTCCTGGAAGGGAGGAATCTGCCCAATCTCCGGGGCAGAAGAAAACGGGGGCCCCGCCGCCACCCCGGACCCACAACTCTCAGTATCCAAATTCTCAATCTCCAAGAAGTGTTTCCTCACCATCAAATTCCTAACAAATTTGTTAACATCCAGCATAGTACTGAAGATGTCAAAGTGGTGTGATGGTGCATAGGACAAACCCCTGGAGAGCAAGGAGATCTGGGCCCGAGAGAGTTCGGTACTTGACAGATTGATAACATTAGAGACGGCTGAAAGATCACCTATTTTACGCTTCCTGTGGCCTGCCCTCCTTGTCCTTCTCCTCTTCTCCTTCTGTTCCTGCGATTGACCCTCCCTGGTCGCTGATAATAGGTCAACTGGTCTGGAGGGCCTTCCTGAGTGGCTCGTCCACGCTGGTCCCCCCCCTGCCGTTTGGGGGTGCCAGAGAAGACGGACCGGACCCTTTCTTCCCTAACGTCTGGAGAATCAGAAGCTGAGCCAGCACTATCCGCCGAGCTGAAGCTCACCCTCTTAATGTGTCTCGGTTTACGAAGGATGGGTTTCGGTGACCTATATACGGTCTCCCACCTACCCCACTCGTACACTACATTATTTTTGTAATCCCCTGAATCTCTAAGAAATTTAACACGCTTCGTATTCATAATGATATTTTCAATTTTTGAGATATTCGCCTTCATTTTATTAGATAAATCATCAAACTGTTCAAAAGAAGAGAACTGGTTTAGTTCTCTTCTAATTTCTGATATTTGAACTTTGATGTCTGCTTATTTCTTTTCCTCATATGAGATAATCAGTTTCATAAGACGAATGGAACAATCGGTCAATACCTGGTTCCATTCGATTACGAACTGATTTGAGTAAATAGTTGTAGGGATTTTTTTAATACGCAGGCCTCTGGGGATCATGCCTTCAGCCACATAATGTTTTAAGGTGGTAATATCCCACCATAAACGTGTCTCCTTGTCTAATAGACACTCCAAACCTGAAAAAGAAGATTGTAAATTCGTAACAGGATCAATGTTATGCATTCCCGGTTGTTTAGAAAACACTGACATATATTTGTCAATCTTATCAGGGTACATTAACAGTTCTCCCAGAATATCTAGTGCAAAATCAGACTCTGGTTCCGCTGGTGTCAAACTGGCAGAATTATCATTATTCACAGCAAAACCAGAGTCTGGGGGACATGTATCAATTGAGGCACCATGCTGGGAAGGTAGAGAGATATCTTTACAAGTCATTTCAGCAAGTACACTAGGAGGGCCAGAAACTTGAGGTGGATCTTGGCAAAAAGAGTTCATGGAGCCATTGACACTTCTATTGTGCTCCTCATTAGCTGCAGCAAATCCTTTGATCAATTCACGAACATGAGAGGCTTTGGGAATAGCCCCCGCTTTTGCCCAGTCCTTAAGGTTCCCCTTAGAGCATGTATTAGGATAAGAGTCATTACTCACATTGTCCAGGACTTGATTGGATTCCATAGTTAGGCGTTGTTTTAAATCCATTGCTGCAGCAAGTAATGCAGCTCCCTGCGCGCTGGTTTGATGGTGGGGGACATCTGCCCGCTCCCACTGTTGTGGTTTCCGTATGTCATCCTTTAGCGGTGGCACAGGCTGCGAGGATGGAATGGAGAGGGAGGCCGCCAGTTGCGTCTGTGCTGGGGAGGTGACGTCACTTCCGCTCTGGCGTAGATTGTCCGGATCCACCGCCGGCGTGGTGTATGATGGTGGCGGCCATTTTGTTGTAGCCTGTTTGCTACACGAGGCTGTTGACAAGCCATCTCGCCCCTGTCCCCCGTTATCCACTGAGGGGGGCACACCACGGCTACGCAGGGACCGGGCCTCCATTCTATGCTGTCACCCTTCCCCACAGTTCCACACTGTCGCAGGTCTCCTGCAGGGATATCCGGCACACAGCTCCCAGGGATACAGGATGCACCGCTCCGCAAGGAAAGCCAAAGGACCAGGACCAGCAGGTGAAAAAGGCTGTCTCAAGCGACAATATTGATGCAAGTAACTCCTGATATGGGATGTATTATAGCATGAATCCAAAAGGTGCTAGCCCATATATGTGGGAGCAAGTCTCAATAGGCTATATCAGACAGTACAGAAGGGAGGGAGACTGCTACACTCACATAATATCCCAAATGGGAGCAGGGAGTTGCAAAGCCAAAAGTCCAGAAGTAGTGATAAAAATCCCGCTGCACCAGATAGTAGGGCAAAATAGAAAAGTCTTTATTAAGTTATTCCATATCAAAATGTTACAGATAAAAGCTCACGCGTATCGGAGCAGTAGGTGGCTCCTTAATCATAGCTTGCAGATACAGATATTGCACAGGTTATATAGCATGCAAGGCCACACCCATATGGGTGTCCATCTAGGCCTTAAAGTTACAGTCATCAGTTCTAAAATGGTGTAAACCAATACATTATACATAAAATTACATAAAAACACATGCAGAGTCACATCATATTGTCGCAAATCAATTATTGTAATTATTTGTATTTATATATGTGAGACAGCTAATAATAAAGAAGGGAAGGACAAGTAGGCAGGCACAAAGATCAAAAAACACACACACAGAGACCAGCAGACCCAGAAAACGAACACTGTCATCAAGGAGGGGGGGGGGGGGGGAGGGACGAGCAAGGAGGGAAAAGAAAACCAACAGACCACAAATTATTTGTCATAGAATGTGTTGAGGTCCATTCTGGAATTGGAAATTGGGAACACGTTCACCTTTTTGTGCCTGCCTACTTGTCCTTCCCTTCTTTATTATTAGCTGTCTCACATATATAAATACAAATAATTACAATAATTGATTTGCGACAATATGATGTGACTCTGCATGTGTTTTTATGTAATTTTATGTATAATGTATTGGTTTACACCATTTTAGAACTGATGACTGTAACTTTAAGGCCTAGATGGACACCCATATGGGTGTGGCCTTGCATGCTATATAACCTGTGCAATATCTGTATCTGCAAGCTATGATTAAGGAGCCACCTACTGCTCCGATACGCGTGAGCTTTTATCTGTAACATTTTGATATGAAATAACTTAATAAAGACTTTTCTATTTTGCCCTACCATCTGGTGCAGCGGGATTTTTATCACTACTTCTAGCCACCATGTCTCTTGCAGCATCTCCGCTCATAGCCGCGGCCCGTGGTCCCCGCTGCTGCAGAGGCCAACCTCCTCTACTGCTCGAGCGCCGCTGTCAATACAGTCCACGTTGTCCGCAGTGTACTGCGCAGGCGCATATAGTTCTGCACCTGCGCCATACACTGCTGATGATGTATATAGGGTATTATTTTAACCGTGACAAGCGAGAGAATATAATTTGGGATGTAGTATTGTTGAAGCCTATGTCATGTGATTTTTTTCCCCGCCAAAGTGAATAAAACTGTAAAAAAATGCTATTTTCAAACTTGTGGTGCAATTTCAGCAAAAAGGCATGCATCCAAATGTAACAAAATATGTTTATCTGCGTAGGCTTGGGTCTCTAGTTTTCAGAATGGTGAGGTTTATGACCTGTACCGAATGTTCTGCGACTCCAGGGGCTTTGCTAAGAAAGAATGACTGTATTACTTTTGTTGCAAAAAATGGCCTTGAAAAATCCAATGGTGCTACTTTGTGGTTATCAGTGTGCGGTGTGCCCAAGAAGCTATCTGATGATGTATATAGGGTATCATTTTAAGCGTGACAAGCGAGAGAATATAATTTGGGATGTAGTATTGTTGAAGCCTATGCCATGTGATTTTTTCCTCCGCCAAATTGAAGAAAACTGTGAAAAAATGCTATTTTCAAACTTGTGGTACAATTTCAGCAAAAAGGCATGAATCCAAATGTTACAAAATATGTTTATCTGAGTAGGCCTGGGTCTCTAGTTTTTAGAATGGTGAGGTTTATGACCTGTACCAAATGTTCTGAGACTCCAGGGGCTTTGCTAAGAAAGAATGACTGTATGTCATGATCACTTCTGCAGCATGTACTGCTGGCTGCAGAGGTACTGCAGCCAAGCAGTTCTGATTCCTTTACATGCATTTGCTTGCATAGTTCTGCTTGCACTCACACTGAGTGTTCATTCCATCTGCAATCGCTCTGCAGCTCTGGACTGCTCAGGATGGAGTGATTACCATTCAGCTGTGTGGGAGTTTGCATGCTTGCATCCATTGGCTGATGCCGGCATAAAAGTCTCCCTCTCCTTTCTGACTCCGCCCGTCATAGTTTCAGTCTTAGTCTGTCTAGCTGTTACTTCTGGGCCTTTGTTCCTGGTTCCTGTTACCTTGCGTGGATTGCGCTCACTCCTGCGTAGGAGTAGCGAATCCTTCCTAGTCCTGTTCCTGTTACCTTGCATGGATTACGCTGACACTTGTGGAGGAGTAGCGAATCCTTCCTAGTCCTGTTCCTGTTGCCTTGTATGTTGGTCTGTGTGTGGACGCTTGCTGTCGCTGGGTCAGTGACTGGATTAGCAAGCGTTCATTCTGTTTGTCTCAAGTCCTTGTTTATGTTTAGTCAGATACGTGGTACATTTGAACTGGCAGGACCATAGGGATTTTGTACAATATTTAGTTCTGTTATACTGTTTAATACTACCTGTGATTATCTGTGTTTGACCTATTGCCTGTTTATCTTGCTCTGTCTGTCCTGCCTTGTGGATTACGCCATCTCCGGTGTAGGAGTGGCGAATCCTCAAGTCCTGCTCTTGTGAGGTACGCCATCGCTGCGGTCGCGATTGGCTGCCTCATTTCAGTCTGTCTTGTATCTGTCTGAATGCTTGCTAAACGCAAGAGCAGCACAACATCGCACTGCACTGCCATTGCGTTTTATCTGAGGCCCAGAGCTGCAGTTGCTCTTGGCAGCCTGTTTAGCCTCTTCCATTATCCAGCTCTTAGCCTAGTTGTGCTGGGTGGTCAGACAGTATGCCCCCCCGCCCCCCCCAGCATTACACTGTATTACTTTTGTTGCAAAAAATGGCCTTGAAAAATCCAATGGTGCTACTTGTGGTTAACAGTGTGCGGTGTGCCCAAGAAGCTATCTGATGATGTATACAGGGTATCATTTTAACCGTGACAAGCGAGAGAATATAATTTGGGATATTTGACAACTGAAACCTATGTCATGTTAATTTTCTTTAGTAAGAAACTGAATGAGAAGCAATAAAATAGTTATTTTCATATACTCGGCACCAAAATAAAACGCTTGTAAAAAAACCCACAAGTGACATAATTGAAAAGACAATACATAAATAGCTACCGTAGGCACTCAGATTTTTAAATATGTATGCCATGATGGTATATTACTGTTACTTTTACAGATAAGGGCTTTTAATTACTTATTACTTACAATGAAAAAACAGAAAACTGAAAACATGTGCCTTTATTTCCAAATAATATATTGTCGCCATACATTGTACTAGGAACATTATTTAAATGTTGTGATAACTGGGACAAATAGGCAGATAAAATGTGTTGGTTTTATCTATAGTATCTTTGTCTATTTTAAAACTACAGTGGTTGGAAATATAGAAATAGTGTATTTTTTCATTTTTCTCCCTTTTTTCCCTTTAAAATGCATAGAGAATAACATTATTACTAAAATAAAATATCACCCTTGAAAAGCCTAATTTGTGGCGAAAAAAACAAGCTATAGATCATTCACATATGATGAGTAGCAATAAAGTTATTAGTGAATGAATGGGAGGAGCGCTGAAATGTAAAAGTTGTTTTGGTTTTGTGGGAAGAAAACCTGTGATCCTGAAGTGGTTAAAGGGACTCCGAGCTCTAAATAAAAACAAAATTGGTACTCACCTGGGGCCTTCTGAATCCCAGTGTAGGTCAGGAGATCCCACGGCGTCCATCTGACTCTTCTCCCAAGGCCTGGCCAGAAATGGCTCCCCGACGGCTCCCAGCAACACTGGGCCCGAGTGTCGGGCTCCTTCTTCCTGATACGTCACGTCTGACGTCACCACGACGACCGCCTCGCATCATCACGGTAGCCGGCATGACAGTACTGCGCATGCGCGATTAAACCGCGCATGCGCAGTACTGTCGCACCAGCCGACGCGAGGTGGCCAGCGTGGTGACGTCAGACGTGACATATCAGAAAGAAGGAGCCCAATACTTGGGCCCAGTGTCGCTGGGAGCCGCCGGGGAGCCATTTCTGGCCAGGCCTTGGGAGAAGATTCAGATGGACGCCGTGGGACCTCCCGACCTACACTGGGCTGCAGAAAGCCCCAGGTGAGTACCAATTTCGTTTTTTATTTAGAGCTCAACGTCCCTTTAAGTTGTCTGATAATGGTTATGGGTGTGAAGTCTGGTGACTGTGGATAAAAGTCCAAGACAGTTGGTCCTTCTTGCTCTTTGTTTGCCTTCAGGTTATTCTTGCAATATTTGATGAATGCTTTGGGTCATTATCCTGCAGCAATATGGGTAATTATACACACAAATATCCAAACAACAGAGTATACAACTTTTCTGAAGATTATAGTAGTATTTTTCCTATTGGCCTATTCAATGTATTTAATAATGACCTAGTAGATGGATTAGAAAGAAATGTTGCTATGTTTGCAGATTATACAAAATTGTGCAAAATCATCACCTCTCAGGATGATAGTGACATATTGCTAAAGGATCTGGTTAGGATGGCTATAGATTAACCATTTCAGCCGCGTGGACGTGAGTCCCCTGTGCCAATCGGAGCATGTTCGTCAAGTACAAACACTGTTTTTGTTCCGATGGAAGTTTACGTCACTTCCCTGGTTACAATGTAGTGATACATTGTATCCCAATTAGCGTACATTGTACGCTAATGGGATTTTTTGCTCAGTAGGGACATCTTGTGGCCAAATAGTAAAACACACCTACTGACTTTGGGAAATACAAATAAATGATTATTTATGTCAAGAGGACATATAATTAATAAATAGTGGGCTAAAAATTAGTGATGGATGTAAAGCTGAAAAAATGCACCTTTATTTCCAAATAAAATATTGTCACCATACATTACACTAGGGGTATAATTTTAATGTTGCAATAACCGAGACAAATGGCCAAATAAAATGTGTGTATTTTAATTATGGTAGCATTAGTTATTTTAAAACTGTAATGGCTGAAAACTGAAAAATAAGGAATTTTTTCAATTTTTTTCTTATTATTCCCATTATAATGCATTTAGAATAAAATAATTCTTAGAATAATTTACCACCCAAAGAAAGCCTAATTGGTGGCAGAAAAACAAGGTATAAATCATTTCGCTGTGATAAGTAATGGTAAAGTTATTGGGGAATGAAAGGGAGAAGCGCTGACAGGTTAAAATTCCTCTCGTCCATAAGGTGAAAAATACCAGCGAGCTGAAATGGTTAAGGGGAGATTTGACTGTAGTTCAAATTTTGTGGAACATGGTATTAAGTGCCTGTGTATGCTTTTTTATGTTGGGGAGAGCACTCAGAGTGTTTGGAAAACAAAACAAGACACCGAGAGCCCAATCTAGTGTAGTAGTTTCAGTTGGTCTGAGTGTATTTAAAGTAGTTGAGATTATACTCACAAGTTTGGGTCACCCAACAGGTGACCACTGGAAAGGCAGGTGGGGAGAATTATTACCTGACCCCACTCAGGTTTAAAAAGTCGCTTTCTGTAGAAAGGAAAAAAAGGGGATACACCCCTCCACCAAGGGTGGACTAGATCAATAATAACACAGGGATAACAGAGGCGCCAACATAGAATAAAATATGTTAAAAACCGTTTAAAAGGAAGGAAATGAGTGGATTCACCTCCTTCAGGTACATAAATGACCAGGCAATGTAAGCCGTTTATAAATATAATCAGAACATTTATTTAAAACAATTCTCCAGATATGATGCAACGCGTTTCACGGGCCAAGCACCCCGCTTCATCAGGCAATTGAACAAGGAGAACTCAGTTGCAGGTCTATCACTTTGCTAGAGCGCCTCATTCTGGTGGTGGCGGCCAGCTCAGTGTTAAGTGGGGTGCCAGAATCAGAGCAGGAGGAGGAAAATATGTCACGCTTCCGTGCGGAAGCTGAGAAAGATGAGGTGTTCTGTGTTAAAAAGTCAACTACGTCCTGACAATATTGGGGGTTGATGGCACGTGCCTTCTTCTGAACACTGCACTTTGGTTGAGGGCTGCATGAAATCACGACAGCGCGACCTCGAGCAGACCTGCCAGGTGGCTTGCCTCTGCTTTTTTTTTGTCCATATTGGGGGGGATGAAGTGAAAGGTATGCACTGACTTGACTAATACAATGTGCAGTCACACAGGTGCAGTTACATAGGTAGGTGTATATAACACTGCGTGCACTCACGTAGGTAGGTGGGTGCACTGAACACAACAGGTAGGTATATGCAGTGATGAGATGGGTTCACTGAACACAACAGGTAGGTATATGTAGTGATTAGGTGGGTTCACTGAACACGGAACAACGGTTCCAGTCCACCTGGAACCGTTCGCCGACGAACTGTTCTGGCCATCTCTAGTTATATTATACGCATTGCGATTGCTAGGCGACCCGCTATGCGTCGAAGACAGTAGACGTGCAATTTTGTACGCCGTGTGGTTGTTAAGCACTGTCAGGTGATTTTGGTCATGTGGCCGCTCTAGATGATCACATGGCTTTTTCCATGTGAGAGTGCTATCCAATTGGAATAGGGGGGTGTTATCTATGTGAAGGAGGTGGCGGTATATGGAGTTTTATATCGTGCTGATGATCGCATCTATTTTTTCATATGCGGCGAAACTCCCCATCATGTGGCCGCTCTAGATGATCACATGGCTTTTTCCATGTGAGAGTGCTATCCAATTGGGATAGGGGGTGTTATCTATGTGAAGGAGGTGGCGGTGTATGGAGTTTTATATCGGGCTGACAATCGCATCTATTTTTTCATATGCGCCGAAACTCCCCATCACTGTGTTGGTGGTTCTGTGCTTTTGGACTAGTGATCGATGTTTCCAATTGTTTTTTATGGCTAGATCTAAGTTATTTTGCTACTTATCATGGTGAGATGTTTTGAGGTGATGCCTTGGCAACCACAGTGTTTACTTTATTTTCTTGTTTTTGATTGGTTTGCCTCACACATTTGCTGGTCGTGGGGGTGGGCAGTCTTTGGTTTTATTCACAGTCTACCTGTGGCATGCATATTCATATGAGGAGAGGTCATGTAATTCACACAGCATCCTCAGTCTTTCATCAGGTCCTCTCTAGGAAAGGTCAGTCATTGGATAGTTTGAATTTTATTGTTTTTTTATGATTGGCTTAATGTGGGTATTTATACGATGGGTGTGTAGGTCATATGAGAGTGCATATGTATCGGCTTGAAGACGATTGGATGCCCGAAACAGCTCTAGGCCAGTGTCTTTCACCATAATTTGAGGCACAATTTTTCTAAAGTCATGCGTTTTGGTCATACCAACAGTGTAGCAACATACAAAATAAACTGGGATACAGATGGGGGCATCAAACTTGGAGAAGGACTTAGGAGTACTCATGGCCGGATTTCTGGCAAGGCCACATAGGCCATGGCCTAGGGCACCAGATAAACAAGGGGCGGCCTGCAGACAGTGGGCATTATTTGCAGGGCATTATTTGCAAGTGTTCAAACAAATGAAAGGGGTCAGGATAACTGCACTATTAGTACCAGCTGGCATTTGTCTGTGCTGTGCTACAGGCAGCTGCAGTCCGTTAACCAAATGTTTGTGAACAGTGTGTGACTAGCAAAAAGCCAGACCTTGTCCAATGACTAGCAGCTGCAGGCAGTTACAGAAGGCTGGGTCTCACGCACTTGGTGTGGGGGATGAAAGGACCAGGGGCAGCACCAGCAAATACTACAGCATACAGAAAGCAGCCTCTCACAGTACCCATTTCTTAATTATTGATGGCCAGCGCTGTTACCCTGGAGACAGCAGTGGGTACAGGACTTTTACGTGTTGCTGACCCCACCCAATGTCCAATTTTGAGCCACTTTTGACTATGTGTGTGTGGTCAATGGCTCCCACCACGCCCATCACCTGTAGATCACTTGATTGACCAGTTCCCCCATATGACGTGATTGATTCACTTCACGTTGCCATGGAGACCTCGGCATTAGCCGCAATAGTGGACACCATCGGCCCAAAGTTTTTTGGGTGTGTGTGGAGAGAGGTGGTAGGATACGGTTTCGGTTGGGGCGGCTGGTAATAGTCGGCCTTGGGCGGTAAGACGTACAAATCCGGCCCTGGGAGTACTCGTGGACAACAAGTTAAATAATCGTATTTAATGCCAAGCTGCTGCAGCTAAAGCAAATAAAATTTGGGGATGCATTAAAAGGGAAATAAAAACTTACGATGCTAGCATAATATTGCAAGGCCACATCTGAAATCTGGAATTCAGTTCTAGGCACTGCATTACAAGAATGATATTGCAGTTTTAGAGCAGGTGCAGAGACGAGCAACAAAATTGATTAGACGGATGGAAGGTCTCTCTTTCCAGGAATGGTTAGATAAACTGGGCTTGTTTAATCTGGAGAACAGACACCTTAGAGGATATCTAATTTACATGTATAAATACATCAGAGGGCAATGTAAAAACTTGGCAGATGAGCTTTTTGTCCGTAGGCTGTTGCTACGGGACCTGCACATGGAGGAAAAAAGTTTTAACCATTTATTTAGGAAAGGGTTCTTTACAGTAAGAGAGCTTCAAATGTGGAATGTATGGTTCTGTGTCTGACTCCATAATGCTGTGTTAACATACGGCCAGGTAACGGGTGAGGCCCATATCCCTCAGGTCATAGATTGGTTTTATAATGGTGGGGAGCTTGGGTGAACATTCCCGATAGGCCCTGGAGAGTTCATACATGCCTACTGAGGTGTATTTTAGGATCTGTAGTTTGCACACATGGGAGGCAGCCGTGTGGCACATTTGCTGGCCTTCATCCAGTTCACCTTTTTTCCTAATTTTTTTTTCTAGGAGATCAGTTTTCATCTTCTGTTCTGTTTTCAGCACTTTCAATTATTATTAGTATTTTCTTGCTTGCTGGTGGCTTCAAATGTATTTTATTGATACAGTGGGAAAATATCACCTTAGGAGAAAAAGTGAATTGAATAAGGGGCACTGTTCCTGTTTAAGAATGCATTTTTCTGCCTGAACTTTAAACACGATTTTCTCAAAAACGACCAGGTCTTTTCCACAATTTGCCCTGACATACATAGCAAATTTGGTAATGATAGTTTGTATGAGGGCTTTGTAATTAACTGCAAACCTCCGCACCACAGACTTCAATGCAAAGATCACAAATATTTGCAAAAATTTGGTAGTTTTGCAAATATAATTTGGGCAAATTCCGTAGTCCAGTCATACTGTATATGCTCAAAATTATCAGAAATGTGCCCCGACTTTGCAAATAAACACTTCACATCAAGTGTGCATTATCTGCATTTAACATAATAACATTTATATATTTAGGATGATTTCCACTGTGTGACATCTACTTACAGTTATGTTACATATATTATTACAGTGTCACAGTGGGAGATATGATACAAACAGACAAGAACACTCACAGCTGTTGCAGTTCTTGCAGGTTGGTGAACAGCACCGGAGGCAGCTCCACAATCTGGTTAACAGAAAGGTCTCTGTTTATGGACAGGGTAACACAATAGACAGTTAGGTGCTCCATCAAACAGTATTTGCAAATATACTGACTAAATGGGAAATTGTAGTCTTTTAAAGTAAAAATTATTACATTTCAAATACACATGTATATGAAGTTTGCTTGTCCAAGAGCAAAATGCACTATTACATTACATTTCTCTTATATTCCTGTCACTTACAGCAGGCAGTAGAAATCTGACAAGTTTTGGACTGGTCCAACTCCTCATAGGGGATTCTCAGGGACTTTTATTATTTTCAGTAGCATTAGTGAACGGCACGTGATCAGTTCAACTATCAGAATAGTTTGCAAATGAGTATTGAGGCTGGCCAACAGACATATTTTTATAGATCCTTTCCAGAGAATGCTTTTGTGAACATTAAAGCAAATGCTTAAAAATCCCCCATGAGGAGACGGACTTGTCCAAAAGCTGTCAGATCTGTCAGATTTTTACTGCCTCCTGTAACTGACAGCAACATAGGAGAAACATATATATAGTGCACCTGAATCTGGGAAAACATTTACTTCTTATATGTATGTATTTACATTTATTTTAAATGTTATAGATTTCTGTGATAGTGGTCCTTTAAATATATGCAGCTAAATGGGCAAATAGGATAAGATTAATGTAAGAAATTGATTAGAAATAATTTAGTGTTGCGCCAAACAAACACTATGCTGCTAGTCTGACAAGGGATCCCCACTTCCTTATAATCATATAACAATAAACTTGGAAACAGACTGCGCTAAAAACACCCAATTTAATTAAACTTAGATCAGTTGATCAGTAAATTTTATGCTTGCATGCAGTTAAAATCAGGTATAAATGTCCATAAAAACAAAGAATATATTCATATAAACCCATTTGGGTAAATTGTGCAAAAAAGTGCAAAGCTGTATATTAGTGTCACTGAATATTGAGATTCGTTGTACTGTTCTTCAAATTAGATTTCCGTTTGAATCAGCATCTAATTATGCTCAATAGTTGTAATGATGGGATCTGGTATGTAAAGAACCCCAAAAAGGAATGTAGCTGGTGGTGTCAAATCATATATCAGTGAAGTTGTAGATCAAATAGGCAATTGGATCTTTCAAGACGTGGGATAAAACAGGTTTACATACACTGAGCTGTGCCTGACCATCTCACCCTTCCGGATCCGTATAGCGGTAGTGGAGTGTTGCTGCGGGGAGCCGCTCAATCTCACCAGCCCCGGCCGGCAGCTAGGTGAGAGAGTCTGGACACTTGCTTGTGTCGGGCTGGGTTAGCCCGGCTCCCGTTCTGGCGAGGGTGGTGTGGGTTGGAGCTCTTGGCTGGAGGTGACGTTTCCGTGAATTTTCTGCGGCGCTAGCAGCCGCGTAGCCTGGCTCCGCCTCCTTCCCCTCTGGTGTGTGACGTCACACTGACAGCACCGCTGACGTTTCGGGAGGAACGCCTCCCTTTCTCAAAGCTGAGCTGTGTGGGGGAATCAGAGGCTCTCTTATAGTGTTTAAGCCTTACGTCTTGTCACAGCCTTCAGTCAAATGCGTAAAGATCCAAATCTTTATTCAGTCCATGGGGTATCATAGAATTAAGGTTAAATATCCACATCGTTTCTCGTCTGGACATTTCTCGCAAGTAGTCCCCGCCTCTCCAGGATCTATTAACTTGCTCTATTCCGCAATATTTTGTTCCCTTAAAGGAACATCCGTGCGTTGTCCTATAGTGTTCTGAAAGGGGATGTTTTTTATTTCCTTTTATAATGTTTGTACAGTGCTCGCTAAGTCTTTCTTTTAGAGCACGTTTGGTTCTTCCCACATAATGTTTGTAACAGGGACATGTTAATACATATATTACCCACTTTGTGTCACAATTGGTGACATCTCTGATCTTGAAAGTTTCCTTGTTAACCATTGATGTAACATCATGTATCCTTTCCACCGGTGTGTTTGACTCACGACATGCTCTGCAGAATCCGCATTTTTTAAAATATCCATCACTTTTCCTGGTTCTGGTCGATTTCATAGTGGGCGCTAATATATTACCCAGATTTTTAGTTTTCCTGAAAATCATTCTGGGGTTCTCTGGTATAATCGAAGTGAGTAAGGGATCCTCCCGCAATAAGTGCCAATACCTTCCCACTATATTTCTAACCTTGGGTGCCTGAGAGGAATATTGCATTATTAGATTGGGTTGTAGACTAGTTAAATCAGATCGTTTATCGTTTGCTTGTACTAATTTGCTCCTCTCTGTATTGATGGCCCTTTCTCTGGCTTCAGTGACCAATTCCTTAGAGTACCCCTTAGATTCTAATCTTTCCTGTAAAATTTCTGCTTCCTCCTGGAAGTCTGTCAATTTGGAGCAGTTCCTCCTCAATCTCAGGAATTGGGCTAACCCAGCCCGACACAAGCAAGTGTCCAGACTCTCTCACCTAGCTGCCGGCCGGGGCTGGTGAGATTGAGCGGCTCCCCGCAGCAACACTCCACTACCGCTATACGGATCCAGAAGGGTGAGATGGTCAGGCACAGCTCAGTGTATGTAAACCTGTTTTATCCCACGTCTTGAAAGATCCAATTGCCTATTTGATCTACAACTTCACTGATATATGATTTGACACCACCAGCTACATTCCTTTTTGGGGTTCTTTACATATCAGATCCCATCATTACAACTATTGAGCATAATTAGATGCTGATTCAAACGGAAATCTAATTTGAAGAACAGTACAACGAATCTCAATATTCAGTGACACTAATATACAGCTTTGCACTTTTTTGCACAATTTACCCAAATGGGTTTATATGAATATATTCTTTGTTTTTATGGACATTTATACCTGATTTTAACTGCATGCAAGCATAAAATTTACTGATCAACTGATCTAAGTTTAATTAAATTGTGTGTTTTTAGCGCAGTCTGTTTCCAAGTTTATTGTTAATGTAAGAAATGTAAATCATACTATCAATGTTTGCTGATGTTAGAAAGTTTAAAAACACACAAAACACACACACGTGAAATAAAAATTTATATATATTATTATTTAGTATTTATATAGCCCCAACATCATACGCAGCGCTGTAAAGCATATATTGTCTTGTCTCTTAACCTCCCTAGCCGAATTGACGGTTATAAACATCAATACAAAACATGCTGTGAACAGT
Organism: Hyperolius riggenbachi; assembly: GCF_040937935.1. NCBI lineage: Eukaryota > Metazoa > Chordata > Amphibia > Anura > Hyperoliidae > Hyperolius > Hyperolius riggenbachi. The sequence continues at coordinate 169,291,459 of NC_090653.1, read as the reverse complement.
ATTGATGTGCATACATGTTAATACTCTCCTGCACTGTATACTAGACCCGTTGCTTGGCACATTTTGGCAAGTTACAGGAAAAAAAAAGGTTATGAAAATTAATTGGATCACTTTTTGCACAGAAATCCTGGGAAAATTGAATGTCAGGGAGGTTAACTGTCCCTCAGAGGGGCTCACAATCTAATCCTTACTATAGTCATGTGTCTATAGGGAGTGCAGAATTATTAAGCAAGTGGTATTTTTGAGGAATAATTTTATTATTGAACAACAACCATGTTCTCAATGAACCCAAAAAACTCATTAATATCAAAGCTGAATATTTTTGAAAGTAGTTTTTAGTTTGTTTTTAGTTTTAGCTATTTTAGGGGGATATCTGTGTGCGCAGGTGACTATTACTGTGCATAATTATTAGGCAACTTAACAAAAAACAAATATATACCCATTTCAATTATTTATTTTTACCAGTGAAACCAATATAACATCTCAACATTCACAAATATAGATTTCTGACATTCAAAAACATAACAAAAACAAATCAGTGACCAATATAGACACCTTTCTTTGCAAGGACACTCAAAAGCCTGCCATCCATGGATTCTGTCAGTGTTTTGATCTGTTCACCATCAACATTGCGTGCAGCAGCACCCACAGCCTCTCAGACACTGTTCAGAGAGGTGTACTGTTTTCCCTCCTTGTAAATCTCACATTTTATGATGGACCACAGGTTCTCAATGGGGTTCAGATCTGGTGAACAAGGAGGCCATGTCATTAGTTTTTCTTCTTTTATACCCTTTCTTGCCAGCCACGCTGTGGAGTACTTGGACGCGTGTGATGGAGCATTGTCCTGCATGAAAATCATGTTTTTCTTGGAGGATGCAGACTTCTTACTGTACCACTGCTTGAAGAAGGTGTCTTCCAGAAACTGGCTGTAGGACTGGGAGTTGAGCTTGCCTCCATCCTCAACCTGAAAAGGACCCACAAGCTCATCTTTGATGATACCAGCCCAAACCAGTACTCCACCTCCACCTTGCTGGCGTCTGAGTCGGACTGGAGCTCTCTGCCCTTTACCAATCCAGCCACGGGCCCATCTGTCTGGCCCATCAAGACTCACTCTCATTTCATCAGTCCATAAAACCTTAGAAAAATCAGTCTTCAGATATTTCTTGGCCCAGTCTTGACGTTTCAGCTTGTGTGTCTTGTTCAGTGGTGGTCGTCTTTCAGCCTTTCTTACCTTGGCCATGTCTCTGAGTATTGCACACCTTGTGCTTTTGGGCACTCCAGTGATGTTGCAGCTCTGAAATATGGCCAAACTGGTGGCAAGTGGCATCTTGGCAGCTGCACACTTGACTTTTCTCAGTTCATGGGCAGTTATTTTGCACCTTGGTTTTTCCACACGCTTCTTGCGACCCTGTTGACTATTTTGAATGAAACGCTCGATTGTTCGATGATCACGCTTCAGAAGCTTTGCAATTTTAAGAGTGCTGCATCCCTCTGCAAGATATATCACTATTTTTGACTTTTCTGAGCCTGTCAAGTCCTTCTTTTGACCCATTTTGCCAAAGGAAAGGAAGTTGCCTAATAATTATGCACACCTGATATAGGGTGTTGATGTCATCAGACCACACCCCTTCTCATTACAGAGATGCACATCACCTAATATGCTTAATTGGTATTAGGCTTTCGAGCCTATACAGCTTGGAGTAAGACAACATGCATAAAGAGGATTATGTGGTCAACATACTCATTTGCCTAATAATTCTGCACTCCCTGTATGTATGTATTGTGTAGTGTAATGGTGGGTACACACATCAGATAAAAGTCTTTGGAAAATGAAAGATCACAGACCAATTTTACCACTTTCCATGTAGTATGAGAGCATATCTACACAGTCTATTCTATTGCGCTGAACTCCTCATCAGATAAAAATCTTTGCAAGATGCTGCACACAAAGATGCTGCACACATTCAACAGATCAGTATCTGCAAAAAATCAGTTTCTGCAAAATGCATTCGTAGTCTATGACAGTGATGGCTAACCTTGGCACTCCAGCTGTAACAAAACTACAAATCCCATCATGCCTCTGCCTCCCCGAGTTATGCTTAGAGCTGTCAGAGTATTGCAATGCCTCATGGGACTTGTAGTTCCACCACAGCTGGAGTGCCAAGGATAGCCATCACTGGTCTATGATATCTGCAGATCTCATATCTCATTGTTTAGCGGACATTCATCTGCACATCAGAAAATCATCTGCAGGAAGTGGGTAAAATTGGTCTGTGAGCTTTCATTTTCCAAATACTTTTATTTGATGTGTGTACCCACCATTAGTATCATAGTCTAAAGCCTCATACACACGTACCAACAATTTGTCCAACTATCTTCCAAACTTGTCTGTTAGAAGAGAAGTTGGATGTGTGTACGTCTGGCAAACAACCAGATGACCAACTGATAACATGTTGTTTGCCAGATCAAACCGGTGGATCAACCTGCCCAACTATAATGCAGGTAGGTACGTGTGTACAAGTCTTTTGAACAACTTTGTTGTTTTTTAATGCAGACATGTTGTGTAGTTTGTCATTTAGCATAGTATTTAAGTGAGTTGGCTGTTTAGTTGGTTGGAATGTGTGTACGTACTTGTCAGGTAAACAACTGTTGTGTGGTTGGTTGTGCATTAACCACTTGCCGACCGCGCACTCATAACGCGCGTCGGCAAAGTGGCAGCTGCAGGACCAGCGACGCAGTACTGCGTCGCCAGCTGCAGGCTGATTAATCAGGAAGCAGCCGCTCGTGCGAGCGGCTGCTTCCTGTCAATTCACGGCGGGGGGCTCCGTGAATAGCCTGCGGGCCGCCGATGGCGGCTCGCAGGCTAAATGTAAACACAAGCGGAAATAATCCGCTTTGTTTACATTGGACGGCGCTGCTGCGCAGCAGCGCCGTAAGGCAGATCGGCGATCCCCGGCCAATCAGCGGCCGGGGATCGCCGCTATGTGACAGGGGACAGCCTGTTACTGGCTGCACAGGACGGATAGCGTCCTGTGCAGCCCCGATCTCCGGGGGGGGGGGGGGGGGAGCAGGTAGGAGAGGGAGGGGGGAATTTCGCCGCGGAGGGGGGCTTTGAGGTGCCCCCCCCGCCAGCCACACGCAGGCAGGAGAGATCGGACCCCCCCAGCACATCATCCCCCTAGTGGGGAAAAAAGGGGGGTGATCTGATCTCTCTGCCTGCTACCTGATCTGTGCTGGGGGCTGCAGAGCCCACCCAGCACAGATCACTAAAAACAGCGCTGGTCCTTAAGGGGGGGTAAAGGGTGGGTCATCAAGTGGTTAAAGAGAACCCGAGCTGGGTTTGAAGAATATTATCTGTATACAGAGGCTGGATCTGCCTATACAGCCCAGCCTCTGTTGCCATCCCAAACCCCCCTAAGGTCCCCCTGCACTCTGCAATCCCTCATAAATCACAGCCACGCTGCTGACAAACAGCTTGTCAGAGCTGGTTGTGTTTATCTCTATAGTGTCAGTCTGCTGCTCTCCCCGCCTCCTGCAGAACTCCAGTCCCCGCCTGCATCCCTTCCCTCCCTGCTGATTGGAGGGAAGGGATAGGGGCAGGGACCGGAGCTATGCAGGAGGCGGGGGAGCAGCTGAGACTGACACTACAGATGTAAACACAGCCTCACAGCATGGCTGTGATTTATGAAGGATTGCAGAGTGCAGGGGGACCTTAGTGATGTTTGGGATAGCAACAGAGGCTGGGCTGTATAGGCAGATCCAGCCTCTGTATGCAGATAACATTCTTTAAACACACCTCGGGTTCTCTTTAAGTTGGATGTGTGTATGAGGGGGATTAACTTATCTGTATTTTTTTGGGATGTGGGAGGAAACTGAAGTGCTCAGAGGAAAGCCACACAGACGGGGAGAACATACAAAATCTGCGTAGATAGTAGGCGATGCGGTGAAGGGAAGTTGCCAAAGATACAAAGAACAATTCTCTAGTTACAGCACATGATTGGTGCTGACTCTCCAGTGCTTTTGTTATATTTATATTTTCTGCTTGGGTTTAGGAAAGCAAACAACCTGCTCATTTACTCGGACAGTCCTTCTCTTTTTTTGTATGTACTTTTTTTTTCTGCCCTAATAAAAAGTTAAGCATTTGAAATGAAGTAATGATAAAATACCTGAAACCTAATCTTAAACCTAACTATTACCTTACCCTACAATACCCTCTTCCACCAACCCCTAACCCTACCACCAAAACTAGGAAACATATTGACTTAAAAGACATTCGACTTGTTATTTGCCTGCTAATTATTTAGCTTCCCTCTTACCATCTTTTCCACTCAGACACTATTGTCCTCCACTCTAGCTTACCATAAAACTTGCAGTTGTTTCCTTTACCCAAGCGTTCCTCACCCACTCATCAGGTTTTGGAATCACAAATGAAAACTTATTTTCCCTGTGTGTTTGCTATGTGAGTTTTGGTGAACTTGCAAAGCCCCATTTAAGTAATGGCACAGAAATGCAATCATACCAAAAAATGCAGCATGTTTGTAATTTGACATAAATGGCATTGTATTAGTAGGTACAGCAATGTGGACTCTATACAAGGAGATGTACATAAAAGTGATTCACCAATTACATGCAATCCAAAAAGCAGACTGGATCATGGAAAAGGCCTAAGCAACATTTTGACTTCTTTCCCAGGCAAATGACCCTGTCTAACATCAGAGGAAATAATAGGAGACCATACTGCAGCACAGTAATCAGGATTTTCTGCTCCTCCTCTTTAAATGTAAGTTTATAGGAATGCAAAGGCAGAAAACAGTACACATAATGTGTCTTCTCCTGTAACTGATTTGCATTTTTATGACAGGAGCAGCTGTTATACAGAAAGCCTCTGGAGAAAATCTACATAAAATGCTGAAAATGTGATACAGAAGGCATGAAAAACACATTAAGGTCATATAAAAAATAACGGTCAGGTTAATGTTACAGTAAGGAAAGAAATATGTTCCCACTGAAACACACTACAAGTATAATTTTGGCTTAAATGACAACTGACCTGAGAGGGATATGGAGGCTGCCATATTTATTTCATTTTAAACATTGCACATTGCCTGGCTGCCTTTCTGATCCTCAGCCTCTAATACTTTTTGCCATGGACCATGAACAAGCATGCAGATCAAAAGTTTGACTTAACGAGGAACTGTAGTGAAAATAACATAATGAATAAAACTGCTTATTTTCTACAATAGTCATTTATAGACTATTTAGTCAGTCTTTTCCCATTGTAAAAACTTTCTTCTCCCTGGTTTACATTCTGAAATGTCAAAGTTTTTCCAGAGGGCGCTACCCATATAGTTCACATGCATTTCAATGCTGAAAGTTTGTATAGTTCCTACTGTATTGGTCCTCAATATTAGTAGTTAGCAGGAACCATGAGAATACCGGCATGGTATTCTCATGGTATTCACAAAGATGCAATTATTGCCTCATTGCAGCTTTGTGAATACTATGCTGCATTGCATCACTCCACAAGAATAGTGTTGCCATCTGTAAGCTTGTGATTGCTATTAAAAGGGAACCTGAAGTGAGGAAACTTGCTTCAGATTTGATACATACTTAAGTAGAGGAAAGGCTCTGGAGACCATAGAGGCTTCCTGGTCCCCGGTCCATCCCATCATTTCTGTGCAATCCTCGGTTGAAGTTATTCGACTTGCTGGGTTGGATAGCCCTTTGGTACACCTCAGGCAGCCTTAGGAACTACTCACATCCCAGAGACTAAGCTCATGCATGTGCTTATCTTCAGAACTACTTGGAAGGCTGCCTGAAGAGTACTAAAAACCTAGCATGACTTATGACTTTAACCGGCTTTATGAAGGAACGACAGCATGGAACGCAGACCGGAAAGGCTCTATAGCATCCAGAGACTTCCTTCTATTTAGGTAAGTATCGTGCATTTCCTCACTTCAGGTTTGCTTTACATCTGTGAATGTAAAGAGGAACTTACGATTAAAAGTTAGAGCAAGCCCCTCTCACTCAAGATGCTGACTATTTTTGAGCTGATGTTGAACATGCTATGTGACACATTTCAGTCATTAGAGAGCTGGCAGCCAGGAGAGAAATGCTCTTGAACAGCACATGGCATAGAGTAATATGGCATATAGAGAAGACTTTCTACAGTAATGCATTATAGGAATTCATTCTTACTTAAAGCTTAATCATTGCAAATACCTTCTGTTTTAAGGAGGCAAATTCAAACTAAACTTAGCTTTTTTTTTTAGTAAGATGGCTTTTTGGCCTCTTTGATCTCCGTATACTTTCCTAATGATTGTGGGTCACCATGAGCTCTATGGGTACTAGCTGTGCACACATTCATTGCTGTTCCTAATGCGTATGTGCAGCACCTAATTCCATGCAAGCTGAGCTGATGCAAAAAGACATCATATTAGTGACAGAAAAAAGACACTTTGATATGCCAATCAATATCAGCTTTTGAATCCAATGAACAATTTCTGCGATATTACCTGTATTCTGAATGTGTGTAAACCATTCTAATTAGGTTTTTACATTTTTGACCTAAATGATGCCCATTGCAAATGTTATTTTATACACGTCTCTCTAAAGACTAAAGAAACTCACAGATCTACCAGTCTATGCATTTGCATTAGTGCTTTCTTCTGGATCTTCTTTATCTTGTTTCTACGTAGGACACTACAAAACAGAGAATGAAAATATAATTACTTTACAACACTCGAAACATCTTTCTCTCACAAAGAATCACATTACTGTACAATACTCAAACTTACTGAAGTTACCAGGTATTGTATTTACCAATAATATGAGTGATGTGATCTTAACTTAGCCAAGTTTTTTGTTAACACCTTTTAGTGCTGTGTAGCAAAATGAGAGAGAATCAAACATTTTCCGCATGAATTGCACGATTTGCTAAGAGTTACATGGCCAGTGACCTAAGATCTGCTGGTTACCAACTCAAATGTCACTACTGCAAGAATCGGGGAAAGAGAGGTTATGACAACTATTTCATGCCAGCGTCTGTTATATTCCCACACCAGCACCCCTCATTCTGCTTTATGAGGCACTGATTAGGTGACCACCTGGATAAAATATTATTTAACCAGTCCCCACCTCTGTATCGTGTATAAATCAGAGGGACACCAAGAGCCCCAATAGTGTAATTCGTCTTTGGGACAACAAAATAAATGAGAAGTTAAAATGATACTTACAAACCAGGGTTACCAATAGGCAACCACTGTATAGGCAGGTGGGGAGAACAATCCTGACCCCACTCAGGAATAAAAAGTCGCTCTCTGTAGACAGGAAAATAGGGTAACAACCCTCCACCCAGGGTGGACTTAATGTAGTGTACAACATACAGAGGCGTCAAAAGAATAAAAGGTAATTAAATGAACTTAAAAAACCAACTGGTTAAACGGAGGAGGCAGCGGTGGTCTTACCCCCTCCAAACAGACACAGGCAAGGACTGCGATTCAGACAGTCAACAATTTATTCGGAACTCCCAAATAGTTCTTTTGGAGTTCCGAATAAATTGTTGACTGTCTGAATCGCAGTCCTTGCCTGTGTCTGTTTGGAGGGGATAAGACCACCGCTGCCTCCTCCGTTTAACCAGTTGGTTTTTTAAGTTCATGTAATTACCTTTTATTCTTTTGGTGCCTCTGTATCTTATACACTATTCTGTATCGTGTATCTTCACCCCTGTGGACTTCACTTCAGTACCAGGGGTGTATATACACATACCACAGTGTTTAAGACACGACCCCCGTGGCTACTGCGACCTTCCCATGTCTACCATGTCTATCGCGACCCCCCCCCGCTGCAGATTACTGATCATGGTCCCAGCAATGAATCATCTTCCATCATCAATGAGATGCCATAGTGATTCACATCTCTTTTGTACACCTATACATCTTAACCCCCATGGCGGTATTACCAAGCTGAGCTCGGGTTGAGTGACAGGAGCTGAAAGCGCTTAAACTGCTGTTACTGTTTGTTTCCTGGGTCTCGCCTGCTATCAGTGCTGGCCAGCGGGACTCCAGGCTTCTTTCCCCGGCCACCAGGATGCCCAGATGTACCTCTGTTGTTGTTGTGGCCAATCAGAATGGTAGAGCGGCGGTGCGGATTGACGTCATGGGGAGGAGAGGGGAAAAAAATTCTTAAATGTGATTGGCCCAATTATGCATTGTATCGGATACAAGGTGATTTGTATCCAATGCAATGCAACCATTTGGTTCCCAGCTGTGTCTGAGCTAAGTGCTTTTGTGATCTGCTGATCTCTGCTTTACTATTCTGCCTACCTGTTACCGATTTTTGCCAGGATTTTGACTATTCTCTGCTTGCTGCCTGCACTGATTTTTGCCTGAATATTGATTGCCTTACTGTTGCCTTACTGTTGCCAATTTTTGACTGGATTTTTGACTACTCTCTGCCTGCTGCCTGTACCAACATCTGCCTGGATTTGACTACTCTCTGTCTGCCGCCTGTACCTCTGCCTGGATTTGACTACTCTCTACCTGCCACCTGCACTGACCTCTGCCTGCCTGTCATCTGCTATGGTGTCAGCCTCCAGAAGGCATCTAACACCGGAAGTGCTGGCGGAGTTTGAGGACAGAAATTTGCAGTCACCGGCGGACTTCGAGTGACACCTAGAGATCTGTCATCTGACCCAGGTAGCGCCAGTGGCAGTGACTCCATCACCACCAAGGTCAGTGATGTCCGCATTTGGTGCCCCATTGACACTAGTCAGCCTCCGCCAGTGGTGGGCCGAAATTTCGCATCGAAATTTGCATTTAAGCATCATAATCGTAATGTGAAATTTCAGGGAAAATCATAATTTATTTCGTATGTAATAGTAGTAGTTCATAATTTTGCATAATTGCGTAATTTTTCGCATAATTTTTGTGCACTTTCACGCAATTTTGTGCCGAGTTTATCAGTTAACAGCAAAGCCCCCATACATGCTATTGCTACCAAAATTGGTACATATGTTAAGGAGAATATTGGGTACAAGACAAGAAAATAATTTTCCAAAGAAACCTTGTAGTTTTTGAGAAAATCTATTTTAAAAATGCAAAGAAAAATGTTTTTTTTTTGTTTAAAAACCATTTTTTCTTTGCATTTTTAAAATCGATTTTCTCAAAAACTGCAAGGTCTTTTTGGAATATTCTTTTTGTGACGTGTTGCTTAACACATGTAGCAAGTTTGGTGTCACTACCATGTATGGTGACTTTGCTATTCACTGCCAAATTCGGCATACAATTATGCAAAAATTATGCAAAATTTTAGGCGAAATTACAAAACACTATATCAAATCAATTGAATTTACATATCGTAATTACGTATAAGCGTAAATGCGAACATTTACGCGTAATCGTAATTAGCTGATTTCGATCATCACTGGCCTCCGCCAGCGCCCCCACATTTCCCTTTTACTGGGGAGCCTGGCCTGAATGTAGACTGTGAGCACAACCCCCTGGCCTACCTGCAGCTCTTTTCACTGACGCAGTCATTGAAATAGTAGTGGAGGAGATGAACCGTTATGTTGCCCAACAATTGGCTAGTGTTGCAAACTCATCCATTTAATTACTGACACATATGAATTATACAGGTTTTGTGGCTAGGTAGATGTAGTTAAGGCACTGATTATGTGCAAATAGCCCCAGAACCTGTATAACTTAGATGTGTCAGTAATTAAAGGGATGAGTTGGCAACACTGCAACTGGCTGCTCCTCAAGGGCACTTTTCAAGGAGCAGGACATGGGAGCCGGTCACCAAACAGGATATTTGGCTCTTTTTTGGCCACCCAAAGGGTGGTGGGGAAGCCCCTGCAGAAATTATATTGGTCTACCAATAACATTATTGCTACCCTCTTTTTTGGTACTGTGATGTCCAAATATCACTTTAGCTTGATTATGAAGTTTTTGCACTTCAGCAACAACGACCCCTTCAAGGAGTTCACCCACCCTGCGCCAAAACGTAAAAAATTTTGGGAGGTGTATCAGCTCGTTGTTGACAACTTCTGGACCACCACAGAGGGACATAAGAGTGGACGAGAGTCTGATCGCCTATAAGGGGAGACTGAGTTGGGTCTAGTACATAGCATCTAAGCGGGCCCGCTATGGCATAAAATCATACTTGCTATGTGAGTCATCAAACGGTTACATCTGGAGTACAAAGTTCAACTCCAGATTCAACAGCTATCAAGTGGTGACATCCTCTGTACTGTCTCTGGTTGAGCCTTTACTGAACAAAGGGTATTCTGTTACCACTGACAACTTTTACAGTTCCCTGAAGTTTTTGAGTTTCTCATAAAAAACAAGACTGATGCCTACGGCACAGTTAAGCCTAACAGGCGGAAAATGCCATCAGCGTTTGCCTAACAGAAGCTGAAAACTTGGGACATTGTGGCTTTGGAAAAGGGGAAAATGCTTGCTTTCCGCTGGCATGACAAAAAGGATGTCTTTCTCCTGAGCACAGTCCATGACACCTCGATTGTCACCACCAGGACAAGAGGAGGTAAAGATATTCCAAAGCGTCAGGTCGTGGTGGACTACAATTGCACGAAGGGTGGTGTGGACAGAGCCAACCTAGGTGGTTACGGTTTACCCCCCAGTAAGAAAGCAGCAAAATAAATATTACAATAAGATATTTCACCATCTCCTGGAGCAAAGCTTGTGGAATGCCTACATCCTCCACAAGCAGCGCAGTGACAGGCCAGTAACACACCTGACTTCGCCCGGAAGATGTGTGAGTGCATCTGCCTCAAATACCAGACCTCGGCAGAAGCCAGAGTTGGGCGCCGTGCCTCCCACGTAGTGAACCCAGAGCGCCTCACTGGCCATCACTTCATGGAGTATATTCCACCCACTACAAAATAAATGTGCCAACCAGGACATGTGCTGTATGCTGCAGCAAAACTGACGAGAAAGGGAAAAAAGTAAGGAATCCTGATTCTACTGCCCCGATTGTGATGTTGCCCTCTGTGCCGTTCCCTGTGTTAAAATATAACATACGAAGGAGGTGTATTAGGTGTATATATGTACATACTGCATAATAATCTGGCACTTTATTTGTACAGTTTCACAATTTTTCAGTGTATTGATAAATGTAATTATTTCAACAATTTTGTATTCCGGTCTTTTATTTCTATGCAGGATGTCTACCAGGCCTTTATTCTGATATATTTGGTGAGTTAAAGAAAACCTGAACTGAAAATTAAAAGTCAAAATAAACATACACAAGTCATACTTGCCTCCTGTGTAGTCTACTCCTCAATCTCTTTCTTCTCTTCTTCATCCTGTTAGTCCACTGTGATCAATGGAATGCCCTGTCCTCCATATTGAAGATGGCCAATACTCCAATACAGCTTCCTGGTCAGCACACAGTTAAACTGTAACATCGCCCACTTGAGCCATAGGGAAACATTGGCATTACCTGGCACAGCAGTTGTCCTCTCAGCTATAACTGACATCAACTGATGTATAACTGACAGCAACTGATATTTCAGTTCTGACAAAATGTTGTCAGAACTGGAAAGGATCGTTATCAGAAGAAAATGGTGAATTTCTGAGAGGAACTGATGGCAAGGCAACTATGTAATGTTCATTTGAAGTTACCTCATGTGTTTATTTTAAATAATTTTACTCAGTTCAGGTTCCCTTTAAGACTTAAAATCTTGAAAAAAATGTACCGCTTCAGACACAAATGTACCGCCAGGGAGGTTTATTAATATACCTACAGATATTAATTAATAAAAAATACCAAATATTTCCCCTCCTGCCTGTTTAACTATAATTATTGTAAAAAAAAAAAAAAAGTGACAGCATAAAAGAAAAAAAATCATAAATAGTTACCTTAGTGACTCAGCTGTTTTAATATGTATGTCATTAGGCTATATCACTATTACTTTTGCAAATTAGGGCTTGTAATTATCGATCTAGTATAAAAAAATGCAAACAGAAAAAATACACCTTTAATTCCAAATAAAATATTGTACTAGGGACACAATTTAAACGTTGTAGTAACTGGCAAATGGGCAAATAAAACACGTCAGTTTTATCTATCTCAGCACATATTATTTTAAAACTATAATGGCTGAAATCTGGGAAATTAAGATTTTTTTTTTCATTTTTTTCTTATTTCTCCATTTAAAATGTAGCTAAAATAAAATAATTCTCACCAAAAGTACCACCCAAAAAAAGCATCATTTGTGATGAAATAAAATGATGTACATATAATTTCGATGTCATAAGTGGTGATAAAGTTATTGGTGAATGAATGGAGGGTGCGTGATGTGTGAAAATTGCTCTGGTTTTTAAAGGATACCCGAAGTGACATGTGACATGATGAGATAGACATATGTATGTACAGTGCCAAGCACACAAATAACTATGGTGTGTTCCTTTTTTTTTTTCTCTGCCTGGAAGAGTTAAATATCAGGGATGTAAGTGGCTGACTCAGTCCTAATTCAGACAGGAAGTGACTAAAGTGTACCCCTCTGAGGGACAGTTAAGTGACAAGACAATATACTCTGTACAGCACTGTGCTATATAAATACTAAATAACAATAATAATAATGGGTACTCTGTGGAAAAAAAAGTCCTTTCCATAGAGCCATATTAATCCATGTCTTATATTCATGAAATCCAATTTAGTCTTTTTTTTTTTTGACTCTGTAAAATGAATCGTCATAGGTGCACTGTACACCAGTGGCTCTGGATGTGTGTTTTTCATCAGCTCAAATATGATACCAAAGGCACGGCAGAACCAGAATGTCAACTCATTGGTGGTATTGTCTCGCACTCACTAATGGATCAAACCCATAATCTTTAAGGGGAGAGCGACAACTGAAAAAAGGGATGATGCTCTCTATGCAGTATTCAACAAGGAAGAAAGCTGGCACATCCAAAATCAATCTTTATTGGTTCCATGTAAAATTATGGCCCCTTTATCAAGGCGATATTTGCTCTGAGGCAAAGATCTGGCTGCTATGTGGGATAGAGTCAAAGCAACTTGCCTGTCGCTAGTGTTGGGCGAACATCTAGATGTTCGGGTTCGGGCCGAACAGGCCGAACATGGCCGCGATGTTCGGGTGTTCGACCCGAACTCCGAACATAATGGAAGTCAATGGGGACCCGAACTTTTGTGGTTTGTAAAGCCTCCTTACATGCTACATACCCCAAATTTACAGGGTATGTGCACCTTGGGAGTGGGTACAAGAGGAAAAAAAATTTAGCAAAAAGAGCTTATAGTTTTTGAGAAAATCGATTTTAAAGTTTCAAAGGGAAAACTGTCTTTTAAATGCGGGAAATGTCTGTTTTCTTTGCACAGGTAACATGCTTTTTGTCGGCATGCAGTCATAAATGTAATACATATAAGAGGTTCCAGGAAAAGGGACCGGTAATGCTAACCCAGCAGCAGCACACGTGATGGAACAGGAGGAGGGTGGCGCAGGAGGAGAAGGCCACGCTTTGAGACACAACAACCCAGGCCTTGCATGAGGACAAGAAGCGTGCGGATAGCATGCTTTGTACCACCATGCAGTCATAAATGTAATAAAGATAAGTGGTTCAATAAACAGGGACCACGCGGCAACGCTAACCCAGCAGCAGCACACGTGATGGAACAGGAGGAGGCGCAGGAGGAGAAGGCCACGCTTTGTGAGACACAACAACCCAGGCCTTGCATGAGGACAAAAAGCGTGCGGATAGCATGCTTTGTACCGCCATGTAGTCATAAATGTAATAAAGATAAGAGGTTCCATAAACAGGGACCGGCAACGGTAACCCAGCAGCAGCAGCAGCAGCAGCAGCACACGTGATGGAACAGGAGGAGGCGCAGGAGGAGAAGGCCACGCTTTGTGAGACACAACAACCCAGGCCTTGCATGAGGACAAAAAGCGTGCGGATAGCATGCTTTGTACCGCCATGTAGTCATAAATGTAATAAAGATAAGAGGTTCCATAAACAGGGACCGGCAACGGTAACCCAGCAGCAGCAGCAGCAGCACACGTGATGGAACAGGAGGAGGCGCAGGAGGAGAAGGCCACGCTTTGTGAGACACAACAACCCAGGCCTTGCATGAGGACAAAAAGCGTGCGGATATAGCAGCAATGCTTTTTGCCGCCATGCAGTCATAAATGTAATACAGATGAGAGGTTCAATAAACAGGGACCGGAAACGCTAAACCATCCCAGATGTTCATCGGTCATGTTACTTGGTTGGGGTCCAGGAGTGTTGCGTAGTCGTTTCCAATCCAGGATTGATTCATTTTAATTTGAGTCAGACGGTCTGCATTTTCTGTGGAGAGGCGGATACGCCGATCTGTGATGATGCCTCCGGCAGCACTGAAACAGCGTTCCGACATAACGCTGGCTGCCGGGCAAGCCAGCACCTCTATTGCGTACATTGCCAGTTCGTGCCAGGTGTCTAGCTTCATGCCCGGTTTCAGGTCCAGCGGTGCCAGCCACAAATCCGTCTGTTCCTTTATTCCCCTCCAAATTTCCTCCCCTGTGTGCTGCTTATCCCCAAGGCAGATCAGCTTCAGCAACGCTTGCTGACGCATGCCAACAGCTGTGCTGCACTGCTTCCACGATCCTACTGCTGCTGGTGCTGGGTTAGCATTTCCGGATGAGGTACAGCTTTGAGATGCGTTGGAGGAGAAGGAGTCAGAGAGGTAGGTGCTGCTGTTGTTATCCAGCTGTTTGCGGCGTGGGCAACACCCGCGCCGTAGCAGGTGAGGAATCGCTGCCAGGCTCCACAAGGTTCACCCAGTGCGCGGTAAGGGAGATGTATCGACCCTGGCCGAACGCACTCGTCCAGGTGTCAGTGGTGAGGTGAACCTTGCAGGCAACGGCATTCTTCAAGCTTCGGGTTATTTAGCTGACCACGTGCTCATGCAACTCAGGCACTGCAGAGCGCGCAAAGTGGTAGCGGCTGGGAACCACGTAACGTGGGATGGCCACTGACATCATGCCCTTGAAGCTGTTTGTCTCCACCACTCGATATGGCAGCATTTCGCAGGCCAGAAGCTTGGCTATGCTGGCTGGCTGTTACTGCCACGGCCCGGGGGTCATTTGCTGGCAATTTCCTCTTGTGCTCAAACATCTCAGAGACAGACAACTCAACCGTAGCGCTGCACACCGAAGGGCTGTTGGTTGTTGTGTTTGATGAACACTGGGAGACCTCAAGAGCACTAGTCCGGAAAGTGACAGTGTCAGCATCGTCTGATGTTTGTGAATGTTGTGAACCACGCAATGGCTGGGCTACTGCTGCTGCTGAGGCGGGTCTGGTGGTGAGTCTGGTGAACCCAAGGGAGGCAGTGTTGCTGGTGGTACCCTGTCCTGCCGCGTTTGCCCACAGAGTGGGATGTTTGGATAGAATGTGGCGGCTCATGCTGGTGGTGGAGAGGTTGTTAATACTTTTCCCCCTGCTCAGGCGGGTCTTGCACACCTTGCAAATCGCCATGGTAACATCCTCAGTGCAGTCTTCAAAGAAAGCCCAGACTTTAACTGGCTGAGGACTCGGACCTCGTGCGTGATGTGCTGGTGCTGCTTAACCCACTGCTGGACGCTTGAGAGGTCATCCAAGTAATTATCTGGTCCTGTTCTTTTGGATCTGTGAGGGTTGTTGTCCTGGACAACATGGGCAGTATTGAGTGGGTTTTCTTGGGTGCTCCCCTGTGGCCTGTACGTGAACCGTCAGGGGAAACACCTCTTCCCTTGCCCCTCCCTCTTTCACCGGATTTCTTCCTCATTTCACTTATCCTTAAAGTACACGCTGACTGGCAGCAGTACAGTGGCAGTACAGAAATGCTATACAGTGGTGGGTGAGCGGTGTACCACTATTGTCAGCAGTGACACAGAGCACAATGCTATACAGTGGCGGGTGAGCGGTGTACTACTGTTCCCAGCAGACACAGAGTGGAAGTAAACACAATGCTATATAGTGTGGCTGAGCCGTGTACACAGAGTGGCATTAAACACAATGCTATATAGTCTGCTATATAGTCACCCCGAACAGGGTGATGTTCTGCAGAACCCAAACAGTGGCAAACACTGTTCGCCCAACACTACTGGGAGGGAACGCAGATTTTAGTACCTAAACACACGATACAACATGTTTTCCGGGGTCGGACTCTGAGGCACATACAGATGGTCCCGATCATCATCCTCATCATACAACTCTTCTCCTGAGTCTGACCCACCCACCACCTCTGCCACCCCAACATCCCCAGACACAGACCCCTCATCGTCCTCAACATTAACTTGGGATGCTGGCCTGAGCCAGACCTCCTCCTCCACATCAGGCCCCATCATCTCCTCAATGGCAGCCCTCATTAATCGCTCTGGCGACGGACTGATGGACACAACGTTCTCCTCCGGGGAGGGCTGCTGCTGACCACTGGCTGCTGGGGTGGATGTTATAGCTTGCGTGGGGCGTTGGCTGTTGCTGTTGTTGGGAGTGCTGCTCACAGCGGAGGTCTCTGGGGAACTCATGTTGAGCTCATATAGTGATTGACGGTGAGTGGAGTATTACTGATCCCAGCAATATACACACTGACTGGCAGAGTACGCAATGCTATATAGTGTGGCTGAGCGGTGTACACAGAGTGGCAGTAAACACAATGCTATATAGTCTGGCTGAGCGAGCGGTGTACTACTGTTCCCAGCAGAATCAGAGTGGCAGTAAACAATGGTATATAGTCTGGCTGAGCGGTGTACACAGAGTGTCAGTAAACAATGGTATATAGTCTGGCTGAGCGAGCGGTGTACTACTGTTCCCAGCAGAATCAGAGTGGCAGTAAACAATGGTATATAGTCTGGCTGAGCGAGCGGTGTACTACTGTTCCCAGCAGAATCAGAGTGGCAGTAAACAATGGTATATAGTCTGGCTGAGCGGTGTACACAGAGTGTCAGTAAACAATGGTATATAGTCTGGCTGAGCGAGCGGTGTACTACTGTTCCCAGCAGAATCAGAGTGGCAGTAAACAATGGTATATAGTCTGGCTGAGCGGTGTACACAGAGTGTCAGTAAACAATGGTATATAGTCTGGCTGAGCGGTGTACACACAATGCTATATAGTCTGCTATATAGTGTCAGTAAACAATGGTATATAGTCTGGCTGAGCGAGCGGTGTACTACTGTTCCCAGCAGAATCAGAGTGGCAGTAAACAATGGTATATAGTCTGGCTGAGCGGTGTACACAGAGTTTCAGTAAACAATGGTATATAGTCTGGCTGAGCGGTGTACACAGAGTGTCAGTAAACAATGGTAAATAGTCTGGCTGAGCGGTGTACACAGAGTGGCAGTAAACACAATGCTATATAGTCTGGCTGAGCGAGCGGTGTACTACTGTTCCCAGCAGAATCAGAGTGGCAGTAAACAATGGTATATAGTCTGGCTGAGCGGTGTACACAGAGTGTCAGTAAACAATGGTATATAGTCTGGCTGAGCGGTGTACACAGAGTGTCAGTAAACAATGGTATATAGTCTGGCTGAGCGGTGTACACAGAGTGGCAGTAAACACAATGCTATATACTCTGGCTGAGCGAGCGGTGTACTACTGTTCCCAGCAGACACAGAACAGTAAACAGAATGCTATATAGTGTGGCTGAGCGAGCGGTGTACCACTATTCCCAGCAGACACAGAACAGTAAACAGAATGCTATATAGTGTGGCTGAGCGAGCGGTGTACCACTATTCCCAGCAGACACAGAACAGTAAACAGAATGCTATATAGTGTGGCTGAGCGAGCGGTGTACCACTATTCCAAACAGACACAGAACAGTGAACAGAATGCTATATAGTGTGGCTGAGCGAGCGGTGTACCACTATTCCCAGCAGACACAGAGTGGCAGTAAACAGAATGCTATATAGTGTGGCTGAGCGAGGTACACAGAGTGGCAGTAAACAGAATGCTATATAGTGTGGCTGAGCAAGCGGTGTACTACTATTCCCAGCAGACACAGAGTGGCAGTAAACAGAATGCTATATAGTGTGGCTGAGCGAGGTACACAGAGTGGCAGTAAACAGAATGCTATATAGTGTGGCTGAGCAAGCGGTGTACTACTGTTCCCAGCAGTGACACAATGACAGGGGGGACCCTGGCTAGCGTGGCTGGAGCGCGAACTACCCTGCCTGCCTACCCAAAGCTAAACCCACAGACAAATGGCGGAGATATGACGTGGTTCGGGTATTTATTTACCCGAACCACGTGACCGTTCGGCCAATCAGAGCGCGTTCGGGTCCGAACCACGTGACCCGTTCGGCCAATCACAGCGCTAGCCGAACGTTCGGGGAACGTTCGGCCATGCGCTCTTAGTTCGGCCATGTGGCCGAACGGTTTGGCCGAGCACCGTCAGGTGTTCGGCCGAACTCGAACATCACCCGAACAGGGTGATGTTCTGCAGAACCCGAACAGTGGCGAACACTGTTCGCCCAACACTACCTGTCGCCCATAACATCCTCCCCCCCTGCATTGATGCATGTTCACCAATCACGCAGCAGGGAACAGGGAGATGACCACACAACTCCTGTTATGCCACGGTAGAATTGCCAGCAGAGGCTCGAGTGGCACTGCCACTGTTTGGTCCCCAGACCCTTCCTGGGCCCCATACCACTGTCCCTCTTGTACCCCCCTGATGGCTGCCCTGACCCATAGTCTTTAAGGGGAGAGCGACAGCTGAAAAAAGGGATGACGCCCTCTATGCAGTATTCAACAAGGAAGAAAGCTGGCACATCCAAAATCAATCTTTATTGGTTCCATGTAAAATTATGGCCAATGTTTCGGAGCCGCATAGGACCCCTTTATCAAGGAGATATTTGCTCTGTCTGCTGCTGTGTAAAATATTCTGCATAGGAAGTTGAGAGTCTGGCTCCTCTTAACACTCGCTGTCAGCGATGTGTATCCATCTGGGGACAGCAGCAGTCAGGACGTCTACTGTCACAAATGCTAGGTACTGTATTTACACTTACCGGTAGTTATAATTACTTCTTTATTTTACGTATACTATTTGCTTTTAAATATATGCCATCTCGTTCTACGAATGAGAATGTTAACATTCTTTGTGTATCTCTAACCAGATGAACAGTTCTTTCAAACACACAAATGTCTTCTGGTTGCAAAGAGGGTTGAAGACACTGGCACTATATGCAGCAGGGACGGATACCACCACACTGGGCTTACCTGCAGCGTGCTTCCAAAATATTCCACAATTCAGTCAGGTAGAGATGAAGAGAGATGGGCACAGCTGCTAAAATACCCTTTATTAGTGGCTGGGTAGACACACACAAGTTACAGCAGTGGGGGGATGGCGAAGTCTGACAGCTGTTTCGCAGGGACTAGCCCTGCTTCATCAGAGAATCTCTGATGAAGGGTATTAAAGGGTATTTTAGCAGCTGTGCCCATCTCTTTTCATCTCTACCTGACTGAAACACAAATGTCTGTTTCAGAATTTTTATTGAAAATTTTTCAATTAACATTATATAAAGTTTGTGCAATGAAAACTTGCCAATCACGTCATTTGAGTCAGGATACAACATTGAGTAGCTAATATACAACAGAATTTCCGATGGTTCCATCCTTGGTTAAGCTCATTCATTCTGCAGATGCTGTCCTGACTCTATCCTTGAAAAAGGGGGGCCTAAGCCCCAACACAAAACGCACAAAACACTCACAGGAGAAAAAGGGGAATAAGTAGTGCAGAAAGAGAAGAAAGTAGCAGGGGGAGGGGGGGGGGGGGAGGGAAGGGGTGAAAAGATGGTTCGAGGTTCCTGCTCCGTTCTGCAGGAGAATAGACACTGCTGGCATAAGATTTTATCTAAACACTAGGGAGGGACTGAGATAATATAATGGTTTCATGTATCCCATATTTTATGGTACCTGGCTACCTTGTCTTCCAGGCTCCCAGCCATCTGTTCCTGAACCATGTAGGATGTCACTCTACTTCTCAGTTCTTAAAAAGAAACAAATTGTGTTTTCCAAGCTTTTGCTATTGTTTGCGAGGCTGCCACAAATATAAAATGTGCTAAAGCATTTTGATGTTTTGTGAGAGATTCAATTTTACAGTGTAGAAGAGCAGACAAAGGATCCTTAGCAATTTTCTTATCAAACAGAGCTTGTAGCATCCTGTATATACGGGACCAGAATCTGGATATCATTGGACATGTCCAGAAAATATGGAGCATGTCTCCTTTTGTTTGGCAGCCTCGGAAACAAAAACCTGGGTTCGTTCCAGAAATATGACGAAGTCTGGCCGGGACCCAGTACCATCTTTGCATTACCTTGTAGGATGATTGTACTAAAGCTAAATTTAGGGATAATTTGGACGTGGTAGCCCAGATCGACTCCCATTCCTCCTTCGATTTAGTCCCTTTAAGGTCAGTCTCCCATTTTTTGACATACTTGTGTTGAAAGGACCCTGGTGGGTCATTCAATTGAGCATACAAATCCGAAATAACACCCTTAGCAAAGGGTTCTAGAGCACAAAATCTCTCAAATCTTGTAAGGACAATTAGACGCAATGGCAGCGCAGCGCGATGTTGCGTTGCTCTTGCGATAGCAAATATTCAGACAGATACAAGACAGACTGGAGTGAGGTAGCCAATAGCAACCGCAGCAATGGCTACCTCACAAGGACAGGACTAGGAGGACAGAGGCTGACAGAATTAATGCTTGCTAATCTAGTCACTGCCTCAATGACAGCAAGCATTCACAAAGACAAGAGTGAGGTAACCAATAGCAACCGCAACAATGGCTACCTCGCAAGGACAGGACTATGCTAGCTAAGCACGGGTGATCACGCTAAGCACAACCTACTGAAACGTGCAAAAACCTGACTAGCTAAACACAGGATATTAACAGTTCGAGTATGTATATATCAGCGGCACTGATATATCATCGTAGCACGAATACAAGAAAAATAACAACCGCTGACTAGAATATGTATTTATGGAGCAATACAGCAAACAAGGCTAGGCAATACAAAATCTCTGCACTAGAAGGAGTACGTATATATGTCCCCGTGGGGAATATATAATCGTAGCTCCACAAGATAACTGAGCTAAAAAGTAACAAGACAAGATATATTTCACAGTATCAAAGGACACAGTAACAGCTTAGACAGAGCTGAAACTATGATGGGCGAGGTCTAAAAGGAAAGGCAGATTTTTATGCTGGCATCAGCCAATGGATGCAAGCATGCAAATCTCCACACAGCTGAATGGTAATCATTCAATCCTGAGCTGGCTTGATTACCATTAGCTAGCTGAAAGACTGTGATAACAAATGCTTGCAGTACTACAGTGGCTTGTAAAAGTATTCGGCCCCCTTGAAGTTTTCCACATTTTGTCACATTACTGCCACAAATATGAAACAATTTTATTGGAATTCCACGTGAAAGACCAATACAAAGTGGTGTACACTTGAGAAGTGGAACAAAAATCATACATGATTCCAAACATTTTTTACAAATCAATAACTGCAAAGTGGGGTGTGCATAATTATTCAGCCCCCTTTGGTCTGAGTGCAGTCAGTTGCCCATAGACATTCCTGATGAGTGCTAATGACTAAATATAGTGCACCTGTGTGTAATCTAATGTCAGTACAAATACAGCTGCTCTGTGATGGCCTCAGAGGTTGTCTAAGATAATATTGGGAGCAACAACACCATAAAGAACACACCAGACAGGTAAGGGATAAAGTTATTGAGAAATTTAAAGCAGGCTTAGGCTGCAAAAAGATTTCCAAAGCCCTGAACATCCCACGGAGCACTGTTCAAGCGATCATTCAGAAATGGAAGGAGTATGGCACAACTGTAAACCTACCAAGGCAAGGCCGTCCACCTAAACTCAAGAGCCGAACAAGGAGAGCGCTGATCAGAAATGCAGTCAAGAGGCCCATGGTGACTCTGGATGAGCTGCAGAGATCTACAGCTCAGGTGGGGGTATCTATCCATAGGACAACTATTAGTCATGCACTGCACAAAGTTGGCCTTTATGGAAGAGTGGCAAGAAGAAAGCCATTGTTAACAGAAAAGCATAAGAAGTCCCGTTTGCAGTTTGCCACAAGCCATGTGGGGGTCACATCAAACATGTGGAAGATGGTAAAACACAAGAAGAAACAGACGGGAGCCCCCAATAGTGTATTACTGATGGTATTTTGGGATAAATTGTGATTAACAATTAGAGATATACTCACAAACATGGGTTGCCAGATATCAGGCAACCACTCTCTATTATTGGGCCTGTCCCCACTCAGGCTAAGAAGTCGCTCTCTGTAGTAGGAAAAAGAAGGGGTGCTCACACCCATCCACCAGGTGGATAACAATATGCAGTAATTACAGAAGCGCTAGCAGAATAAAATGAGAACCAATATAAAAACAATAAAATGGGGGGGGGGGGGGGCTTACCTCCCCAGAAGCCAAACACAACCACTGTGACAAGTATAGACAAAAATTGAATCAGTACTCCAGATAAACAATTGCGACGCGTTTGGCAGGTCTCAAGCCTGCTTCCTCAGGCAAAATACAAGAAAGGAGCAGCTGTAATGCATAAATAAAAGACCATCTGCAGTGCATATATCATTAAAAAGACACATCGATAACACATAGCAATTATAAAAAAATATAAAAAAACAACTAAAAAACACATTAAAAAAAAAAAGCAGGATATGCCTACTTCTCCAGTTGGAACACTTTCCTTTGTTTGTACAATATTAAAGATTCCTTATACGTGCATAAGTGCAAATGTCCATAGATTGTATTGTTCCATATCTCTCCCTATATTATATATCCTGTTATCTCTAGAGTAGTGATATGGGTCTTATATTTATTCAACTTTTTTACTCTTGCACTTTTTTATTTTCTATTTATGCCCCACCGCAGTATAAACATAAAGAAAGGCAGTTCTTACCTCAGAAGTTGTGCATTTAGGTGCATCGCCTCTGTTGCGAGCGGGCGCCGCACTGACATCTAAAATACTATACGGCTAATCCCTTAATGCCAAGCCGGCGGGAGTTCTGATTAGGGGGAGTGGTCTGAGTGGAAAATTCCGCTCGATACAGCGCTGATTGGGTCCATGCGCTTAGGCGGAAGTACGCCAACTATGGGCGCATACACTACGGCCGCCATTTTGGAAGAGTGCCCCGTCGGAGCGGAAATCTCCACTCCTTCTAATAGGAATGGACAGGATTGCGTGCGGTTGAGCGGAAGTGCGCCACTTATGGGCACATTAACCGCGGCCGCCATTTTGGATGTGGGCCTGTCCTGGGAGGGGTTCTCTGTCCCGGCCTCCTGGATGGGAATACCATTGTGTGCTGCTAAATGGAAGTGTGTCATGCTAAGGGCACACCTACCGCGGCCGCCATGTTAAAATAGGGCATGGTTAGGAAAGCTTATGTACCTATATACACATGTTGGGAGAAATGCAAACATGATACATCTGTACTATTCAGTATGTGAATGCAGACATACAATTACATTCACAATAAAGGACATATAGGGACATATAAAAAAGGAACCTAAAAACATTTATATGAAGGGGGAGGAATATGTAAAAAATAAAGAATACATAATAAATAAGTGATCATACTAGATACATAAAGTTATATAATTTAGGGTTAAAAGAGAGCAACTGTGAGCTAATCTCTATATTACTGTACCCAGACTATTATAGACATACATTCCGACCCTTGTTTGGCAATGATCAAGCTAGACAGGGTGTGTATCTGTACACACACCAGAACCAGAACACACACCAGAACCTACAGAACACACATCAGAACTCATACAGAAAATCCATATACAGAATGTGTACATACCACATGTACCCACACATACAAAAAACTTCTCCTATCTCTGTATACATGCAACGTAAAGAGGGGGGGGGGGGGGGGATTTGAAGATAAAGGCTAGAAGGTTTTCTCTAATTGTTCATTTAGACCTATGGGAACAAGTGTTTTCAAGGTCTGGATCCAGAAGATCTCTCTGTTCTTTAGTGTTTGAAATGCATTGGTGCTCATGGGGTTTATGGCTTCTATTGCAACAAAAGAAACCTCTGCTGGATTCCTGTTGTGGGTATTGTCAAAGTGTTGAGAAAGGCTGTGATTAGGGAACCCTTTTTCAATATTGCGTCTGTGTTGTCCTATTCTGTCCCGCAATAGTTGCGCTGTACGGCCAACATACTGCAGTCCACATGGACAGGACGCCACATAAATCACAAATCTAGTTTCACAATTGATGTATTTATGGATAAGGTGAGTATTATTGTTGCTGAACGCTACAATGTGATTTGAACAGGAAATAAAACTGCAAGCCAGGCACCGCTTCTTTTGGCATGCATAACAGCCTGCTGGTTGTGTGGGTTTGGAAGTTTTTGTCTTGAATTTACTTGGGGCCAGGAGGGAGGTTGGGTGCCCTGCGATATGACATGACGGGTTTTGTTGGAATGGATTCACGTAAAGAAGGATCCTGTCGCAGGATCTCCCATCTGTTGGTAAGTATATCTTTAAGAGCCTTATGTTGGGCACTGTACCTCGTGATGAACCTCAGTGTGTTCTCAGGTTTTCTATGTGCAATGATACAGTAAATTACCAAGAATTAGAATTGGAAAAATGTATAACTACATCCCTCAAAGGATGTTCCAGATTTTATCCAACAGCCTCCAAGGGCAATTTTATAGAGACATTTTACGCACTGGTG
Source organism: Hyperolius riggenbachi (assembly GCF_040937935.1). Taxonomy (NCBI): domain Eukaryota; kingdom Metazoa; phylum Chordata; class Amphibia; order Anura; family Hyperoliidae; genus Hyperolius; species Hyperolius riggenbachi. Next base: position 169,266,735 of record NC_090653.1, on the reverse strand, counting down.
TTGGAGGATGTTCAAGCACTTTGCCAAGAAGTCATCCACTATCCCTCCAATCTCACTCAAGCTGAAAAGACAGCATTTAATCAGCTAAAAAGGAATCCTAATCTTATCATAAAACCCGCTGACAAAGGGGGAGGTATAGTGGTTATGAACAAACAGGATTATGTAAAAGAATCCCTTCGCCTCCTCAGTGACCCGATCAGTTATGAAATACTCAAGGAAGATCCCACACGTACATACCACAATTTGCTTAAAACATTCATTAACAAGGCTCATATGGAGGGACTGATTACTAAGGGGGAACGGGGTTTCATTTTGATTGAGAATCCTTCCATCCCCTATTTTTATCAACTTCCAAAAATCCATAAAAATTTACATAAGCCACTCGGAAGACCGATAATATCGGGCATTGACTCAGTAACTTGCAATTTGTCCAGATTTGTGGACCGCCACTTACAAAAACATGTTCAAAGATTGAAATCATATACAAAGGATTCAAAACATATGATTTATTTGCTCAAGGAGTATGGGTGGAGTTCTGAGTACACTTGGCTGACATGTGATGTGTCAGCATTGTATACCAACATCTCCCATACATTTGGGATTGAGGCAGTACAATACTACCTCAACTCTGACACTGATATGCCACAGATACAAAAAACATTCTTAACCCAATGTGTGGAGTTCATTTTAACACATAATTATTTTTCCTTTTTGGACACCATGTACCGTCAGGCTATGGGCAGCAGTTTTGCACCCAGTTATGCCAACCTGGCCATGGGACTACTTGAGAAACTATACATTTATCATAATAACCCCTTCTGGGAACATATAGTGCTATACAAGCGCTACATAGATGACCTGGTGTTCATTTGGAGGGGCGACCCATCCCGTATACCATCCTTCCTGGACCACCTTAATTCAAATAGAGCGGGTTTGTCTTTTACATCACAGCATAGTAATATATCTATGAATTTTTTGGACCTTGTCTTGTTCCATGAACATGGACAGATAAATACCAAAACACATTTTAAAACAGTTGTTTCTAATAATTATATTCACTTCAAGAGTTTTCATTATAAACCTTGGACTCTCAACACCCCATACCATCAATTCCAACGCATTCATAAAAACTGTACAGACGTAAAGGATTATAACACACAATCCAAAATACTGGTAAAGAAATTCCGAGAACGCAAGTATCCTAGGAAGCTCATACAGAATGCAAGATTAAAAGCCAAACATCCACATGAGACAACTTCCAAAGATATCATTGCACATAGAGAACCTGAGAACACACTGAGGTTCATCACGAGGTACAGTGCCCAACATAAGGCCCTTAAAGATATACTTACCAACAGATGGGAGATCCTGCGACAGGATCCTTCTTTACGTGAATCCATTCCAACAAAACCCGTCATGACATATCGCAGGGCACCCAACCTCCGAAACCTCCTGGCCCCAAGTAAATTCAAGACAAAAACTTCCAAACCCTCACAACCAGCAGGCTGTTATGCATGCCAAAAGAAGCGGTGCCTGGCTTGCAGTTTTATTTCCTGTTCAAATCACATTGTAGCGTTCAGCAACAATAATACTCACCTTATCCATAAATACATCAATTGTGAAACTAGATTTGTGATTTATGTGGCGTCCTGTCCATGTGGACTGCAGTATGTTGGCAGTACAACGCAACTATTGCGGGACAGAATAGGACAACACAGACGCAATATTGAAAAAGGGTTCCCTAATCACAGCCTTTCTCAACACTTTGACAATACCCACAACAGGAATCCAGCAGAGGTTTCTTTTGTTGCAATAGAAGCCATAAACCCCATGAGCACCAATGCATTTCAAACACTAAAGAACAGAGAGATCTTCTGGATCCAGACCTTGAAAACACTTGTTCCCATAGGTCAAAATGAACAATTAGAGAAAACCTTCTACCCTTTATCCTCCCCTTCCCCCCCCTTCTTTACGTTGCATGTATACAGAGATAGGAGAAGTTTTTTGTGTGTGTGGGTACATGTGGTATATACACATTACACAAAGGTTTTTTTCTGTATATGAATTTTCTGTATGAGTTCTGATGTAGGTTCTGGTGTGTGTTCTGGTTCTGGTGTGTGTACAGATACACACCCTATCTGGCTTGATCATTGCCAAACAAGGGTCGGAATGTATGTCTATAATAGTCTGAGTACAGTAATATAGAGATTAGCTCACAGTTGCTCTCTTTTAACCCTAAATTATATAACTATATGTATCTAGTATGATCACTTATTTATTATGTATTCTTTATTTTTTACATATTCCTCCCCCTTCATATATATGTTTTTAGGTTCCTTTTTTGTATGTCCCTATATGTCCTTTATTGTGAATGTAATTGTATGTCTGCATTCACATACTGAATAGTACAGATGTATCATGCTTGCATTTCTCCCAACATGTGTATATAGGTACATAAGCTTTCCTAACCATGCCCTATTTTAACATGGCGGCCGCGGTAGGTGTGCCCTTAGCATGACACACTTCCGTTTAGCAGCACACAATGGTATTCCCATTCAGGAGGCCGGGACAGAGAACCCCTCCCAGGACAGGCCCACATCCAAAATGGCGGCCGCGGTTAATGTGCCCATAAGTGGCGCACTTCAGCTCAACCGCACGCAATCCTGTCTATTCCTATTAGAAGGAGTGGAGATTTCCACTCCGATGGGGCACTCTTCCAAAATGGCGGCCGTAGTGTATGCGCCCATAGTTGGCGTACTTCCGCCTAAGCGCATGGACCCAATCAGCGCTGTATCGAGCGGAATTTTCCACTCAGACCACTCCCCCTAATCAGAACTCCCGCCGGCTTGGCATTAAGGGATTAGCCGTATAGTATTTTAGATGTCAGTGCGGCGCCCGCTCGCAACAGAGGCGATGCACCTAAATGCACAACTTCTGAGGTAAGAACTGCCTTTCTTTATGTTTATACTGCGGTGGGGCATAAATAGAAAATAATAAAAGTACAAGAGTAAAAAAGTTGAATAAATATAAGACCCATATCACTACTCTAGAGATAACAGGATATATAATATAGGGAGAGATATGGAACAATACAATCTATGGACATTTGCACTTATGCATCTATAAGGAATCTTTAATATTGTACAAACAAAGGAAAGTGTTCCAACTGGAGAAGTAGGCATATCCTGCTTTTTTATGTTTTTTATGTGTTTTTTAGTTTTTATATATTTGTTTATAATTTCTATGTGTTATCTATGTGTCTTTTTAATGATATATGCATTGCAGATGGTCTTTTATTTATGCATTACAGCTGCTCCTTTCTTGTATTTTGCCTGAGGAAGCAGGCTTGAGACCCGCAAAATGCGTTGCAATTATTTTTCTGGAGTACAGATTAAATTTTTGTCTATACTTGTCACAGTAGTTGTGTTTGGCTTCTGGGGAGGTAAGTTCACCCCCCCCCCCCCCCCCCCCCGATTTTATTGTTTTTATATTGGTTCTCATTTTATTCTGCTGGCACCTCTGTAATTACTGCATGTGGAAGATGGTGCTCTGGTCAGATGAAATCAAAATGGAACTTTTGGGCCAAAATGCAAAGCGCTATGTGTGGCGGAAAACTAACACTGCACATCACTCTGAACACACCATCCCCACTGTCAAATGTGGTGGTGGCAGCATCATGCTCTGGGGGTGCTTCTCTTCAGCAGGGACAGGGAAGCTGGTCAGAGTTGATGGGAAAATGGATGGAGCCAAATACAGGGCAATCTTGGAAGAAAACTTCTTGGAGTCTGCAAAAGACTTGAGACTGGGGCGGAGGTTCACCTTTCAGCAGGACAACGACCCTAAGCATAAAGGCACCCCGGTTGTATGGGGGCATTGGGAAGCCTCCCATGGCGCTCCTGGATAATGCTAATGTAGCATGAACTAATTGCCGCAGGGCAACCACTTTGCGGTATTCGTTTTAACCCTGCAAACTTTGGCATGCAAAAGCAAATGCATATTTGCATGAGCTATGTCTCGTGAGTAGCCAATTAGGCCAATTTTGCAAAACCAGATTTGGCAGGTGTTACTTGGTTTGATACACACATAAATTCTCCACAAAGTACAGTATTTTGTGTCATTGGAAAACTATGCAGAGATGAAGAGCATAAGCTTGGCTTAGCATTAGAATTCATGGACAGTACAGTAGTGCTGGTGCTGACAGTTATATGAAGAGATAAAGCAGTTGTTACAGGAAGGAGCTGCTTGTCGGAATGGACTTATGGTTTACCTCTCCAAATTATTATCTCTCTATTTAGAGTGATGGATGGTGTTCAATGAAAAATGCTCAGATGATTTGATGAGTAATTAGGAAAGTCTCAGCACATTCTAAAGTTACCAACACACATGCTTAAATAAAATCTTCACATTTAGATGCTACTTCTTCTAGGCTGAAATGAGACCGGCAGATTGAAACCACTGATTATTTTTAATGCACCCCCGCCATGCACCCCCGCCGCTATGCACTCACCGCAGAACCCCCAGCCAGGTGCGCAGGACCCCTTGCTTCACATCACTCCCACCCCTTGCCTCTCATCACGTAGCACTGTGTCCACGCCATATTACAACTGCATGATAACAAAATCTTCCCATTCTCAAAATGAAATTATCCCACCAAGTACTGCATTTATAGACATTCTCATCCCTTCCCATATGATACTAAGCCTAGAAGTACAGGTGAAAGTGCGGAAAATGTGGGAAAAATGTGGTATTCCAGTGGTAAGCATGTGGTAAAGAATAATAATTTCATTGTTTTCCATAAGCTACTATATAGTCTTTGGAAGGTGTTTTTTTTTGGGGGGGAGGGGGTGTATTTCATTTTGTAGGAACCCATGGAAAGTGTATTTATAGGCATCACCTATAAAATAAATAAATAAATCGGTGAATATTTGGAGTTTTATTTCTACAATTTTTTTCTATTACACGGCCTGAATAGGAACTTCACTAAAATAGAAACTTTATTACAAAAATGCTAAATGCATACAAATTGACTATACCACCAGGTACAGGGAGGTATTTTTCATGAGAATTCTGATTTTTGTTAAAATACCACAAAATTACTGCACATTTTATGACCTAATTTACAGCATGCTGTAAATTCTGACTAAAACCTAACAGCATAGCAAGCTGATTTTATCGCTTGCGGTAAAATTGAGTATGCGGTAAAACAGACGCTAAGCCTATCAGAATTGAGGCCTTTGTGTGTGGTATGGATCCTCCTTGTCCCTGCGTTTGTTTTTAGCGGTAATTGTTTTTATAGGTTCTGATTTGTCTTTTGATGGCTATGCTCAATAAAATTATGTAAACTTTTGAAAATATGCATATTGGTGGAACTTGAGTCATTTCAGATGTCCTTTTGACATATCAGTCAGTGGTGCTATTTGAAGGAAATATACTTCTCCTTTTTGTACATACTTACTTTCAGTTCCCTAGCAAGCTGTATTTAGCCATTCATAATCTGGGCACCTATATTGTCAAAAAGTCAGTGTGTTACCGCGTGAATGCACTGAAGCGATGGCAGAATGCATTGAAGTCAACGCACATTGCAGGAATTTTAAATTTGTTGGCACCAGCGGTGCGGAGCACTTGCGTGGAACAATGCACATACGACTAGGAAGCCAGCAATCCAAATGACACACTTCCTGTCCAGCTGGGTGTATGGCACTGCGCAAGGGGCAGCAATAGGCAGCGAAGGGTGTGGGGGGTCATACAAGCAGCGTGCGGTGGGGAGGGAGAGCTGCGCTGTGCATATGACCCTTGGTGCACTTTGCTGCATAGTCATATATATTTTTTTGTGTTGTGGTGCGATGTGAGGGGGGCGGAGCATCGCACTGCGGCACCAGCCTCAAATATGAAACCGGCTTTAAAGTGAACCTTAACTGAGGAAACATGAACAAGTCTCGCTTTCCTGGGGCTTCCACCAGCCCCCTGAAGATTTCCTGTGCCCACGTCGGGACAAACCGATCCCCTGTTCCCTGGCAGCCAGTATTTTCACTGCCCTAGCCGTGCGCCTACACTCCCTTCGCCGTGGCCATCCTACAGATGCGCAGTACGACTATTACATAGATACATATGCATAGTACACGTACTGCACATGTGCAGGACGGCAACAGCGACAGGAGTGCGACCAAGGATGCATGGAAAATGAAACTACCTGGCTGCGGGGGAACAGAGGATCGGTTTGACCCGATGTGAGCACAGGATGTCTTCAGGGGGCTTGTGGAAGCCCCAGGTAAGTGAAACTTTGTTTCCTCAGTTAAGGTTCACTTGGCCACACATCTAGAAATGATGGACAGATTTGGCCAAGAGACGGATCTCTCTCTGAATGACTCTGATCAGAGAGATCTGTCAGCTGCCACTACACCGCAGACCGATTTCAGCATGGAGTCTTGCGGGAATTGGCCTAGTGATGCTATCTCCTTGCCCCGCCGCTATCCCCCCTAGTGAATACTTTAGTGTCCGGTGCTGGTGACGTCTCAGCACTGCCTCACATACATACCCCCACATGGTTGCCAGGGTAACGTGGGCGCGTGTGTGACATCACACAGGTAACCACTTGGGGCGCGTGCATGTGAGGCAGTGTGGAGACAGCGCCGGGGACACAGTCACGTTTGGTGCTCATCCCAACATCGCATGCTGTTACCGCCAAACACGTAGGCTCTGCATCTTACAGTATGTCTGATTGATACCGGTGACCAATTTCGCCCTGAAATTGGTTGCCTCATCGATCGGGCATGCTCTTAGCGGCACTGATTTTCTTCCGATTCGATTATAATAATCCAATCAGATGGTTGATCAGCCGCCAAGTTGCCTGATGTATGGCCACTTTTACACTTGCTGTGCAATACTATTCAGATAATATCCATGACTGTTAATGTAGCTTACTGCAAGGTAGGTAGCTCTTGCTAGCAAATAGGAGATTTAGGAAGATTTTAAGAGCCATTTTAGTATCACTCACTTATATTGGATCTATCCACATATAATTCCATAAAACTTATTTTGCTCTTTGACCCATAAAAATTCACAAAATGTTTCACTAGTTAGTTACTGGCTTTTTCAGTGTCTAAATTTGACAACTTCCCTGCAGTTTGGTGAGTGAAGTGTGTTTCTTACAGAAGCACTTATCCTCCTGTGTAGTATAAACTTTGGTAGAAAGAGAAGAGATTATACGTGCGGCTTACTACACATTTCTTTGACCAATGTGTGCGTCAGGTTTATAATTGCTGGATGTGTGTACAGTAACAGTCACTGAACAGCTAAACACACATTCATCATTTATAAAAGCATCATAATATGTCCTTATTGCTAAATAGACATTAAGTTTATGTCATTGTTAAACTGGCATGTCTCTGGGAGTAGCAGAATTCCCAACTTTGAAAATGCTTTTTTTAGTGTATATTTTCACATTCTGTTTCACTTAACCCTCACACAATAACGGGGAACATGTGCCTTTTAAGAACTTTTTCAGGGTGGGAAATTGATCTCAGGGCATAAAAATGGACATCTAAAAATGGATCTGGAGGTGTCAGAGATAGCTTCTAGTAGAATATCGGTAAAATTACCAATATTTTACTACTTAATTCCAATAGTAAAATATCTGTAATATTTACCTATATTCTACTATGACCTAATCTAGCCCTACTCTTACATAAAACCCTCCCTCTACCGACGCCAAACTCTAAGACCCCCCTGGTGCAGTCTAACCTTAAAGGGACACTTAAGGTAACCTAAAAAAATGAGGGTAACCTAAAAAAATGAGTTTTACTCACCTGAGGCTTCTACCAGCCCCCTGCAGCTGTCCGGTGCCCACGCAGTCACGCTCGGATTCTCCTGGTCCCGCCGGCAACTACTTCCGTTTTCGGCGACAGACCTGGGAACGCGATTAATTCTTTGCGTTCCCGGCCGCAATAGCGCCCTCTATACTGTTATTTCGGCCGGGAACGTGAAGAATCGCTCGCGTTCCCAGGCCAGTCGGCGCCTGTCTCCGAAAACGGAAGTGGCTGCTGGCGAGGGACAGGAGCATCGGAGCGAGACTGCGAGGGCACCGGACAGCTGCAGGGGGCTGGTAGAAGCCCCAGGTGAGTAAAACTATTTTGTTTAAGTTGCCTTAAGTGTCCCTTTAACCTTCCCCAGTGGTACTTCTGGTGAAGCCTAACCATACCACCCCCTAGTGGTGCCTAACCTTAACCTCCCCTGCTGGTGCCTAATCTTAAACCCCATGACTAGCCTTAACCCCACCTGGTGCCTAACCTTAACCAGCCCAGTGCCTAACATTTACCCCTACTGACCCCCCCACACACACTCCTAACACTAAAGACCCCTGCTTCTTGATATTTCCGCCATGATTATCAGTCTATAAAAGGTAAATAGTGGGAGCTTTGAATGGTAAAAAGCAACTATAAGTGGCTGATGTCTGCTCTACCATTCACAGTGGGATGCAAAAGTTTGGGCAACCTTGTTAATCGTCATGATTTTCCTGTATAAATAGTTGGTTAAATAAATCATATAGGAGACACACACAGTGATGTTAGAGAAGGGAAATGAAGTTTATTGGATTTACAGAAAGTGTACAATAATTGTTTAACCACTTCGCATTCAGTCGTTTTCACTTTATGCATCCGAGCAATGTTCACCTCCCATTGATTAGCCTATAACTTTATCACTACTTATCACAATGAACTGATCTATATCTTGTTGTTTTCTGCCACCAATTAGGCTTTCTTTGGGGGGTACATTTTGCTAAGAGCCACTTTACTGTAAATGCATTTTAACAGGAAGAATAAGAAAAAAACGGAAAAAATTAATTATTTCTCAGTTTCGGCCATTATAGTTTTAAAATAATACATGCCTCCATAATTAAAACCAATGTATTGTATTTACCCATTTGTCACGGTTATTTCACCGTTTAAATTATGTCCCTATCACAATGTATGGCGACAATATTTTATTTGGAAATAAAAGTGCATTTTTTCCGTTTTGCATCCATCACTATTTACAAACTTATAATTTAAAAAAATATATAAATATTTCATCTTTACATTCATATTTAAAAAGTTTAGACCCTTAGGTAAATATTTACGTTTTTTTTTAATTGTAATATTTTTTTTTATTAAACATTTTATGTGGGTATTTTTGGGAGGGTGGGATGTAAATTGTAATTTTTAAATGTAAATATATGTGTAATTTATTATTTTTTTACATTTAGGTGTAGTTTTACTTTTTGGCCACAAGATGGCAGCCATGAGTTTGTTTAGGTGACGTCACTCTAAGCGTAACATGTACGCTTAGAGAGACGCTTGGGGAAGCTAGAGCCAGAAAAAGCGAAGCTTCCGAGAGAAGCTGTCGCTTTTTCTGCGGGGGAGAGGAATCAGTGATCGGGCACCATATTCCGATTCACTGATTGCCTGGCTAACGAACCGCGGGCCGCGAGCACGCGTTCACGCGCGCGAGCGCACATGGCCTCCTGGACGTAAGTTTTGCGTCCAGGAAGGTTAATTGGTTAAACAAAATTAGGCAGGTGCATACATTTGGGCACCATAAAAAATAAGTTAAATCAATATTTAGTAGTTCCTCCTTTTGAAGAAATTACAGCCTCTGTCTGGATTCGGGTTGAAGGTTTTGGAATGTCATTTTATTGATTCCAAAACCTTTAGAACTAAATATTGGAACTCAAATTGGCTTGGTAAGCGCAGAGACCCCTGACCTACATACACAGGTGAATTCAATTATGATAATTTGAGAGTATTTAAGGGGGTCAATTTTAAGTTTACCTCCTCTTTTAAATTTCTCTGAAGAGTAGCAACATGGGGGTCTCAAAACAACTTTCAAATCACCTGAAGACAAAGATTGTTCACCATCATGGTTTAGGAGAAGGATACAGAAAGCTGTCTCAGAGATTTCAGCTGTCTGTTTCCACAGTTAGGAACATATTGAGGAAATAGAACAGGCTCAGTTCAAGTTGAGACTCAAAGTGGCAGACCAAGAAAAATCTTGGATAAACAGAAGCGATGAATGGTGAGAACAGTCAGAGTCAACCCACAGACCAGCACCAAAGACCTACAACATCATCTTGCTGCACATGGAGTCACTGTGCACATTCAACCATTTGGCGCACTTTACACAAGGAGATGCTGTATGTGAGAGTGATGCAGAGGAAGCCCACAGCACAAACAGAGCTGCTTGATGTATGCTAAAGCACATTTGGACAAGCCAGCTTCATTTTGGAATAAGGTGCTGTGAACTGATGAAGCTAAAATTGTTTACTTAGGCGTAACAAGGCGCATTATGTATGGAGGAAAAACAACACAGAATTCCAACAAAAATACCTGCCACCTACAGTAAAATATGGTGGTGGTTCCATCATGCTGTGGGGCTGTGTGGCCAGTGTAGGGACTGGGAATCTTGTCAAAGTTGAGGGACGCATGGATTCCACTCAGTATCAGCAGATTCTGGAGACCAATGTCCAGGATTCAGTGACAAAGCTGAAGCTGCACCGGGGCTGGATCTTTCAACAAGACAATGACCCTACACACTGCTCCAAATCCACTAAAGCATTCATGCAGAAGAACAAGTACAACATTCTGGAATGGCCATCTCAGTCCCCAGACCTGAATATAATTGAAAATCTGTGGTGTGAGTTAAAGAGAGCTGTCCATTCTCGGAAGCCATCAAACATGAATGAACTAGAAATGTTTTGTAAAGAGCTATGGTCTAAAATACCTTCAACCAGAATCCAGGCTCTCATTGGAACGTACAGGAAGCATTTAGACACTGTAATTTCTGAAAAAGGAGGCTCTACTAAATATCAATTTCATTTCTTTTATGTATGCACCTGCCTAATTTTGTTTTAACAATTATTGCACACTTTCTGTAAATCCAATAAACTTCATTTCACTTCTCAAATATCACTATGTGTGTCTCCTATATGATATATTTAACTGACATTTTTTATCATAACAACCAACGATTTGTTGGTTGTTGGATACAGGAAAATCATGATGATTAACAAGGTTGCCCAAACATTCGCAACCCACTGTACCAGGCATGGGCAAACTTGGCCCTCCAGCTGTTGAGGAACTACAAGTCCCACAATGCATTGCAGGAGTCTGACAGCCACAGTCATGACTCATAAAGGCAAATGCATTGTGGGATTTGTAGTTCCTTAACAGCTGGGTGGCCAAGTTTGCCCATGCCTGCACTGTACCATATTTAGCCGCTGATCGCAGCTTTTAACATTGCCGCCTATAATGGTGCTGTTTTTTAACAGTGGACAAATGGACTTGCAGAAAGTGCCCATGCTTTCCTGTTTCGTACATGTCTATTGTTGTCTGTTCTCGTCTCAGGGACGGCGCTACAATTAAGGCAAGGAGGCCTTTTTATGGAGGACTTAGAGTCCACAGCGACCCCCAAAGCATCCTCCATAAATGTGATTTGTCCAGCCATCTGCCAGGTACCGCAGTGTATATGTGACAGGCAGAGAAACGAGGCAGGGTCTCCTCGAGTGTTCCCCCTTGTCCGGCCATGTGGTGAGCAATGGAAGACAAAGTTACAACTCACCTGTCAGAATTGGCGAGAACTTCAGCAAGTCTTTTCCACTTCACACAGTCACAGCGTCTCCTTTCTGATGCCTTTCAGTGGTGGCTTTCATTACTGCGCCGCTGGAGGAGACACGCTGGAGTTGTGCAACATGGAGAAAATGTGGTGAAGTGCCCGCGGCACTGACAGGTGAGTTGTATCCTTGCTATCTATTCCCAGGTGGAGGGGGCTTATTTATCAATACTGGGGAGACATCTATTAATCTTTACTTGGGTAAGGAAGCTACTTAAACAGCCTAGACTGCCCCCAGATGTGAGGGGGACACATCTGGCTACCTATACTGGGGGGTGGGTGTGGGGGGTCAGGACCCATAGGAGCTAGAACCAGCCCTGTGTGGTTTGCTTCAGAACATTCTGGACAGTGAATTCCACTGCTATTTATAAGCTGACTGGATCTGTTACATGTGTGTATCTAAACTTGGGGTTGCAACTGCTTCGGAAGCCTGCCGATAAAAAAACCTGTGGGCACAAAAATTCAACGGGGGACAGAAGTGGAACGAGGGGATGGAGAGAAGGCTATATGGGCTCCTTGCCTCTCCAAGACAAGACACAGAACATTTATATTGTGCTTTTCTCAAAGCGCCAGAGCTGCAGCCACTAGGGCACACTCAGCAGGCAGTATCAGTGTTAGGGAGTCTTGCCCAAGGTCTCCTTTCTGAATAGGTGCTTGTTTACAGAACAGGAAGAGCTGAGATATGAACCCTGGTCTAGAGCGTCAGAGCCCTTAACCAGTACACATTCCAGCCACTGCTAGGTGAATATCTAACATTTTTTTTTTCAGTATTGCTTTAAGCGCCCAAAACCAAAACTATTATATTATTATAAATGAGTTAAAGAACGCAATACTGAATTAATTAGAGTAATTCTTTTTGATTGGAAAGTGCTTATTTTATATTATACATTTTATAAATAAAACACCACTTTTGACATAGGAGACCAGGGTTTAAATCCTGACTAACGCATGCATCTATTCAGTAAGGTGTCCTTGGACGAGTCTCCCTAACGCTCTAGGGCGGCCTACTGAGCACACAGTGAGTGGTTGCAGCTCTCGAGTCTGACAGGAAAAAAAGAACTGTACAAGTATTAACATTTCAATTCTGGTCAGCTTTGCATACTGGTCTAAAAGAAAATGTTACTTGTTGGGTGATTAAAAGTTTTTTGTTTTTTTTATATAATTCAGGTAAAGAAAACAGATAAGGGAAAATAATAGTTAATGAGAACATTTTTGTGAATCAAACTGAATATACTGTTTGTTAATCAAACATACAGTAAATTAAAATGACTAAAGTGGATTGGATGGGATACTTACAGGACAGTTATACACTCCTGAAACACAGAGTTACGGATGGTGTCCATTTCATTTCCCTCCAGATCCCTAGTAAAATAGATATCCATCTCTAAACCATATCATTTGGTAACAGGTACAATATTTTTGCACAAATCAGTTATTGCAAATAAAAAAAAAGGAAACAAACCAAAGCAAAATTCACTACTGGTTCTCTTTGAAGCTCTGATACTGCCATGAACTTTAAATAGTACCTGTTGAGGGAGGGAGTCATATTTTGTTTAAAAGAAAACACTACGGCAAAAAATTAAAACATGTAAAATATGTGCAAAATAAACAAATAAGAAGTACATTTTTTCCAGAGTAAAATGAGCCATAACACGTCATGTCACGTTTCTACTGCCTGCTGTTAGTGACAGCAACATAGGAGAAAAGTAATTTATGGCTCATTTTGCTCAGGAAAAAACGTACTTCTAATTTGTCTATGTTTGCACATATTTTAAATTTTACAATTTTCGCCATAGTGCCCCTTTAAATGTTTTTGTGGCACTCTCTCTTTTTGTTTTGGCTAATACGCTATTCCTTGTTCAGATGTCTCCAGGACCTCTAAGGCCCGGTTCACATTAGCGGTCGCCGTCCAGAATCGCCGTGCCGGAGCCGGACCGCATGCAGAACGGACGGAACAGACGCACGGCATAGCAATGAAAGCCTATGCGTCCGTTCACATGCGTCCGTTTCGTCCGGACCGGATCCGGACTCCGGCATAAGACCCAACATGCGCTATTTTTTGGTCCGGCTCCTCCGGCAGCCGTATCCGGAGCGGAGCCGGACTGCACCATCCGGCCAATACAAACCAATGAGAACCGGAGAGCGCACAACACACTGGCTAAAAATCCGGATGTTCTACCCCACTTCCTATGCGTATTGTAGCGGCGATTTTGGATGGGGACACATGGGCAAGCATTTTGGAGTGGAGCAGCAGTGACTTTAAACGTGCTGGAGTTGTTGGCAGTATGTCGGAGGTGGAGGTGAGTGCTAAACAGCGGAGGGCCTGATTCCACAGGTCCACCTTCTGCTGACCTCCCAGACCCCAACATTTTTATTCGGTTTCTACTATCTTTTGCCAAACGGATCCGGATCGCATCCTGATGAACACCTGATGCAACCTGACCGAATCCGGATCAGAACCGTACGGTTCCGATCCGGATCCGGTCAGGTCATCCGGTCCGTTTGGCAGGGAACCGCAAGTGTGAACCGGCCCTAACTCTTCTTCAGTACCACACCATTTTGGAAGTTCATGTACTTTACCTTGTGCATTTTAGGGTGGTTTAGTGAAGAGATCCTTCCCATTTTTAAATTTTGTTGTGTTCAGTTTAATGTTCTCAACCTGTTGAAAGGGCTGTATAAGGCAAAAGAAGTGGCTTCTAAGCACTCTTTTTTAAAACTTGGACTAATTTCCACTGGCATTTTGGATGCGAGACGATCGCCGCATCGCCTCGCATCCCTCGGCAAGTACTTCCAGTTGTCTTCTGTATAACTGGATGCGCTGACATGCAGCTTCCCATCGGCGGCTATGGGGACTCAGATGTGTGCTGAGGAAAACTGCAGCATGATATCCATAATTTCTCCCGCGTTGCATCGCATCGGATCACGTAGGTAAATTTGCATCAATGGAAACACACAGCTGGTTCTGCAGTTTTGCTAAATTGACAACTTCCTTATTTGTATGGAAGACTTGTAACTTGATTCCAGTTTGAATGAATTTGTTGATGCTTTCCCAGCTGTACATAACCATTAAGTATTCATGATAATTCTAGCCCACCACTTGATTACTCTTCTGGCTGCTAATCTCCAGTTTTTAATGTTCATTACTAGTTCTACTAAATATTTATGCCCATTGGCTTCTCTTCCACTTTCTTTCCAGCAAAAAAATATATTCTATTATCAATAAATATAAATGGATGATAGAAAACAGCGCTCAGAAATCCAGTCCCTCAGGCAACAGCCTTAGATGATCTTCACAGTAATAGGTAATCACAGTTCATAGATGAGGGTAAGTTGCAAGGTGAGGGGAGTGGTGATACCCCCCCCCCCCCAAAGCAGAACGACTCACCAGATGGAGCGGCCTGAGGGACTGGATTTCTGAGCGCTGTTTTCTATCATCCATTTATATTTGAACTGTTCAATAGGCTAGCGCTCCACCGCAACTATTGTGTTCTGGTGTTTATCCAGTCTCCAGTTTGCCCTAAGGGGCCTTTATTGTTGTTACAACTTATATTTGTATGTTTTGTGAGCGCTTTTATACATTTTGCATATTTTATTATCAATAAATGCCCCTTTGCAATGTTTAAATATTTAACGTTATTTGATCTGTTCTCAGGGAAAGACTGGCTACTTTTCCTTCGCAGCTCTTTCTTGACTTTCTCATCTGGATGTTGATGGGGTAGACATTGTAGCAGAATCCCAGTTTGTAATTTCTCCCTGTGTCTATGTGGGTTTCCTCCAGGCACTCCAGTTTCCTCCCACATCCCAAAAACATACAGACAAGTTAATTCACTTCCCCTAAATTGGCCCTAGACTACAATACATACACTACACGATACATACTTAGACATATGACTATGGCAGGAATTTGATTGTGAGCCCCTCTGAGGGACAGTTTAGTGACAAGACCATATATACTCTGTACTGCGCTGTGGAAGATGTCAGCACTATATAAATACTAAATAATAAAAATAATAATAATAATAACATAAAATGAACTTCAGTAATGCAATAAGAAAGTATAACATCAATTTTATGATTTCATTACTGGAGGTGGATTAGCTGAGGTGGATGCCTGGTCTGAATGACACCGTTTATAAACCAAAGACATCCATGACATAATAAATCATAAACTAATCCAGCTCCATACAAAATGATAATAATCTTTATTTAGGGAAATCACAATAAAAACATTTAAAAATTGGGGACAGCAAAAAGGTACATCAGTAGTGCGGATTAAATAACCTGATACAATCTGTATCTATTTTGCCAGATAAACCTCAGGATACGGTATACAATAATCACTGAAGCCCATATACAGAATGGAGGCAGACACAATGGTGCTGCACGCCTCAATGGAGTGTCTAATGCAATAGACCCAAACAATATTATTTCATATATGTGTATAGGAGTATCCGATTGTGCACCCACCTGGAGGATAAAGAAGACCGCACAATGAGACCCAGATGCTGCATGAGCAATGTCTCGTGATTAGCCAATTAGGCCAAATTTTCAAAGCCAGATTTATCAGATTTTACTTGGTTGATGCACACATTTTTTATTTGTTGTAATTTCAATATAAACATGACAGGGAGCATTAAGATTAAAATAATTAGCAATATATACTGTATATACTCTTGATTTGGTCTGCAGAGACCTACAAAAATTGGGACATGGTAGATGGGTCTATGCTGACAACCTCAGCCCTGATGAAAGGATGGCCCTTAACTCCCTGAAAGCCAGGCAAGATGTTATTATCAAAGAGGCTGATAAGGGGGGCAATGTTGTGGTGTGGCCCCGTGACCTCTATTTAGAAAAAGCCTACAGGCAACTTGAGAATAAGGATTTCTATTGCAGATTAAGGAGTGATCCGATTAAACACTTTCAACAACAGCTCATCCAAATCTTGGATTCTGCGAGATTTGAGGGGATAATCCTCTATAATAATCTCCCTGTGTTGCTGCGTCCAGCTGTCCACATGTCCCTGTTATTTGCTACTGCGCATGTGCACAGTACGGATAGCTGGACGGGTGCAGGGAGCGAGGCAGGTGAGGTGGGTGGGGTGAGCGAGGAGGGTGTGGCGAGCGGGTGCAGGCGCGCATGCAGCATTTGCGGGCGTGCGCGGGGGCGCCGAGTGCATGCGAGGCGAGTGCATGCACGCGCATGCGTACTGGCGGCAGCGGTAGAAAAAATACCTTGGGTCTACTAGTTACTGATAAAGAGCAACAGTTTATATTAAGAAAACATCTGGTAGTGGCCACTTTCTACATGTTGCCCAAAGTGCACAAAAATACCCTTAAGTCACCAGGGTGGCACATCACATCTGGGATTGGCAGTCTTACAGAGAAGGCATGCCAATTTATAGATTATTACCTGCAACCTATGGTCATGACCCTTGATTCATATATACGTGACTCTGGTGATCTATTAAACCATCTCGACTGTCTAAATATCCCAGATGATGTGCTATTGGTGACTTGCGACGTGGAGTCGCTTTATTATAACATAGGGCACAGTGAAGGTCTTCAAGCGACGAAATGAGTAATATCCCTAGACACAGGAAGTTGTTCATCCTTGACTTGCTTGCTTTTGTTTTGTCGCATAACTTCTTTGACTCGCCTAAGTGTGCACCATCGGTTGCCAACCTGTTCCTTGGGTGGTGGGAGCACAAGGTTGTAAAGTCGGAGTATATGAACCGGTTCCACCCCTTTATTTTGGGGTGGTTCCTGGTTCATAGATGATCTGTTCATCCTGTGGCAGGGCCCTCGGGAATCTTGTATTGATTTTTTTGAGATTCTGAACAATAATAATTTAAATCTTTTCCTGGCATATAGGATTTTGGAATCAGAGATTTAATTTCTTTATCTCACTATCAGAAAAAATCTGAGTGGAGAATTGACAACCTCGATATATCGAAAACACACTGCGGTGAACAGTTGGATACAGTACAATTCATATCATATGACTCATCTTGAACAGAATATTCTGACTGGACAATTTATAAGACTCCGACGAAACTGTTCAGAGATTGAAGAATTTGAGAGGGAAGCCATTATCCTCAAGCAGAGATTCCAGAATAGAGGATACCCATATAAGTGTATTAAAAAGGCAAATAGGAGGGCGAGGGCCACACCTAGGATAGATCGTTTACGTCCCAAACATAAGACTAAGAGACAATAAAATCAGAATCACCACCCCATATAAAACTCAATGGAGACAACTACGCCAACTTTTGGCCAAACATTGGGAAGAATGACAGTGATTTAAGACCTTTCCTCACTGATTATCCGAGTCTAACAACTAAGAGAGCACCAACATTAAAAAATATTCTCTGCAGTTGTCAACTTGAACGACCCAGCCCAGGCTTAACTATCAAGGGGAGCTTCCCTTTTGGAAATCATAATATATGCCCAAATATGCGGAAAACATAGTTTGTTCTCAATAAACATACAGAAAAGCGGTTCTTTATTAACACCTTTATTAACTGCAAAACATGTGCCATGGTTTACTTGATTCAATTTCCATGCGGATGGCAATACGTTGGGCAGACGAAGAACGATCTGAAACTCCGGTTGCAGAAACATAGTTCAGTAGTGAGGTTGGCGAGGAGGGATCAGGAAGATGGAAAAACTATGTGTGTTGCCCTCAGTGTTGCCCTTAATAGGCATGGTGGCTCATTGGATGGGTGGTTATTTAGTGGTCTCTAAACAATTAAAATGAGTATCAGTATGAAAAACAGAGGCGCCAGCAGGATAAAATCGGATACTATTCTTAAAAATTGTTTGGAGGAAGTGGTGGGCTTACCTCCAGAAAGCAGACACGAAACACTGTCTGTATAGTAACAAACACATTTATTATACGGTACCCCAAAGGTGCAACGCGTTTCGCAGGCCAAGCCCGTTTAATCAGGCATTAAGTGGGGACAACTGTAAATAGCAAACAATGAACAGGGCTATAACATCACTGCAGAAATAGGCATTTAGATATACAGTATAAGCAAGAATACAAATAAACATATAAACATATGTGATAGTGTAGTCTTGTGGACATGTATGCCCAGAGTGGGTAGTAGAAAACCGGAGGTGGAGCTGTGAAAAGGAGCTGGTGTGGCAATACAAAGTGGGACCTAAGGTGAGGTAAAACTAAATTAAATATAGGGTAAATTAAAAAGTAATCAAAAACCACAATGCACAGGTAAAAGGTATGTGGAAACGTGTAGGGGAAAAAAAGGGGGTGCAACAGGATATTATAATTAAAAAAAGACTCACCAGTATTTCAGCAGTAGCAAGTATAGTGCCTCGGTAATGTAATGAGGATGCTCAGTTCTTTATGTACATGAATAGTGGCAAAAGGGCCAATCAGGAAGCAGGGAGGGCTTTGCTGGGCGGCGCTAGGCACCATGGTAACTGGGCAGACAGCCAATGAGCTGCTGCCATGCAGAGAGGCAAATAGTGTGGGGAGCCTATGAGCTGCTGCCACCTGTAAACATGTAAATGGTGCGCCGAGAACAGCGTATAGTGGGGAGGATGAAAATGCGCATGGGCCCAGCGTGCGAGATGGCGGCGGATTGCTGGCCAATCCGCTGCCAGTAGGTGTGTTTAACCACGTGGTGTGACGATAATGTTGCACCACGCGTATATGCTAAGGGCGCATGCGTCAACATTGATGCATCACGTAGGAGCTCGGCCGTGCGGTGTGACGATAATGTCCCACCGTGCCTATAACAAGAGAGCGCATGCGTCAACATTGACGCATCACATGGGTGGTAATGGACGTAAAATGCGGTGCTTAAGATCGCCTATGGGATGGATACTGCGCAAGAGCAGTAGAGTGGGCACTGGAGAGGCGCCCATATTGAAATTGGGCAAAGAGGCCCTGTAACCATTTGATACAAAATATATAAACGGAAAAATAGCACAATAAGAGGATACAAAGAATATCTAAGGGGCAAATATACTAACATTTAACAAAGAGTTGGGCTGATTAGAGTATAGTGTGCTTTGCTGCCCTCAAGTGGCCGAAAATTTTAAAGCATGGTCAAAAGCACTATTTGGGGAGGACAATTGTGTTTAGCAAGGTACCACATATAAAATAATAATAAAATGATGTATGATGAATAACATAAATATAAAGATAAAAAATAAATTGAAACAAGAAAACAATGCATAATATATTAACCACTTAACATCTCAGTCGTTTTCAGCTTATGCATCCGAGCAATGTTCACCTCCCATTCATTAGCCTATAACTTTATCACTACTTATCACAATGAACTGATCTATATCTTGTTTTTTCCGCCACCAATTAGGCTTTCTTTGGGGGGTACATTTTGCTAAGAGCCACTTTACTGTAAATGCATTTTAACAGGAAGAATAAGAAAAAAAATGAAAAAATTCATTATTTGTCAGTTTTCGGCCATTATAGTTTTAAAATAATACATGCCTCCATAATTAAAACCCACGTATTGTTATTGCCCATTTGTCACGGTTATTTCACCATTTAAATTATGTCCCTATCACAATGTATCGCGACAATATTTTATTTGGAAATAAAAGAGCATTTTTTCCGTTTTGCATACATCACTATTTACAAGCTTATAAAAAAAAATAGAGAGAAATATTTCATCTTTACATAGATATTTAAAAAGTTTAGACCCTTAGGTAAATATTTATGTTTTTTTTTTTTATAGTAATGTTTTTTTTATTAAACATTTTATGTGGGCATTTTTGGGAGGGTGGGATATAAAAGTGTTTTATTTGGGGAAATATTGGTGTATTGTAATGTTTTTGGGTATTTACTTGTAGTTTTACTTTTTGGCCACAAGATGGCAATCTCGATTTTTTTTACTTGACGTCACTCTAAGCGTACAATGTACGCTTAGAGGGACACAGCTTCAGAAAGAGCGAAGCTTCCGAGAGAAGCTGTCGCTTTTTCAGCGTGGGAGAGGAATCAATGATCGGGCTCCCTAGCCCGATACATTGATTCCGTGGCTACCGACTCCACGGCCGGGAGTGCGCGTGCACGCGCGCGATCGGCCGCAGGAGCGCGCCTGTCCTCCTTGACGTTTTTATACGTCAAGGAGGACAAAGTGGTTAAAAAACAGCGTGTTGAATAACACGGAAAAATATATCACCACACAGTTGAAAGGAAGATCACAATTTTATCCAGTATTATTATTATTATTATTATTTTTTATTTATATAGCGCCAACATCTTCCGTAGCGCTGTACATAGTACAAACAAATAATGGGGAACAAATATACATAAGAAATACAAGACACTGTACCATCATGACATTGAATAGAGTAAATACAGATACATACATAGTTGATATGTGGTTGGTACATGTACATATGTTAAAATAACAGCAGTATGAGAAACACTAGGGGGAGGTCCCTGCCCTTGCGGGCTTACAATCTAGAGGGTAGTGGGGAGGAAACAAAAGGGAAGGAAACACAAGGATTAGTGGGTGAGCCAGTGTGCCTTCAGTGCTGCCTATAGCAAATTATAGGCTTGTCTGAACAGGTGTGTTTTCAGAGTACGTTTGAAGGTTTCCAGACTTGAGGCATGACGAACCGGCTGAGGGAGAGAGTTCCAAAGGAGAGGGACAGCCCGTGAGAAGTCTTGGATGCGAGAGTGAGACGAGGTGACTAGGCTGGAGGACAAAAGGGTCTCCTGTGAGGAATGGAGGGTCCGGGCGGGTAGGTATCTGGAGATTAAAGAGGAAATGTATGGAGGCGATAGCTTGTATAGAGCTTTGTATGCAAGTGTGAGAAGTTTAAACTGGATCCTTTGGGCAACTGGTAGCCAATGGAGTGATTGGCAGAGAGGGGCTGCCTCAGAGGATCTAGAAGAGAGGTGGATGAGACGGGCCGCAGAGTTTAGTAGGGATTGGAGAGGTGCCAGTCTGCTTTTTGGTAGACCACAGAGTAGGGTGTTGCAGTAGTCAAGGCGGGAGATGATTAGGGCATGTACAAGCATTTTAGTTGCTTCTTATGAAAGGAAGGGACGAATTCTGGAAATGTTTTTGAGATGGAAGTAGCAGGAGGTAGTTAAAGTGTTAATATGTGGTTTAAAGTCCAAAAGCTGCTTCATTGAAACATTTTATACTTTGGTCCTTAAAGACCTACAAGCCCTACAGAACCACCAACCAACGCCCAAATCCAATCTCACTCAACAAGAATCCTCGGCCCTCAAAAACTTACAAATAAATCACAACCTAGTTATCAAACCTGCGGACAAAGCGGGCGGTATAGTTATACTTAACTGCTCTGACTACTTGGAGGAAGCAGCCAGGCTCCCCGACAATCCAAAACACTATCAAACTTTGACTATAGACCCTACCCTTACCCTAAACAACTCACTCAAAACCTTCAGCAACAACGCCTTCTTGTCTAATATGATTACTAAAAACACAAGAAACTTCATAATCAATACCCAACCCTCAACCCCCATATTGTATTATTTACCGAAAATACACAAAAACCTACAGAAGCCGTCCGGTAGACCTATAATTTCAGGCATCAATTCTCTCACTAACAACCTGTCTAGATTCCTAGATCAACATCTACAGCCACATGTTCAGTCCCTCCCCTCCTTCCTTAACCACTTAAGGACCAGGGCTTTCTGCAGTGATCGGAGCTGCGTGGGCTCTCCAGCCCGCAGCACCGATCAGAATTGAGCCTTGGCGATCAGACTTCCCCCCTTTTTTCCCCACTAGGGGGATGTCCTGCTGGGGGGGGGGGTCTGATCGCCGCTGGCTGTTTGTGATCTGCGGAGGGGGGGGGCTCTTCAAAGCCCCCCTCCGCAGCGTTTTCGGCGCTCCCTGCTATCCCGTCCCTCCCTCTCCCTCCATTGAAGGATAGGCTTCAGCTTATTATATGCTGGCGATCCCTGGCCAATCAGAGGCCGAGGATCGCAGCAGCGCCGTATGATGTAAACAGCAGGGATTTCTTCCCCGCGTGTTTACATTTCGCTGGCGAGCCGCGATCGGCGGCTCTCCGGCTGTTCACGGAGACACGGAAAGCGGCCGTTTCCATGCTATACCACTAACGACCCGCCGACGCCTATCGGCGTTAGGGGGTCGTTAAGTGGTTAAGGACTCCCAACAACTCATCCTCCTTCTACAAGACGTCGCATGGCAGACAGACTTCGTCTGGCTTACATGCAACATGCAACGTCACTGCCCTCTATACTAATATCCCCCATTCTTTTGGTCTCCAAGCACTACAATACTTTTTAGCCACCAACCCATCCATAGGATACAGGGATATCCGCACACCTATGTTTCAATGCTGGAGGTGCTAGGGTCAATTAAGGATAGTTTGCAAATAAGAAGAAAGCGGCCCTTTAAATAAGCACCAACCAGCTAAGGTAAATATAATATCACAAAATATCTTTATTTATACACAAGTTTCCAGACACAACATATAGTTCATATGGAATATATAGAAAATTTCATGATTATATCATAATATACCCATATGCTTATGCCAATGCAAAAATAAAATCAATTAAAAACAACACATAGTCGCACAACCAAGCCATGTAATCGTTATTGCACATCCCCACAATAAAGCC
The DNA here is from genome assembly GCF_040937935.1 of Hyperolius riggenbachi. Taxonomy (NCBI): domain Eukaryota; kingdom Metazoa; phylum Chordata; class Amphibia; order Anura; family Hyperoliidae; genus Hyperolius; species Hyperolius riggenbachi. The sequence goes on along the minus strand of NC_090653.1, from coordinate 169,243,476 downwards.
AATCAGTTGATAGATATATACATTTGTGTGTATATGAATATACACACATTAAACTAACTCCACTCAGGGTTTATAATAAAACCCATGCAGAGGAGGAGTGGAGTTCAGTCTAAAGTGCAGTGCAAACAACAAATAATCAAACCAATTATCATATATTAAAGTGCTAATTGCAAGACATACATGTGAATAAACCTGATGCTAAAGAGAGCAGCCTGTAGATAAAGTGCACAAAGTGTATAGTGCATAAATAGGGAGTGCTAAGAGATAATGTATAATACTTAGCTTCGGGTGATGATGCAAAAATTGGGAGTGCAAAGTGGCGAGGCAGGCAGAGGTTCCCTCAAGATTGATCCCACTAGTTCCGCGGACTCCCGTCCGCTTTCTCAAGGAGAGGAGAGTGTGTTTGTGCAGCCGCCATTGCGGCGTTTAAATATGCTTGGGAAAGAAAAAGGAGCGCGTCATAGACCCATCCGCCGGATGTGACGTATGCGGAAAAAGAGCCGCGTAGGATGCGGAAGTAACCAGCGTGGCATGCAAAGAACGTGTAATGTAGCCGGAAAAGGAGCCGCATGGAATGCGGAAATAAGTAGAAACCAGCGTGGCATGCAGAGATGTAAAAACCTGTAATACTGCCGGTCACCACAGTGTGTCAGTATATAAATGAGAAGGCAACCATAGCATAGAAAGAGACAGAGATCCTATATACTCAGTGCAATATACTCAATACAGACAATCTATCTGGTCACTGAAATTCTCCCTCACAAGTCATACATCGATAAGACAGTGTCATTAATCACAATTCCATATTCAAAAATTCTAACACGATATATTATAATCATTAATGTGCACAATATGCACATTAGAGCACTGCTCATCCTATTTGTAATTAATGTCCCAGTGTCCTGAGCGGGAGAAACAGTTTCCAAAGTCCATAAATGACAAGATAAGTATATATATATTTCTTTATCTTCTCTTAAAGGCAAAGCAGAAAATCCAGAGCAAAAAAATCCGGAATAATAAAGTTCACTCCAAATTGTTCAAGAATCCACATTCAGGGGCAAGAGTCCATTTTTAGTTGATATACTTGTATGTCCATTCTAAAACGCATAGAAGTTCATAGCCTGGGCAGCAGTCCAATGTCCAAAGGGTATAAAGAAACTCACACTTTACATAGACTCCAACTGTATTACGTCCCCTGCTACCCAAAACACCATCAATTACATACAGGAGAGCACCAAATCTCGGAAATATCCTAACACCCAGTAAACTACACACGCCAAAAACCAACCGACCAACTACCCAGCTACCGCAGGAGCCTGGTTGCTTCCACTGTAATAAAAATCGCTGTACAGCATGTCAATTCCTACACTCCTGTTCATCTTTCACATTGTCCAGCACTGGCATCCAGTATCTAATAAAAAATACTTCACTTGTGAATCAAAGTACGTTATTTACTTGATCTCATGCCCTTGCCGTCTCCAGTACATGGGGAGGACTACTCAGCTGGCCCGTAGCAGAATCGGACAGCACAAATGGAATACGACTAACAAATTCCCCCTTCACAGAGTAACATGGCACTTCTGCACTCACCACGACAACAATCCACAATTGTTCAATATTACACTTATCGACTCAGTGGATGCTAGAGTACCAAATGCGTTTGAACAGCTGAAAAAGTACGAAATGTACTGGATTCAAACTTTAAGAACTCTCACTCCCGGGGGACTTAATGAAGTGTTAGAGAAAATGTATTATATGTAGGTAGAAAAAAACAAAGTCTTGTAAAAGTAATACCTTTTAATGGCTAACTGATAAAGTTAAATAATGCAAGCTTTCTGGGATCTAGTCCCCTTCTTCAGGCATATTTCCAGATGTTAGCTGTAGTAAAACACTGATGCAGGGAAATAGCATTTAGATTTATTTATTAACTATATATCAACTTTTTGGTACCAATTGTAGTTATAATGATGAGTAATGTTATTTATATCAACCCCTTTATTGACCTGGGCATTTCTACATTTGCTTATGGTCTATTTTATGCAACACGCTGTTTTTAATATATTATGCATTTTCTTGTTTCATTTTATTTTTATCTTTATTTTTATGTTATTCATCATACATCATTTTATTATTATTTTATATGTGGTACCTTGCTAAACACAATTGTCCTCCCCAAATAGTGCTTTTGACCATGCTTTAAAATTTTCGGCCATTTGAGGGCAGCAAAACACACTATACTCTAATCAGCCCAACTCTTCGTTAAATTTTAGTATATTTGCCCCATAGACATTCTTTGTACCCTATTATTGTGGTATTTTTCCATGTATATATTTTGTATCAAATGATTACAGGGCCTCTTTGCCCAATTTCAATATGGGTGCCTCTCCAGTGCCCCCTCTACTGCTCTTGCGCAGTATCCATCCCATAAGCGATTTTAAGCACCGCATTTTACGTCCATTACCACCCACGTGATGCGTCAATGTTGACGCATGCGCTCTCTTGTTATAGGCACAGTGGGACGTTATCGTCACACCGCACGGCTGGGCTCCTACGTGATGCGTCAATATTGACGCATGAACCCTTAGCATATACGCGTGGTGCAACGTTATCGTTGCACCACGTGGTTAAACACACCTACTGGCAGTGGATTGGCCAGCAATCCGCCGCCACCACGCGCGCCAGGCCCATGCGCCCTTTCATCCTCCCCACTATACGCCGTTCTCATCGCACTGTTTACATGTTTACAGGTGGCAGCAGCTTATTGGCTGCCCACACTATTTGCCTCTCCACATGGCAGCAGCCCATTGGCTGTCTGCCCAGTTAACATGGCGCCCAGCGCCGCCCAGCAAAGCCCTCCCTGCTTCCTGATTGGCCCTTTTGTACATAACACATGTACATAAAGAACTGAGCGTCCTCATTACATTATTTTTTTAATTATAATATCCTGTTGCACCCCCTTTTTTCCCCCTACACGTTTCCACATACCTTTTACCGGTCCATTGTGGTTTTTGATTACTTTATAATGTACCCTATATTTAATTTAGTTTTACCTCATCTTAGGTCCCAATTTTTTAATTCCAGACCAGCTCCTTTTCACAGCCCCTCTTCCGGTTTTCTACTATCCACTCTGGGCATACATGTCCACAAGACTACACCATAACATGTTTATTTGTATTCTTGTTTATACTGTATATCTAAATGCCTATTTCTGCAGTGATGTTATAGCCCTGTTCATTGTTTCCTATTTACAGTTGTCCCCACTTAATGCCTGATGAAGCGGCCTTGGCCTGCGAAACACGTTGCACCTTTGGGGTACCGTATAATAAATGTGTTTGTTACTATACAGACAGTATTTCATGTCTGCTTTCTGGAGGTAAGCCCACCACTTCCTCCAAGCAATTTTTAAGAATTGTATCCGATTTTATCCTGCTGGCGCCTCTGTTTTTCATACTGCTATATTGTGTCCACCCCTGGTGGAGGGGAATACTACCCCCTTTTTTTCCTGTCTACAGAGAGCGACTTCTTAACCCTGAGTGAGAACAGGTCTAATCTCCTCACCTGCATATACAGTGGGTGCCTGAATGGTAACCCATGTTTGTGAGTATAGTTCTTCTCACTGATCATTTATCCTTTGTTTACAACATACTACACCATATTGGGCTCTCGGTTTTCTCTATTTTCTAAAACGAAAATAGACTCCTTCGAGTTGAACTGAAGTAGATATTTCAACTACAAACCCGGACACCTATGGGACTTAATGAAGAATTCAACTTCGGTTATTTTCTTCCTCAATAAATCTTTTGGGGTCTGTGACCATTTTTGACCCTTTTGTTAGGGCTTTCATTTGGGACTTGTAAGTCAGTGGAGTATGATGGACCTGTGCATGTTTTTGTTGATGTTTTTTCAATAACAGTTTTTTTATTTATTTCATTAGGTGTTTCTTTTGTGTGCATTCTGAAACTCAACTTGCATAGGATGATTGTGACATGAGTAGTTGAATGATTGGTTATTAGTAAGTATTTTTCACCTCTGTCCTTTGTATTGTCATGTGGATCTTGTTGGCAGGCCCGCCATCAGGGGGGGACATCCGTGACTCCCGTCACGGGCCCCGGCCCTGCAGGGGGGCCCCATCCTCGCCGCGGCCCTGGCGGGTGCCGCCCGGCCGGCGCTCAACCCCCCCTGGCCGCTGCTCCCTCCCTCCATCCCTCTAGCCGCCGCCTCCGCCGCGTCAGACCCCGATCAGACGGCGACAATAGTGCGGGCGCTAGGACCCAGCGCCCGCACTGATATGCGGAAGTGACGTCACTTCCGCATATAGAGCGGGTGCGTCCAGCGCCCACTCTTACTGGTCGGGTCGCCGCTGATCTTGAGGTCTGACGCTGGGCAGCACTGGCAAGGTAGGGGAAGCAGCGGCGGCGGCGGCTGGGGGGGCTCCCTGTCACTCGCTCACTAGCTAAAGGGCCTCCCTGTCACTCACTCACTACTTAAAGGGCCTCCCTGTCACTCACTCACTACTTAAAGGGCCTCCCTGTCACTCGCTCACTAGCTAAAGGGCCTCCCTGTCACTCACTCACTAGCTAAAGGGCCTCCCTGTCACTCACTCACTAGCTAAAGGGGCTCCCTGTCACTCACTCACTGCCTAAAGGGCTCCATGTCACTCACTACCTAACCTGGGGGTCCCTGTCAGAATCCAGGTGAGAGGTGTCTACCATAATAAGGGGGCATTCTGCCTATTTATGTGAAATGCTGTCTATTTATGTGCCTCATGACTGCTGAATGTGTCTTGTTGGGGGCCTAATGATTGAATTTTTACTTGTTGGGGGCCTCATGATTTGTTGGGAGCCTCAAGATTGCTGAATTTGTCTTGTTGGGGGCCTCATGATTTGTTGGGGGCCTCATGATTTGCTTGGCTGGATAGTGTACTGGTTAAGGGCTCTGCCTTTGACATGGGAGACCAGGGTTCGAATCCTGGCTAGGTCAAGTACCTATTCAGTAAGGAGTTCAAGGCAAGACTCCCTAACACTGCAGGGTGGCCTCTTGAGCGCGTCCCAGTGGCTGCAGCTCTTGAGCGCTTTGAGTCCGACAGGAAAAAAGCGCTATACAAATGTTCGGATTATTATTATTATTATTATGATTTGTTGGGGGCCTCATGATTGCTGAATTTGTCTTGTTGGGGGTCTCACGATTGCTGAATTTGTCTTGTTGGGGGCCTCATGATTGCTGAATTTGTCTTGTTGGGGGCCTCATGATTGCTGAATTTGTCTTGTTGGGGGCCTCATGGTTTGTTGGGGGCCTCATGATTGCTGAATTTGTCTTGTTGGGGGTCACATGATTGCTAACTGCGAGACTATGGGAAAAGCTGAATCATTACCATATGAGACAATAGCATTAAACCTACTTTTAGCATTAAACCTACTTTTTTAGCTTATTTAAACAGAAAATAAAACTGGGAGGTTCTAAAAAAATGATGGAGCACTTCCTCCTTCCGGCTTGAAGGAGGAAGTGCTCGATATCGAGGCTTGCAACGCGTCCATTCGGACACTTGCACCTCGTTGAAACGCTGGGCCATTCGGAGGCAGCCTGGTGATGCGCTGATCCAGCTTTTGCGCGATTATTTAGTGAGCCTTATGCTCATTGTGTTTGTGTTGTTGTTGTACTTTATATAATTTTCTTTGTTGTTTTTGATTTTTTGTAGTGATTCATTTGATCCTTCACATATATGGATGTTTTTATCATGGATGCAAGGATACCCACATACCATCTTTACAAGTTTTGCACAATATGCGATTTTTGCACAATTATGGAGATTTTGTCATCTCAAGATGAAATTATTTATATAGATTTCTTGAACTTTTGTGGCACTTTATGGACTGATCCAATTATCCATAATATGGACTTTTGTGACATCGCACTTGTCACTTTATTTCATATATATTTTTTATTTTCTCATGATTCCCACAGGACTACAGTATTTGTTACCAATTTATTTATGTATTATTCATTTATGTATAATTTATACTATATGTATCCACGGTGATGATTACAGACTTGCTATGTGTAGTTTTTGTGTGCATCTGCAGCATGTGCATCTTTAATAATATAGTTTGTTGTTGTTAATACTATTAGATTTTATACAAATACATGTGTGGATATATATGTTTTTATTTCTAATATATTTTCTTATGTATGCATGTGTTTTGTAATTTTGCACATGTGCATATGCATACATTGATATTTTGATATGTATGACCAATGTTTGGTTAGTTCAACATGCTTTGCTATTGATTGTAGTTAGTGTATTTTCCATTAGATGTCGCCAGATACACCAGGTGTCCCACTATGTATACGTAATTCTATGCTGCCATCTTCAATTAATAGGATGATGACTTTTTGAATTATTGTTAACAATAGGTTCTTCAGTGTTGCTTTTCGCATATATTTCTTTATGAGTATATATATTACTAATTATTTTAATCTTAATGCTCTCTGTCATGTTTATATTGTGCGCTCTCCCTGGGGGTTGTTGGCCTGATAGCGAGGCGTGGTTCGGATATCATGTAGGATTGAGTGCGTGCATCATGACACGCAGCTCGGTCCTGCAGTGGGCGTGGCCACGCCCACTGGAACTCGGCGGCTCCCGGGATTTAAGGGATTTTCTTTGCATTAGTGATTATATCCGACGAAGGACAGGGGTCCGATATGCGTCACATAGTCAGGCGCAGCATCTGGGTCTCGTCGTGCGGTCTTCTTTATCCTCAGGGTGGGTGCACAATCGGATACTCCTAAATACATATATGGAATAATATTGTTTGGGTCTATTGCATTAGACATGCCATTGCAGCGTGCAGCACCATTGTGTCTGCCTCCATTCTGTATATGGGCTTCAGTGATTATTGTATACCGTATCCTGAGGTTTATTTGGTAATATAGATACAGATTGTATCAGGTTATTTCATTCGCACTCCTGATGTACCTTTTTGCTGTCGCTAGTTTTTAAATGTGATTTCCCTAAATAAAGATTATTATCATTTTGTATGGAGCTGGATTAGTTTATGATTTATTATGTCATGGATGTCTTTGGTTTATTGTAGTTGCTTACCCTTCCATAGACATGGACTTTGGTGTGGTAGTTGTGTTGCTCTATGTTTTTTGTTATGAATGACACCTTTTGTCTTTGGCAGAGCACCCTGCAAAGAATGATGGGCCGATAGCATGCTTGTCAGTACACCACTGGTAAGCTTGGCACAGAGTGAGTCAAATGATGGCTCATCCTGCTGCAGCTGAAATTCCTAGCGGCATTAAATACTATTCCCCCTCCGAGGCATAGAAATTCAGAGGGAGAAGTAATTTGGGATCCCCAAATTACCCATGCACGGGCCACAAACTATAGCATTGCTGCTATAATGGAACCCAACTTATGCGCTATGTGGCCGGCGCTGGACGCCGAGAAGAGCCGCTTAAGGACTTATTACCCTAGTGGCTATAAGCTGTGCTTTAGGGGGTCACCAAGTTGCAGACCCTCAAGACTGCCCCGCCAGTCACTAGCAGGAACTAGCAGGTTGCAAGCAGACTCGTCAGTTTTAGTTGAAAGTCAAGACAGGCAACAATATTACATGGTCAGTGTCCTGGGAAGGTGGCAGGCAAGGTTAGTTGGAATGACTCGGGGGATCTAGGTTGGCAACAAGAATAACAGAAGTTAAAATGAGCAAAAAACACAAGGCAGCTGCCAAAAGGTCACAACACTGGCCACTACAAGAATGAAGTCGAAATAACCTCCTTGAGCTTGTGCCTATGCGTACGGATGTGATCAGATGCATGCATGTTCACACCAGAACTGCATGTATGCAAGTACATAACCAGACATACCTCTAAGGTTACAATAAGGATTGTTAGTGCATGATAGGGTGGATAGGCATGACCACTGTCAGTAATGAAATACTGCCCCCTTCAAGGGCATTCTCTGGCTACAACTAGGATTTTGTTTTTTTATGTGGGAATAAATGAATGTGTTTATCACTTTGGTTGCATGGCCAAATCCTTTCCATCTAGTGAGATATTGAAATAGCCCTGCGGAAAGCATAATTGCCTCTATGTCATTTTTTTTACTGCCATATCATACATAATAGGGGTAAGTGAAACACAAAGTGAATTGTCAAAGATCCTGGAAACTTGATCTTGAAAGAAACTGTGCTGAGGATTTATGAATCTAGAACAGTCTCTTGAATTTAAGACCCATTCTTTTAGTGGGGTACTTAAGCTTAAGTTTACAGTAGAAAACAACAAAAAGTTGGCAGATTTCATGGAAGAGAAATCCCTCCTCTTTCTGTCTACTCTTTGTTTAGCTCTAATTTGGACTTGGTAAAATAATGATTACGTGCTTTTAAGCTAGAAAAGCAATACAGTATTGCACACCAGAAACTATGGATTAACAGGAACATATTTAGAGAAAAAAATATTGGAAAAAAGTAGGAAGTTCACCAATTAAAGTCCACTGAAACCAGTAGTGGGTTGGTATTTATGAACTACAGAACTGTGAGACTGTAACCCTTTGTGTCCTGGAGATATGCGTTTTTATTTTTTATTTTATTTTTTATATTTTTTAGTGGGTTGGTATGGACAAGGGCTTGAGGAAATCCCATGGCTTAGCTCTTCTGCATTTAGAATAGTCACAAGTAGAACAGGATGAAATGACTTGCAATCCTGGCAATGTCAGGGCATGAGAAGGTCTGTTGCAATAAGTCCAGCTTCACAGATGCCTCAGAATGCTCAACAAAAGGATTTAAGGAACGATATTCAAAGATCCAGAAGTACATCAACTTTGCACTTATGTATCAACAGGTCACTGAACATGTATAAATCAGATTAAAATAAGAACACAAGTTCGAGAGATCAGGTGGGAAACTTGATTGTGGAGGACTGAGCTTAAGCGGAAATTCCAAATGCTAGTTTTGCTTTTGTCTTTTCCAAGGTAATGACTTTATAACCAGAAATGCTGACTTACTAATATTGTAAAATTATTTTGAGCATCCATGAGCAAAAAGGCAACTAGTTATAAAAGTGCTTTAGGTCCAGGATGTAGAGACAGTATTTCACCCACTGGTGTTTCAGAATTGCCTACCTCCAACATAGGGTGAATAATAGTTTTAGTCTGCCAAAGGTGGTTTGTGCTTCAGGGATTCCATGAAAAAAAGTCATGAGAGAGATTGACTCATGTTAGTGGAGTGACCATAGTGGAGAAGTTCTTTATGAATTTACTTTTGAAATTAGCAAACTCTAGAATTGCTGAACATGCTCTTTGTCACAAGGCGTTAACCATAACTGGAATGAGCAGATTCTGCAACAGGCTCCAGAGACACAGACACTGTGAGGCAATCAAGGTTGGCAACATGAATAACAGACATCAGACTGAGCTTAATCTCAAGGGAGCTATCAAGCAGTCACAGCACAAAATGTCACAAGGGAAGGTGTATTATATACCCTCCTTGACAATTGTGCACGCCACAACACATGAAGAGTAGACACAAGCCTGCAATCACCACAGTGATGATCGTAATCAGCTAATTACAATTACACAAAATAATGTGTAAATTTTCGCAATTACGTCTATACTCTATTACAAATTCTTAATCCAATTGACTTTGTTTTCTTCTTCTCCTAGCCCCCTCTGCGACATTTTCGCAACTCCCGCTGCTCTCTTGGTGATAAAATCACTGTTTTATTCATCGTTTTTGTAAACAATGAAGATGGCTGCCAAACAGGAAATACATCATCAGAGCATGTGCCTGTTTGCAGAGGCTCCTCTCAAACGTGATTTGATTGCTGGAATGTTACACCACTTGTTGCCTTAGCAGCTAAGGCTTAGCTGCTTGTCTGAGCTCTGAACTGATCTTTCTGCACTCACAGCTGCTCACAAGGTCATAGCTCCTGAGCCTGCAGACACTAGCTGTGAGCAGAGACCTTGTCTGACTCATACACACAGCACACACACAGAGCTTGCAGGGTGCGTGGAGGAGGTGTGTATAACTTCTCCCTATCACAGCAATTCCTCTCTGCCTCAACAAGGCTTGACAAGGGAAAGAAGATTAGATTTATTACAGAGACAGTGCTACTTGAAAGCCTGCAGCAAGCCAGACCACATTAGAACAGGTGTAGGAATTTATAGGCTAGAAGAAATAAGGCTGAACATTTTGTTACAGAGTCTCTTTAAAAAACATTTTTCTTTGTATTTTTCAAAAACTACAAGGTCTTTTTGAAGAATTTTTTCACTTTTTTGACTTTTACCCACTATTCTCCTTAACATATGTAGAAATTTTGGTAGCAATAGCATGTATGAGGGCTTTGCTATTCACCGCCAAAGTCGGTGTGTAATTACACGTAAATTCATGCGTATCTATGAACGCTTACAATTACCTTCAAAACGAATTACATTTTTCCACAAAATTTTGCATTGCGATTACTATGCATAATTGAGAATTACGATGTGAAATTACGCATTGGCGTAATTTCTGCTCATCACAAATTATGGCAGAGTCTTCTGTGCCTGTGCACATGTATGTGAATACCCCTACGCATAGCCACAGGGCCATGATCTGTAATGTGCACTAGTTGCCAATAAGCTCAGTGTTCCTTTGTTAGGTCTTAACCTTCGTGCACACTTTACAAAGAAGGCAAGATTATTAATTCTCACAGATAAGATCAGCACCCAGTTCCTGCAGTTACAGTGTATGGTGTTAAATCAATTGCAGAGGTAGAAACAGTGCTATCTGCCACAACAGCATCTTATATATTCCATATAAAGCATAAAAAAGCTGTCAGGCACGGTTAAGATCATAAATACATGGCATGTTTATCACATACAATTCAAGTGCAGAGGAGGTCCCCAGGTGGGCAGCACCCACCCTTACTTACAGCTGTTTCATGGGGTCTGTATACACAACCATCAGAGGTGTTACACCTCTGAGGGGCTGGGGGACCTCCTGTGCACTGGAATTGTATGCAATAAACATCCCAATGGTGTTTATGATGACTTACCGGTGTCTTGGTGTCTGCCACCTTTCTTCTGTTATAAGATATGTAAGACTATGAATACCTAAACAATCAAAATATTGTAGCAGACATATTGTTCACATCCAGTGCTTTCAATCTTTTTATCTGCCTTATCTACCATGGCAGTCATGTGACACGGGGAGGTCAAATTACTAGTGATTAGACACAAATGAGGGGGAATTAGAAACTCTCTAAATACATACAGGGTGCATTGCTCTATGTTTTTCTTCTGTCCTGTGCAAGAGTTCAGGTCCACTTTAAATCGGTTATCAGTCCACTGACATAAGATTTTTTTGCCTTCCTCTGGATCAACTGGGATATGTGCGGGTTCAGGAAAGTGATCTTTTTTTGGGGGGTTGAACTTTTTTTCAACCAAACTAACTGTACCTATGTGGCGTAAGCATTATAAGCCCAAGTAAAAGAGGCAGCACTGCAGCAAGTCAAACTGTATATCAAAACCTTTTTATTCCGCGTCAATGGTGCATCCAATGGAACAAACGAGGCCCAACACAGTGGGGTGAGAGCAAGGTGGGTGCCCGGGGATGACCGGACCAACTAACAGCTGTTTCGCATCAGCAGGACACTGATCATTATTTAGAATTTATATAGCGCTGGCATCTTCTGCACCACTGTACAGAGTATATAGTCTTGTCACTAACAGCTGTTCAGATACACTTGTCCCTGCCACTAACCAGTCAGGACATCCTGAACTGCACTCAGTATCAACGCTGTTGTGCCTACATGGGGAATAAACTGTTATATATACAGGTTGGTGATGTCACTCTACCTTTTGTCTTAAAGGTATCGTCAGGCAAAAAAAAATGAGTTTCACTTACCTGGGGCTTCTCCCAGCCCCATGCAGCCATCCTGTGCCCTCGTAGTCACTCACTGCTGCTCAAGTCCCCCACCGCCAGCTAGTTTCATTTTTGCCGACCTCGGGGGTTGGCGGGGCCGCATTGCATACATTTCTACACATTCCCGCTAGTGCAGGAACATTAACGCATAATTTTTTCGCGTTAGCAGTGCAACGCTAATACATTTTAGCATTAAAATGAATGCGTTAATGTTCCTGCACTATCGGGAATGCATAAAAATGTACGTAATGCGGCCCACCGACCCTGAGGTCAGCAAAAAACGAAATTAGCTGGCGGCGGGGGGCTGGAGCAACAGTGAGTGACTACGAGGGCACAGGATGGCTGCATGGGGCTGATAGAAGCCCCAGGTAAGTGAAACTCATTTTTTTTTTGCCTGATGATTCCTTTAAATGCTTATTGTGCTGCTATTTGTACTGTATACAGCTTGAAATTGAACCAGTCAGATCAAATTTCTGTTTATTTGGATTGTTCTAACTGAAATCTGCATACAAGTTTCAATAACATTTGCATCTAGTTGGAAAAATTTGCAAAATTTACAATTCATTGATCATCTCTATGTATAATATGTAGTACTCAGGCTACCAAAGCTTTAACTTTGTATAAAGTGATTTGCAAACTAGAAAACTTTGAAAACAAATGGTTTACAAGAATATAAAACTGTCTTAAAAGACAACTGAGGGATATAACAAGAGGGATATGGAGGCTGCCATATTTATTTATTTTTAAACAATTCCAGTTGCCTGACTATCCTGCTGATCATCTGCCCTTAATAGTTTTAGCCATAGACCCTGAACAAGCATGCAGTATATCAGGTGTTTCTGACATTATTGTCAGATCTGATAAAATTATCTGCATGCTTATTTCTGGTGTTATTCAGACACTACTGCAGCCAAATAGACCAGCAGTCCTTTAAGCAATATAAATACAAACTAAATTAAAGTGACAGTATTTTCTTAATAATGTACATTTTCACCAGAGAAATTACTTACAGCCAGTTTAGGCGAGGCATTTCCACGCATAAAGAATTTTTGGGAATTTTAGTTATGGAATTGTTCAACATGTATCTGCATAAAAACAGACATAAAGTAAGATATTTTGCACTGTTTAAACAATTGTGACAATTATACTTGGCAGCACCAGTCCTACTTTCACAGTACAGTAGTTTTGTATACCTTATTTGAGATATGTGTATATATATATATATATATATATATATATATATATATATATATATATATATATATATATATATATATATAGTATTTATAAAGCGCCAACATATTACGCAGTGCTGGTCATTAGTTTAGGTTACAGACAATATTTAGGGGTGACATACAGTAATATGACAATACAGGTATACCAGGAAAACCAAATCACGCGGCACAGTATGAGTACAAGGTAGTGCTTTGTAAGTCACTGGATGGGAGCATGGAGATTAGGCAATTTGAGTTCACTCAAATGCATAGCATGGGTGCACATTAATGGAGGTGCATGATCAAGTAGGGCACAAAAGGAGGAGGACCCTGCCCAAAGGCTTACAATCTAGAGTGAGAGGTTGGGGCACAAAAGGTAGGGGACCAGAGTTCAGCTGCTGGTTTAGAGCACTTTTGAGGGGTGGTAGGCCAGAGTGAAAAGGTGAGTTTTAAGGGCCTTTATGAAGATGTTGAAGGAGGGGACTGCCCTGATGGGTGTAGGTATGGAGTTCCATATATATTTATATATATATATATATATATATATATATATATATATATATATATATATATATATATATATATATATATAGCTGTCTTATTAATATGCACAATTTAATGATCTGTAATTAATTTCGTGAGTCATGTAAACTTTTGTATTTAACTTTTGCCCTCTATGTGCTACTGACATACAATTTTACCAGTTTTGGTTTTGCCTGAAACTTCGCTTAAATTTGAAATTCATTAAAGTCAATTAGAAGGTAAATTATGACTCACCTGTAGTTTATGTAAACAAAAACCTGATTCTCTTATCCTTAACCTAAATGTCTTATCCCTTAATCTCCCATCCCCAAACTTTTTTATTCAGATGTTAGTCTTCCCCTAAAATTTGGCAAATTGTGGTTTACTGGAGGTTTCACTAAAATGTGAAATGACTCTAAAATGCTTTAAATTTATGTAACTATGAATTATAACTGACCAGTAGTTTATCTTAATGAAAACGTAGCCTCTTATCCTAACCCTACATTTCTTATCCCTAGTTCTCGCATGCCTAAATATATTTATTCTGTCCTTAATTCTCCCAAGTTTAAACATAAATCACCTAAGCCTAATGACCATAATCCTAACTATAATTCTCCTCACTTTAAACCTATGTTTTCTAACTTTAGTTTTCTCAACCTCAACCTTAAATTTGTAAGCTAAACAATTTCAAGTTAGGCTGACTAGGATTAGAGTTAGGAGAATAGCAGTAGCAGGATGGGCACTATCAGCTCTGTGTTCACAGTGGAAGACTGGCTGGTCTGCTTACCAGCTCCTCCCTACCTGCCTTATGTGGGCGATGATAGGATAGTTTTTACAGATCATTTAGTCTGACGAGGCTGCATCTGACATTCACACAGGAAGTTAGTGTTGCTAAATAGAATAAAAATACATTTAAAATACAACAAAAAACAAGTTAATCTGATACAGACTTGTCCATATTTGATAAGAATTTTAGTTATTCACTTACAGGAAATATAGAGAGTTCAGCCCTTTGAATGCACCAGGAACAATTCTGTTAACTCTGTTATTGTCAAGTATCCTAAAAAAGACAAAATGTTGCACAGAGTGATAACTACGCAACAAATACATTTTATTTATACAAAAAGGTGATACTGACATTTCAGTAAAAATAAAAAAATGTAATTGTCAAAGCAGAATAGTCTTAATTTTACTTTAGGATGCTGTCTCTTGAGAGATAGCTCAGATTATCCTGAATCTATGCAAAAATGATATAAATAAAAAAAAGGTGATGTATAGATCTACAGCGCTAACAAATGAAGTATATACAGTATAAAACATAGGGCATATCTTAAAAATATAAGCAGCAGAACAATTAATTCAATAAAACCATTAATGAAAACAAGATGCAGACAATATTTCTGACTGCAGGCATAACTCATCATTACAGACAGCCTACCTAATAAGACGCAAGTGCCTCTGCGTCCCATGTCCCTGTGTGTGTGTCTTTTTTTGTTCTGCGCATGTGCAGGGAGGGATGCAGAGACACTGAGAAGAGCTGGGGGATTGATGCGGCAGGGGGGCCAGGAAGGGCGTGCATGCGCGTGCATTCAGTGAATGAGCGCTTACAGACCTAGCCCATTTTTAAATGGGCTAAGGTCACTAGTTTAAAAATAATATGTTTAAGTTTCAGAGCTGTTATGAGTGGTCCAATGGCTATTCCCTGGGCTCCTTAGTATTTTGATATAAATCCTAGTCTATATGCTTAGCTGAGCAATGTTATACTCAGAAGGGAAGAGGCAAATAATACATTAAGTAGGAGAAATAAACTTGGTGCCACTTTTTTAACCTTTTCCCAATGTACGCTGTTAAACTCTACGGCATGTTTGGTGCTTCCCTACAATAGCAGCTATCTACTCTGTAACAAGGACTGCAGCATCTCTTCTATATCCAGTTCTTTTCTGCAGTCCTACTTGCTAAACAGTGATGCAAGGCACAGTAACGTCTATAGTGTGTAATGTCTACTCAGCTATTCTCTTTCAGTAATGCAATCTAATCAACTCACCTTGGAGGTGGGCAAGTGAAGCACAATTTATACATGGGCAGAATTCTCTCAGGGAAGCTTAAAGAGAACCTGTACTGAGTAAAATTATTTAAAATAAACACTCGAGGTAACTTCAAATGAACATTGCATAGTTACCTTGCCATCAGTTCCTCACAGAAGCTCACCATTTTCTTCTTAGAGTGATCCCTTCCAGTTCTGACAACATTTTGTCAGAACTGAAATATATCAGTTGCTCTCAGCTATATATCAGTTGCTGTCAGTTACAGCTGAGAGGAGAACTGATGTGTCCATGTTTCCCTATGGCTCAAGTGGGCAATGTTACAGTTTAACTGTGTGCTGACCAGAAAACTGTTATGGTGTAATGCCCATTTTCAAAATGGAGGACAGAGAATTCCATTGATCACAGTTGACAAACAGGACGCAGGAGAGGAAAAAGAGATTGAGGAGCAGACTACACGGGAGGTAAGTATGACTTGTGTATGCTTATTTTGACTTTTAATTTTCAGTTCAGGTTTTCTTTAAATCCACAAAAAAAGTGTGTTTGTCCCTGTATCTTCATGTTGGGATAAGGCATGAGAAAAATTTTGCTAAAAATGTGCTTTTATTTCCATCTGCCTCTACTGTAAGCGATCTTCTGAAATATCAAATACCCACAAAAAAACATTCAAACATCTAAACATGAAGTGTACTGTAAACAGTTCTGAGTCTATTTTTCTTATTTGCTGGATAATGTCTATGTTAGCAAATAATGTTTTAAAGTGAACCTCCAGACTAAAAACTACTCAGCAGCACTGAAAATGCTTGGTGTTTCTTTAACAGTTTCACAGCATCAGAACATTGTTTTTCTTATCCAAACCTCATGTTTAGCTGCACAGAAGAAAACTGCCCGGGCATTTTCCCCCTGATGTTCTGATGTTGTGCAAAGCATGCTGGGATTTCTGATGTTGTTCTTCTCGTTCTGCTGTTTTGGTGCAATTTTTTTCCCCTTAATTTTGAATTTGAGATTTGAAGCCTAGCGCACACAGCTGGGAGGGGTGATCAGGACACAGGACAGTTGGAACTGTCTTTTGCTCCCGGTCACCTTCTTTCAACCAAAAAGATGGATGCCCCCATGAAAAAGATGGCAGCCCCCATGAAATCACAAACATTTGCCTGTTCTTTTTAAACAGGGTGGGTAAGAGATTATATTGCCTATCTATTTTAATTAATATAACTAATGTAACTTAATAACAATATGTTTGTTTAGACCAGTGATGGCGAACCTTTTAGAGGCCGAGTGCCCAAACTGCGACCCAAAATCCACTTATTTATCACAGAGTGCCAACATGGCAAATTATAAACCCACATTTAAAATACATCAATCATCCCCACCAATGAGATGCAGCGATTACCCCACATTTAAAACCTATCAGTAACCCCCAACAAATGAAATGACCCCACATTTTAAGTGCATCAATCACTGCCACAAATGAGCAGCACCTCCCTAACAGCCAGTTCCACATGCCACCATGGCTGAACCAGCTTAGAAGGAGGATAGGGAGGTTAAGTAGCTGCGGGAGGGGTAGGTAGGTTAAGCAACTTGGGGAGGGGGGTAGGTAGAGAGGTTAAGTAGCTGGGCGAGGGGAAGTAGGTAGGGGGGTTAAGTAGCTGCAGCTAGGAGGTAGAGTAGGTAGCTGCAGTAGGATAGGAGGGTTTGTAAGGTAGGTAGGGTAGCTGCAGCTGCATGGGGAGGGGATAGGTAGGGAGGTTGAGGCAGGGGGAAGTCGTTGAGGCAGGGGGAAGGAGGAAGTGTAGGTAGGAAGGTTGGGTAGCTGTGACTGGGAGGTAGGGTAGGTAGGGAGGGAGGTTGGGTAGCTGCTGTAGGACAGGAAGGAGTGTAGGTAGGTAAGGTAGATGCATCTGGATGGTAGGTAGAGAGATTACTGTGCTGCTGCAGGACAGGAGGAAGTGTAGGTAGAAAGGTAAGGTAGCTACCTTACCTTTCTACCTACACTCCCTCCTGTCCTGCAGCAGCACCGTAATCTCTCTACCTACCATCCAGATGCAGCTACCTTACCTACCTACACTCCTGCTGCTGGGCAGGAGGATAGGTAGGGAAGTGGTTGCGGCTGTTGGGGAAGGAGGTGTGGGTAGGTAGGGAAGTTCAGTAGCTACAGCTAGGAAGGAGGGTAGGTAGAGAGATTATGTAGCTGCTGTAGTATGGGAGGGAGTGTAGGTAGATAAGGTAGCTGAAGCTGGATGGGAGGATAGCTAGGAAGGTTAAGTAGTTGCGGCTGGTGGGGAAGAAGTATAGGAAGGTTGGGTAGCTGCGACTTGGAGGGAGGATATGTAGAGAGATTGTTTAGCTGCTGTAGAACAGGAGGGAGTGTAGGTAGGAAGGTAAGGCAGCTGCAGCCTTGGAGGAAGGATTGGCAGGTTAAAGAGACACTGAAGCAAAAAAAAAAATTATGATATTATGATTTGTATGTGTAGTACAGCTAAGAAATAAAACATTAAGATCAGATACATCAGTCTAAGGTGCCCATACACTCGTCAGATTGGCAGCAGATAGATCATCAGATGCATTTCTTATCTATCTGATGCGTTTTTAGAACATTTTTTACCAGGATAGAATTCCAATAGATTTCAGTTTGAAATCTATTGAAATTCGATCTGATGGCATTTTTTTGCCATCAGATTTCCATTAAGGCCAATGCAAACTGATAAGCAATCTCATCAGATCGACCTAAATTTTCCATCCTGCCTGGTCGACAGAAATCCATCGAAATCGATCGAAATCGGCCATCGATCGGTCGATTGGCCAACCGATTTGCAAACGATCAATCGATCGATCGATCGGGATCGATCGGTCGGCCAGAAAATCGGCTGAGTGTATGGGCCCCTTAATTGTTTCCAGTACAGGAAGAGTTGAGAAACTCCAGTTGTTATCTCTATGCAAACAATCCATTAAGCTCTCCTAAGTTAGTCGTGGAGAGGGCTGTTATCTGACTTTTATTATCTCAACTGTTCCTGGACTATTTACTTTTCCTCTGCTAGAGGAGAGGTCATTACTTCACAGGCTGCTCTGAAAGACTCATTTTGAATGCTGAGTGTTGTGTAATCTGCACATATTAGAGAATGATGCAATGTTAGAAAAAACACTATATACCTGAAAATAAAAGTATGAGAATATTTTCTTGGCTGCTAATCTTCTAGTAATTATTCATAGTACACAACCAATTCATTACATCATATATTTTTTTTCTCGCTTCAGTGTCTCTTTAAGTAGCTGTGGCTGGAGGTGGGGGAGTGTGGGTATATAGGTTAGCTGCAGCTGCTGTAGGACAGGAGGGAGTATAGGTAGGTAAGGAGGTAAGGTACCTGCAGCTGGATGGTAGGTAGGTAGCTGCAGCAAAGCAGCTGTATGGAAGTGTAGGTAGTTGTGATTTGGGTTGGAGGGACTGTGATTAGGTAGCAGCAGCTGGGTGGGTGAAGGGACAGTAGGTAGCTATCGCTGGGCAGGTACATGTAGGGTAGGTAGCTGAAGTGGGCAAGAGGTAGGGTAGGTAGTGTGGATAGATGCTGCTGGGCAAACGGAAAGTAGGTATGGAGAGTAGGTACTGTAGGAAAATGAGAGAGCGAGAGAGGGAAGTTGTGAAAGAGTATTGGGAGAGAGGGAGTACTAAAACAAGAAGGGATCAAGGGATAGTAAAAAAAAAAAAAAGACAGAGAGGCAAGAAGTCAGATTCTTTTTTTTTTCTTACAGCCAGAGACTGTCAGGAATCACTCACTCCACAGCGCACAGAAAAGTCAAACACTTTCTTTCAGGCAGCTTTTTTTTACTCTCAGAAAACTATGTGGGAGCCAGCCAGGACGTCATAAAGTAAATGAAGCGAAGGAAGATCACAGGAGTCCTCTCACAGCACTGTGAGTGTAGGGGGGAGGGTAGGTCTTTGCAGTGTTGCCAACTCCTCAGTAAGGAAAGTAGCTATTGGCTGTCCTAGAAGTCGCTAGAAGTTGCTGGATGACGTCATCACGTAATTTGCATAACGGCTCCACCCCCGTCTCTCTCTGACTCAAGCAGCAGAGCCGATCAGCACCTCTTACGGCTCCACTCCCACACATCACTCACCGCCACCCTCACACCAGCAACTTGCAAGAGCGCCTGCGATGGAAGCAGGAAGGGGCTACTGTGAGTGACATCCCTGGCAACAGAGTCTCCCAAGTCTCCAATAACAGGAGACAAAAAGTCGCCAGATTTGTAGCTAGTAGCTTTTTTTAAAAACTGTCGCTAGAGGGGTGTCAAAAGTCGCTAAATATAGCGACAAAGTAGCTAAGTTGGCAAGACTGGGTCTTTGCTTCTATTCCCAGCCGGAACTAGAAGTTTATTGTCGGGGAGAGATCAATGCGCAGTGAAGAGGCCGGTCTAAATTTCGTACACTTACACCTGCCTGCCTCTCTGGCTTATACCCAATTTAAGGTTTCTGGACGGGAGACGTAAGGGGGAGATTATTTAGTTTAATAATGGCCCAAAAAGACCCCTCACAGCACAAATCTGCAATATAGCAGTGGCTTGCAGCGCGTGCCCACATAGAGGACTCGGAGTGCCACCTTGGGCACGCGTGCCATAGGTTCGCCACCGCTAGTTTAGGCTGAAGTTCCCCTTTAATAAATAGTTGCATAATTTAGGAAACCCTGAACTAAAACAAGCATAAAACTCACAACATTAATCATAGCACTGGCAATGAAAGGTACATTAAAGGAGTTATCCGGGCATTGTAAAGAAAATAAAGGCTACTTACCGGGGGCTTCCTCCAGCCCCAAGCTCCCAGGACCTCCCTCGCCGCGCAGCCGTTCGCCGGAGCTCCGTCCTGGTCCCTGGCGATGACGTCAGAGCTCTGCGCCTGCGCGAGCGGCGCTGTCAATCACCGCCACGTGGGCCGGAGCGGACTGCGCAGGCGCAGTAGTTCTGCGCCTGCGCGGTCCGCTCCGGCCCACGTGGCGGTGATTGACAGCGCTGCTCGCGCAGGCGCAGTACAGAGCGACCTGGAGGTCGCTCTGACGTCATCGCCAGGGACCAGGACGGAGCTCCGGCGAACGGCTGCACACAGAGGTGCGGCGAGGGAGGTCCTGGGAGCTTGGGGCTGGAGGAAGCCCCCGGTAAGTAGCCTTTATTTTCTTTACAATGCCCGGATAACTCCTTTAAGAGAGTATTGTTATTCTATTAACCACTTAAGCCCTCGTCGTTTTCACTTTATGCATCCGAGCAATGTTCACCTCCCATTCATTAGCCTATAACTTTATCACTACTTATCACAATGAACTGATCTATATCTTGTTTTTTCTGCCACCAATTAGGCTGTATTTGGGCGGTACATTTTGCTAAGAGCTACCTTACTGTAAATGCATTTTAACATTAAGAATAAGAAAAAAACAGAAAAAAATCATTATTTTTCAGTTTTCAGCCATTATAGTTTTAAAATAATACATGCCACCATAATTAAAACCCACGTATTGTATTTGCCCATTTGTCCCAGGTATTTCACAGTATAAATTATGTCCCTATCACAATGTACTGTATGGCGACAATATTTTATTTGGAAATAAAAGAGCATTTCTTTCCGTTTTGCATCCAGCACTATTTACAAGCTTATAATATACATATATATATATATATATATATATATATATATATTTCATCTTTACATAGATATTTAAAAAGTTTAGACCCTTAGGTAAATATTTATGTGGTTATTTTTCTTATTGTCATTTTTTTTTTAATCATTAAACATTTTATGTGGGTATTTTTGGGAGGGTGGGATGTAAATAGTATTTGTTTGGGGTAAATATATGTTTCTTTTTTTTTACATTTAGATGTAGTTTTACTTTTTAGCCACAAGATGGCAACCTTGAGTTTATTTACATGACGTCACTCTAAGCGTACAATGTACGCTTAGAGGGACATAGGAGCCAGAAAAAGCGAAGCTTCCGAGAAAAGCTGTCGCTTTTTCTGCGGGGGAGGGGAATTAGTGATCGGCACCATGGCCCGATTCATTGATTCCTGGGCTATTCATCCGCGGACTGGGAGTGTGTGTGCACGTGCGCGATTGGCTGCGGGAGCGCGCATGAGCGCGCATGTCCTCCTTGTTGTAGTTCTACGTCCAGGAGGACAAAGTGGTTAAATTCATTTTCGAATTACATAAAAACACAGTTGGAGTTAGTTTGAAGACTGCTGTGAGAAATGATTCATTGAGATTTTAATAGTATCAGATAGGTTTAAAGGAACAGGATTAATATTTAATGAAATAGCCTGGAAGGATGTCATATGCAGGGCCGGCCCTAGACTTTTTGCCGCCTGTGGCAAAATTAGAAAAAAAATCGCCGGCCCCCCTCCCCCCCAGCCATAGGGGGGGGCCCCGAGCTGGAGGGGTAGCGAGCAGAAAGGGGGTATTGGCCTAGCGTCGGGGAGGGGGGTCGGACCCCTCCCTCTCTCGCCTGGGTCCCCCGATCTGCGCTGCTCCTCCAGCGTTAAGTACCAGCGTGCATATGATTAAGAGGCAACGGGCGGGGAAATCACTCACCTCTTCCGCGTTCCATCATGCGTTCCACTGACGTCACTTCCTGCAAGGCCGTCCACTTACAATACAGTGGGCGGCGTTGCCGGAAGTGACGTCAGTGGAGCACACGATGGAACACGGAAGAGGTGAGTTAGTCCACCACCCGTTGCCTCTTAATGATATGCACGCTGGTTTAATGCTGGAGGAGCAGCGCAGATTGGGGGACCCAGGCGAGGGAGGGGGGGGGGTCCGACCCCCCTTCCCACCGCTAGGCCCAATACCCCCTTTCTGCCAGCTACCCCTCCAGCTCGGCGGGCGGCCCCCAGCATCCAAGGACAGGCGGGTGCCGCCCTCCCCAGATCTGCCGCCTGAGGCAAATGTTTCACCCCGCCTCATGAGCGGGCCGGCCCTGGTCATATGACTAAGACCTTGCTGTCATCATCACTCAAGGGTGAGTCAGTGATTGTTGTTTGCAACTTACAGCCATTCCAAAGAGTGAAGATCCTTGAACACTTCAGCCTTCAAAATCTCGATCCGATTGTCACTAAGAAATCTGTAACAGAAACGAAAAAGGTTTGGAAAGGGCAAACAAACTCTGCAAAAAGAAGGAGGTGAAAATTTTAATTTGGAGTAACCATTCTAAGCAGATTTAATCTCTACCATCATGTCCACAACATCAATTTCCAAACATCAAAAACCGCCACTTACCTGGGGCTTCTATCAGCCCCCTGTAGCAGTAATGTCCCACACCGTCCTCCTCTGATCTGCTGTTCCCCGCCGCTGGCACTGGGCATTATTCGTCTGTCATAGCCGAATAATGTGCGCTACCGTTCGCATCATCGGAAGCTTACTGCGCAGGCGCAGTATGACGTTTTTTTTTGTACTGTGCCTGCACAGTAAGCTTCTGATGACGTGGGCGGGAGTGAGCATGGCCGCACAGCCGCAGTTGGACGGCGTGCTGCGCAAGACTGGGACTGGCAGCGGGGAACGGCGGATCGGAGGAGGATGGCATGGGACATTACTTACTACAGGGGGCTGATAGAAGCCCCAGGTAAGTGGCGGTTTTTATCCTTAGCAAACCCCCACAGAACCCCTTTAAAGCTCTGCCTCCCCAGGCAGCAAAATCCACGACCCAGAAAGTCGTGGGTTTTTGCCCCGGTATTTGGGGGTGAATAAAGCATTGATTAGTGGCGTTTCAGCTAAACCATTAGTGCTTAACAAGACTGTCTTAAAAAAAGGGTGATTTTCGGAGGCTTCAGAGTCTCTTTAAGATTATCATTCAATGTGCTCATTCAAAAGATCTGAACTAATTTGTCAGTTATGAAGAGAAGCAAGGACAGTCCTAAAGGTGCACCGGGTAGTCCATACACATACTTGCACACTAAAGCAGTCGAAAGCAAACAGATAACTGTTTCTCAATATCACCAAAAAACAAAAGGTGCCCATTTATTAGTAATTTTTCCCTGGCAGATTTAGTCACTGTGATCAAATATGCCAGAAATCGATGTTTAAAAATGTACTCACCTCCCTGGAATCGAGGAGAATGGCTGGCAGCATCTGGATCCTGGGTGAGTTGAGTTGCAAAGCCCACTGTGCACTATGCTCTGCATTAACCTCTCGGCGGCTACCACGAGTCAGGCTTGAGGTTACTGCTCTGAGCTGCAATTTTCTGCCCTGAGCCTGACTCAGGGCTACCACTAAGGAGGTTGATGTATGTATGACCACCTAAAGAGGCAGTTTATGATGTTGCAGAGTACAACTTCATTTCCTACAGGACACTGAAGAAACAGCAGAATGCTGTGGCTGTTTCTTTCTCACCTAATTATCAGTTAATCACGCTGAATAAACTCCCAGTTTGCACTTATAATTGTCACTTAGAAGTTGGCATATGACCATCAACCTTGTGTGCTACACTATGTTTCCAAGGGAAATACTGTACCTGTTTAATCATGTAAATAAAACACATGTATACTTCATGTTAAAAGGGATGAATTGCGTATACAGCAGTGATGCATTGTGGGAGACATCATATGCTCACTCCAACCTGAATAATCTCAATTACCGTTACCTTTTATTTTAAGAAGGCAATTTTCTGTTTTGCATAGAGTTTTAGTAAGAGGGCTTTTTGGTCCTTTTTAGCCCCTTACACACTCCTAGGAGTTCTGGTTCACAATGAGCTTGCTTGGAAATCTGTTACTCTGGGTGTTTCTAGTCCTACCACATAAAGCCACACTAATCCACGCCATGCACTGTTGTGGACTAACCAGTCTGAAACAGTCCGTATGCATGTTGTATTATTGTGGCCCTGTACAATTAACAAACTGACTCATTATTTCATACCAGCAGATCTGGAGGCGTGTTTAGCTTTCATGGACAACAAAGGGATGGTTTGCAAATTCAGCAGTGATGTATCGTGGGAGACATCATATGCTTACTCCAACCTGAATTATCGCAAATACCTTCTGTTAAAAGGAGGCACATTTCTGTTTTGCACAGGTTGACTAGCAAATGCATTCTTTCTGCTTTTATAAGTTAGTTTTAAAAATAAAGAAAAGTTGAAACATAATACAAATGTTAGTAGTATTTAAGTGTTGTTAGCACATTGGACCAACAATTTTGGAAAAGCCTTTTAAAGGGGAACTGAAGAGAGAGGTATATGGAGGCTGTCATGTTTATTTCCTTTTAGACAATACCAGTTGCCT
Organism: Hyperolius riggenbachi; assembly: GCF_040937935.1. NCBI lineage: Eukaryota > Metazoa > Chordata > Amphibia > Anura > Hyperoliidae > Hyperolius > Hyperolius riggenbachi. The sequence continues at coordinate 169,218,558 of NC_090653.1, read as the reverse complement.
GGCAGCACTGCTGATCCTCTGCCTCTAATACTATTAGCCATAGCCCCTAAACAAGCATGCAGCGGATCAGGTGTTTCAGTGGTTCAGACTTATAAGTCTAATCTGACAAGACTAGCTGCATGCTTGTTTCTGGTTTTAATCAGATACTACTGCAGAGAAATAGACCAGCAGGGCTGCCAGGCAACTGGTATTGATTAAAAGGAAATAAACATGACAGCCTCCATATACCTCTCTCTTCAGTTCCCCTTTAAGAGAGGTATGGTAGATAGATAATCAAAGGTCATTGCGCAGTTCTGTTTCATTTTCACAGGACTTTTTTAAGGTTCTCAGTTGACATATGTTTGCAACTATATTTAATTTGTTTATAAAGTCTTCACTTAAAGCACTTAGTTAATCAACACATGTCTTTACTCACAGCATTTTTAGCCTGAAGAGTCCAGAAAATGTCAGACGGGAGATAGACTGCAGTTCATTGTTTTGTAGAAGGCTTTGAAAATAAAATAAATGAAAAAATCAGCAGTGGTCTGCCTTTATTCAAAACACAATACCAGTCATTACTGCACCCATTATACTCACTGCACAATAACTCAAACGTTAAACATTATACATCTGCACAATAATCTAAACACATATTTCTACTTTTTATATAAACAATTATTATGACTAAAAAAATAGTATTATGTAAAGTGGAAATTGAATACGTTTTTTACATTTTTGGACTTCTGTTACTGCTGTCCAATGTTCTCACAGAAAAATGCAGATTATTCTGAAGCACAGCATGAAACTTTTAATGTTTTATTTTGACTACAATATAGAATGGCTTACATCAGGCTTTGTTTATTATTTGTTACTCAATTGGAGAAGTTCTTTTCAGCTTCTTGACTACATAAACCCCTGAGCTGCTGTGGTCTAAACTTCCCCACAAAGCACAAGCCACTCCCATTCTAATAATGCCACTTCCTTTCAAGGAGATATTTGCATGGGGAAGGCTTTGGCTTGCTGGATCCTGACTTTTGGTCACCAGACCAGCATGGTTTGGTAAAAAGCTAAGATGGCTATGTGACACTTAAAGGACAACATGTGACATGATGGTGAAATGTGGCATGATGGTGACATGATGAGATAGACATGTGACATGATGACATAGTCATGTGTATGTACAGTGCCAAGTACACAAATAACTAGGCTGTGTTTCTTTTTTTTTCTTTCTCTGCCAGAAAAAAGTTAAACATCAGGGTCCATATGCAATATTTTCTCCTCGGTTTTCACCTAGGTGATATTTTTAAACTTGTCAATAAAATGCCTTTTGAGCCAGAAATCCAGAAAACACTCAACATTATTTTGATCTTACTTTTTCACCTGTGTGTTGGTACTTTTGTAGTTGAATAATGCTGGAAAGTCATTTTAAATTGAAGACGAAACATCTCTTAAGAGAAAACTCAGGTGAAAAAGTGAATTGCATCAGGCCCCAGGTATGCAAGTGACAGTTTCTGCTGGGGTGGGGCCCGGGTTGGACTGGGTCAGGCTATAGCATAACCCTCACTGATAAGTAATTACAGCCATAAAACATTTTACTGTCAGTAAATGGCTTCTGAGAGCAGGAAAGAGGTAAAAAGGGTCAATAATTCATAGATAATTCAATGAAGGTGTAACTGAGCAGAGACAATGAAACAGTAAACATTTTAAAATAGATTTAAATATAAAATAAAACTGTGGGATATCTAAAAAGTCATTTTAGGAGACTGAGGATAGACACAATTGTTTTTCTCATCAGTTTATTTTCACCTTGGGTGCCCTGAAATAAAATAGTTTAAAAAGAGACGCTAAATGCTGGGTAGGTGCTGGGCTTGCTTACAAGCTGAAGTGGGAACTGAGTTCTGGGAATTTTTTTGCATTCTATGAGAGTTGTTTTTTTATATTAAAATTAATCATTTATCTCACTATTTTCTGTAAGAGGATGTAAGTTAATATTGCTGTACAGTGAGACAGACCGGGCACTGTCACTTTAAATGCTTTATTACCTCTTGATGCCACACAAATTGTACATTCACATCTGCCTAACATTGGTAAATCAAACCTTAGTAGATGATGGTGCTGGGGTGCTGGGGATGCGGGTGACCAAAGGAAAGATGGACAGCACCGTAACAGTAAGTTAATATTGACCTTCTCTTTTTAAACTGCTGTAAGTATAATTGTTCACATCTGTCTCCCTCCTGTGGTTAATTAACATACTACACTATATTGGCTCTCTGTTTCTTTCTACAATCCCCTCCATTTTTTTTTTTAGTAAGGCTATGTGCACAGGTGCAACCAAATGAAATAAAACGCTTGCCAGGCATTAGATTGCAAAACTATGGCACATTGATTTCTTTCATAGATAAGGCACACCATGTGTGAATAGGGAAATGTGCATGCATGAAAATCCAGTGTCAATAAGTGTCTGCTAGTAAATAATAGTGATCTAGTAGTCTTATTTACCACATCATACTAAGCTGCAGGACTACAATTTTCAGTCCTTTAGCTTAGTAAAACAGGCTCACATAGTCATTTGTAGCTAAAGGGTGACATCTGTGAGACAAGTTCTGCTATACATACTTTTCTTTCCTCTCTCCTCCTCCATGTTGGGTACATTGGTGGAAGATAATCTATAGATTTGATCTCAATCCACCTCACTCATGGAAACTGCCAGTGACAGCTGCAGGATATCATGCACTGACCATCTGTAAATATGGCTGCTGCAATCTATACCCCTGCATTAACCATCCTGCTTCCCTACATGGACATACCATGCATCTCAAAACAAGGCAGAAGTAAAGTTTTGCCAGCCAACATTCTACCTTCTTACTTTCCCATGGTCTGCAATGTAGACTGGTGACAGAAAGCAGAGGCTGTGGTTGCTGTTTTTTTTTTTTGTTTTTTTTGAAACACACTGTTTAAAATCATACAGTTGCCACTGAGAGATGCCATAAGTGGAGTGGTGTCTGATCAAGATATATGCCTCAGTCACCTTTCTTTTACAGTCATTTTAAAATATTTCCCCAGAAATTTACCTTAAACTCATTTGTGCTCTGCCACTTTGTCTTTATGTTCATCTTGTACCAAATCTACACCCGGGACATTACCAGTCCAGATAATTACTTATTTTGTGTTGTTACCTATTGTCATTCTAACAGGAACAAACGGCAATAAAAACCTGGCAGATTTTCTAAGATGTCTTCCCACTCAGATAAACAACTTTGCTTGATAGTATTTCAACACCGGCACCTGCTGCTCTTCAATAATAGCTGCTATGAGACAGAAGAAAGCTTTAAACTTCTTAAATGATTATAAGAACTTACAGCTTCTCTAAATCCTGATAGAGATGAAACACATAGTCTGGCAATGATTTGATTTTGTTATTCTTCAGATCACTGAAACATACAAAGAAAATTACATACAGCATTTATGATAAATCAGCGGTCAGTTAATAATAATTTGGACAAACAAAGAGGCAGTGGAGAATTATCTAATAACTACTGTTTCAAACAATCAGTTTACTGTAGGTTAGTGCTTTGGCTTTGCAGTGCTGAAGAGTGTTTCATGGTCACTGCCTGCACGCAGTTGTATATTCTCCCCACCAGAGCCGGGACAAGGTCCTCCAGCACCCAAGGCTGAGACACCAAAGTGCGCCCCTCCATCCCTGCCACCCGCGCCGTCACACACTGATTGCTATTAGACTAAGAGGCGCCACTGGGCCCACAACCTCCCCAACACCTTAATATCTAGTTATCTGGCTGCAGTCACTGCCATGTATCCCCTTTTCTTATTTCTTTCTGCTTCAAACACAATTAGGAATGACAGCTGAATGAATTCGGCGCCCCCTCCTACACTGCGCCCTGAGGCTGGAGCCTCTCCAGCCTATGCCTCGCCCCGGCCCTGCTCCCCACTGTAACACTGAAGTTCTACTTCGGTAGCTCTAGCTTCTTCCCAAAACCATAGTAAACAAACATGCCTACACCTGTGATGCTGCATTAGTATTTGTGCCCAGAGGCCTGGCTTGTGCTGCCACTACAGGATTCCTGAGTATTTTTCATGATACAGTAAATCCCTCCTAGACAAATCTAAATGACCACTTTGCTCTGTGTGACCAGCAAGTCCATCACATTGCGTACCTCCCAACTTTTGGAGTCTGGAAAAAGGGACACTAGGACACACCCATTCCACACCTTTAGCCACATCCCAACTTTACATGCAACACACCCCCTCCCTCCTCTATTCAACAACGTGATGTGTTGATGGGCTAAACAGTAAACAATGTGTTCATTACACAAAATGATACATGATGTGACAAGCACCATAGACTTTGGAGATAGAGACGGCCCGAACAGTTCACTGGCGGACAGTTCCCGGCGAATTTTCGCTGTTCGCATACTCGGCGAACTGCAAACATATGACGTGTTCGACCCGCCCCCTATACATCATCATGTAGCCAAACTTTGTCCCCTTACCTCACAGTCAGCAGACACATGGCAGCCAATCAGCTAGCACCCCCTCCTGGACCCTCCCATCAAAAAGCAGATAGGTAGGGAAAGCATTAGCTAGGCCTGTGTTCTTGTTCCTCACTTGCTGTGAAAGCACCCCAAACAGCCTTTTGAATGCTAGTACATCGGTCTCTTGTGTTTTTTTTTTTATGTGTGTGACACTCTACAGCCCACTGACACCCAGAGCTGTGCACACTACTGCTATTGTTGCTACATTCAGTTGCATGCACAGTACCACTCCAGTGCATTATTTGTAGTGCGTCATCTCCGTAATTTTTGATGGGACTTGGATCCCCCTCCGGCATGCCACAGTTCAGGTGTTAGACCCACTGAAACAAATTTTCCATCACTTTTGTGGGCAGAAACAGTCTTATTTATTTATTTAAATATTTACAGTATGTAGCGCCGACATATTATGCAGCGCTGTACAGTGTATCTTGTCTTGTCACTAACTGTCCCTCAGAGGCAGTGGCGTACCTACCATAGGGCTGCAAGTGCTCACAGCACCAGGTGTAGCCATGGCTAGGGTGCCGCTGTGGTGCTCAGCTACTGTGTTCTTTCACCTGGGACCATTTTACATAGTTTTGGCAACATTTGGGAAAATAGTAGCAGGCAGTGCAGGGGACTGTACTACTTCCTGTACTAGATGTAGCACCCCCCCCCCCCTTTCCTGTCCCGTGGGTAATGTGTCTCCCCACTCTCTACACACAGTTTGCAGTGAGTGAATGTGCAGAGCGGCAGGGTGAGTAAAGAGAAGGATTGTTGTGCTGCAGCTGGGACATTAGCAGGGAGAGGTGGCAGGATGTGTGCTTCAGAAGTTGCCTGTCATTAATAGCCATGTGTACTGGCTACTGTAATACCAGAGTGCCCTAGACTATTGATTATTTATTCTGATCAGAGTACTAAATCAATAATGCACGGCAGTCTGCTGTTGCAGAAGCCAGTGATACTGGTGCTGACAGTCGACTTCTGTAGTGAGCAGAGAAGTAAGCTCCAGGCAATTTAGAATAGCTTGCTTCTCTGCTCTTATTTCTTTGTCCAGCTCCCCCTCCCACCCTGTTGTCTTCCCCATGACCCTTTCCTCTTTTCAGATTTTAGTGGCTTCTTTTAACAGCATGTCCCTGCTAAACAGCACTGGTGATGTCTGCAGTCCTGGTGAGAGGTCTTCCTGCCATTTCTCCTCTCCCACCAGGCTCTCTGTCTTGTGCCTCTTCCTCTTTATCTCCCTCTTTCCTCCTATGCATCCCCTTCTTTTGTATGTCCCCATTTTCTGACTGTCTTCAGAGGAGCTCACAATCTAATCATACCATAGTCATAGTCTAATGCCCTACCATATTATTATTGTGTATTTATATAGCACTGACATCTTCTGCAGCACTGTATAGAGTACTGAGTTTCATAACAGTTAGCTCCGTCCACATCCTGATGACTCCTTTTCCCCCCAAAATCCCCCAAAGTTTGCAGCAACACTTTGGGTGCCCCAACCCATCAACCATTCCATTAAAAAAATTGTCTTTTTTTTGTGGGGAGGGGGTTGTGTCTGCACCGGGTGTTAAATTCCCTAGGTACGCCACTGCTCAGAGGGGCTCACGATGTAATTCCTACTCCAACCTAGTCTTTGTATGTTTTAAAATTTGCCTGCCCATTGAATTCTGTGACGGTTCGCATAAGTTTGCGGAAGTTCACGTTCCATGTTCGCAAATGGAAAATTCTATGTTTGCGACATCTCTATTTGGGTACACAACGTTTAATAATCGTTCATGTTATTAATGCGAGGTTCACAGTGTGGCTAATGTGTTGCTGTTATGTTAACAGTAAAAGAGAAGCATACTTTTTATTGCCTGTATGTTTTACTTTATGTCACACAACACGCGGGGAATGTGCTGCACTGGTTTCCTGATCTATTGGGTTCCTGCAGCTACAGGGAAAGTAATAGGCACTGTGATTGTAGCTGCTAAAACTGTGCCTGTTTGAAGTCTGTGTCCAGACTTACAGTGCCAATCCATATGTACTTACAGTGCTGCTCATAATTATTCATCCCCCTGGCAAATTTTGACTTAAAGTTACTTTTATTCAACCAGCAAGCAATTTTTTGATGTGAAATTACATAGGTATCACCCAAAAGATAATAAGGCGATGTACAAAAGGCATTATTGTGGGGAAAAAAAACAGAGGTCCAGGGCTTGCCCGCACTTCCCTTTAGGTGTCGCATGGTGGTTTGGGGGCCCCAGTGAGTGAGAGAGACCTGGGGCCCCTGGGCTGTCATGTGGACCAGTGTTTGTGATTTTAAATTTTATTTTTTGCAGCTTCTACGATGCGGTTGACAGGTGAGTGGTTAGGGAGGGGACCGTGTGGGAGATGTGCCTACACGGGGCGTCCCTGTTAAACGACGCAATTCACGATTGCGTCCAACCGAAGCCTCCCACCTGAATGCTAATCTATGTAATTCCTGCTAGGTATGGTACAGCAGGCAAAGGGTGTATGACAGTGCACCTGATTGGCTGACAAGCGTCTGCTGGCCAGATAGAGGCAGGATATTGCTCTGACTGGAAGTTAGCAATTGTGTTTGTTGCAGATGGCATTCAGTTTAGAGGTGGTGGGGTGAGTTCCCTGGAGGTGAGAGGTCCAGGGCTTGCCCGCACTTCCCTCTAGGTGTCGCATGGTGGTTTGGGGGCCCCAGTGAGTGAGAGAGACCTGGGGCCCCTGGGCTGTCATGTGGACCAGTGTTTGTGATTTTAAATTTTATTTTTTGCAGCTTCTACGATGCGGTTGACAGGTGAGTGGTTAGGGAGGGGACCGTGTGGGAGATGTGCCTACACGGGGCGTCCCTGTTAAACGACGCAATTCACGATTGTGTCCAACCGAAGCCTCCCACCTGAATGCTAATCTATGTAATTCCTGCTAGGTATGGTACAGCAGGCAAAGGGTGTATGACAGTGCACCTGATTGGCTGACAAGCGTCTGCTGGCCAGATAGAGGCAGGATATTGCTCTGACTGGAAGTTAGCAATTGTGTTTGTTGCAGATGGCATTCAGTTTAGAGGTGGTGGGGTGAGTTCCCTGGAGGTGAGAGGTCCAGGGCTTGCCCGCACTTCCCTCTAGGTGTCGCATGGTGGTTTGGGGGCCCCAGTGAGTGAGAGAGACCTGGGGCCCCTGGGCTGTCATGTGGACCAGTGTTTGTGATTTTAAATTTTATTTTTTGCAGCTTCTATGATGCGGTTGACAGGTGAGTGGTTAGGGAGGGGACCGTGTGGGAGATGTGCCTACACGGGGCGTCCCTGTTAAACGACGCAATTCACGATTGCGTCCAACCGAAGCCTCCCACCTGAATGCTAATCTATGTAATTCCTGCTAGGTATGGTACAGCAGGCAAAGGGTGTATGACAGTGCACCTGATTGGCTGACAAGCGTCTGCTGGCCAGATAGAGGCAGGATATTGCTCTGACTGGAAGTTAGCAATTGTGTTTGTTGCAGATGGCATTCAGTTTAGAGGTGGTGGGGTGAGTTCCCTGGAGGTGAGAGGTCCAGGGCTTGCCCGCACTTCCCTCTAGGTGTCGCATGGTGGTTTGGGGGCCCCAGTGAGTGAGAGAGACCTGGGGCCCCTGGGCTGTCATGTGGACCAGTGTTTGTGATTTTAAATTTTATTTTTTGCAGCTTCTACGATGCGGTTGACAGGTGAGTGGTTAGGGAGGGGACCGTGTGGGAGATGTGCCTACACGGGGCGTCCCTGTTAAACGACGCAATTCACGATTGCGTCCAACCGAAGCCTCCCACCTGAATGCTAATCTATGTAATTCCTGCTAGGTATGGTACAGCAGGCAAAGGGTGTATGACAGTGCACCTGATTGGCTGACAAGCGTCTGCTGGCCAGATAGAGGCAGGATATTGCTCTGACTGGAAGTTAGCAATTGTGTTTGTTGCAGATGGCATTCAGTTTAGAGGTGGTGGGGTGAGTTCCCTGGAGGTGAGAGGTCCAGGGCTTGCCCGCACTTCCCTCTAGGTGTCGCATGGTGGTTTGGGGGCCCCAGTGAGTGAGAGAGACCTGGGGCCCCTGGGCTGTCATGTGGACCAGTGTTTGTGATTTTAAATTTTATTTTTTGCAGCTTCTACGATGCGGTTGACAGGTGAGTGGTTAGGGAGGGGACCGTGTGGGAGATGTGCCTACACGGGGCGTCCCTGTTAAACGACGCAATTCACGATTGCGTCCAACCGAAGCCTCCCACCTGAATGCTAATCTATGTAATTCCTGCTAGGTATGGTACAGCAGGCAAAGGGTGTATGACAGTGCACCTGATTGGCTGACAAGCGTCTGCTGGCCAGATAGAGGCAGGATATTGCTCTGACTGGAAGTTAGCAATTGTGTTTGTTGCAGATGGCATTCAGTTTAGAGGTGGTGGGGTGAGTTCCCTGGAGGTGAGAGGTCCAGGGCTTGCCCGCACTTCCCTCTAGGTGTCGCATGGTGGTTTGGGGGCCCCAGTGAGTGAGAGAGACCTGGGGCCCCTGGGCTGTCATGTGGACCAGTGTTTGTGATTGAAAAAAAACATTTCTCAGCTTTTATTTACATTTAAACAAAAAGTGTCCAGTCCAAAAATATTCATACTCTTCTCAATAACCAATAGAAAAGCCTTTATTGGCTATTACAGCAATCTAACGCTTCCTATAATTGCGGACCGGCTTTTTTCATTTCTCCACAGGAATTTTTGCCCATTTATCTTTAGCAATGAGCTCCAAATCGTTCAGGTTGGAGGGTCTTCTTGTCATCACCCTGATCTTTAGCTCCCTCCGCAGATTCTCAATTGGATTCATTTCAGGACTTTGGCTGGGAGTCTGGGACACTCCAAAACGTTAATGTTGTTGTCTGCTAACCATTTCTTCACCACTTTTGCTGTGTGTTTTGGGTCATTGTCATGCTGAAATGTCCAATGGTGCCCAAGGCCAAGTTTCTCTGCAGACTCGCTGATGTTCTCATTGAGAATTCTCATGTTTTGCTCTTTTTCATGGTTCTGTTTGCTGTGATTAGGTTCCCTGGTCCATTGGCTGAAAACACCTCCAAAGCATTAGGTTCCCACCACCATGTTTGATAGTGGGGATGGTGTTCTTTGGGTTGAAGGCTTCTCCTTTTTTACGCCAAATGAATGAAACATCAATGTGACCAAACAATTCAATTTTGGTTTAATCTGACCACAACACAAAAGACCAGAAGTCTTCTTTGTCCAGATGAGCATTTGCAAAGGCCAAGCAAGCTTTTGTGTGCCTTATCTGGAGAAGTGGCTTCCTCCTTGGTCTGCATCCATGGAACCCAGCAGTGTGCAGTGTCCATTGGATTGTCTGCCTGGAGACATTGCCACCAGCAGAGCCCAGATTCACCAGGATGGCCTTGGTGGGATCCTTGGATTCTTTTTCACCTCACTATCCTCAGCCATGACTGCCCACAAACCAACTGCAGAGAGCTGCTGTTTTTCACCTGTTGAGTTGATAAAAACAGGTGTTCCCAATTAATCAGGGTAATTAGGATGCTTTAGACAGCTTGGACTATTTGGAATGGTACAGGACTTTGGATTTTCCCACAGACTGTAACAGTTTGTGAAGGGTATGAATAATTTTGGACTGGACACTTTTTGTTCAAATGTAAATAATAAAAGCTGAGAAATGTTGTTTTTCCACAATAATGCCCCTTGTACATTGTCTTATTATCTTTTGGGAGACACCTATGTAATTTCCCATAAAAAAAAATTGCTGGTTGAATAAAAGTAACTTTAAAGAGAAACTCCAACCTAGAATTGAACTTTATCCCAATCAGTAGCTGATACCCCCTTTTACATGAGAAATATAATGCTTTTCACAAACAGACCATCAGGGGCGCTGTATGACTGATTTTGTGCTGAAACCCCTCCCACAAGAAGCTCTGAGTACCGCGGTACTCTGGGCAAACTGCCACAATGTAACAATGTTCACAGACAGGAATTAGCTGTTTACAGCTGTCTCTAACAGCCAAAACAGCTAGGAGCAGCTACATAACCTGCCCACAGTAAAAATGTCACCATGTAATAAATGTTAGAATGTAAATCTGGGAGAGGAAAGATTTTACAATGAGCAAACACTGACTAAATCATTTATACATAATTATAGTAAAAAATGAAGCACTTTTTTACTACATTATTTTCACTGGAGTTCCTCTTTAAGTCAAAATTTGCCAAGGGTATGAAGAATTATGGGCAGCACTGTATGTGAGCAGTAAATATGGGTGCGGGGCTAGATTTGTAGCAAATGTATAAAAAAGATCAGGCAGCAGGGGAGTTGCCCAATTTTCATCAAAATAATTTGTAAGGCTGGGGCGACTGTTGCCAATCTATGCTTCTTTAAACCTTTTATTGCCCAGAACGTAAAACTCATTACTGGTTGTCTATGACAAATACAGTCCAAATTGAGTATCATGTATCTCTAGAAGTCAAAGAGTTAATAGTGGACCAACAGTTACCACATTTGCCATGTCTACAACATATGCCTTGAATACAATGTTTACCGTGGCAAAGGTAGTGATGCTTATTACTAAAAAAAAACCATTGCATTCTATTTCCAAGGGCTGTGGCTGCATAACCATTCTACGGGAGACAGATTCAGTAATAACAGATTTCAGCAGATGCATCCATACAGCTCAAGTAAAATAAAAGTAACGCTTTTCAGCAATATATAGATAAAAAAAAGTTTGCAATGCTATACATTTTATGCTACAGAGACCACAAGGGCGTGCATGAAAAGCGGTGCTAGGAAATGTGGTTGCCAAATTTTGGCTAGTAGAATATCAGTATAATTTACCAATATTTGACACTTAAAGAATGTAAATGTAGTAAAATATAGGAAAATAATACAGATATTTTACTATAACTTAACCTAACACTAGACTCATACAGACCCCTCCCTTATGCCTAACTCTAACCACCCCCAATGCCTAACCCTTAAAAATATCCCCCCCCACGCTTAACCTTAACTGGCCCCCTGTCCTAACCCTTAAAAATGCCCTGCATGCCTAACATTAACCCCCCCCCCCTCCGCTTAACCCCTTAACCACTTGAGGACCAGAGATTTATACCCCCCTAGTGACCAGGCCATCTTTTACAATTGGGCACTCCACAACTTTAACGATTTATTGCTTGGTCATACAACTTAGCACCCAAATTTATTTTACCCCCTTTTCTTCTCACAAATAGAGTTTTTTTTGGTGCTCTTTGATTGGTGCTACTTTTTTAAAGTTTTTTTTTATTAATAAAATAAGGGCAAAATTTGTACCCCCCAAAAAACAACCCATTTTTTTGATTCCCCCTCCCCCCCTTAATTGGCCCTAGATTGTGATACATACATTACACTACATACAGTACATAGACATATGCCTATGGTAGGGATTAGATTGTGAGCCCCTCCGAGGGACAGCTAAGTGACAAGATTACTCTGTACAGCGCTGCCTGAGATGTCAGCGCTATATAAATCAACATGAATACATAACTTACCTAAATAAACAGCCTGCCAGCGCAGATTGCTGGCTGGCAGGCTGTTCGCTGGGGTCCCCTCTGCACAGTGATGGGAGTGCGTGCTCGTGTGAGCTCCCATCAAATCGTGCCTCTCATGAAATGACGCTATATGGCAGTGCAAAGGAACAACAGAGCCACTCTGCCACCGCTATATGGCGTTAGGCTGTTGGCGAGAGGTTGAGACATATCCCTCCATGCCTAATCTTAACCGCTCTTCCCCCAAACCTTACTGACTCCAACCGCAAATCCACAGCTATTACAATAATTCTGGGGTAACACCATAGATGCCATTATAAACAGTGGCTATAGTGTGAAATTAGCAATTTATTGGGTGCCCTTAGTTGAAATTTGCTATTGCTTGGGCATCCAAATTTCACACTGTATCTGCTATTTATAAAGGCACCTGTGTGGCACCCAAGTTTCTAAAGATTACAGGCGCCCAAATTTCCTGCTTCGCCACAGGGTACCCATGTTGTATGAACATTTGTGAGCTCTGTAAAAAAAAACTTCCACTTCTTAGGTTACATATCCAAAACAGAGCAGCACAGATGGAAATAAGCACTAACATGTATCTATTATCACCCAAACCTGTTGGCCTGGTGTTTGTATGGTGTTAAGTCGAGGGGCAGCGGGACCACTAAAACTATGAATTTTAGAAAAGCAAAGTTCAATCAACTCAGGCAGGCACTAAGTTTGGTGAAATGGGATAATGTACTACAAGGGGAGGACACTGAAGGGAAATGGCAAGCTTTTAAACTTATTCTCAATCAATATTGTAGTATACGGTATATATCCCATATGGAAACAAAATGTCTAGGAATAAAAAAGGCCTCTATGGATAAATATAAAGGTTAGAGATAAAATGAAGGGGAAAAAGAATATAAGGTTCTTAAACAGGAGGGGGCCGAGGCTGCATTAAGCAATTATAAGGAGTGCAATAAAAGTTGTAAAAAAGGAATTAGGCTGGCAAAGATTGAAGCTGAAAACCAAATCGCTAGGGATATCAAATCTAACCCAAAGAAGTTTTACAAGTACATCAACTCTAAAAAAAGAAAAGTTGACTGTATTGGACTCCTAAAGGATGAGGGTGGGAACTCAATGGTGGATGACCAAGGTAAGGTAGAGTTATTAAATGCTTTCTTTGCTTCTGTCTTCACAAAGGAAACAGCACTGTTGCAAATTACAGATGCAGAAGAGCCTCAATCTTCCAACTGTAATATTAAATACTTTACACAGGAAGAAGTGAAGGCAAGACTAAACAAATAAAAAATAGACAAGGCACCTGGCCCAGATGGCATGCATCCTCGGGTCCTTATGGAATTAAGTTATAGATTAACCCCTTTATCTTATCTTTTGTGACTCTCTTTTAACTGGCAGAATCCCAGTGGATTGGCGTACAGCCCACGTTTTCCCATTATTTAAGAAGGGCAAAAAAATCAGATCCAGGAAATTATAGACCTGTAAGCTTAACATCAGTTGTATGCAAACTATTTGAGGGGTTACTAAGAGATACTATACATGACTTCATAGTAGAAAATAATCTTATTTCTCAGCATCAACATGGGTTTACTAAAGACAAGTCCTGTTTGACTAACATGCTCAGCTTTTATGAGGTAGTGAACGCTAATGTGGATATTGGGAATACTGTAGATGTGATGTACTTGGACTTTGCAAAGGCCTTCAACACTGTTCCACACAAAAGTCTAGTGCAAAAGTTGAGGGTGCAAGGACTGGGGAAGTCTGTGTGCATGGATAGGGAACTGGCTAATGGACAGAAAACAAAGAGTTGTGGTCAATGGATCATACTCAAAATGGGTGACTGTTAGCAATGGGGTCCCACAAAGGTCTGTACTGGGTCCAGTGCTTTTTCAATTTATTTATTAATGACGTAGTAGATTCAGTAGTGAGCAATGTTGCTATTTTTGCAGATGATACAAAATTGTGCAGAATCATCAGGAAGATAGGGTCATATTGCAACAGGATCTGGATAGGATGGCTATATGGGCACATAAATGGCAGATGAAATTCAAAGTTGAAAAATGTAAAGTCATGCATTTTGGTCGTACCAATTGTCTAGCACCATACAAAATAAATGGGATACAGTTGGGGACATCAAACTTGGAGAAGGACTTAGGAGTACCATACTCATCGACAACAAGTTAATTATCGTACTCAATGCCAAGCCGCTGCAGCTAAAGCTAACAAAATTATGGAATGCATTAAAAGGGAAATAAAAACTCGAGATGCTAGCATAATATTGCCCCTGTTTAACTCTCTAGTAAGGCCACATCTGGAATATGAAATTCAGTTCTGGGCACCACATTACAGGGAGGATATTGCAGTTTTAGAGCAGGTGCAGAGACGAGCAACAAAATTGATACGTGGGATGGAAGGTCTCACTTACCAAGAAAGGTTAGATAAACTGGGTTTATTTAGTCTAGAGAAAAGACTCCTTAGAGGGGATCTAATTAACATGTATAAATACATCAGAGGGCGATATAAAAGCTTGGTGGATGAGGCCTTCTCAAAGGACTAGAGGACATGATCTGTGCATAGAGGAAAAACGTTTTAGCCAGTTATTTAGGAAAGGGTTCTTTACAGTAAGAGTGATTAAGATGTGGGATGCATTGCCACAGGAAGTAAAGTGGGTTGCAAAAGTATTCGGCCCCTTTGAAGTTTTCCACATTTTGTCATATTACTGCTACAAACATGAATCAATTTTATTGGAATTCCACATGAAAGACCAACACAAAGTGGTGTACACATGAGAAGTGGAATGAAAATCATACATGATTCCAAACATTTTTTTACAAATCAATAACTGCAAAGTGGTGTGTGCATAATTATTCGCCCCCCTTTGATCTGAGTGCAGTCAGTTGTCTATAGACATTGCCTGATGAGTGCTAATGACTAAATAGAGTGCACCTGTGTGTAATCTAATGTCAGTACAAATACAGCTGCTCTGTGAGAGCCTCAGAGGTTGTCTAAGAGAATATTGGGAGCAACAACACCATGAAGTCCAAAGAACACACAAGACAGGTCAGGGATCAAGTTATTGAGAAATTTAAAGCAGGCTTAGGCTACAAAAAGATCCCACGGAGCACTGTTTAAACGATCATTCAGAAATGGAAGGAGTATGGCACAACTGTAAACCTACCAAGACAAGTCCATCCACCTAAACTCACAGGCCGAACAAGGAGAGCGCTGATCAGAAATGCAGTCAAGAGGCCCATGGTGACTCTGGACGAGCTGCAGAGATCTACAGCTCAGGTGGGAGACTTTGTCCATAGGACAACTATTAGTCATGCACTGTACAAAGTTGGCCTTTATGGAAGAGTGGCAAGAAGAAAGGCATTGTTAACAGAATGCATAAGAAGTCCCGTTTGCAGTTTGCCACAAGCCATGTGGGGGACACAGCAACCATGTGGAAGAAGGTGCTCTGGTCAGATGAGACCAAAATGGAACTTTTTGGCCAAAATGCAAAATGCTATGTGTGGTGGAAAACTAACACTGCACATCACTCTGAACACACCATCCCCACTGTCAGATATGGTGGTAGCAGCATCATGCTCGGGGGGTGCATCTCTTCAGCAGGGACAGGGAAGCTGGTCAGAGTTGATGGGAAGATGGATGGAGCCAATTACAGGGTAATCTTGGAAGAAAACCTCTTGGAGACTGCAAAAGACTTGAGACTGGGGTAGAGGTTCACCTTCCAGCAGGACAATGACCCAAAACATAAAGCCAGGGCAACAATGGAATGGTTTAAAACAAAACATATCTATGTGTTAGAATGGCCCAGTCAAAGTCCAGATCTAAATCCAATCGAGAATCTGTGGCAAGATCTGAAAACTGTTGTTCACAAACGCTGTCCATCTAATCTGACTGAGCTGGAGCTGTTTTGCAAAGAAGAATGGCCAAGGATTTCAGTCTCTAGATGTGCAAAGCTGGTAGAGACATACCCTAAAAGACTGGCAGCTGTAATTGCAGCAAAAGGTGGTTTTACAAAGTATTGACTCAAGGGGCCGAATAATTACGCACACCCCACTTTGCAGTTATTTATTTGTAAAAAAAATGTTTGGAATGATGTATGATTTTCGATCCACTTCGCACATGTACATCACTTTGTATTGGTCTTTCACGTGGAATTCCAATAAAATTGATGCATGTTTGTGGCAGTAATGTGACAAAATGTGGAAAACTTCAAGGGGGCCGAATACTTTTGCAACCCACTGTAGTTATGGCAAATTCTATACCTGCATTTAAAGGGGGCTTAGATGCTTCCCTTGCGTTGAAAGACATCCATGGCTACAATTACTAGGTAATGCCCAAGGGATTTTATCTGATTGCCATCTGGAGTCGGGAAGGAATTTTTTCCCTTTTGCGGCTAATTGGACCATGCCTTGTGAGGGTTTTTTGCCTTCCTCTGGAACAACAGGGATATGTGAGGGAGCAGGCTGGTGTTGTGCTTTGTTCTCTGGTTGAACTCAATGGACGTATGTCTTTTTTTCCACCCAAATAACTATGTAACTATGTAGCTATATGTGTAAGGTAAACTTAGCATGTGAGGCTAAATATTGCCTTAGAAATTGCATTAGCAATAGCAATCAAAACGGCGCATAGACAGGCTCAGGGCGCTTAGATAGTCGCATAGCAGGGTTGCTAAGGCAACTGCATAAACAGAGAGGGGAATGTTCTGGAAGCACTGCGTGAGCCAGAGTGGCGCACAGCGCAGGTGCAGAGGGGCAGAGCACGCGAGACACAGTCTGAGGGAACTGGTTAAAACCAGTTCTCCTCACAGTGCACTCTTCAGTCAGTCAGTCAGCGGCGGTGAGGGAGGAAGGAAAGGCCAGCATGAGCAGCCATAGCAGCCACCCCATGAGGCAGAGTTGGGGCCGGGCGGCTGCATCCATACCACCAGCAGAGCAGGGACAGCAGAGTGACAGAGCCCAGGCAGTGCCCGGAGGCAGCGTTGGAGAGACAGCAGGCAAGATCCAGGTGAGCGCAGGAGAAGAGAGATCCTGTTAGGCCAGTTGAGTACAGGCCTTGCGCCAGCATCAAGCCACAGGTTGCGATCAGAAAAGGGCCAGAGTTCAGTGGAGTTTGTCTGAGTATAGTGACAGTTAACCCCAGCATGCTGAAAGGCATATTCTGAAGAAAGTGGAGTGACTAAAATCTGCCTGTCTGCTAAAGCCTTAAAGAAACAGTGACATTGTGATGATAATAAGTTCATTAATGCAAGATAATATTGCACTGCCTAAGAAACAGAGACTGCAACCAAGTATATTAACCTTCCTGGCGGTAACCCCGAACGTAGTTCGGGGTAAGCCGCGCAGGAGGTTTTCTCAGGCCCTGCTCGGCCGATTTTCTTAATTTATTTTTTTGCTGGACGCAGCTAGCACTTTGCTAGCTGCGCCAGCACACCGATCGCAGCCCGCGCCCGATCGCCGATATCCGTCACGGCGCACGCCCTCCCAGACCCCGTGCGCTGCCTGGCCAATCAGTGCCAGGCAGCGCCGAGGGGTGCATCGGGACTCCCAATGATGTCACGACGTCGCTGACGACGGGGGAAGCCCTCCAGGAAATCCCGTTCTTTGAACGGGATTTCCTGATCGAAGCGAGCGGGGGGATGCCGCTGAGCAGTGGCTATCATGTAGCGAGCCCTGGGCTCGCTACATGATTTAACAAAAAAAAAACAAAAAAACTGCTGCGCTGCCTCCTGGCGGAATTTTTCGTACCGCCAGGAGGGTTAAGTGTGAGTGAATCCTGTCACCAAAAGAGCCTCTAACCGAACCCCCTCAGAGATAATATACCTCAGCCGTTAGCAGTGGTCCTGACTCAGAGACATTTGCCTGTCAGCCTGCTCAGTTCATAAGTCATCAGATGATTTGTTCTTCAGTTACTTACTAAAAGCCTGATGTGAGAAGTGAATCAAAGTGCTATTTTGTGTTACTGGAGTGCACGGCCTAAGAAAGAGAAAGAGAGCAAAAGCCGTGGAGATAAAGAGAACCTGTCAGTGAAATGTAACTAGATCTGTTAACCTGTCAGCAGTCAAGGAGAAGATTGGTGGTGGAACTACATTGCATACTGTGTTACTAAGAGAACTACAGTGGAGAGCGGAGTGACATCTGACAGAGATAAAGAGTTAACAAAGTTGGAGATACAAGTTTTGCAAATACCAAAAAGTAGAGCTTATTTAGCACAGAGTTCAAATAGTATAAGAAAAGAGTGATTTTGAAGATTTTCAAAATTCCAATAAAATTGATGCATGTTTGTGGCAGTAATGTGACAAAATGTGGAAAACTTCAAGGGGGCCGAATACTTTTGCAAGCCACTGTAGCTTGGACTTGGCAACAAGAGACTGAGACTGTATAGGAACTGAATTGCTCAGTAGACCTTTCCCTACCCAAGCCCCTATACCTCAGTGAATGGTACTGTGTTGTACTGAAAAGTGGTTGATGATTGTAAAAGAAGATCTGTTGTAGCTCAATTTATATGTAAAAGTGTTTGTGTAACTTAATCTTTATATCCCACAGCTTTTACCGGTGCACCGGCTGTGAAGAGAAGAAGATTGTATTTTGACCTGTGATGTGCAAGGAAAGTGTATATTTGTGTTAAAAAGTGTTACTGGTTGAGGAAAATTACCAGTGGCCATTGTTACGGTCACAAATAAATCCTTGATATTCAAGTCAGTGTCTGATGGATTCCTCTCAGCCGGGGCTGAACGCTAAGGATAAATCATTAGCAGAGACAATGTAACACCTTGGTCAAACTTCAAAGAAATTGATGAAGAAGTCACATCAAGCATCCTCCTTCACCTCTGCCTAACTACCTGTGACCTGGATCCTGGCCCAACACAGTTCATGTTGAACTGCCCCATCCTGTTCGTACCGGTATTCCTCAAAATTGTTAACTGTTCCTTACAATCAGGGATATTTCCTGCTTTACTGAAGGAAGCAATCAGGCCTCTCCTCAAAAAAACCCTCCCTGGACCCAGATGCAATGACCAGCTACAGACCTGTCTCTAACCTGGAGCTGGGAAAAAAGGGCGCAGGCAGCTAGTGGACAAAAAGGGCGCCGCCATTCACTCCCATAATAAATAACGTTTAATGGGCGCCGAGCAGGAAAAAAGGGCGCCGGAGCTAAATAAAGTTTACAAACGGCGCCCGGAGATGTTTAATGATTTATAACTAAGCTTGTGGTGATTTACGTTTATAAAATGCACCCGTGCCGAATAACGTTTATGAAAATACTAAACATATTTATCTTATTTAAATAATTAAAACATTATTTAAAGTTTTATCCCTTACTGTTTGTAAAACATTATTATTCACAAAATAAAGCGATCAGTACGTAACGTAAATTGCAAAATATTTTTTGCATCCACAATTACTAAAAAAATATTATCCACATAATAAAGGGGGGTCTTAGGTTTAGGCACCAACAGGGGGGTCTTAGGTTTAGGCACCAACAGGGGGGTCTTAGGTTTAGGCACCAACAGAGGGGTCTTAGGTTTAGGCACCAACAGGGGGGTCTTAGGTTTAGGCACCAACAGGGGGGTCTAGGGGTTAGGGATAGGTTCAGGGAGGTTTACTTAGGCACCAACACGGGGGGTCTTAGGTTTAGGCACCAACAGGGGGGGTCTTAGGTTTAGGCACCAACAGGGGGGTCTTAGGTTTAGGCACCAACAGGGGGGTCTAGGGGTTAGGGATAGGTACAGGGAGGGTTCTGTGTAAGAGTAGGCTTAGGTATAGTTTTAGTAAAATTTTAGTAATAATTACTAATGTTTTACAACACTTATTATGAACGTAGTTATATTTATATCATCCTTATAAAGAATATTTTCAGATTTTATTATAAGAACAAACCATAAATGAAGGTTATTCACAATAATATATACAATTATAACAATTAAACATATATTATTGTTTTTTTAATAAACGTAATTATAAGTTTAACTTTTGAAACAGGGAAGATTAACGTTTTCACAATTTCCGATTTCATAAACATTATTTAATGATTTATAATTTTGTTAAACATTATTTGTAAACGAAATATAGCACACTATTTGTATAAACCCTATTAATGATTAATTATTATTTAGAGTTTACACCCCGCGCCCTTTTTGTCCGGGCGCCCTTTTTGTACATACGCCTCTAACCTCCCCTTTCTGGGCAAGCTAATTGAAAAAGCTGTTTACCTCCAGCTAGAAGCCAAAATCCTACAAAACAACAGTTATGACACATTCCAGTCTGGCTTCAGGAAACACCACAGCACTGAAACTGCCCTCATCCAAATATGCAACCACTTGCTCATGGCAAGAGACAGAGAAGAGTGCTCGATCCTCATACTGCTAGACCTTTCTGCAGCCTTTGATACAGTTGACCACGACATCTTGATAAACAGGCTACATAAATACTGCAGCATTGATGGCATAGTTCTTCAGTGGTTCCAATCCTTCTTGAGTGGCAGAACCCACAAAGTGTCTATGGGGCCCTTCCTGTCCACCCCTGTATCACTTAAGTATGGGGTGCCCCAGGGCTGAATCCTCTCTCCCCTGCTTTTCACGATTTACATGTTACTGCTTGAAAAACTAATCCAAAAACATGGCCTGACATACCACTGCTATGCAGACGACACCCAACTATATCTTTCCTTCAAGCCTGGTGTGACAGACCCAACTCTAACTATAAATGCCTGCTTACGTGAACTACAGCAATGGATGAATGACAACTGGCTGAAACTAAATGCAGACAAAACTGAAGTCCTTCTGATTGGAGGGTAGAGCATGATAACAAAACAACTTAACTTGCAGTCTTCACCACTGGGAATAGGAGGCACGGATTTACGCAGCTCCGATCTTGTGCGTAGCCTGGGAGTTCTAATTGATGGGGATTTAAACTTCAGAACTTAAATCTCTGCTGTGGTGAAATCATCCTATTTTCACCTGAAGAACATTGCAAAAATCAAGCACCTCATCCCCCCAGAAGATCTGCCAACCTTAGTCCATGCCTTCATCACATCCCGACTGGACTACTGTAATGCTCTCTACACTGGCCTTCCAAAAAAGGTCTTGTACCGCCTACAGCTGATACAGAATACTGCTGCCAGACTGCTAACCAACCAACCCCGTCACTGCCACATAACGCCAGTCCTGCACTCCCTTCACTGGCTACCTATAGAATGGAGGGTCCTATTTAAGATCGGCCTACTGACATTTAAATCCCTGAATAATCTAGGCCCTGGATACATGAAAGATATGTTGCAGCTACGTAGCAATCCCCACATTCTCAGATCCACAGGTTCTAATAATCTAGTCATACCCAGAGTCCACTTGGAAACTTTTGGTCCCAGAGCCTTCTGTCATGCTGCCCCTACGTTTTGGAACTCCTTACCTCAACAGATCAGGACAGCTCCATCCCTGGCCGTGTTTAAATCCAGACTGAAAACCCACCTGTTCAGTTTGGCATTTGCAAAAATATAACTTTTGTTGTGTGAATACTTCATCCTACTAACTACTGAATCTGAGAGAGCCTAAGCGCTTTGAGTCCTATGGGAGAAAAGCGCTATAGAAATGTTATTGTATTGTATTGTATAAATCGGGTTACACAGGACTCTGGATGTAAAAGACATACATTAACAACTGTTTGCACAAGCTGTGCCTCACAGAGGATCTCATCACTCCCCAGCAAACTGTCACTCCTGTAATATTCATTTCAAAGGCTCATTGCTGAAACATTTGATATACAGACTTGTTCCCCAGACCTGTGAAGAGTCCTAGTCCATCTGACCAGCTGGAACTGCTCATCTGCTGGCTACTACATCCATCTATTAGTGGGCAGAGAGTAGGCTTTGTGAACACAGTGAACCCTCTCCTCTCTTCCTGCAGCTGCAAGACAGAATCCAGTCCTGCATCAGCCGCTGAACAAAAATACACAGGAGCCCTAGTATGCCCACTCCTGCTCTAGCCAGAGCCACATCAAATGTTGTCACTCCCTCCTTTTTGATTGGCTGGCCACAGCAGCACCAGCATTGACTAATCGAAGATAGTATTGGCTAGAATCTCCCCTGTTAGATTTACCTGCCAGATACATTTTTTTCCAACATGTTGGAAAAAAATTATCTGGCAGTTAAATCTAACAGAAAATTGTACGGTGTGCACTTAGCATTGTATGTAGTAAGTGAGGCCCAACCCACCTTGCAATTTAGATATAGATAATACCTAAATAAGTAACTGACTGGTTCTTGGGCATTTACCTCTCTAGATAAACTGAAGAATCTGATATTGAAAGCTAGCGATATCTTGCTCTGAAACAGATATGGGGAGAGCACTAAACAACGCATTCACTTAAGCTGGCCAAACACAAAGATTTTCACCCAATATTCCAAAACGATAAATTCCTTTTTAAAAAAGAATCAATTCAGAAGGAATTGATTGCTACCACACACTTCACATCAATTTCCAATAGATTCCAGTAAGGAATCTACTGAAAATGGGCCGAAGTGCAGCATTGCACTGTTTGATGCAGTGCCACACTCTGAGCCATTGATCTACATATGCTCTCCCCTGGCGCCGATCGGCCTACATTTTTTGTCCTGTCCGATCAATACTTTTGATTGATTTTTGGTCAAAGTCAATAAAATATAGATCGATCTGACATTTTGGGGATTGATTCCCTGCAGATGAGTCTAATTCAGGGAATCGAATGGGAAAATGCGTACATTTGAATACGGCGCTGGTAGACTTGGGCGCAGGATCCAGCTGTTAAATGGCTGGTCCTGCTTCTGCACAAGTCCGGGGCGTTTTAATTACTATTCCCCCTCCAGGCCGACATGGATAGTGGGGGAATGAAATAATTCGGCTTCCAGCGATTGCTGGAGGCCGAATTATTGTGTTTTTTAAGCAAATTCGGCTCCGTCTTCTGACGGAGCCGACCTTCCTCACTGAGCGCCGCTATAGACTGATTCCCATTACAGTCTATGGCGGCGCTGGCTGCACCCAAATCTAGCAGCGCTGAAAAGCACTGCTCCGGGGAAAATTGATGAGTGTATGGGCACCTTATGTTATACAAGTTAGAAAGAATAGTGATCTTTACTGAGTTAAGTTCCTAATGTTATTGTTAATAGGTCATGAAGTAAAGAGAATTCAGAAAAAGATTCATATTTGTGAAAAACAGGCATTAAATGCACTAAGCAACATTAATGATTTAATCCCAATGTCACATGAGGTCAGCAACACAAAATAGTAGTGGGTGGGTGAAACTCTGATATAACATTTAATAAAGATGTGTTTTCCTCCATTTTATTACTCATACAGTTATTATATTTGCTTTTGTGCACAAGTATTATTGTCTGTCTACAAATTACAAATTTCCAAAGTGTAGTTTATCTTTCCCTGAAAGTTGCCATTGCATTTTATTCCAGCTGCTTTTTATTACATATTAAAATCTTCTAGTGAGCTGTTCTGAGCTGCGTGTATGCCTGAAGCAGAGAGAGCTTCTCAGAGAGTGTTTTGAGTTGTTTACACACAAATGTAACAACATTGAAATGTAAACGAAGATACCGTTATCCCCAGTCAGGATGCGGATTTCAAGCTGAAGAGCCTTTGCATAGCAGGACAAAGTGCTGTGTTCAACTGTTTCAGTGATGTTCTGCTTAAAAAAAACTGTGATAGTAGCTTTAAAGTTGTAAGGAATCTCTTAGAGCAAAGTAGAAATGCTGACTTTCAGACAACTTTAACTGTGGCTAATAGCTAACACAGCTGCACTTTGCTCTCACTATAGCTGCCATATAGCACATTAGTAGCCTTAGATGTGCTGCAAATGATCCATAGCTTACTGCCGACAAATCTTAACTTTACATTTACACTTTTCCTTGCCTCTTTCTCAGGTTCCCAGGTTTTTGGCCAAGTGCAATACTTGCCTGTGATACCTCATTATTACCTTTGGAACAGTAAAGGGGATTATCATTATCCATCCATCAGCAGATTCAGTTAAAAACTCAGAGTAATCTTTTTACAGGATGTTTCTTGTAAACACTCTATTTAGCAAAAAAGCAAGATATGATAAAGGTGTACTTAGTCTAATACTTTAATTTCAGCTGCATCTATTTTAGGCATCCATAAGCATTTGGTCAATCAGTGGTAAAAGTGGGAAATGATATAGATTTCTGTGAATGGCTAAAATTTTCAGAAGGAAACATGATACATTAAAAAAGTCAAAGGTTAATGCAACCTAGGCAAGATTGTGTGCTTACAGAGCTGTTACATTAGCAGAAATTGTAGGTACAAAATGAAGTCCATGGCTTGAACAGTTTACCATGCGCTTCCAGCACTCGCATTGCTCAGGGTAGACATCCAGTGCTAAGAAAGAAACATAATAACATATTTAAAACTATGTTTATATATCTTCCATATCTAGCCTATTGGCGTAAAAATATATTTACTTGAGTAAAATTTTATTGGGTCTATTGAGAACCATTAAAAATGTTTCTCAAGTAAATATATTTTTATGCCGATAGGTCAACTTTTATAAAGACATTCATTGACTTTATATGCATTGGGTGGATTAAAGCTTTGTGTGTATACACATAGGGTCATTTTTTTCACAAATTGGGCTTGATTCACTAAGACAAATAGCATGCCTTATCAAAGTTAGCACGCCTTATCAGAGTAGCATAGCGAGCGCTACAAACCCGCAGGGGCTCAGGGCAGGACAAGTGGAGCTCTCATCATTGGCAATTAGCAGGCATAAGTTTGCTATGCTACTCTAATAAGGCGTGCTAACATTGATAAGGCATGCTAACTTTGATGAGGCATGCTAACTTTGATGAGGCATGCTACTTGTCTTAGTGAATCAAGCACATTGTCTGTATAATTAGTAAATGCTATAAAATTATTTTTAAATATCTCAGATGCACTGGCAGCAATATTACTCAGATAAAACAGGGGTTATTGCAGGCTGCTATAATCTATTCCACAACTACTCCAAAAAATAAAAACAATTTACACTAGTAACACAGCATATGATGCAGTGGCGTACCTAGGGCATTTGACACCCGGTGCTAGGTATTGAAAGACACCCCCCCACCCACGGTCCACCACCTGCGGCGCGCCTTTCTCCAGAAAATTCACATCATTGCGCAGCTTTTCTCCAGAAAATACACAAAATGTCAGAAGCTTTCAACATAAAATACACGTAATGCGAGAACATTTCACCAGACATTACACGTTATGTGAGCAGATTTCACAAGAAAATACATTCAATCATGTCGGCAGATTTGACCAGAAAAAAATCATTCAATCTTGCGGTAGATTTGACCAGAACATACACAATGTCAGCACCAGATTTCACCACAAAATACACAATATCGGTAGTTAAACTGACCACAAAATACACAATGACGGTAGTTAAACTGACCACAAAATACACAATGACGGTAGTTAAACTGACCACAAAATACACAATGACGGTAGTTAAACTGACCACAAAATACACAATGGCGGTAGTTAAACTGACCACAAAATACACAATGACGGTAGTTAAACTGACCACAAAATACACAATGTCGGCAGTTAATCTGACCACAAAATACACAATGTCGGTAGCAGATCTGACCACAAAATACACAATATCGGTAGCAGATTTGAGTGTTGGCAAGCTGATAGCCTGGTGGGTAGGTGGTTAAGAGTGAGCAGCCTGATTGCCTAGTGGGTAGGTGGGCAGCCTGCTGGGTAGCAGTGGTGGGTAGGGGGGCAGCAGTGGTGGGTAGGTGGGCAGCCTGCTGAGTAGCCTGGTGGGTAGGTGGGCAGCAGTGGTGGGTAGGTGGGTAGCATGGTGGGTAGCCTGGTGGGTAGGGGGGCAGCAGTGGTGGGTAGGTGGGCAGCCTGCTGGGTAGCAGTGGTGGGTAGGTGGGCAGCAGTGGTGGGTAGGTGGGCAGCCTGCTGGGTAGCCTGGTGGTTAGGTGGGCAGCCTGCTGGGTAGCAGTGGTGGGTAGGTGGGCAGCAGTGGTGGGTAGGTGGGCAGCCTGCTGGGTAGCCTGGTGGGTAGGTGGGCAGCCTGCTGGGTAGCCTGGTGGGTAGGTGGGCAGCAGTGGTGGGTAGGTGGGCAGCAGTGGTGGGTAGGTGGGCAGCAGTGGTGCATAGGTGGGTAGCAGTGGTGGGTAGGTGGGCAGCCTGCTGGGTAGCCTGGTGGGTAGGTGGGCAGCCTGCTGGGTAGCCTGGTGGGTAGGTGGGCAGCAGTGGTGGGTAGGTGGGCAGCAGTGGTGGGTAGGTGGGCAGCAGTGGTGCGTAGGTGGGTAGCAGTGGTGGGTAGGTGGGCAGCAGTGGTGGGTAGATGGGCAGCCTGCTGGGTAGCCTGGTGGGTAGGAGGGCAGCAGTGGTGGGTAGGTGGGCTGCAGCGGTGGGTAGGTGGGCAGCAGCGGTGGGTAGGTGGGCAGCAGCGGTGGGTAGGTGGGCAGCAGTGGTGGGTAGCCTGGTGGGTAGGTGGGCAGCCTGCTGGGTAGCCTGGTGGGTAGGTGGGCAGCAGTGGTGGGTAGGTGGGCAGCAGTGGTGGGTAGCCTGGTGGGTAGGTGGGCAGCAGTGGTGGGTAGGTGGGCAGCAGTGGTGGATAAGTGGGCAGCAGTGGTGGGTAGGTGGGCAGCAGTGGTGGGTAGGTGGGCAGCAGTGGTGGGTAGCCTGCTGGGTAGCCTGGTGGGTAGGTAGGCAGCAGTGGTGGGTAGATGGGCAGCCTGCTGGGTAGCCTGGTGGGTAGGTGGGCAGCAGTGGTGGGTAGGTGGGCAGCAGCGATGGGTAGCCTGGTGGGTAGGTGGGCAGCAGCGGTGGGTAGGTGGGCAGCAGCGGTGGGTAGCCTGGTGGGTAGGTGGGCAGCAGCGGTGGGTAGGTGGGCAGCAGCGGTGGGTAGCCTGGTGGGTAGGTGGGCAGCAGCGGTGGGTAGGTGGGCAGCAGCGGTGGGTAGCCTGGTGGGTAGGTGGGCAGCAGTGGTGGGTAGGTGGGCAGCAGCGGTGGGTAGCCTGGTGGGTAGGTGGGCAGCAGCGGTGGGTAGGTGGGCAGCAGCGGTGGGTAGCCTGGTGGGTAGGTGGGCAGCAGCGGTGGGTAGGTGGGCAGCAGCGGTGGGTAGCCTGGTGGGTAGGTGGGCAGCAGTGGTGGGTAGGTGGTGGGCAGCAGCGGTGGGTAGGTGGGCAGCAGCGGTGGGTAGCCTGGTGGGTAGGTGGGCAGCAGCGGTGGGTAGGTGGGCAGCAGCGGTGGGTAGCCTGGTGGGTAGGTGGGCAGCAGTGGTGGGTAGGTGGTGGGCAGCAGCGGTGGGTAGGTGGGCAGCAGCGGTGGGTAGCCTGGTGGGTAGGTGGGCAGCAGCGGTGGGTAGGTGGGCAGCAGCGGTGGGTAGCCTGGTGGGTAGGTGGGCAGCAGTGGTGGGTAGGTGGTGGGCAGCAGCGGTGGGTAGGTGGGCAGCAGCGGTGGGTGGCCGGGCCGGTGCACCTGTAAAAGAAAAAAACCCATTCACTTACCTGCAGATGAAACCTCTCTTCCGAGTCCCAGGCAGCCTCCGCAGCTCCTCTTGAATGTCCCGCGCCGTCTCCTGCTGCGTCATCAGTGCAGGGCTACGGGAAGATGGCCACCGAAGCCCGCACTGGAGACAAAAATAGACGGCAAGATGGCGTCGGCGGCCATCTTGCCGTCTATTTTTGTCTCCAGTGCGGGCTTCGGCGGCCATCTTCCCGTAGCCCTGCTCGGGTAAACTGAGGGCGGCTATCAGCCGCCCTGTCAGTAGAGATGGGAAGTTCGGATCTTTTCAATGATCCGGATGATTCGAATCGGATCATTGAAGAGATCCGGATCTTTGATCCGAATCTCGGATCATTTTACTACAGGAAGCATTCGGGGGTGAAATGAACAGCAGGACAGGTCTGTGGACAGGAGAAGGGGAGGGGGGTGGACACACAGAGAAGGGGAGAAGATGGACAGAGGGCAGGGAGTGGACAGAGATAGGAGGAGGGACGAGCAGAGTGAGAGCAGAAATGTTTGCACGTAATACCCACATGCTGAAGTCATATGCTTTACATATATTTCACCTATATGTTCATCTGTACACTTTGAAAGAAAAGGTCGCACAGTGAAAGAAAGCATTCCCAGAAGATAAGTGCAGCTGTTTAGTGCCGAGTGCAGGAGGATTATATTGCCTTTCAATCACACTGTCTGCAAAGTTACTGAGCTGTGCTGAGCTGAGCCAAAAGTTTCCAATGTGATCACTGTGCACAACTACGGAACAGACAGCCTATAATGGGCAGCACATTGCAGCCAGTATGTGTGCTCTACACATATCTGGCAGTGGCACCCATGTCCCCTCTCTCTCATCTACCCGTCTCCCTGCAAGGCTGCCTCCCATCCAACAGAGCGATCCCTGCTTCCAGGACCCCGCTGCCCGCTGAGAGGGGGCGTGTCGCTCCTGGCCCCGCCCCCTTTGCGATCCGAATCGTTCATTTTGATGATTCGGATGATCGACTCATAAAATAGATTCGGATCAAAGATCCGAATCGTTCATGATCCGGACAACACTACCTGTCAGTGCCCGTTCTGCCCTTGGAGGGGAAGCGCCGAAGGAGGGGACCCAGGTGAGGGAGATGTGGGGGGGTATTTCCCCCCTCCCCGCCGACGCTGCCACCCCTCCTTCAGCGCTGCTTCCCCTCCTGTGTCATCAAGGCTTCTGGGGAGGCCTTGATGACACCCCCCCTGGAGCTGACACCCGGAGCGGAGCGCTCCTGGCCGCCCCATGGTAGGGACGCCACTGATATGATGTGCTGCTTTCTTATTATTCTGAAATTTAGGCCTTATTCAGATGAAATGTAATTTTGCGCTGTACCTGTTTTATTGTTCATGGTGAGTATGATGCCGCAAAAAGGTTAAATGTGCATGACTGATAAGTACATACTTCTCTAGACAACACATCAGTGTTCACAAATAGTACACACAAAGGCTTTTAAATATTGCATAACTATGAAGCACAAAGCCACAGTTTATGTTATTCTTCAACATGCTTCTGCATACTGAAAACCACTAGTGTGAATGAGTATTCCACAGCCCCAGCTTGACACAAATTGTGTGAACTGTGCAAATCTGGCCAATATCAAAGTGACCAAGCAACAAGCAAATTCTCATGGGATCAAGCAGTGTTATGAGACATACTCTACTCTTTCAGTCATTCACACCTCATTCTGTTTTGCTGGAATAAAATTCTTCTGTGCTCTATATCAGAGGAACACACTGGCACGCTTGTGCTGATTGATTGGACAAAAGGGTGGCTTACCACATTCGTAGCTGTGTGTCTCTTCCTCCTGAATTGCTTGATTGACTCGGGCACTCTGAATGGTGTCAAATAACTTGGGCCAACCACTGTTATCCACTGAAAATGAGGATATACAATTAATTCAGTTTCATAGTGAAAATAACAAAATTCAAAGGTCAAAGCCCCAAAAAACTCAAAAGGCTATTTCTAATAAAATTCAGGTTGATAAGTGAATAGAAACAATATATAGAAACAAAATAGTTAAGATTACCTGTGGGCCAACTTTCAGTCCATACTGCACAACATTTTTATGCGTACGTATGTTCCCGATGGTGTTGAGATGGGTGCGGAGGACGCCGAGAGACGGCTCTCCCTGTGCACAACAAAGTAGAGGAATATAACAAATATATTCCCCTACTGATTAACTAGTTTGTCTCCTGGTTGTATAATTGCCAGCACCAAAATCACAGTGTTTCCCCCTAGCGCCACTAGACCCGTATTAACATTATGGTCCATGGCAGCGCCCACCTGGCAGTATTACTGACCCATGTGCATAATGCACCTGGCCTCAGGAACACAATGTGCAGAATAGCACACCCAGCCAGATTACCAGCCAGGATAAGGAGAGAACGGAGCAGCCAGAGAGGATGGTGAGGGACCCCATGCACCTCATGGGGCTGAAGGAAGCCCTAGGTAAGTATAAATACACCCATATTAAACATCTCAAACAATCTAAACAATACTATAGCATAGAAGCCAGTAGATTAATAAATGCTAAGGATAGTTCTTATAATCAGTAAAATATTTTTTTTGTTCCAAGCCCAAAGTTTGTCTCGTACATATTCAAGAAGGGGGGGCAAATTAACAGGAATAAAGTCAGCGGGCACTTTAGAAATCTTAATTCCTAAATATGTCATAGAGTCAACCTGGAGAGGACAGAGGCCTGGGTCTCCATAGGCATGCAGTGAAAAATGGCATGGGATAAATAAGGGCACACGGAGATGCCGATAAAGTTATTTAAAACGCTATTTACCGTTTTAATCAAACTGCGCTGCAGCTTACTCCTCCTGCTTCTATTGAAGCCCCGTCATAGCACCGGAAGACTTTTCTGGATGATCGGCTCAGGCAAGTGCCTGCAGTCGCGATGGTTGCAGAGGCAGGACTGTGTGCTGATAGCCCCATAGTTCCCCGAGCTGTTACCTCTCCTTTGCCTGACCAAAAATCATGGAGCACAGTGCAAGCTGGTCAGGCAAAGGAGCGGTAACAGCTCCGGAACTGTGGGGCTATCAGCGCACAGTCCTGCCTCTGCAATCATCGCGGCTGCAGGCACTTGCCTGAGCCGATCATCCAGAAAAGTCTGCCGGTGCTATGACGGGGCATCAATAGAAGCAGGAGGTGTAAGCTGCAGCCCAGTTTGATTAAAACAGTGAATAGCGTTTTAAATAACCTGCACCAATTTTTAACAGTTAAAACGCTAAATAGCGTTTTATAATGTAAGTGAATGTGGTGCCATTATTGTACCGGCTGTGCTGTGCGCCATTATTATCTGCTCCGCTCCAGAGGGGTGAATACTGAATATATCTACCAGGAAAAGCAATTTACATGTGTTTTTGATTACCTTCCTATGTGCAATGCAACTAGAAAAAAAGATCCTTATTATCAGTTCACTAATACACTACTACCCTGTACAGTATTTTATAAAGCCCCACTTTACAAAACTTTTTTTTTTTTTTTTTAAATAGGAAATACAGACAAGTTCTTAGTACGAATGGCACTAAATATACCGATGTCTATCTCATCATGTCACATTCTACTGCAGGTGTGCTTTAAATTTAGGTTCTTGTCTTGCAAGAGGATTCTGTTCTTAACAGTTATAATGATGTGGCAACTCAATTGGAGCAGAGGGTATAGACTGAATGTAATTCGAATTACCATCAGTGGCCTATACTGTATTAGGAATAATAAAGGAGCCCAGCAGATTTTTTTATATGTAAGATAAGTGTGGATTTAGAGCTAGAGAAACACTAAAATCTGAGGTTATACTTTGAAGTACATTACCTATTTTCCTTAATGTAAATGCAAAGATGATTTCCATATTGTCTATGTGTGTTTATCCACTTATAAGTTTACATTATTCTGCTCATTGATCCACTCCCCCGCCTCCAAGTCTCCTCTCTGTCTGACTCCAGGCTGGATTTCAAAGATCCGCTTATCTAAAAACCTGTTATCTCCCATAGAGTACGCCATTAATAAACATATTTTCCTCACAATCTCACCAATATTTTATTATGTTATCTATTTTCACTTCAGTCATGTCACAAATAATATATCCCAGTTATGAATGATCAATGAAAAAACAGCTCAAAGTATAAAAATGACTCGATTAACCAAAAGTCATGAACTGGTTGGTTTGTTAGATATTAAAAATTGAGAGAAATTTAGTTATGAATGGAGAATAATTTGGTAAAACTAAGAATTTTTTTGTGCCATTAAGTTTAATAACATTTTAAGGTACCCGCAGCATGTCTGTTACATACTTTGTTTGCTGTACATCTGGGCATGTCTGCGCTGATGCATGCTAAGCAGTATTTTATTTTCAGTCTAAGAGTTTTTGTTGCATGAAAGCTATGACATCACAACTAAAAGGAGCCAGAAATGTATTAATGAAAAGCCTTATGCATCGATTCCTCTGCCCAGATTAGTTAAAATGGAGTTCTCTCTGAGACCCTTCAGATCAGGAATGGAATGTCCTGGCCATGAATCATTTAGCTATTGCATTGAGACAGAATGAGGCTATCCATGGTGTGGATGTGAGGTATAATCAGCATATGGTAGCGCATAAAGTAGTGATTTATGCAAATAACCTTTTAATTTATGTCACCCAGCCCATCATTTCTCTCCCACATATAAAAGAAGAATTTGAGGTATATGGCAGGCTGAGTAACTTCAAGGTCAAGAATGTCTCTCTTCCCAGTCAGGTCTGGTCCTATATAGGTTCCCCTTTCATTTTAAATGTCAATATTTGGCTATAACTTATCTAGGTGCTTTATCAAATGCCCTGAAAATGTATATTCTATCTAAATTAATGTATATGTTCCAGGCAATCGCCATACGCTTACCCACCCACTTCTTCGCGGCCCTACGTTCCTCCACTTGCCACATTGTATGGGCACCTGGGAGATCTAGCATAAAGCTCCCTTCATTAATTAGATCAAAGGTTTAAAAACAGTTTCAAACAGGTGGAGTGGGTTTACCAGACCTTTCCTTTTACCATAAGGCTGCTCTTATTTTAAAAGATGTGCCCTGGAACCCATCTTTATATAGACCTTTGAAGACTGAACTTCCGTTTCTAGCTGTCCATGCTCTGAAATGTTGGAACTGATTTCGACCATAGTTAAAACTGTCTCCAACTATTAGCTCACCTACCCCTTTATTTGATAATCCCTCATTTCCTGCCAGGGTATCAGCTACTAGGCTATTTAGGTGGACCAGACATGACTGACCAAGACTAAAAGATGTTGATGTTATGTTTCCACCCCTTGATTCCTTTGCTAATCAAAATTGTATACTTTTACATCAGTTCAGAGGTTTCTAAAATAATTGTTCCACCTAGGGTTATGTTAAAAAAAATTTTTTTTACAGACTTTGAACGTCTTTATTCTATGGTCAAGAAACCTACTCATTTACTTTCTCAGGTTTATGCCTTGCTGAGAGATAGCACCTACAATGGACCTCTTCCCTGCAGTATATGATAAATTGGGAATCTGCTTTAAACCGACAATTTTCCCCTCAGGATTGGACTGGACTGGATTGCAAGATATTCTCTAATTATACGCATACCCTCCCTCTAAATGCTAACCACTATTGTGGCGTAGTGGTTAGTTCTCCCGCCTTGCAGTGCTGGGTCCCTGGTTCGAATCCCAGCTGGGGCACTATCTGCATGGAGTTTGTGCGTTCTCTCCCTGTGTGCATAGGTTACCTCTGGGGCACTCCAGTTTTCTTCCTACATCCAAAAACATACAGATAACTTAATTGGCGTCCCCTAAAATGGTCCTAGACTATACAAACAATACATCATACATACATAGATATATGACTGGTAGGAATTAGATTGAGAGCACCTCTGAGGGACAGTTAAGTGACAAGACAATATACTCTGTACAGTGCTGCGGAAGATGTTGGTGCTATATAAATATAAATACTAAATAATAATAATAAAGCAATAGCCTACAGGAGGGGAATTTTAAGATTCTGGACCTCTGGTATAGATGCCCCTCCTCTCTCCACCATACATATCCTAACATCTTCAAAATTATGTTGGAGAAGTCATAGGAAATTGGCACTCATATTTGGTGGCATTGCCTGTTAGTTCATACCTTTTGGGAATTGATTTTTCAGGTGTATCGAGCTATGACTCGAACGACGACAATTAACTCCCCTGAGCTGTCCCTCTTATCTTTACTTCCGGGCCCAATTACTAGAGCTAAAAAGAATATCCTTATACCATACATTGCCCCTCACTGCAGCGAGAACTGCGGCGAAAATCTTCTCTTCTCTAAGAGGTTGGGTGGATGCCATGCATGAATTATAATGAGGATGGCGGAATTATTGGCCTTAGAAAAAAATGAACTAGATGAATATATTTCCATGTGGCCCTGTTGGTTAACATTTAGAGACTCATCAGCCTTCTTGGATATGCTATAATGTAGTGTAGTGTGTGATTAAATAGACTCTATACATTTTTATCTTCAATAGGGCAAGATGCCCCCATCTGACTGGATTCTCCTGTCGTTGTATATATTCCAAAACAATATAGAGGAACAGTATAGTGGTCGGCTCTACCTGGAGAATTTGCCCTTTAGAAATGGCAGGGTGGATTCAAAGTCAAACCCATGTTCTCAACTGCGTGCTCAGGATGGCATGTTGCAACAGCATTTCAATGTCAAAGAAAAAAAAAGTGAAAAACATCTGGCACTGCAGTGAATGGAAATTGTGTTTATTCCAGACTGTGCTCAAAAATGGAATGCATACAGCAAACAGTTCAAAATATAGAACAATACAGTCCTACCATGTGTGTGTAGATGGCAGTGGGCGCAGGGTGTGATACGGGCAGCCTAACGGCCGTTTCGCACGGCGGTGCTTCTTCTGAGGCTCGACCATCTGTAGTGTAGTGTGTGATTAAATAGACTCTATACATTTTTATCTTCAATAGGGCAAGATGCCCCCATCTGACTGGATTCTCCTGTCCTTGTATATATTCCTACCCCATGTCCCATTTATATTCCTATCCTACTCACCATACCACACCGAATGTTATTTCCCCCTTTTTTATATTTTGATTTGACAGTGAAAAGGGTATTAATTTGTAGTATACCGTAGGTTTTATTTACCTTTGATTGAACCTATATATGTGGACCGATCAATCAAACAGGTGAATATTATCTCTATGTTCTTTGCATGAAATGGTATTCATATAATTTTATTTTTCTTATTTACAAGCCTTTACCATATGAATGGTCAACTCACATTTTTGTATTTTATTCCTTTTTGTTGTTGTGTATTCAATCTTTAAAATAATAATAAATAAAAAGTCAAACAGAAAGGAGCCAGAGTGTCTACACTGGATTCTGATACCAGCATCATGTGGGCTTTGGCTTGTGCGGAACAGGATCCACGAGATCCAGACATCTAGCACTGGCATTATGCAGTACTCCACTCAGTAGAAGGCTAACGTTTATTTGTTTGTACAGTAACCTGATAAAATCTTGTACAAAACTTTTATTGTGAACTACACCATATCTGATAGGCAACTATTGTTTGATACGTAAATATTTGTATCTCCAAAAGAGCTTTTACAACCTTTTCTTTGTGACTTAATTTGCTTCTTAATACATACTTGTTTGGACTGCATAGATTTTGAGCTATATTTTAATGTGAATTATTAATGCATTCAAAACAACTCATATATACTAGAAAATTGTCTTCAACATATATCTGATTTTCACAGGATCTGTATATGTATGTATGCTATAGGAATTCCTACATCAGTTTTATGTTAATGCAGCCTATTCGAAAACTTAAAGCAGAACTGAAATAATAAAAAAATAAAAGTGTTTCACTTATCTGGTGCTTCTGCCAGCTCCTTGCAGCCTTCCTGTCCTGCGCCAGTCTTCCACGATTCTCTGCTCTCCCGCCGCCAGCTGTCGTACCGTTGACTTTAACTGCACCTGCACGCCCCGAGCCACGTGTATTTTTCTAGTGTACTGTGTTAATAGTGCAGGACGCTATTGCGGAGAGAGATATGCGTTGCCTGGGGCACGCAAGTGTAGTTGGCGAGTCCACCAAACCCAAAGTAGCTGTCGGCGGTAGAACGGAGAATCACGGAGGACAGCTGTGGGACAGGAAGGCTGCAAGGGGCTGGCAGAAGCCCCTGGTAAGTGAAACGCTTCTTTTTTTAAAAAAATTCAGCTCCGCTTTAAATGATAAATGTCTATTCTCATATAATATATTGCTCACTAAAATAAAAATAACAATAATATCAGATATCAATAAGAAAAAAACCCTATAGTGTATATCTATACTGATTTGGATTGGATAATGTAATAGGAACAAAGGGATGTTACTTTGTTTTATGGAAATGAAAATTAGCAACCTACAGAGGGCTGATTTCAAAGACACACCTAAAATCAAAATGAAAAAGGGCTAGTTCATTTTGCCAAAATGTATTTGCAGCAAATTAAAATCATACTCAGCAGTTTATATGGCTCCCACGTGCTTGTATACATGCCTGAAAACATTGTGCATGGGAACCAGTTTGTGGTATTAATTCTTTCATCCTCCAGGAACTTCCTTCACGTGAAGATGGGCATTGTCATGCCCCAGGAGGAACCGAGCACCCACTGCACCTGAGTAGGGTATGACAAGGATTTTATCCTGATAACTAATGGCAGTCAATGTGTTATTGTCTAGCTTGTAGAGATGTCTTGGTGTCACTCCATGCATAGTCCTTCTCAAACCATCATTGACCCACCACCAATGTGGTTATGTTGAATGCTGTTTCAGGCAGCATAGCATTGTCCATGCCTTCTTCAGGCCCTTTCACATCTGTTACAGACTGGAGTCCATATGCAAATAACTTTTTTTTCCTGAGTTTTCTTCTAGGTGATATGTTCACACTTTGTGACTAAAAGGCATTTTAAACCACCAGCAGTGCAAAAAAATACTGAAAATAATTTTGATAGTACTTTTTCACCTACTTTTTGGTACCCTTTCAATTGCAAAATACTGAAAAGTTATTTTAAAAAGAAGTTGAAAAATTCCTATGTAAGGATCCCTCCTGTAGTGTATTCTGTCCGTTGCAGTGAAGCTGCAAACGGACAGTACTGGCTTATCTGCTTGCATTCTGTTGTGCATTTGCAATGGGTCTCATTGTCATTTGCAATTGCTCTGCAGTTCTGGGCAGCTCAGGATGTTGTCATCATTCCACCAATTGCTTGTTGCAGCTGAGCTGTGGCCAGTAGCCCTGGATTTCCTGCATGCATATTGTTACATAGTTCTGCATGTATTTCTTATGGGGGTCCTTTGCATTCACAGCCATCTAGCTAATGGTAATCAAGCCAGCTCAGGATTGTGTGATTACCATTCAGCTGTGTGGAGATTTGCATACCTGCATCCATTGGCTGTTGCAGGCATAAAAGTCTGCCTCCCATTTCATAACCCGCCCGTCATAGTGGTCACTACGCTGATCTGCTGGGCACCTTGTTACTCTGTATAGTTCTGTTATTGTAGTTCTATGCAACCTTATTACTTGTGCTTTAGCTAGTTCTTGATAAATATATATGCAGACTTGCTAATGTATATTTATCCGTTAGTTGAGCCGTTTGTGAATTTTCTTATCATTGTATATTGTTCCATGCTTGATGGACGTTCGCTACATCCGCGGTGGATCAGTGAAATCCATTATCCAGATAGCTTGGATTCTTCCATCACCACGTTGGTGACTGGTAGTATAACAGCTACTCTAGTTTCTGGGAATGTAACTATAGGCTGCAGTTGATATTAGTTACGTTCTATCCTTTAGTCTTGCCTGGGTGGATGCTTGCTGGTCACTGTTGTTAGCCAGCTTGCTCTGCTTCTGTGGACATGACTGTGAGCTGCAGTTGCTACTATTTACGCTCCAATCTATAGTCCTGTCTTGTACCTGTCTAAATACTTGCTATCACTAAGGCAGCACAGTGCGAA
The DNA here is from genome assembly GCF_040937935.1 of Hyperolius riggenbachi. Taxonomy (NCBI): domain Eukaryota; kingdom Metazoa; phylum Chordata; class Amphibia; order Anura; family Hyperoliidae; genus Hyperolius; species Hyperolius riggenbachi. The sequence goes on along the minus strand of NC_090653.1, from coordinate 169,180,999 downwards.
CTAAGGCAGCGCAACATCGCACTGCGCTGCCATTGTGTTTTATTTGTAGCAATATCGTAAGCCCAGAGCTGCAGTTGCTCTGGGCAGCCTGTGTAACCTCTTCCATTATCCAGCTCTTAGCCTTGTTGTGCTGGGTGGTCAGAAAGTATGACCCCCCAGCATTACATCCTAGAAGAAACCACAAGAGAAAACATTTATTGCATATGAGCCTGATAGTGAATCTGCTCTGATCTGTGAAAAGCACTGGGTGCCAGTGGTGGAACTGGTGACTTTGGTATTCTTGGTTGAATGCCAATCGAGCTCCACGGTAACAGGAGGTGAGCACACAGTCAACTAGAGCAAGGGCGTAGGGCCCGTGGTCGCAGCGGTCGCCTTGGTGACCGGGCCCGGCTCCTGAGGAGGCGGGGAGGGGCCCGGGGGGCCCATCTCCGTTTGGAGGGCCATGCGGCCCGTGTGCGCTGGTAGGGGGGAGCCGCAGCCGCGGGGAGGGCAGCCCGACCTCTCCCTCCCTTCCTCTCCCCGGGGCCCCCTCCTCAGATGCAGAGTGAGCGGCTCACGGAAGTGCTGTAGGCAGAACTCGCCTCCCTGCGTTCCACTCGCCGCTGATCTCCTCTCTGGCTGGCTCTGCATAGATGCTGTTACACACGCAGCTTCCGGCTAAACAGGAAGCTGCATGTGTAACAGCATCTATGCAGAGCGGGAGGAGACCAGCGGCGATTGGAACCAGGGACGGAGGTGAGTTCTGCCTACAGCGCTTCCGTGAGCCGCTCACTCTGCATCTGAGGGGGGGGGGGGGGCCCGGGGAGAGGAAGGGAGGGAGAGGTCGGGCTGCCCTCCCCGCGGCTGCGGCCCCCCCCTCCATTATGGGGACGGGGCACCTACCTACCTGCCCTATCCTGGGGGGCAGCTATCTGCCCTATCCTGGGGGGCAGCTACCTAATCTATCCTGGGGGGCAGCTACCTAATCTATCCTGGGGGGCAGCTACCTAATCTAACCTAATCCTGGGGGGCAGCTACCTAATCTATCCTGGGGGGCAGCTACCTAATCTATCCTGGGGGGCACCTACCTGATCTAACCTATACTGGGGGGCACCTACCTAATCTATCCTGGGGGGCAGCTACCTAATCTAACCTATACTGGGGGGCACCTACCTAATCTATCCTGGGGGCAGCTACCTAATCTATCCTGGGGGGAAGCTACCTAATCTATCCTGGGGGGCAGCTACCTAATCTAACCTATACTGGGGGGCACCTACCTAATCTAACCTATACTGGGGGGCAGCTACCTAATCTATCCTGGGGGCAGCTACCTAAACTATCCTGGGGGGCAGCTACCTAACCTATCCTGGGGGGCAGCTACCTAATCTATCCTGGGGGGCAGCTACCTAATCTAACCTAATCCTGGGGGGCAGCTACCTAATCTATCCTGGGGGGAAGCTACCTAATCTATCCTGGGGGCAGCTACCTAATCTAACCTATACTGGGGGGCACCTACCTAATCTATCCTGGGGGCAGCTACCTAATCAATCCTGGGGGGCAGCTACCTAATCTAACCTATACTGGGGGGCACCTACCTAATCTAACCTATACTGGGGGGCACCGACCTAATCTAATTTATACTGGGGGGCACCTACCTATCTAACCTATACTGGGGGCACTTACTTATCTAACCTGTATTGGGGGCACCTAGCTAGCCTATACAGGTGGCAACTAAACTGGCTACCTATATTGGAGGCACCTACCTAACTAACCTATACTGGGGGCACCTACCTATCTAACCTACGCTGGGGGCAACTATTCTGGCTACCTATATTAGAGGCACCCACCTAGCTAACCTGTACTGGGGGCACCTATCTATCTAACTTATACCGGCGGCGCCTGCCTATCTCACCTATACCGGGGGCAACTATACTGGCTTACCTATGCCTGGCTACCTATACTGGGGGGACCTATAGCTGGCTATAGGGATTTTGATATGTGTGTGCGTCCGTCGGGTGTTGCCGGGGGAGGGGGGGCTGTTGTTGCCGGGGGGGGGGGGGGGGGCACATCCAGATTCCGCATCGGGGCCCAGAGGTTTGTAGCTACGCCACTGAACTAGAGGACACTTGGCCTTCAAGCCACCCTCATGAAGTGTGTTTTTAATTATTTAGTCAGAGACATTCACACAAGTGGCCTATTGGAGGTAATTTTGTAGGGCCCTAGCAGTGTTCAACCTGTCACTCCTTGCACAAAGGAGCAGATACTTGTCCTGATGATTAAAGACCTCCAACAACCCTGTCCAGCTCTCTTGCCCATGAAACTGTATAAAGAGTCACAGCAAACCTTCTGGCAATGGCACATGTTGTTATACCATTCTAGAGTAGTTGGACTACCTTTTCAGCCTCTGTAGGTTTCAGGTATTGCTTCATGCTTCCAGTAGTGATACTAACAATAGCTAGTAGTTCTTTTGGTGGTAGTCATTGTTGGTGGTAGTGGTAGTCTCATTGTAGCCCCTCTAAGTCCCCCCCCCCCCCCCAAGTCCAAGCAGCTGATTTCAGCGCAAAGCTGCAGCAATTGTTCCATTCCTGATTTGGGCGCCCAGAGTTTCAGCTGGGTGCTGCACAAATTAGTAAAAAAAAAAAATAATAACTCAGCTGCTGGCAAGTACTACAACTCAAAGGGGAAATATTATACAGCGTGGGCCCGGAATGTGTGCAGTAGCAGGGTGAGCCATTTTTCCTCTTCATCCTGTGCCAAAATGGCCCCCACTGATAATGAATGAGTTCTCCTTCTAAGTGCACCTGCTGTTTTTCCTTTTCCTTAAGTAGCACCAAAGCAGCAGAGAAAGTTTTACAACTACATGTGCTATTGACTAGATTCATATCCCAGAAATTTCATTGATCTGATGCCATACTTTGATTAAAAAGTGTTCCTTTAATATTTTTTGGAGCAGTTTAAACAGGAGTGAGTGGACAGAAAGCATATTGGTTACTGAGATTATTCTATGTTATTACTGCATGGATTGTGGTACAGTTGGTACCTAATATTGAAAATTAGTAGTCTCCTAATATGCTTATTAGCCTAAACTCGAGGGAGGTGTGGCAAGGTCTCAGGGCGGTCACTAACTTCAAACCCTCTCCTCAACGAGTGACACCGAGCGAGCACTAAACTGGCCGAGGAACTCAACGAGTTCTACTGCAGGTTCGAGAAACAGCCCCAGCAGCCCGGGGCTCCAGGGTCGACGATGAGAATGGCACCCGCCGCAATGAGAGATCGTGATATCGCTGCACCGGTTGTAGTCCAGAAAGCAGAAGTTCTTAGGCTGCTTCGCAAGCTCAACCCCAGGAAGGCCTCAGGCCCGGTTGGTGTGTCATCAAATTGCCTCAGGACCTGTGCAGATCAATTGGCCCCGGTGCTCACCACTCTGTTCAGTAAGTCACTTGCGGAAGGCACTGTCCCCTCCTGTCTCAAGAGGTCCACAATCGTACCAGTCCCCAAAAAATCGGGCAGTACAGACCTCAACAACTTCAGACCCGTGGCTCTAACACCTACCATCATGAAGGTTCTAGAACGGCTTGTCCTGGCTCACCTCAAACGCACCACTGATGCACTGCTTGACCCACTCCAATTCGCATACAGGGCCAACAGGTCCATAGAGGATGCCATAAATGTCAGCCTGGCGTACATTATGGAGCATCTTGACAGGCCTGGCTCCTATGCCAGGATCCTATTCCTGGACTTCAGCTTGGCCTTCAACACGATTTGCCCAGACACCCTGGTCGATAACCTGGCGCAGCTCGGCGTCGACCCCTCACTTCGCACATGGCTCAGGAGCTTCCTCACAGGCAGAACGCAACAGGTTAAGCTGGATAAGTGCTCCTCGGGCGTGAGAACTACCAACACAGGGGCACCTCAAGAGTGTGTACTGTCCCCGCTCCTGTTCTCCATGTACACCAACAACTGCACCTCCGCCTCGGACTCCATCAAGGTTATCAAGTTTGCAGATGACACAACAATCATCGGTCTCATTGGCGTTAACGGAGAGGGAGACTACCGCAGTGAGATAGAGAGAATCTGCAACTGGTGCAAGAACAACAACCTTGTCCTCAATGCCGCAAAGACTGTTGAGCTGACTGTTGACTTCAGGAGGAACCCTCCCACTCTCCCACCAGTCTACATAGGTGACACCGAAGTCTCCAGAGTAGCATCAGTCCGGTTCCTTGGCACAACCCTATCCACCGACCTAAGATGGGGGCAGAACACCACCAAAATTCAGAAGAAGGCACAACAAAGGCTATTTTTCCTGCACCAACTTAAAAAATTTGGAATGCCCCGGGAGCTGCTGACCAGTTTCTACACCGCCACCACGGAGTCTGTACTTTACTCTTCAATAATCGTCTGGTATACCGGCGCAACAGCCAGCGACAGACATAGACTGCAAAGAGTCATTAGTGAGGCAGAGAGGATCATTGGACTGCCCCTACCACCTCTGGATCTCCTCCACATGGCTAGGATGAGGAAGAGGGCCACCAAGATCTCCTGCGACCCCTCCCACCCTGGCAGCCGCTTCTTTGAGCCTCTCCCGTCCGGCAGGCGCTTCCGAACCATCCAATCCAAGACTACCAGGCGCAGGAACTCCTTCTTCCCCCTGGCTGTTCTACTGCTCAACAACACTGACGCCTGACTATTCTCTCCTAGCCTGCAATCAGCATGCATGTCTGCATCCAACTCCCACTAGCACAATGATCCATGATGTCATCGTATCTGTTAAGGGTGCTTGGACTCCGTCAAGGTTATCTACTAACGCAGCAGCATGTAAAAATGGTAGAAATTGCAGACGTAAAATGTAAAATGTACTGTTAATCCTTTTAGTTTAGTCTAGGTACTCGTATCTGTACTTGTAGCCATATATGTAAGATAGACAACTGTTGTCGTGTATTTTGCCTTTGCCATGTATACCACAAGCAATTCCGAGTACGGTACCCCCGCACTTGGCGAATAAATGAATCTTGTATCTTGTATCTAAACCAGGATGTGGAAGAAAATCACAACTCCTAGCAGCTGATCCAATTAAATAGTAGCTGTGTTAATTGTTTAGTGATCTGCAGGCAAAACTTCCATTATTGGGTAAATCTAGGAAGCTTGTTAAGAGAATCGCATATTCATTGCTAATTACAATTAAGTAACTCAGTCTCATTAGCATACAGTGGATGGAAATAGAAATGTCCAACTGCAACAAGCTTTCCTTAATATTTTAAATTTTTTGCTCTTTCTTTTTTCTGTTATAGAGACTGTGTCACAAAAGTATAAATATTCTGTATCACATGGGTGACCCACTTATCCCTGAGCTAAAGAATTGGGTGATTATTTTTGAGCATATACAATGTAATCTGAAGGGGTAGTGAGGGAATATTAGCTACTGAGCATAACTAAAAATTGCTGGCTTGATATCTATTTATAATATAGAAAAGTAAGTAATCTAAATGTAAATATGAACATTAACTAGTCTAAAATTGTATATCGATTTCTGCCGCATGCTATCGATAGAGATCCAGACACATTCTATTTAATATTTATGAAGGTTGGTTGCTTTAGTTTTTTCAATAGTTTTTTGCAATCTGCCAGGATTTACGACTGCAGTAAATGTATGGATATTACTGGCGGATATGTATGTGAAAGAGCGAAGAACTAAAACAGGTTAGGCTGGTCAGAAGCAGACAGCTGGAGTTCCATTAGATGCTGTCCGATATTAGGATAATCAGAATCAGAATAATTTATTCGCCAAGTGCGACCAAACTCAAAGATACAATATCACAGGGTTTGTATAGGGGCTAGTCATACAAAGGATCACCCTGATCCAGTTGACCAACTAATCATGTTAATTGTACAATTTTATTCAAATATAGTAGCGAGTGTACTGAAGTGTGTGGTAAGTCAATGTGTATTTATCTCAGTTTATGAATAAACGTGTGCACCTGAACTCAGGAGGGGGAGGGGGGCTCTGGCAACCCGCTCCACCTCACTCTACCCACACGCAGGCAGAGTAACGCAGAGAGTGGGTGTAATATTTACCTGCTCCAGGGCTGTGGGTCTCCTGCATACTTCACAACTGCACGCAGTCTGCTGCCATTCACCAGCTCCCAATGACATGACCGAGTGCGCAGCTGTGAAGCATGGGTGAGACCTGCAGCACTGGGGATGTTTTTTGTGAAGGGGGGAGTGCAGCATTAAGAGTTGATACATAGGTCATGCACGCTGGGTTCCCGGTTCGAATCCCAGCCAGGTCAACATTTGCAAGGAGTTTGTATGTTCTCCCCATGTCTGTGTGGGTTTCTTCCAGGCACTCCAGTTTCCTCCCACATTCCAAAAACATACAGATAATTTAATTGGCTTCCCCCTAAAATTGGCCCTAAGCTACAATAAATACACTACACGATACATAGATAGACATGCGACTATGGTAGGGATTCGATTATGAGCTCCTCTCAGGGACAGTTAGTGGGAAGACTATGTTCTCTGTACAGCGCTGCATAAGATGTCGGTGCTACATAAATACTAAATAATAATACAGTTGTTGGGTTAAATACAGCATCGTGTGGAGGGTTCATTTGAAATGCTTGTTGTAAGATATGTTGATACCCTCTTGCACATCCTGTCAGGAATATAATTGCTGATTGTTGTGAGTTTAGGCTATTTCATCTTCAGTCCATATTATACACTGGTGAAGTAACTGAAGATGAGCTTGCAGCTCTGCATCAACTTTTTGTCATGATGGAACCAGCTAAACACTTACCTACATGCTACATACTTACCTGCCTTCTGTAGAAACATTCCCTGTAAACGCATACATGTTCTGTACACACATGCGCAGTACACTTATACATGTGCTGTACAGTCAATTTCCCACTTTACTCCCACATTCTGTACACCCACATTCATTGTATACACATACACTGCTCACTTTCCCACCCCTGTACTCATGCTTAATGCGTTCCCAGCAGATTTACATGTTGACATTTATCAACATACCACTTTAGCTGTATACTTACCCACACATTGTATACACATATTACCTATGTACTACAAACATTTGGGCTGTACGTTTACATTCTGTACACTTACTCATCAGTTGTACTTGCAGAATCTGTACATTTACCCACTTTCTGTACACACGCTGCATGCAACCATGCACTGTATGCTTACCCATGCTCTGTATACATGCAGAGTACAGAGACTGATGCTCTGTAAACACATACACTGTACACTTACCCACACACCGTAAGCCCATGCACTGTAAACGTAACCAAATACTCTACTATTCTCCAATTTAATCCATGCCCACTGGAATCAATTTGCTAGTTCCCTATACATCTCATTACAAATAAATGTCAGTGGGGCATGATCGTGGCTAATAGTTTGTACTGTTGTGCAATTTACTTGAAAGTACATTTAGATTTAAACTATTTTAAGTAGTTTCTCTTCAATTCCTACCAGGTTATATTTATATTTTAGCTTTAAGTAAAAGTAACAGAAGACTTAAATACATTATTATAATGTTGTGAATGGGAGTGCAGTCACCTCAGTGGAATGTTGAACATTTGAAGAGTGTCTTATCACCCCTCCTTAAGTAATCTAACATTATCCAGGCAATACAGGCAGGCTCATGAAGAGAAGAAATGGAGTACAAACTTAATAAGCTGATAAACTTCAAGGAAAAATAAAACTGCGCTGGGTAAAACTAGATGTACTTGGAGAAACTAGATATGGACAATACTGGTGATTATCCACTTCAGTGCAGTCTCTAGACTAAAATGCACCCAGGGCGAGGGTGTAAAAATTGCACCCCCCCCCCCCCCCCCGCAGCAAGGTATGGGTGCCCGCAGTATAGGTTAGCCAGGTCTAGTTGCACTCAGTATAGATTCCCCCAGAATAGGCACCCCAGTATAAAGGTATAGGGGCCAGGCATAGGTGAGCCAGTATAGTTGCCTGCGGTATAGGTTAGCCAGGTAGGTGCCTCCAGTATAGGTAGCCAGTATAGTTGCCCCCAGTATAGGTTAGATAGGCAGGCATCCCCGGTATAAATTAGATAGGTAGTAGGTGCCCCCAGTACAGGTTAGCTAGGTGGGTGCCTCTAATATAGGTAGCCAGAATAGTTCCCCCCAGCATAGGTTAGATAGGTAGATGCCCCCAGTATAGGTTAGTTAGGTAGGTGCCTCCAATATAGGTAGCCAGTATAGTTGTTACCTGTATAGGCTAGCTAGGTAGGTAGGTGCAGCCAATACAGGTTGGATAAGTTAATGCTCCCACTATAGGTTAGATAGGTAGCTGCCCCCCAGTATAGGTTAGATAGGTAGGTGCCCCCCTGTATAGGTTAGATTAGGTAGCTGCCCCCTCAGTATAGGTTAGATTAGGTAGCTGCCCCCTCAGTATAGGTTAGATTAGGTAGCTGCCCCCCAGGTTAGATAGGTAGCTGCCCCCCAGTATAGGTTAGATAGGTGCCCCCCAGGATAGGTTAGATAGGTAGCTGCCCCAATATAGGTTAGGTAGGTGCCCCCCAGTATAGGTTAGATAGGTAGCTGCCCCCCAGTATAGGTTAGATAGGTAGGTGCCCCCCAGTATAGGTTAGATAGGTAGGTGCCCCCCAGGATAGGTTAGATAGGTAGCTGCCCCAGTATAGGTTAGGTAGGTGCCCCCCAGTATAGGTTAGATAGGTAGCTGCCCCCCAGTATAGGTTAGATAGGTAGGTGCCCCCCAGTATAGGTTAGATAGGTAGCTGCCCCCAGGATAGGTTAGATAGGTAGCTGCCCCCCAGTATAGGTTAGATAGGTAGGTGCCCCCCAGTATAGGTTAAATAGGTAGCTGCCCCCAGTATAGGTTAGATAGGTAGGTGCCCCCCAGTATAGGTTAGATAGGTAGGTGCCCCCAGGATAGGTTAGATAGGTAGCTGCCCCAGTATAGGTTAGGTAGGTGCCCCCCAGTATAGGTCAGATAGGTAGCTGCCCCCCAGTATAGGTTAGATAGGTAGGTGCCCCCCAGTATAGGTTAGATAGGTAAGTGCCCCCCAGGATAGGTAGGTGCCCCCCATGATGGAGGGGGGAGCCGCAGCCACGGGGAGAGCAGCCAGACCTCTCCCTCCCTCTCCCCGGGCCGCCCTCCGTGCAATCTCCCCTCGGACTGCAGAGTAATGCAGCAGGGAAGCGCTGTGCATAACTACTCACCTCGTTGGCTCCAAGCGCTGCTCTCTTGCCGCCAGTCTCATCTCTGCCTACACGCTGATACACACACACGCTGCTTCCGGCTAACAGGAAGCAGCATGTATCAGCGTGTATGGAGAGATGAGACTTCCTTACTAGCTATTCACACATAGGTGCTATGACCAAATGCTGGTCGTGGAGTAGCTTCAACAGAATAAGCCGATAAAGATCATTCCTTTTGATTCCCTCCGAAATTGAGACAATAGACAAACTTCATGTATTAATAATCCAAGATGTGGTTATCGCAGACAAAAGACAAATATATTTTCCGGTTCCTAAAAATCAGCCTAATAGCTCATCCAAATTATAGCAGTTTAGTGGCTATGGGAACAGAGTTGTTTTGTGTTTGCTGAGCGCACATGTTACCTTACTGCTATTTGGTGTCATTTGATCAAACATCAGCTGCAGGTTACAAATCTGCCCTCGGATTCGCTGTGCGCCAATCCAGACAGAAATGGTGCAGGTTATTGGTAAATTGTGTCATTCTGTGCCTGTACAAACTCCTGCCTGTCCTGCTTCGCAGGAGGTAAAACCGCCCATGTTTTACTAAAGCCAGCCCCAAAACTCAGATCCTATAAAAGTTTGGGCAGTAACGACCCCTCGAAGTTCTCCAAATCCCAGCAACCAGAAACTGTCTCCATGCATGCGTTCCAGGAGGACCGAACGCATGCTTTGTTTCAAGGACCTTTTGACTTTATTTCATTCAATATCTCACAAGGCCTGCTAAGTTAAGTAAACTTTTCACAATTTTTCCCTTTTATTTTAAGCCTTGTGTTTATATGTTAATTAGTGTATGTAAATGTGTGTAATGCATTTATGTTATTAAAACGTTTAATAATCATTTTACGGTTACGATCTGTTCCTGAACATACGCAATCGTACTTGCTCCTTGAAAACGTTACCTTGTGCTCTATAGTATCTTGTATTTACAACCCGTATGCTTGAATCGGGCACAGATAGACAGATCTGGCACCGATCCCTGCATACTGCTAAGGGTTAAGTTACAGTGTTCTCACTGTGTTAATATAGTTACAGTCTTGCGCTGACTCGCACGTGGTGACAAGCATTTGAATTGTATGTGTGTGGTGAATCCTTTGGAGTCAGAACAATCCTCTCAGCTAGTCAGTTCATAGATTGCGAATGCACATATGGGCATCTATGCACAAAGCGACAGCGGGACCAGGTTTCTGACTCTGAGCGATTGACCCAATCAAGGATCGGCCCTTGCGGTTCTTGACACCATCTATCATAAATCTCTTTATACCAGACTCCTATAACATTTTTTTATTTAGTGAGCCTGTTTCTATTATGTACCCAATGATACATCACCACCAGTCTATTCACAGCTCATTAAAGAGGAACATTACTATACAAAATAGATATAAAGCAACGAATTGTGGTAAATGGATCATATTCAGAGTGGGTGACTGTTGGCAGAGGGATTCTGCAAGGGTCGAGTATGGGTCCGGTACATTTCAGTTTATTTTGTTGATTTGTTGCTAAATTATCAACACACAGGAAGATCATAAAATATTGCAGAAGGATCTAGATAGGACGGCTATATAGGAAAGTAAATGGTAGATGAAATTTAATGTTGAAACATTATGCATCTCTGTGGTACCAACTGCAATCAGAATGCCCACAATTAAAAAAATAATGAGGGGTATATTAAGTATGGTGTCTAACTGTTAATCTGCTAGATCTTGTCTATTAAGCAATCAATGGTGAAACCATTTAAGTCTTGCGATGGTGGGAATTGTTGCAGGGCTCAGCCTTTACGAAAATGTAGATATAGATGTCTTTCAAAGAACTATGAATAGTGTAAAAAAGGGTAGATGAGATGGTACAAATGAGGTAAATGTCAGTCAGATGCAACAGCAATTGGTTCTCACCACTCCATTAACTGCAGAAGGGTTTCCAGGATCCTTATTGTCTTTTAGAAAGGAAGACAACAGGTATCTTCGGTGTAGATGTTGCCTATAGACAAGCTCCTGGAGTGTATTAGAAGTTGACTGACTCTAGGGTTAAAGGGTGTTGCAGTACTTATTTAGAGTCCAGTAGGAAAAATGGAAAACAGGCCACACTGATGAAGGCTGTATGACGTGGGTTACGTAAACTGCACAGTCCACGATTGGATAAAAGGGGTTGGGCAGTACCAGTACATTCGCAGACTTCCTCTGGGGAGAGAGTGTTAAACTAATGAGATTAGGTACATGGTCCGCTGATTCTAATGGAAACTGTCTATGCTGTCTGTGTGCCTACCGGGGTCAGGTAGGGTCAGAGTGGAAGGTATTGACAGATTAGTGGTTGAGCAGGCTGCTCTGTAAAGGCCTGCACTGTCATCTTGCATTAGTGGTCAGCCGTTCTTCCTTAAAGTCACTTTTCAGCCTTCTTTTGCTTTAGTCCATGGTGTCTAGTGGCAAGATAACGTCCTTTCTCGCACAAGTCTCCTAACAGCTTTGCAGTCTCTGGCTCTCCTACCCATTTATGGTTAGAAATTAGAGAGGAAAAAAACCCACAAATCACAAATAAGCCTCTGGCAGGAACTGTATCTAGATAAATTGAGTAAGCTCATTGCCATGTAGAAGGTGAGTTACGAGAACAGAAGTAGTGATCAGAACAATTTAAACCTTACAATCAAGAGGATGCAAGTTGAATTCCATATGTCATTCTGGGAAGAAAGGAAACGGGGATGAGGGAATGCTTTCTTTGGATCACTGTAGTTCCCTGAGCTTGCTCATTTATCTCTGAGAGGAAACTTACAATTAATCAACAGGTAAACAGAACATATTTTTGTAAGTACTGTAGATGGTTACAACACCACAATACAGCACTTGCTACATTGCTCTGTTTCATGTACGATAATAAACAGATGACTAACACTGAAGTTCCATAAGGCCAGCTATGTCTTTTAGAAATTTTCCATCTTTTCTTATAGGATAATTCTACTACTGCTATTTGAAAGGGTGGTGCCGGTGAGTGCAGCTGTCAGGCTCTCTGCCTTTGTCATCCTGCTGGTGGCAGCACTGGGGAAATTTGGTGTGGACTTCCACTGTCTACCAGCAGATGGCTCTTGTCTTGCAGGGAGTTGTGCATGTCCCCAGCTCGCCAGCAGATGGAACTGTGAGGAAATTTTGGCCGGTCACTTGATCAATGTGCTGCATATTTAAGTGTGGACTTCCTAGCAGCACATTGCTAGATCATTCTGGAACTCTGGAACTCTTGCAGTGTTGTGACTCTGGCCATTTTCCTGTGCTTCTTGATACTTGTACTCTGAACTCCTGGTATTGACCTTTGCTAGTCTGACTATTCTCTTGTCTACTGTCTGTATTCCTGATATTTCTGATTACCTGGTTTGATTACTGCCTGTCTGACTATTCTCTTGTATGCCGATTTGGTTATCCACTCCTGTATATACTGTATCATGAGATCTGTGTTCCTGTTTGTGGCATTGTATATATTGTGTGATCAGTGTTATTGCATATTTATTGTATATAATTGTATAGTTAGATTATAGTTCGTTAGAGAGGTTCTGGAATTGTGATTCATTGTTTCTTGGATTGTATGTGTATGGTGGATGTATATTTGAATTACTGCACCTTTGTAAATAAACACGTTTTCAACTTTAAATCCAACCTGTGCGAACCTCAGTATTTTCATATACAGTATGTGAATGGTTGAAGAACTGGTCTCCCAGCCGTTACAAGGGTACGTGCTTCATTTGTGGGTGGTGGAGTAATTTTAACGTATTTAGTCGATCGATTCAGATCTGCCATAGTTAATCCTTTAAATGGATCCAACAGTAGGTGCAGCTCCAGAAGTGTGATGCATACTTATGTGACCACTGGAGAGCCAATTGCCTGCACTCACCTTACACCTACCGTGACAAATAATAGGGGGTAATGTTTATACAAATTAAGCAACAATGTAAGCAAATCGTATGGAATACTACAAATACAAGAATACCTATTGCGCAGAAATGCCATACAGATGCCAACATATACAGAAAAAAGAAACGCAACACACGGGTGGTGGTACACTGTCTAGCAGTATCACCATACACCAGTGTGGCAGACGATGTCAGCTCGACCACGTGAGATGCACGTTGGAGCGCACAAGAGCCCGACCTGGAAGCCAGCCTGGCCAGGTCGGGTGAGCCCCTAGAGAAGACCGTGAGCCTCAGGAGCGGCGTCGAGGGCACGTCCTGCCTGCCATGGGCTGGAGGAAGCCCCAGGTAAGTGAATTAGTATTTTTATTTTTTTAACTAACTCCGTGAACCCTCCCTTTAAGCCTTTGCTGTTTTCTATCAATCTGGATTGTACATATGTAGATAACTGAACATGGGGTTCCCCCAACACAGAATCACTCACCAATAGGATGGACGCAGCCAGTCTAAATGAGCCTGCAGGGCACTTATGGCTGCCCAAACACATGTAGAAAGCTGGGTTCCCCCTCATCCTGGTGTAGTACTTTAGATATTCTCCGCTAGGTGGTACTGTCAGAAAATCTCGTATTAATGCAAATTATCTCCATGTTGCTTTAGGTTGATTATATATTTATATTTTTTAATTATTTGAGTGAATTTCAAGATTTTATGATTTTAAGCAGAATTATTCTTTAATCAGAGTTAGATTGTTGGTTAGAGTAACCCTTAAGGTGGCCACACACCATACAATTTTTTAAATATCTGTTCAATTTAAGAATTGCAATCAATTTTTCTGACTGATTGTAACATTTCAAAAATATGACCAATGTACCACACGCGTATGTTCAATTTTTCCCCCAATTATAATAAAAATGATTGGAAACGCTGACAAAATTGCTAGGGTGTATATATTAATAAATTGACAATCCAACACACACCATACAATGTTTAGAAAGATTGAAGAAAAATATCTGGCATTCCGGATCGATTAAAATCGATGAAAACGGGAAATCCGATCGGATTTTGCAGTCGAATGAAAAAAAGCTTTAGATTTTTTCGGGAGATCCGATCGTTTTTATCGAATTACCGTAAAATCGGATAATTTTATTGTATCGTGTGTGGCCACCTTAAGTGTCATTTTCTGCAGTAAGCTGTCTGTTCCCTGTACAAGGTTATATTTATATTAACCATTTCGCCGCCCAGGTACAGTATATCTACGCTCCTTTGGACTTCAGTTCCCCGCCCGGAGCGTAGATATACGCACCCCCCGCCGCTGCCGCCGCTCTCCGCGCTCTGTGCGCGCACTCCCGCGATCGTACACGCCCCCTGCTCGCCCGGAGATCAATGAACGGGAAAATCCATTCCCGTTCGTTGATCTCTGCCCCCGCAATGATCGGCATGCTTCTATGAGAAGCAGCGCGACCATTGTGAGAAAACTCAGTTTCCCAGCCTCCCTTCCTGCAAGCGTCCTTCCGACGCTTGTAGGACGCCTGAAAAAAAATGTGGCCATCTTGTGGCCAAAAAGTAATACTACACCCAAAAACATTTTTCACATACACATACATTATTTTCACTGTTATTTTTAACTCATTAACTCCCACACTCCCCAATTGTTACCAATATTTTTTTTTTTTGTAATATTAAAGTAAATTAAAAAAAATTGCAATACAAAAAACTTAAATAGTTACCTTAGGGACTAAAATCTTTAAATATTTATATCAAGAGGGTATAACACGGTTACTTTATAAATTATGGGCTTGTTATTAGGGATAGACGCAAAACTGAAAAAAATGCACCTTTATTTGCAAATAAAATATTGGCGCCAAACATTGTGATAGGGACATAATTTAAACGGTGTAATAACTGGGACAAATGGGCATATAAGTTACATGGATTTTAATTATAGTAGCATGCATTATTTAAAAACTATAATGGCGGAAAACTGAAAAATAATGTTTTTTTTTTCCAAATGTTTTCCTATTTTCCCATTAAAACACATTTAGAATAAAATAATTCTTGGCATAGTGTCCAACCTAATGAAAGCCTAATTAGTGGTGAAAAAAACAAGATATAGATCATTTTATTGTGATAAGTAATGATAAGGTTATAGGCGAATGAATGGAAGGAGCGCTGAAAGGAGAAAATTGCTCGGATGCTGAAGGGGTAAAACCCCTCAGTTGTGAAGTGGTTAAGATAGCGCTGTATAAATGTTCTGACTTCACTCAGTTTTTGCTGCAATGCAAGCTTAATGCAAGGCTTGCCCATCAGGGATATATACCGCAGAAGTCAAGCTGCTTTAAAGGACATCTGCGGTGAAAATAAATTGATGAGTAAAACAATTGTATCTCTCCTCCTTCTCCTAAAAATTACTTTTTTTTAGATATCCCACAGTTTTATTTTATATTTAAATCTAGTTTTTAGTTTTTACTCTTTCATTGCCTCTGCTCAATGACACCTTAATTGAAGTATGCCAGATCTCAAATATATAAATTATTGACCCTTTTTATCGCTTTCCTGCTCTCAGAAGCCATTTACTGACAGGAAAATGTTTTATCGCCGTAATTACTTATCAGTGAGGGTTATGCTATAGTCTAACCCAGTCCGACCCGGTCCCGACCTGGACAGAAACTGTCACTTGCATACTTGATGTTTAACTCTTTCAGGCAGAGAAAGAAAAAAAGGAACACAGCCTAGTTATTTCTGTGCTTGGCACTGTACATACACATATCTATCTCATCATGTCACATGTCACCTCGGTTGTCCTTTTAGCTGAGATATGTTAAAATATGTTAGTCATGTATAGTGATCATGTATAGTGATCATAGAGTTATTAATTAATGAGTTGATCAATAATACACCTATATATTATGGTAAATAATTTTGTTTTCTATATATTTTACCATATATTAAAACAGATGGCTGTTTGTTATGAATACAAAACCAAAACAATAAAGGCCCATACACACGTCGTATTTTAGCGAACGACCCGTCGTTTGAACGTTCCGTCGTTCGGACGTTTTCGCGTCAAATCCGACGTGTGTACAGACTATCGTTCGGGTGATAAGACTGGTTACCAACGATCCGCCGGGCGGATCGCTGGTAACCAGTCTTATCACCCGAACGATAGTCTGTACACACGTCGGATTTGACGCGAAAACGTCTGAACGACGGAACGTTCAAACGACGGGTCGTTCGCTAAAATACGACGTGTGTATGGGCCTTAAGCCATGTGATCAAGACATTACAACCTGTGACCACAGGGGGTGTTCAGAAATTCCCATTACTTAGGGCTGGTTCACACTGGGTGATTTTTCAGCGATTTGCTGATCACTGCCGATCAGCAAAATACTGCTACTAATACAAGTCAATGGTTCACACTGTAGCGATCGCCAGTGGTTAGCGATTTTTTTGGAGCGATTTTGGAGCGATTGCATTTCAATATTATAGAATCACAAAACGCAATCACTCCTAAATAGCTTTCCTGTACAGTGAAAACACAGCTTTTTGCTGATCGCTGGCAATCAGCAAAACGCTACCAAAGTGCCCAGTGTGAACTAGCCCTTAATCATGTACCAAAGAACATGCCAATTTCCTAGCATAAGATAAGGATATATGCATATATCTTGGCGTACATCAGATCTAGAAAGATATCATAAGAACACCACTTCTGTCATAAGATCTAATTCAAATGTTATTGATGTAATTTTGATTAGAAAAGACGTAGATTGCTTGCGTTAATAAGCCAAGTAGCATCATATATGTACGCACCTGCTCAAATAACCCGATAGTTTAAAATGTCACAAAATGTCAGAATTTACCAGTTTGAGTATAAGTTTGAATTTTGTTCATCACCATAAAATCCCCTAACAGACACCATCTTAGAAACTTTACTACAAGAAGGCCTACCAGGCTGTATAGCTATGCTATAGAGCCAGAAACTCTACTGACTGAGGCCTACCTGAAAGACTCTACATTCCACTGTGATTCTAGAACCCAAGAGAAGTAATAGGCATTATTCTTTAGTGAATTTATTGACACTGGCTTATATGAATGTTAAAAATTTGTCATTTTATACTTCAGTAGTTTTAATTTTTTTAGATAACTTTTTATTGTTATTGTTATTTTTATTTTTTTATATACCAATTTACTGATTTACTATTTAAATGCCTTTGCAAGCTTAGGGCCAACTACCTAGCTTTGTTTGATATATCTACTTAAAGTTCTTTATACAAGAATAGAACACTATATTCTACTGATAAGGATAAAGCTATATTTGTGTGCACCACACATTGTACAATCTCGAGACAACAATTATCGATGGAGGATAAAATCTACTGAAGAAGAGTTGCTATATTGAAATGGAATTGTTTTACTAAAGGAACTTTGACAATGTATATTGGATGATGGACACAAACTGGAGATATTTTTATTTCTGTATATATGCTTTATCTATTTTTTTTTTATCAATACAACTTTATAAAATTCAACAGATGAGAGTTGCATATTTTTTTTCCAGAGGTAAACCTGTAAACCTATAAATATTCTGTTTATAGTGAGCTACGCACCACTACTGGCTAATATTGATTATGACGACTTGTAGGCTGGCCCTTTAAGTAGTTAATAATCACTTAAAGGGTCACTACAGCAAAACACTGTAAAATTTAAAATATGTGCAAACTTATACAAATAAGAAGTTCATTTTTTCCTGAGTAAAATGAGCTATAAATTACTTTTCTCCTATGTTGCTGTCACACACAGTAGGTTGTAGAAATCTGACAGAAGTGACAGGTTTTAGACTAGTCCATCTCTTTATAGGTGCCGCCGTAGCAGTAATGTTATACTGTGACAACTTTTATATTATTTTACATCACCGGGGATTTGAGCGGCAGCAGGGTGAGCCATCATTCAGCTCCCCCTGCGCTAAGCTGACCAGCAGTGTAACTATACGTATGCGTAATTGTGAGCTTCTCAATGACTGTTTTCTAATAATGAGCTAAAGGAAAGCCACTAGAAGGGGCACTCCTGAGCATAGGCAGTACAGCCCTGTGCCTAGAGCGCCACAAAGGTCAAAGGGCGATGTGTTTTAACCCTCTCATGACATGGCCCCTTTAAGCCAGGAGAGCTCCTTCGGCTGGGTCTCACACTGGCTGCAGGCTTCTGCTGGCTGTGTGTGCATACACTTCCCCTCTCAAGCCGACGGATGTTACCCTTGCCGCTGGCCAATCAGTGAAGAGGGTGGAAAGAGCCTGCAGGATAGCTAGGGCCCGATAAGGGACTTTTGGTGGGCAGGAGGGGTCGCAGCATAAGAGGAGAGTGTGGCAGATCGGTGGGGAGGGGGGAAATTCCCCCTCCTCGCACACCTCGGGCTTTCCTCTCAGCGCTCCCCCTCCTGCAATCATTGGTGGCAGCGGGCAGCAGCCGCAGTGGCAGCAGGCTTAATACATTACCTCCTTCTCGCTGGAGCTCTTCTGTTCTCTAAGAGCTTCATGCAACTTCCTGTGTAAACAGGAAGTTGCTCTTAGGAAGTTCTCTTAGAGCTTCATGCAACTTCCTGTGTAAACAGGAAGTTGCTCTTAGAGAACGGAAGAGCTCCAGTGAGAATGAGGTAATGTATTCAGCCTGCCACCGCCGCTGCTGCTGCCAACAATGATTATAGGAGGGGGAGCGCTGAGAGGAGAGCCCGAGGTGTGGGAGGAGGGGGAAATTCCCCCCTCCCCACCGATCTGCCACACTCTCCTCTTATGCTGCGACCCCTCCTGCCCACCAAAAGTCCCTGAGCGGGCCCTAGGGGTGGGGGGGGGGCCTGGATTTTTTTTTGCAGGGGGGCCCGGGGATTTCTAGGTACGCCCCTGCCTGCATCTGTGGGGGACATGATATCTGCATTTGATCTGTGGGGGACAGAATACCTGCATCTGATCTGTGGGGACATGGTATCTGCATTGGATCTGTGGGGACATGGTATCTGAATTGGATCTGTGGGGACAGGATATCTGCATTTGATCTGTGGGGGGCAGGATATCTGCATTTGATCTGTGGGGACATGGTATCTGCATTGGATCTGTGGGGACATGGTATCTGCATTGGATCTGTGGGGATATGGTATCTAATATCCAAACATGTTTTGAGGTGGCCATGTTATCTGCTGATTCGGCTGTTTTTACGTAGTGGCATTATTTTCAAGGCATTATATCAAATGGGATGTGTTGTAGTTGATAAAATACAATAAACATAATTGCATATTCTATACTGTTTGGTACTGGGCCACTTAAAAATCGCAGGAAGCGCATTTGATGGGCCCAGCTCAAATAAAAAGTACATGGAAAGTAATGTTAATATTGTAGCATTTCAGTGTCATGATACACCCACTCTAGTCCTAGCCTAACAGGTGGTAATATATTTATATACATCCCATAATGTTTGTGAAAAAGTATTCTGAAATGAAGACCGTCTTGCTTGATAATCTGATCCTGCAATGTGACTGACATGATACCTTACATTGTTCTGTGGGGATATGATGTCGGGACTTGTAGTGTGGGTGCTGTTTTTATTTGAGGCACATAGTGGCAGCATGTGCTGTATGGCATACAGAGCTGGATCATCCACAAGGCAGCTGCCTAGGGCCTGGTGAGAGTCTAGGGGCCTGGTGGATGCAAGGTCCCACCAAACCTACCTAAATGAGCCAGGAGACCATCAGTGCAGGGCAAAATGTGTTATCTTGCCTAGGGCCCCATTTCATAGTAATCCTTTTCTGATGGTTTATGGCTTATATCATATGCAAAGTGTTCTATAATGTGTGTTATTTATTAATTTATTTTTTTATTGTGTGTGTGTGTGTGGGGGGGGGGGGGATCTATGATCACCAACAATGATCATAGATCCCTGCCCAAAGATCAAGGAAAAATCTTAATTACCATTTAATCAGACAGAGTGATAAACTTGAAGAATTTGCATAATGAAGCTATATCTTTAGGCTAAATACCAGACTGTGGCATATGAAAATGATGATAAGGAGGAAAACTCAGGGCCCAAAGGGAACATTTCCCTGAGCTCCATCTCAGCTGAGGAGCTATGTTACAACCCGGGAGCAAATATATTAAGCTTAATTTGGGGTGAGCCCCGGGTACCGCCTCACCCCCTCAGTACAACACGACAATACTCTTGTCTAGAAAAAGTAGAGGAGGAAAAAAGGAAAGGAAATGAAAAGTAGACAAACAAAATTGAAAGAAGGAAGAAAGAAAGATCAGAAAGATATCAAGGGTTGACGTGTAGGTACCCAAGCACAGAGGTTGCAAAAGCATGAAGAGGACAAATATCCTCCCCATGGTGCCACATACCATACTTTCATTACACCCACATCAGGAGGAAAACTACTGCTTATCCCAGAGACAAATGTTTAAGCCATCAGCTGTTTAAATTCGTCCGATTCCTCATATTCGTGCCAAGGGGCCCATGTGCGGCTAAACTGCTCATCACGCATATGCATTGTTTGAATCAGATTTTCCATCAGTTTAATGTGCTGAATCTCCCTGATCCATTCGGAAATGGGGGGCGTTTCAGACGATTTCCAATGGCGAGCAATAAGCAGTCTAGCCGCATTAATCAGATGCTTGGAAAGGGATTTTTTATATTTCCCAAGTCATCTTGGGGTATTATGCAGGAGGTAATACGAGGGATCGTCTGAAGAGTCCACTCCCGTTACCTTTGAGATTATAGTCTTGACCATATTCCAAAAGGGGGACTAACTTCGGGCAATCCCAGAACACATGAACTAAGGTACCCTTATGTGTTAGACAGCGCCAGCATTGAGGGCTTGAGGATGGGAACATTTTCTGTAATCTCTCAGGCATATAATACCATTGTGTGAGTAGCTTATAACCTGATTCTTGTAATTTAGCTGAGATAGAAGACTTTTGTGATAGAATAAGAATCTTACGCCATTGATCTGCCGAAAAGGTTTTATGTAGGGCCTGCTCCCATTTAAGCTTCAGATTATCAGAAAGGTTCGGGTGAGTGAGGCCCCTAGCAAATACACCTCTGGGGGCTAAACTCAAAAAGATAATGCTTGAATTGTAAGTACGACCAATGGTCCAGAGCCTGATAATGTAGTTGCGTGCGCAAGACTGTAATATCCCGCCACTCATTATTGTCTAATAGATGGTATGCCCTTAACAGGTGAGGGCCCCTCCAATTTACATAAGCTTTGTTGTGTATACCCAGAGGGAATCCAGGATCAGTGGTGCTCAGCAGAGCTCGAATATTCGAGTAGCTAGAATATTCGAGCTCTTTTTTCAGCTATTCGAGCTCGAATACCGAGCTCGAATAGCTGCAGCTACTCGAATGGGCTATTCGAGTGAACTCGAATAGCCCATTCACTATTCGAGCTATTCGATCAAACAGCGCTATTCGAGCTCGAATACCGAGCTCGAATAGCGTCATAGCCCAGATTGATGTCCTTAGAGCCAATCAGAGGGCTCCCAGGCCCTCTGACGGCAGTCAATCACAGAGGGGGACCCTGGCCAGCCCCTACCCTATAAATAGCGGCCGCCATGTTCCGTTTTTCCGTCCTTGCCTGACTTTGTACAGAGAGAGATCTGCTCCTTTGTGCTTTGGCTTAGCATGAGCTTTATTGTGGTCAACTACCTAGCGTTTTTGCTCACATACACCTCCTATACACACCTATATTGTTGTTAGTTAGATAGACATTGTATTTTAGTTAGTAGCTTGTGTGTTACATAGAGACAGACACAGCTGCTGCAGGCAAGCTTACACTGCTTTAGGCCTCAGGGCCTTGCCTGTGTGGGCAGCTGTCCTCCTGTCCTCTGTTAGTTTATTATACCAGTGTTTCTGCTGTCCTTTACTACTGAGTGGTTGTATTTTGTAGTAACTGTACTAGGACACTCACTGTCACTGTTTGTTCATAGCTCCTGCGTGTGTGCGTGCACAGTACACACACTCTATTTCCTTCTGATTACTATTGATTATTGTAATTTCTAGTTGTACTTACTAACTACTTACTACTAGGGACACTCAGTCACTGTTCATAGGCTAGCTCCTGCGCTGCGTGTGTGTGTGCGTGCACTGTCAGTACACACACTCTATTACCTTCTGATTACTACTGATTATTGTAATTTCTAGTTGTACACTTACTTACTACTTACTACTAGGGACACTCAGTCACTGTTCATAGGCTAGCTCCTGCGTGTGTGTGTGTGTGCGTGCACTCAGTACACACACACACTCTATTTCCTTCTACTTAATCTGATTACTACTGATTATTGTATTTTCTAGTTAGTGTACTAGGGGACACACTCACTGTTCACTGTTCACACTTATACTGATTACTGAATTATTGTATATTGTATTAGTACTGTACTAGTAATCACTTAGCGATCTAATCACTTAGTGATTAGTGTCACCTCACCCACCAACCCACTCCATTAAAGTACTCCACTTTTTCACCCGCCCTTTTAAAAAACTTTTTTGTTTACGCCCAAAACATCAAAGATGTCTGGAAGTGGCAGCCAGCGCGGTTTGGGCAAGGGGAAGGGCAGCAAGGGAATCAAGAGGAGAGGGAGCAGCATTGTGGCAAGCCGCGGCCGCGCCACCATGCACAGTTCCGCAGCAGCAGCAGCTGCGTCAGTGGCTAACATTCCTCCTATAGCCACTGGCCGTGGACGCCTTGGGCGCCACCCAGCAGGAGCAACTCACGCTGCAGAGACACAGCAGCAGCAGCAGCAGCGTGTAGTACCTGCTCCTATTTTCCTCCAGCCGGGTCGGAAACGTCCCATTCAGGAAAAGGATGCAGACACTGTGGTGCAACTGATGACGGAGGATGAGCAGCCCGCCATCAGCTCTGCATCCGAGGCCTCCGCCCTCACCACCACCACCACCCCTGTTCGCAGCAGCCACCCAGCAGGGCCTGGGGAGGAGGCCAGTTCACCGTCACAAGTTGGCGACCTGTCACTCAGCAGTATTTTTACCCCAGGCACCATCAGGGTATTGTCTGCTGTTGTTGGCGATTTGGAGGAGGAGATGCTGATGGGCACTTTGGGGGATGAGGGATTGGACAGCAAGACTGTGGCGACAGTCAAGCAGCCCATCCATGCATCAGCAGAGGAGTTTGGGGGGTCATCATCCCAGCAGGACATGTTTCAGGAGGGGGAGGATGATGATGATGATGATGATGTGGTGACAGACAAAGACTGGGTGCCGCCACCACCAGCACCTGGGGATGACATCATCAGCAGCTCTGAGGAGGAGGAGGAGGATGCGCTTGTGGGCCTTGCAAGGAGGCGCATCATTGCAAGCATTGGCAGCAGTAGGCAGGTCCCACAGCCTGCTGGTGTCTCAGGCTCAGCAGCAGCAGCAGCAGCATCTGCCAGTACCACCACCAGCCGCACCCAAGCCCCCGCCCCAACCACCACAGGGAGACAGGCAGCAGCGGCTCCAGGCCGTAGGGGGTTGTTTTTGTCACCAATCTGGCGATTTTTCACCAAGCCCACAGTGTACAGCTAGTACGCCACTTGCAACCACTGTCAGCGGAAGGTGAGCAGAGGTGCAGACCCCTTAAAGTTCAGCACCAGCTCGCTCATCAACCACCTTGCTGCGAAACATTTCCACCAGCATGAGGAGTTCCAGAGGCTGAAGGCATCTGGTGCTGGCAGTGGCACCACACCCATCACTGCACAGCCTTCAGCAGCAGCAGCAGCAACAGCAGCCACCCGCCCTCCTGCTCCTCCAGCAGCACCAGCAGGAGTGTGGAAACGCACTGCTCCTCCCCCCTCTGCAACTCCTGCCACCCACACTGAGGCCTGTTCTGGCAGCCAGTCCTCAGTGGCCTCCTCTGCTGTGTCCGCTGATTCCCGTGCCAGCAAAAGGCCACGCCAGAGCCTTTTGAGCGAGTCCTTCCAGGGGGTGGTTAGGGCTCTGCCTCCCAGCAGCCGTCGCGTGCGTCAGCTGAACGGCTTGCTGGCACGGGCCATGTGCTCCCAACTCCTGCCGTACACGCTCGTGCAGGAGGGGAGCGACATGCGTGCGCTGCTTGCTTGTGCAGCCCCAGACTGGCAGCTCCCCAGCAGACACTTTTTCGCCCGCAAGGCCATTCCTGCACTGCACCGCTTTGTGATGGCCAATGTGGAGCGAGGGCTGGAGCACGCGGTTGGTGAAAGGGTCCACGTCATCATGGACTCCTGGAGCAGCCGCTTCGGGACAGGCCGCTACCTGTCCTTCACTGTCCACTGGGTCAGCTTGGTGGAAGGGGGTGAGGATGGGAGAGCAGCAGCGGGCACAGCAGCAGCAGCAACACAGTGGGTGGTGCCACCCCGCAGGGTCAGGGGAACTGCAGCAGGTTCCTCCGATCCTCTGCCATCCTCCGGCACACCTGACCAAACCCCCCGCCTCAGCAGCAGCGTGAAGGGCCGCCACTGCCAAGCGCTGCTGCAGTTGGTCAGCCTTGGGAAGACCAAACTGACGGCAACCCATGTGTTGGCCAAACTCCAGGAGCAGGAGAGGATTTGGCTGACCCCCAGAGGCCTCAGAGTCGGAGAGGTAGTGGCCGACAATGGGGCCAATCTGATTGCCACAATTGACAGGGGAAACCTGACCCACATCCCCTGTCTTGCCCACGTGCTGAACCTGGTGGTGCAGAAGTTCTTGCGCACCACCAGGGGATGGGCGAACTGCTGGAAACGGCAAGGAACGTTGTGCGTCACTTCCGGCGCTCGGCTGCAGCCTGTGCGAGCCTGGAAGACGTGCAAAATGAGCTGGAGCTGCCACGCCATCGGCTGATCCTTGACGTTCCAACTCGCTGGAACTCCACCCTGGCGATGTTGGAGCGTCTGGTTGAACAGAAGCACGCTGTCAACCAGTACCTTGCCCAGGCCACTGTTTCCTCCGCTCAGAGAAGGGACAAGACCAGCAACATCCCGTCCATCGTCCCCGATGATGACTGGAGGCACATGCAGCAGGTGGGCTTAGTGCTGGCTCCCTTTCTGCAGGCCACTAACATGGTGAGCAGGGACCATGCTATGGTCTGCGAGTGGGTGCCCCTGGTTTGTCTGCTGAACAGGGCCCTCGATGCTTTGCTGGAACAGGGAGCGGCAGCCTTGGACCAGCAGGAGCGGCAAGCAGCTGCACAGTCCACCTCTGAGGGGGAGGAGGAGGAGGACTTGGTGGAGGTCCCTGACCTTGCTGCTGATGAGGGGATCAGCACAGCGCAGCTGAGTTGGTGCGGGGGTGGAGAGAGCATGAGGCGGCAGAGGAGGAGGATGAGGACAGCACTGCCGTCGATGTGCCAGCACACGTGGCCCGCCTCTTCCCAATGGCAGCGCACATGCTGAAGTGCCTGCGCAAGGACCCCAGGGTGATCCAGATGAAGCAGAGGGAGGACATCTGGATCAGCATGATGTTGGACCCACGCCTCAAGGGGAAGTTGAGCCAGTTCCTGCCGCCTGCAGGAGGAGACCCAGCGCAACAAATAAGGAGTTTGCAGCAGGCCCTTGTTGAGTGCTTGGAGGAAGCCTTCCCCCAGCCTTCCACCCCCACTGTCCAGCCAGCACAGAGGCAGCAGCAGGTGCCTGCATCCAGCAGCAAGCGCCCCACAGACCTGCTGTCTCTCAGCAACGAGCTCTACAGGACTGTAGAGGCTCCGGCAGCAGTGACTAGAGAGGAGGTGCATGCAGCATCCTCCTCCGGTCACAGCCAGCGCCTGACCCGAATGGTGGCTGACTACATGGGGTTCTACAGCGGGCTTGACAGCGATGCCCCTGTTGATCCCATGGAGTATTGGGTCAAGCGCCTGGAGATCTGGAGCGAGCTGGCGCAGTACGCCCTGAAAGTGCTGTCCTGCCCCCCTTCCAGCGTGCTGTCCGAGCGCTGCTTCAGTGCAGCTGGTGGCGTGGTCACCGAGAAACGCTCACGTCTGTCTCACAAGTCTGTGGACAGACTGACGTTTCTCAAGATGAACCAGGCGTGGGTGGAAGGCGAGTTCCTGGCCCCTGTTGTCGGCGAGAGGGGGACATGACCTGGCTGCCGGAAGAACCATTGTTAATGTGCCTTACCACCCTTTACCACCTCCTGGCTCCTGCTCACTAAGCCAGCCTGGTTCACTTTGACTATTACGTCGCCTGCAGCCACACATTTTACATCTACAGTGGGCTGCTGTGTACTGCCCTTCTGCTGTCTGTCTGTGTTTCCCACTGCCAGGGTACACAGATTTACCTTCTGCTGCCGCTCTGCCACCAGCTATTACGTCAAACAATAGCTGCCCCTGCTGCCTGTATTTACCTTTTAAAAAAAAAAAAAAAAAAAAAAAAAAGGTTTAATTTTTCTGAGGTGCCCGGGTTGAAAACTGTGTTGTCCCAGTTGTGTATTGGACACGATGTGGGCTGCACGACCGCTGTCTGGGACCTCCTGTTGTGTTTATTTACAGCCCTGGTATCAACGCTAGGTACCAGGGCTATTATGTCACGCTGCCTACCTACCTGCTGCCACACTCACACTACTCCTCCATTCCTCCTGCTGCTGCTGCTGCCTGTCTGTGTTTCCCACTGCCAAGGGTACACAGATTTTACCTTCTGCTGCCACTCTGCCACCAGCTATTATGTCAAACAATAGCTATATCTGTGTAATTTGCTGTAAAAAAAAAAAAAAAAAAGTAAACCATTAAAAAAAAAAAAAAAAAAAAAAAAAAGGTTTAATTTTTCTGAGGTGCCCGGGTTGAAAACTGTGTTGTCCCAGTTGTGTATTGGACACGATGTGGGCTGCACGACCGCTGTCTGGGACCTCCTGTTGTGTTTATTTACAGCCCTAGTATCAACGCTAGGTACCAGGGCTATTATGTCACGCTGCCTACCTACCTGCTGCCACACTCACACTACTCCTCCATTCCTCCTGCTGCTGCTGCTGCCTGTCTGTGTTTCCCACTGCCAAGGGTACACAGATTTACCTTCTGCTGCCACTCTGCCACCAGCTATTACGTCCAACAATAGCTACTCTCATTACTCCTCCATTCCTCCTGCTGCTGCTGCTGTCTGTCTGTGTTTCCCACTGCCAGGGTACACAGAATTACCTTCTGCTGCCACTCTGCCACCAGCTATTACGTCCAACAATAGCTACTCTCATTACTCCTCCATTCCTCCTGCTGCTGCTGCTGTCTGTCTGTGTTTCCCACTCCCAGGGTACACAGAATTACCTTCTGCTGCCACTCTGCCACCAGCTATTACGTCCAACAATAGCTACTCTCATTACTCCTCCATTCCTCCTGCTGCTGCTGCTGTCTGTCTGTGTTTCCCACTGCCAGGGTACACAGAATTACCTTCTGCTGCCACTCTGCCACCAGCTATTACGTCCAACAATAGCTATATCTGTGTAATTTGCTGTAAAAAAAAAAAAAAGTAAACCATTAAAAGAAAAAAAAGGTTTAATTTTTCTGAGGTGCCCGGGTTGAAAACTGTGTTGTCCCAGTTGTGTATTGGACACGATGTGGGCTGCACGACCGTTGTCTGGGAACTCCTGTTGTGTTTATTTACAGCCCTGGTATCAACGCTAGGTACCAGGGCTATTATGTCACGCTGCCTACCTACCTGACTGCCTGCTGCCACACACTCATCCTCCTCCTCCTGCTGCTGAATTTACCTCCTGCTGTCTGTGTGTTTCCACTGCCAGGGAGCACATACAATGGCGCTTCCAACATGCGTGCACCACCAGCTATTTATTACACTCAAAAATAGCTGCATTTCTTTAAAAAAAAAAATATAAAAGAGAAATAAGAGAAGAAGAAGAAGAAGAAGAAGAAGAAGAAGAAGAAGAAGAAGAAGAAGAAGAAGAAGAAGACAATATAGAAGATATAGAAGATAAAGAAGAAGAAGAAGAAGAAGAAGAAGACAATATAGAAGAAGAAGAAGAAGATATAGAAGATAAAGAAGAAGAAGAAGAAGAAGAAGTATATACAGTACTGAACAAAATTCTGGACACAACTTCTCTTTTCACCTTTTTTTTTTAAAAAAAATATGTTTCTTGCATCATTCACCCTCAAAACAAGTGTTGGAAGCTATTTAAAGGGGAACTGAAGAGAGAGGTATATGGAGGCTGTCATGTTTATTTCCTTTTAATCAATACCAGTTGCCTGGCAGCCCTGCTGGTGTATTTCTCTGCAGTAGTATCTGATTAAAACCAGAAACAAGCATGCAGCTAGTTTTGTCAGATCAGACTTATAAGTCTGAACCACTGAAACACCTGATCTGCTGCATGCTTGCTCAGGGGCTATGGCTAATAGTATTAGAGGCAGAGGATCAGCAGGGCTGCCAGGCAACTGGTATTGTCTAAAAGGAAATAAACATGACAGCCTCCATATACCTCTCTCTTCAGTTCCCCTTTAAGGCCAATTCGAATAGTCAGCTCAAATAATGAGCTCGAATACCGACTCGAATAGTGAGCTCAAAGTCCGAGGTCGAATCGAATAGTAAAAAATATTCGACTCGAATATTCGACCGAATTCAAATAATTTACTATTCGAATTCGACCAAACTCGAATAATAAAAAGGGGTATCCGAGCATCACTATCCAGGATTATCCAGTAAAGGGATCATTGGGGAGGGCCATGGGGAAAGATGGAGAGAATTATTATCAAAGGAATTTATTTTACCATCTTTTTGTTATTCTGTTATGGGGTCTTCATCTTCCCATGTGCAGAGATAAAACATCTCCTGGTAGTTGTTGCTGCTCTTGTTTCTTCTCGATTTAAAGCCTATATTCACTGCTATTAGCCTTATTAATCAAGGAACTTAGCACAGGTTCAGCCAGAACCAAACTACATTGCTTACCAAATGACACACTTGTACAAAAAGGAAGGGTTTTATCACTTGAAAGCGAAAACAGCTTTCATCTTGCTGATGTATTCTCAGATATGCACTATAAGTAGATTTATACAGTCACCTCATAAGTAAATAGACCTTCTGTATTTCATGCAAATTCATGCTATTCAGAGTAGTTGTCTTTTAGTATAAAATTTTCTGTGTCTAGTCGCAAAGTCTAAAAGTATACTTCAAACCTCTGGTGCAGCAGAACTAAGTGATTTTAAATAATAGCGTAAAGTAGGACATCATGAAGATGCTACAATTCAGAGACCAATTGCCATAGTACTAAAGATTCAGCTGTCCACCATCAATAAGGGGGTTATCTAGTTCAAAACAATAAAAAAGGAAACTGCTAGTTACTGGTTCATCAGGAATTACAGCATGACAACTGAAGTTTGCAAAATCGGTGGTGGAGGGAAGTCGTTGTTGTCTGCACAGGTGCAGAGATGGCAGAATACCTGTAAGGTATCTTCACAGCTAGGCTATAAAGAGTGAGCCACCAGGTGGAAGCCACTCCTTACCACAGCCAATATTGTAAAAAGAAAATGCTGGACAGCTTCAATGGCCAGTTGAGCTTTTGGTGTCATGTCATCTCTTATGAGCTTTCCTTCACACAGTTTTCATGTAGCGGATGGATGTGGGTCCTAACAGCAAGATCTGTGTGAACTGACAAAATGTTCAGCATGAAACACATTATGTTGTGTGGTGCCAATATAGACATGGCACAATCAGATTGGTGCTATGTATGGGCAAAATTAATGTCAAAAACATAATAAGTATATTGGCAGAGGGTCTTCTTTGGATAATCCAAGGTAGGCATCTGAACTTAAAATCCACTCTGTCCATGAAAGATGGAGTTCTTTGCTACACAGTGATAAATACTCATGACCAAAAGCATAAAAAGCATACATAGGCAGCACAGTGGCGTAGTGGTTAGCTCTCTCGCCTTGCAGCGCTGGGTCCCTGGTTCGAATCCCAGTCAGGGCATTATCTGCAAAGAGTTTGTATGTTCTCTCCGTGTCTGCGTGAATTTCCTCCGGGCACTCCGGTTTCCTCCCACATTCCAAAAACATACAGATATGTTAATTGGTTCCTCCTAAAATTGGCCCTAGACTACAGTACTTACACTAAATAATATAGACATATTGCAATGGTAGGGATTAGATTGTGAGCTCCTTGAGGGACAGTTAGTGACAAGATATATATATATATATATATATATATACATATATATATAAACTGTACAGCGCTGCGTAATATGTCGGCGCTATATAAATACTGAATAATAATAATAATAATAATACAAAGGCTTCTATTACCCAGTCAGTAACTGGATGTGAATTCCATCAAACACATATGAGCTACATAGGCAAACGCAAGGGGGGATTACAGCTGCCCAGAATCCCCCCTCAGACCAGAACTGGTGCAGTGTCTGGGGAAAGACACAAGTTGAGACACCAGAATATCTGCAAGTATCCTGCAGCTCACAGCACTGCCCCCTTTCTTTCCCGGCTACAGTTGACTTTGGATAAAGCAGCAGTGTGTGTACAGAGCATGGAGCAGCAGCATGTGTACAGAGCATGGAGCAGCAGCATGTGTACTGAGCATGGAGCAGCAGCGTGTATACTCGAGCATGGAGCAGCAGTGTATGTACAGAGCAAGGAGCAGCAGTGTGTGTACAGAGCATGGAGCAGCAGTGTGTGTACAGAGCATGGAGCAGCAGTGTGTGTACAGAGCATGGAGCAGCAGTGTGTGTACAGAGCATGGAGCAGCAGTGTGTGTACAGAGCATGGAGCAGCAGCGTGTGTACAGAGCATGGAGCAGCAGCATGTGTACAGAGCATGGAGCAGCAGCATGTGTACAGAGCATGGAGCAGCAGTGTATGTACAGAGCAAGGAGCAGCAGTGTGTGTACAGAGCATGGAGCAGCAGTGTGTGTACACAGCATGGAGCAGCAGTGTGTGTACAGAGCATGGAGCAGCAGTGTGTGTACAGAGCATGGAGCAGCAGCGTGTGTACAGAGCATGGAGCAGCAGTGTGTGTACAGAGCATGGAGCAGCAGTGTGTGTACAGAGCATGGAGCAACAACGTGTGTACAGAGCATGGAGCAGCTCTGGGGAACTTAAGAGTCAAGTACGAGCACAGCCCTGTGCCCCTACTGTGTGAATGCTTCACTTTCCCCTTCATTACCAGTGTCGGCTGTCCTCATTATTATCTGTATACAAACTTTTCCTGATCTATCCCGTTTTCGATCAGACGGGAAATTGCATTATGTGTACCCAACATGATGTTCTACCATATTATTATACTGTATTGTGCGTGGCTGAGGTAGACCTTTCAGGAATCCCCTCCGTGAAAATCCTGGGTTTGCCTCTGGGCTATACTTGATCATGCAGCGAGACAGCAAAAAAACATATTTGCCAAGGTTAGCTTTTGAAGATTTTGCATGCTTGTTGGACTCACACTCATCAGGTTAAGATCTAAGAAGTCACTATTCCCAAGCCTAGCCAGGTTGAGTCTTTGCAGGCAACAAACAGTAGGAAACCTACATTTCAATATACAAATGCGGCATTTGTGTCAAGTGGATACTGTGAAATAAAAGACAATGACCAAATACTCTGTGTCTGTTTACTTATGAGATGTCTCTTTAGTACCAAATTATGTTTTTTGTAAACTCATATATTAAACTACGGGAGAAATGTGGTGGCAGGGTTAATTTATTTTTCAAAAACACTCTAATGAAAAATGCAATTTTCCTTTTTCGCTGTACTCCATCAATACTTGTGCTCTATTATAACTCCCATCTAGAGAATGACACCTGAACAGGCAGGAGCACAAAGTGTAGCCTAAATCTCTGGGTTACTTACATCTATGTTTCTACTATGCACCAATTAGTGTCTAAACAACTCGCCAGCTCTCCTTTCCCATACATTGTTTTTTTATATTGTACTCCACATACTGGCTTTGTAAAAAACAATTTTTTCTATTTCTGATTTATTGTTATAAATTTCATTGTAGTTATTAGTGAGAATATTACTTACTGAAACATTGAGAAAAGTAAAAGGTTCTTTGTGAACATCTGCACAATAACACTGCCTACTGTCATTGTTGTAAGCATTTTCTAGATAACTGGATTCAATCAATTCAGATAAAGATATCCACTAAGTGATATAGCTATTACATACCTTTAATGGCATTTGTATGTAGCAATTTTTACTTTATGATTTTTTTTACTTGATATGTATTTGCAATAAAAACACTGGAGTCACTTCTGAAATGTTATAGTGAGGTATCCTACCCTGTGCACATATTACTGACTAGGAGGTACTCTAGCTTAGTGCACATTTCATTCAACAAATGTTCTTGATGTTTACTTCTCAAGTGAGCTTGCTTTCGAATGCCGCAAGCTGAGCTAATTTACTCAGCGACTCCAGCTTAAGTTTTTCATTGTGCTGAATATGGCCCAGTTCTGTAGAATGGTAGAAAAAAAAGATATATCAGCTTTTATCAGTTATAAGTTAGAAGATTGCTGGTGCGGTCTGCAGTCTTCTTTCTTGCAGAAAGAGCCTTTGGAAAAGGTCTATCCTCTTTGAGTTCTTCTACCCAACTAACTTTTTACTTCAGACTCCGTCTTCATTTATACACTAAGACCAAGCTTCAACTTTGTTTCCAGAATATTAAATACTTTCTTTGTTGTAAGCCAAGTGCTGCAAATCATATTACATATCTCCATCGAGTAGTACAATCACAGTACTCCTGGAAGAACTTAATGTAATCGTCAAGAAACCCAAGTCATGTAAGGAGATTTTTTTTCTCAAGTAAGAAATTGACTGCAAGAATGAAGCAACAGCTACGGAAAATGGCTTAAACCAAAACCCAGAGTGGCCAAATCAGAGTCCAAATCACCATTCAACAGATAATATATGGCTGGATTTGAATAAGTCTTTCTTTGGCCAACATTAATGCAGCATGATACAGCCTACATGATTTAGATCCACAGAAGATAGTGGCACTATATAGATCAAAAATAATAATAGAGCTTGAACCCAATGTACAAGTTGATACAGACAAACATAACCCTTTTCACCCAAGCCAAAATATTCAATTTTTGTCTCTTCAGTTCACAAAGGATTCTCCTATTAGACTTTATGGTTTATACATTTGCACTTTAGCAAACTGCAGGTGGGCATTAATATTATTTTTGAATAGCACGACTTTCTCCTAGCAACCTACAAAAATGTATAATTAATTTGCCGATCTTCTGCTTATGGTGGACTCATAAACACTGACAGCCACCCAGTAAAAGTATATTTTTTCTGAAGATGTTGTGTACTGTTGACTACCGGTACTGTTGCTTTGGTGTGATCTTTTTGGACATTCCCTAGGGAGACTAATAAACTGCTTCCAGTGTACACAATCTGCATGAAAGTTGATAGTTGGTGGCATGCTGTTTAACCTTCTCAAGCCTGATAAGCATCAATAACTGTTTTTAGAGGTCCTCAGAAATCTTTTTTGTTTGAGCCATGACACTTCCACAAACTGTGCTGCAAAATTCAAACTTTTATAGTTAAGACCTGCAGTATATTTCAGTTCTTTAAATAGAGCAGGACTTTCTACCCTCACATCTGATTATTATTATTATTATTATTATTATTTAGTATTTATATATTATTCCATTGATTCAAAAGCTGGACCCTGCAAATTAACTGATGATTAGATAGGTCACATAATTTTGTCATTTACAAGAATATAGTGCCATATTCTTTTCCACAATACAAAAATGTACAAGTATAATGTTTTGGACACATTTGTTTATCGTGTTCTCATTATGTAGTTTTAGGCCTTGTGCGAAAAACAGATTATGTAATAGGAGAATGTATATATCCTTTTCAGGTATAGAGACCAGTCCAGTGGCTTCAAACAGTGTTGTGTTTATTGGTGCTATTTTACAGCTTTATACACAGGTGCAGAAAAAAGATGCATCAAGAAAAAAAATACCAAAAGGAAATCTTAGTGTGTCTCAGCTCTAACTATACAGTACTGTATATACCCTCCTCATGACTGACTGAAGAAGCCTATTACTTTGTGTCACGGACGGTTGCGGGGCCGCAGGCGCGTCCTGGAACCGCCCGTGAAGGAAAAGCAATCGCACTCGATTCCCTGCATCGATTGCGCTTCAAATCGGTACAATCTGGGTTGAGTGTGTAGGGACAGCTGAAGTCCTTTTCTTAGCAAAGAGAGCACCATCCTAAAGGCTGGATGGCTCTTTTGATATGCTAATGAGCCTGAGCCTAATCTGCCCCAGAGAGTCCCTGGCTTCAAGCTGTGCTGATGGCCCATCCATCAGGTATAAGGTGACAAGCACCATGGCAGAAGCAATCTAGTTGGGCTAAAAGCCAGACCCACTGGCTCATTCCCAGCAGGGGAGGCGACACCTCGCTGGCTGCTCCAAACTTCAAAGAGCCTTTGCCTGGGAATAACCTGAGTCTCATAGCAAATCCATAACTTCCCAGATCTGTCATATTTCTGGTGTTCCTGAGATGGCAGCTTCGCCAAACGTGGGGGAAGTGTAGCATGAGCCCCGGTGCTGGTTCTGAGGAAGTTTCAGAACATTCTGAGGTAAGGACTGCCAGTTAGGCAGTTTGAAAGTGCCTGATGATACCACAGGGGTCCCACCCCTCATGTCTGGTATCAGGGCGCTGGGTAAATCGAGACAGACCTGAAAATGTTAATAAATCTGCCCTGACCTGTACGGTTCTGTGAGATAGAGCCCATATATGGGTAGATATGATTTCTAGCCCCAGTACAAGGGGAGGGCTCATCTCATCTTCTAAGGGGGTGTATGGCTCCCCGCCCTCACTCCCTCCTACTGAAGCAGGGGCATAAGAATGGCAGAGGACCCAAACTCAGTCTCCTCCACACTGAAACATCTTGAACTCATGAGATGCCAGCTTGAGGATATGCTGGCATCCACCTGGTCTGAACTCTGAACTCAAATTGAAACCCAGAACTCTGTTTTCCCACAAAAAGGACAACTTTCCAGGAACTAAGTATTTTTCTCCCTTCTTTTATTTTTTATACTGGCTATTACTGTCTTAATAATTGTGATAATTAATAATTGTCTGTATATATTAATTATTTATATTGCGTGAATAAACGACTTTCTCCAAGTCATTCACTTTCCGCTACCCTGCTTATCAGCACACACAGAACTGATCCCGGGTCTCTGAAGATACGCTACTGTTTGTTTATTGTTGGCTAGACAGAATAACGTGTGTTTAACCGTTTTATTCGCAGGATTAGTCAGTCAGTTAGTGGGCTCCACGGTCCCATGATAACTGCGGTGGTGGCAGTTTACTCTGAACCAGTAGGTGAAGTTGTAATCACCCGTGTCTCACAGGTTCCCTTCTGAGTTGTCCGCGGCCAATTCTTAACGGTTCCTACGCATTGACTGCGACCAGAGTTCGAACGATCCGTGCGCTGGCACCGTTTAGAAGGCTAAGTGCGGTCAGCCACTAGGGCTCCTGTGACACTTTGTTAGTTACAAACAGCAAAATGTCAGTTATAAAATGGCGTACATTTGAAATAGCCGCTATATGAAATGGGCGCAATTATCGTGTATTTTATATAGCGGCTCTAGATGTAGCGTGTTAAATGTATGTAGCGGTTAGGTTTTATTAGTGTTATTAAGTATGTTTCCAATAGCGGCTGATGTAATATTATTATGTATCTTATATATTTATACATCGGCTTTAAATGTATGGTGTTACATTTATGTAGCGGGTATGTTTTATTTGTATTAAGTGTGTTTTCAATAGCGGCTGATGTAGTTTTATTGTGTATTTAATATATCGGCTTTAAATGTATTGTGCTACTTTTCTGCAGCGGTTATGTATTATTTGTGTTTAAGTTTTTTTTAATTGTACATTAATTTACTTTGTACATTTAATATAGTCGCAAGTAAAAATGGGAGCGGATTTCGGTAAATTTATTTTCAGCCATGCAACACATACCTGGTGTTTCTTATTTCCTTTGTTTTGTCGCACTTCTCTTTGCTACAACAACGATTATAGCTCACTTCATGTGCGGCTATTACTAGACTTTTCAGCACTTTCCAAATAACAACTAAGGCTATCATATGCATGATCTTAGAGGAAAATCTGTTACAACGTGGATACTTATGATCACCATTGATCTGTAGCCTTATTTTAGCGGATATAAATGCCTGTAAGAGCTCAATTAAAGCTGAGGTGGTGTGCTGGAACCGATGCCGGCAAATGTAAGATTCATGTATGACAGGTTTTTTTGCAGGCGAAATCATGTGCTAAAACTGATCCCTGCAGATGTGAAATTCCCTTACCTGAGAGCCCAATTGTAGCCAAGTTGCTGTGCAGGAGCCAAGTTGCTGTGATGCAGCCATAAAATGGCCTTACCTGACAATTCTGCCACTGAATTAGGCAGCGCTTGTCTCTAGCTGAATACGTTTTGTAGCCGGTAAAAGGATGATGATGATGAGCAGGTGAAGTTGCAAATTGACATACAGATGACATACAGATTGACATACAGATGGCATACAGATGACAGCTGGTGCAGGAGCATGAGACCGAACTGTTAAAATGTTATAAAGTTGTGCCTGAAGTATACCCAGTGAAACCATACCTATACAGGCTGAAATAAACCAATACAAACAGGCTCAGAAATTCATTGCCCCCTGGACAGGTGTAGCCAGTGATCTGAATGGCAGATTGGCTGCTCCAGCTCTCGGCATGGGTGGTCTGGTGGTCGCACAGATATAACCAGCTGATGGAAGCTGGTGCACTGGATTGGTTTGCCGGCTGCAGGGCAGGACTTCTGCGGCTGTAGCAGCGCTACTACCAGTTAGCTGTCACTGCACCATGTGGGAAAGACGAAATTCTCTGCGGCTACAGCTCCTGTGGAAAGCTGAGCGAATGGATCGGTACTAGTATTTGACATGACTGTAAACAGTCATGATGCACTTCAATCTTGCAGTTTGTGAATTACCCTGTAAATAAGTTGATAATTACTATAGATCACTGTTAATTGATCACCCATTAAACGCATGTGTGACTGTAACTAATGTGTTCCTCTGATGTGCTCCTTTTATCTTGTGGTAAAAGTGTCAGCTGTTGCAAGCCCACCACTGTTCACTGTGTGAATTGCAGATCTTTATCTATAACAAGTAAAAACAAAACTTCACAGTATCAGCTGATTGCCGGTATCCTGTCTCTGGAAGGCCATAGTGCCAGTATAAAACGCAGGCCTCTTGGGAATTTGGTGGGCAGACAGTTAGGGGTCTCCATATAGGTTTACATGTTAGTTAGCAAGTTGCTGGTAGGATCTATATATACAGCTAATGAAGGTGCTCAGGTAGGGATAGTTATATACTACTGACAGGATTAGTGGTACTCATAGGGTTAAATTGTTTTTTCTGTTTGATGCTGGCTGTGCTTTTCTTCTCTTTCAGGTGTTGGGCTGTCCCTAGGAAGCCTGTGAGGAATGCAGTCGCTGTGCGGATGCCCAGAGGAGCTCTCTGTGATTGGCAGCTGTCACTTGGAGCCAAGATTTGTCCGGCCAATCACAGAGGGGGTCCTGTCAAGACATCTCTGACACTCTGTGTATCTCCTCAGTTTCCAGTCAGGCAAGCTGGGAGCACCTACCCGCCCTTCCTTTTGTTCAGGAACTGTCGTAGGCTGATTGACTTTATTGGCGGTTAAAGTCGCCCACGATTGTGGGTTGACTAGTTTGACTTGGATTACTTGGTATAATACTAGTCTAAAGACTGTATTTTGGAATATTTATTTTGGAATATTTATTGTTATACTGTTTGGAGTTTTATTTGGTTATATGATTTCCGATTTAATGATCAAAGTTTATAATAAAGATTAATTATTTAATTAAAATAAACCGCAATAAACAGTGCCTACGGCCATTTTACATCCAACCTGGTGTTTTGTTTTTTCTTTACTATGATTTATGGTTAACCATGTATGTACCACTTAAATTCCCATGAAGTGGGACAGTAGTAGGAAGACTCTGCTAATGTGGCTAGCATGTGAACGGACTGTCTGCATGCTGCGTAACTACTGCAAGTGACAGGGGCTGTCTGCTCACTGAGTGCAGAAGCTTCTCCAGTGTGATCTCTATAGAGACCAATATCTGGTAATCAACAGTTACTGGAGTTAAATACCTATACTGTACTTGTGTCATATTTGTCATTAACCTCTAAGGTGGGTTTATAAAGATGTTATATTGCATCATTAAGTTATATAGGGCATAATGCTGTGCAGAAGATCTGTTGCTTTATTGCCGGGACAGTTGTGTTTTGCAAATACAGGAGCTGGCAGTGATCTTGTTTTTATACAAATATTTACAGTATATTGAACCTTTTTATATGTATCCGATACACTATCAACCCCTGGATGAGGTTTGTTAACATCTTGACTACATAGCTAGTCCCTGGTTGTTACATCTTGATGTAACCGCTATTTTTCATTATAGAAAAGCAGCGCAGGATCTACATTAATGTAGATGCAGCGGAGTGATGGACCTACAGAAACAATTGACATAATTTCAGCCACTGCTAAAGGTATAATAATTATACAATATAGGCACATGTAAATGAGGAATGGAGACAAAGTGGATAATAAGTCTATGTGGTTGTCTTTGTTGGAATGGTGGCAATATCGTGGTCACAGCATTTACGGTGCTGGTCACCTGATTGCAGCTACTTCCTCAGACACAGCCGCTGCTCCTATTTCCACTAAAACAACCACTGCAGGTCTGGGGCTTTTTTGCAGCGGCTGTCAGATTACCTCATAAGTCACAGGCTCATAATTTCGGCATCAGGCACTTGATGTTTGCAGCATCCTCTAGGTCCTGACCCTAGCTCATCTACACCTAATAGGAACCCCTTACTTACAATAAGGTTCAAATTTATTGTAAGGGGTTTAGGGTTAGAAGGAGAGGGGACGTTCGTATTAGGTAGGTGTAGATGAGCTACATAGATAAACAATATGCATGTAGATGAACAATGTGTATTTTTTTCACCACTTTGTTCCCCCACTGTTACTGCCCGAGCAATTCAGTGAAACTGGCTGCTGCAGAGAGGCGTACATTTTGCAGCATGTGTTACAGCCCTATAAGCGGACTCAGCAACTCAGGTGGAGCGGCATGTGTTACAGCCATACAAACTGGACTCAGGCAGGCATGAGCTAGATATAGCCGCTACATGCGCCCATATTATACAGTGTGCACGGTAACAGACTGATTTAGCCGATAAATGCATTGGCAGAATAGCCGCGCCCATTTCAACCTGCACTTCAATTAACTGCTTCGATAAAATGAACCTTTTAGCTCCAGTCAGACCCAGCCTGTCTCTTCCCCAGGTTAAAGAGCAATGGCTGTGAGCAAGTCCCATCTATTTACCATAACCTTCCTGAATGCTGATTAATGACAGAGACCAGTGGATTGCTGGATTCCTGGAGTGGATCACAGCTCCTGGTATATAAATGAAAGAAGCCAGGGTGATATGTATATCTCTCACAGGATTTTTCCAGGCTCTGTGTTAGCCATCCTACATCCGGCTGTTATGGTATGCAGCTGAATTCATTCCTCCCTCATTCAATCTCTATGCTTAAAGTTTAATTTCTGCATCTAGCTGTTGTTATGGTATTAATTAATTAATTAATTAATTTCGCAGGTACTGGCTTATCTCTAATTACTTTCAGGTGGCCTCCCCTAGCAGCACGGAGGAAGACACAGTGCTGATTGGGCCTGAGTTCGCGGGCTGCGTGAACAGGCCAATAGAAGAGGAGGGGGCAATATATAAAAAGGCCAGCTGCGTAGCAAGTGCAGCCTGCTGAAAAAACCAAGAGCAGGATTCTGCACTCCCCATGGAAGCATTCGTCGCGGCAATTGCAAGGCGGGCCAGAGCGGAGGATGGCAAGGAGTGGATTAGGGACCTCTTTGCAGCCTTCAGCACCGCCCGAAGGTTCAGGCTCTCCTCGAGGTTCAGCGAGGGGCCGGAGCTTGAGCCAAGAGGAGGAGGAAGGGGAGGGCAGAAGGCAATGGGCGAATGAAAGGAGCGAGGAGGTGGCCAGGAGCAGAGAGGAGAAGGAAGGGGAAGTGGCCTGGGAAAGCGCCCTAGGAAGGCCCAGAAGGGTCTTTTCTCCAACCCCTCCTCGTCGCTAAGCCACTAAGAAGAAACAAACAGTGAGCAGAGGCCAGTCGCACATGCCTCAGGCTGAGACTCATCAGAGTACACTTGCAGCTGGAGCTGGAGAGGATTACAATGCTGGCACCAGCTCTCAGGCAGTGCAGCAGGAGCAGAGGGAGATATTACAAGCACCTGAACCCGGTGAGTTAAATTATTTTAATACTCTTACTTCTGTTAGTGCTAAATTAGATGCATTGTTCAGTCTGGTTAATGTTTTATCTGAAAAGGTTAATTGTAAGCAGACTGAGCCGCAGAGTTCATTGCAAGCTGTGAATGCTACTGAAGTTGTTTCTCTGTCTGTAGTGTGGAATCCTCCAGCCATAGCTCAGGCAGCACCTCAGGTGTCTTCAACTCCTATTGTTAGACCAGGGGTGGGTGAGCAGCATTACAAAGAGGCCCTGCCGTGCAAAGTGTCCACTCTGGGTTTTTACCTGAGCTTATCAATTAAAGAGAAAATCTGGAGTGGGGATTTTGTTGACATGTTGACATTGCTTCCTTCTTATAAGGATCTTGGTAAAGACAAAAAAGATGAGGATGACAGAAAAAGACCGGTTACCCGAACCTTTAATAATTGGCTTCAGGCTTTTTGCATATATGCTAGTATTATGGGTGAGCGTACACCGGAGCTTTGCTCGAGTCTTTTCCAGCACGTAGACATTGTGAATGAGGCTTATCATCAGTTTGGAGGAAGTGCATGGTTCATGTATGATGAAGCATTTCGACAGAGGAAGGCAGTCCATCCTGATTTGACATGGGGTACAAAAGAAGCCGGCCTGTGGCTGGGCTTTATGTTGCCCCAGCGTACGGCATCATCCAAACCAAATTCCCCTCAGGCAGTGGCGCCTTTTAAAAAGGGCTTCTGTTTCGCCTTTAAAGACAGTCAATGTAAATTTCTTAGTAATTGCCATTACAGCCACGAGTGCAGCCACTGTGGTGGCTGGTGGATCTCACTCGGCATCTCAGTGCTTTAAAAAATTAGGCATCCAGGCTCAGGGGTCAGGAAAACAGCATTTTGTCAAGAGCGGAGACCCCAGTGAGAATTCAAAGAATGCTTTAATGGCTAAGCATTTACCCAAAACAGGAGATCAGCCTTCTTCTATTTAAGGGCTTTACGGAAGGTTTTGAGATCCCCCCCTTTACTGGTCACGGGTGTGTTGTGGTCCCTAATCTAAAGTCAGTAGATAGGTTTCCATGGGTTGCGTTTAATAAAATACATAAGGAGGTTGAAGCGGGCCGTGTAGCAGGCCCTTTTGATGTCCCTCCTTTCCAAAATGTTCAAATTTCCCCCCTCGGAGTGGTCCCTAAAAAGGCCAAGAATTAATTTAGAATAATTCATCACCTTTCGTTCCCAAGAGACTCATCTTTGAATGACGCGATTGATAAAGACTTAATTTCAGTCTCAATACGTCTCCTTTGAGCAAACCCTGACAGTTATTAGGAGGTTTGAGGCAGGGACGGATCTAGACCAAGTTGCCCCAAGTTGCGCCTGGGGCAAGGTCAGGTTTTGGCGCCTAAACTGCCATTCCCCATCCACATTTTGCCGCCTTTTTAAGAATTTAACAAACTGCGCCTGGGGCAAGAGACCCGCTTGCTCCCCCCTAGATCCGTCCCTGGTTTGAGGCAAATGCGCTTTTAGCTAAAACGGACATAAAATCCGCATTTAGGCTGCTGCCTATATGTCCCGAGGTTTTCAGCTCATTAGGCTTTTGTTTCGATAAAAAAATTTATTTTGACAGATGCCTCCCAATGGTATGTTCATTATCTTGTTATTATTTCGAGTCCTTTTCACCCTTCCTTGAATGGGTAGTCATGCAGAAAATGTCCCAGGGTGCAATTGTTCACTACCTGGACGATTTCCTAATAATTGGTCCTGGGGGCTCCCCAGCTTGTCAGACAGCGCTATATAATTTCCAAGATACTTTGTTAGACTTTGGGGTTCCATTAGCTGACGACAAAATGGTTCTTCCCAGAACTACACTAGAATTCCTAGGCATAACAATTGACACAGAGAGAATGGAATTCCGGCTCCCAGGGGAGAAGATAGCAGTTTTGAAAACCTTATTAAATTCTCTGTTAAGTAAACAGAAGGCT
This sequence comes from Hyperolius riggenbachi, assembly GCF_040937935.1. Classification (NCBI taxonomy): domain Eukaryota; kingdom Metazoa; phylum Chordata; class Amphibia; order Anura; family Hyperoliidae; genus Hyperolius; species Hyperolius riggenbachi. The sequence goes on along the minus strand of NC_090653.1, from coordinate 169,138,661 downwards.
ACGGTGAGAGAAGTTAAAACTCTGCTGGGCCATCTGGCATTTGCCTCAAGGGTTATGCCAATGGGGCGAGTTTTCTCTAGGAGTGTAACGATCGGTGTCAGCACACAGAGAGAATCTGATTATTGGTGATCTGCAGTATCGCCAAGGATACAGATGTATACCTGATTATTGATGATCTGCAGAATCACCAATAATACAAGTATGACTAACCTCTGGACACCTAGTAGTGAGTAAGTGTATTGGTGCAACAGTAGGCTATCTCCCGTGGGGCGGGAGACGCAGCAACTATGAGCATGGACCACCTGAGGAGAAGGTGGCCTTTGGCTGTGTGGGAACTATCTCCTAGGAGAGGGGATAGAGATAACCTAGGAGCCAATGATTCCCTACTATACTGGGAATCAGACTATACTGCAGCCAACACCTGGTGGAATAGTGTTACTGCTAGTACAGATAGACTGAGCACTCAGGGTGAGTGACAGCTTGGGTGGTCGGGCAGGCCAGGTCAGCAACACACGAGCAGATCAGGTACAGAGGGAGAGAGACTGATTCGGTAACCGGGGCCAGGCAGGGTCTGGCAACAGGTAGGCAGATATGCAGAGGTACCAAATCAGAAAGCAAGAGAAAGGTCGACAGAGCAAATGGTCATAACATATAAGTATAACAAAGTCCTAGACTGGGGTGTGAGTTCCTTGGTCTCGACACCCTGGAACTAGTCTAGAGTATAATACCGCAATGACTCAGTATCCCTAAGCTTGAGTGTGTGGTCCTTGGTCACAACACCCTGGAACTGGTCTAAATGATAACACAGCAATGACACAGTTTCCCTAAGCTTGGGTGTGAGGTCCGTGGTCACAACACCCTGGAACTGGTCTAAATGATAACACAGCAATGACACAGTATCCCTAAGCTTGGGTGTGAGGTCCGTGGTCACAACACCCTGGAACTGGTCTAAATGATAACACAGCAATGACACAGTATCCCTAAGCTTGGGTGTGAGGTCCGTGGTCACCCTCCCCCCCCCCCTCTCATCTTTGCTGCCCTATGTAATGCTCGCTCAGGAGTTGGCGTGGACATTCTTCTCTCTGATAGATACTCCTTTAAGCCACTTACTCTGATTCCTTCTCTTTCTCTCTTTCTCTCTCTCCCATCCTTTAAAGTCCATGCAATCTGACTATACTCTCCCTCTGACCTCCAAATCACAGTTATTTACTGCCCTCCAGGTGCTGCTTCCATTTTCTTAGATCACTTCTCTGCATGGCTCCTCCAATTCCTGTCCTCTGAACTCCCTACCATCATTATGGGTGAGAGCTTATGAAAAGACAAATGAGACCGAGAGCCCGATATGGTGTAGTATGTTGGAATGATCAAAATAAAAGTAATCAATAATTAATATACTCACAAAATTGGGTTACCACACAGGCAACCACTAAAACGGCAGGTGGGGAGAATTATAACCTGACCCCACTCAGGTATAAAATGTCGCTCTCTGTAGACAAGAAGGAAAGAGATGGGGATGCACCCCTCCACCCAGGGTGGACTATTCAATGTAATCGTCGGACAACAGAGGCGCCAGAAAGTGTAAAAGAATTCCGTTTGGAACACGTTTTAAAATCGGAGGGATGTGGGTGGATTCACCTCCCTTAAACAAAGACCAGCCAATAAGCTGTATACAAACAACAATATTGTTTATTGGGGATTCTCCAGGTTATGCTGCATAACCTGGAGAATCCCCAATAAACAATATTGTTGTTTGTATACAGCTTATTGGCTGGTCTTTGTTTAAGGGAGGTGAATCCACCCACATCCCTCCGATTTTAAAACGTGTTCCAAACGGAATTCTTTTACACTTTCTGGCGCCTCTGTTGTCCGACGATTACATCATTATGGGTGACTTTGACATTCCTGTCAACACAAACAATTCTGTCACCACCAAATTTCTGTCACTTACTTCCTCCTATGGCCTGTCTCAGTGGTCCACTGCTCCAACTCACACTGATTGCTATACGCTCGCCCTTATATTTACTCATCGTTGTACTATCACCGATTTTAACCAATGCTCCACTCCTGCTCTCTGATCATAACTTACTAAACTTCTCTCTCAGCCCCTCTCTTCCTACTACGCTGTCGCAAGCACGCTAAAATATACGCAGAAACCACCACTAGTGGTGCTCAGCAGAGCTCGAATATTCGAGTAGCTCGAATATTCGAGCTCTTTTTCAGCTATCCGAGCTCGGTATTCGAGCTCCGAATAGCTGTAGCTATTCGAATGGGCTATCCGAGTACACTCGAATAGCCCATTCACTATTCGAGCTATTCGAGCAAACGGCGCTATTCGAGCTCGGTACCGAGCTCGAATAGCGTCATAGCCCAGATTGATGTCCTTAGAGCCAATCAGAGGGCTCCCAGGCCCTCTGACGGCAGCCAATCACAGAGGGGGACCCTGGCCAGCCCCTACCCTATAAATAGCGGCCGCCATGTTCCGTTTCTCCATGCTTGCCTGAGACTTGTACAGAGAGAGAGTTGCTCCTTTGTGCTTTGGCTTAGCAAGTGCTCTATTGTGATCATTTACCTAGCGTTTTTGCTCACCTACACCTGCCATATACACCTATATTGTTGTTAGTTAGATAGACATTGTATTTTAGTTAGTAGCTTGTGTGTTACATTAGAGACAGGCAGCTGCTGCAAGCTTACAGGTTTAGGCCTCAGGGGGGCCTTGCCTCTGTGGGCAGCTGTCCTCTGTTTATTTCTCTCATCTATACCAGTATTTCTGCTGTCCTTTACTAATAGTATTGTAGTTATACTGTACTAGGAGTAGGACACTCACTGACTGTCACTGTTTATAGGCTACTAGCTAGCTCCTGCGTGTGTGCACTCACTCACTGTGTGTACATACTACACACACTCTATTTCCTTCTGATTACTGATAGATTATTGTTAGTTAGTTGTACTTACTGTTACTACTTACTCTTACTGTACTAGGAGTCTAGGACACTCAGTCAGACAGTCACTGTGTTCATAGGCTACTAGCTCCTGCGTGCGGTCACTCACTGTCTGAGTGTACACACACCACCCACACTCCATTTCCTTCTGATCGCTGATTGATTATTGTAATTAGTTAGTTCTACTTACTGTTACTACTTACTCTTACTGTACTAGGAGTCTAGGACACTCAGTCACTGTGTTCATAGGCTACTAGCTCCTGCGTGCGGGCACTCACTGTCTGAGTGTACACACACCACCCACACTCCATTTCCTTCTGATCGCTGATTGATTATTGTAATTAGTTAGTTCTACTTACTGTTACTACTTACTCTTACTGTACTAGGAGTCTAGGACACTCAGTCACTGTGTTCATAGGCTACTAGCTCCTGCGTGCGGGCACTCACTGTCTGAGTGTACACACACTAAATTTACTTGTGATTACTACTGATTATTGTAACTGCTAGTTGTACTTCCTGACTGTTACTACTTACTTACTGTACTAGGGGACACTCACTCAGTCACCTCACCAACCAACCCACTCCATTAAAGTACCCCACTTTTCACCCGCCCTTTTAAAAAACTTTTGTCTATACGCCCAAAACATTGAAGATGTCTGGAAGTGGCAGCCAGCGCGGTTTGGGCAAGGGGAAGGGCAGCAAGGGAATCAGGAGGAGAGGGAGCAGCATTGTGGCAAGCCGCGGCCGCGGGCGCGCCACCATGCACAGTTCCGCAGCAGCAGCGTCAGTGGCTAACATTCCTCCCATAGCCACTGGCCGTGGACGCCTTGGGCGCCGCCCAGCAGGAGCATCTGCAACTCACGCTGCAGAGACACAGCAGCAGCAGCGTGTAGCACCTGCTCCCATTTTCCTCCAGCCGGGTCGGAAACGTCCCATTGAGGAAAAGGATGCAGACACTGTGGTGCAACTCATGACGGAGGATGAGCAGCCCGCCATCAGCTCTGCATCCGAGGCCTCCACCCTCACCACCACCACCACCCCTGTTCGCAGCAGCCGCCCAGCAGGGTCTGGGGAGGAGGCCAGTTCACCGTCACTCGCCGACCTGTCATTCAGCAGTCTTTTGACCCCAGGCATCATGAGTAAATTGTCTGCTGTTGTTGGCGATCTTGAGGAGGAGATGCTGATGGGCACTTTGGGGGATGAGGGATTGGACAGCAAGACTGTGGCGACAGTCAAGCAGCCCATCCATGCATCAGGAGAGGAGTTTGGGGGGTCCTCATCCCAGCAGGACATGTTTCAGGAGGGGGAGGATGATGATGACCCGGTGACAGACAGAGACTGGGTGCCACCACCTCCAGGGGATGTCGTCCTCAGCAGCTCTGAGGAGGAGGAGGAGGATGCGCTTGTGGGCCTTGCAAGGAGGCGCATCATTGCAAGCATTGGCAGCGTCCCACACCCTGCTGGTGTCTCAGGCTCAGCAGCAGCAGCATCAGCCAGTACCACCACCAGCCGCACCCAAGCCCCCCCCCCAACCACCACAGGGAGACAGGCAGCAGCGCTTCCATGCCGTAGGGGGATGTTTAAGTCACCAATCTGGCGATATTTCACCATGCCCACTGTGTACAGCAAGTACGCCACTTGCAACCACTGTCAGCGGAAGTTGAGCAGAGGTGCAGACCCCTTAAAGTTCTGCACCAGCTCGCTCATCAACCACCTTGCGGCTAAACATTTCCACCAGCATGAGGAGTTCCAGAGGCTGAAGGCATCTGGTGCTGGCAGTGGCACCACACCCATCACTGCACAGCCTTCAGCAGCAGCAGCAGCAACAGCAGCCACCCGCCCTCCTGCTCCTCCAGCAGCACCAGCAGGAGTGCGGAAACGCACTGCTCCTCCCCCCTCTGCAACTCCTGCCGCCGACACTGAGGCCTGTTCTGGCAGCCAGTCCTCAGTGGCCTCTTCTGCTGTGTCTGCTGATTCCCGTGTCAGCAAAAGGCCACGCCAGAGCCTTTTGAGCGAGTCCTTCCAGGGGGTGGTTAGGGCTCTGCCTCCCAGCAGCCGTCGCGTGCGGCAGCTGAACGGCTTGCTGGCACGGGCCATGTGCTCCCAACTCCTGCCGTACACGCTCGTGCAGGAGGGGAGCGACATTCGTGCGCTGCTTGCTTGCGCAGCCCCAGACTGGCAGCTCCCCAGCAGACACTTTTTCTCCCGCAAGGCCATTCCTGCACTGCACCGCTTTGTGATGGCCAATGTGGAGCGAGGGCTGGAGCACGCGGTTGGTGAAAGGGTCCACGTCACCATGGACTCCTGGAGCAGCCGCTTCGGGACAGGCCGCTACCTGTCCTTCACTGTCCACTGGGTCAGCTTGGTGGAAGGGGGTGAGGATGGGAGAGCAGCAGCGGGCACAGCAGCAGCAGCAACACAGTGGGTGGTGCCACCCCGCAGGCTCAGGGGAACTGCAGCAGGTTCCTCCGATCCTCTGCCATCCTCCGGCACACCTGGCCAAACCCCCCGCCTCAGCAGCAGCGTGAAGGCCCGCCACTGCCAAGCGCTGCTGCACTTGGTCAGCCTTGGGAAGACCAAGCTGACGGCAACCCATGTGTTGGCCAAACTCCAGGAGCAGGAGAGGATTTGGCTGACCCCCAGAGGCCTCAGAGTCGGAGAGGTGGTGGCCGACAATGGGGCCAATCTGGTTGCCGCAATACACAGGGGAAACCTGACCCACATCCCCTGTCTTGCCCACGTGCTGAACCTGGTGGTGCAGAAGTTCCTGCGCACCTACCAGGGGATGGGCGAACTGCTGGAAACGGCAAGGAATGTTGTGCGTCACTTCCGGCGCTCGGCTGCAGCCTGTGCGAGCCTGGAAGACGTGCAAAAGGAGCTGGATCTGCCACGCCATCGGCTGATCCTTGACGTTCCAACTCGCTGGAACTCCACCCTGGCGATGTTGGAGCGTCTGGTTGAACAGAGGCACGCTGTCAAACAGTACCTTGCCCTGGCCACTGTTTCCGCAGCTCTGAGAAGGGACAAGACCAGCAACTTCCCGTCCATCGTCCCCGATGATGACTGGAGGCACATGCAGCAGGTGTGCTTAGTGCTGGCTCCCTTCCTGCAGGCCACAAACATGGTGAGCAGGGACCATGCTATGGTCTGCGAGTGGGTGCCCCTGGTTTCTCTGCTGAACAGGGCCCTCGATGCTTTGCTGGAACAGGGAGCGGCAGCCTTGGACCAGCAGGAGCGGCAACCAGCTGCGCAGTCCACCTCTGAGGGGGAGGAGGAGGAGGACTTGGTGGAGGTCCCTGACCTGGCTGCTGATGAGGGGGATCAGCACAGCGCAGCTGAGTTGGTGCGGGGGTGGAGAGAGGATGAGGCAGCAGAGGAGGAGGATGAGGACAGCACTGACGTCGATGTGCCAGCAGACGTGGCCCGCCTCTTCCCAATGGCAGCGCACATGCTGACGTGCCTGCGCAGGGACCCCAGGGTGATCCAGATGAAGCAGAGGGAGGACATCTGGATCAGCATGATGTTGGACCCACGCCTCAAGGGGAAGTTGAGCCAGTTCCTGCCGCCTGCAGGAGGAGACCCAGCGCAACAAATAAGGAGCTTGCAGCAGGCCCTTGTTGAGCGCTTGGAGGAAGCCTTCCCCCAGCCTTCCACCCCCACTGTCCAGCAGCCAGCACAGAGGCAGCAGCAGGTGCCTGCATCCAGCAGCAGCAAGCGCCCCACAGACCTGCTGTCTCTTAGCCACGAGCTCTACAGGACTGTAGAGGCTCCGGCAGCAGTGACTAGAGAGGAGATGCATGCAGCAGCATCCTCCTCCGGTCACAGCCAGCGCCTGACCCGCATGGTGGCTGACTACATGGGGTCGTACAGCGGGCTTGACAGCGATGCCCCTGTTGATCCCATGGAGTATTGGGTCAAGCGCATGGAGATCTGGAGCGAGCTGGCGCAGTACGCCCTGGAAGTGCTGTCCTGCCCCCCTTCCAGCGTGCTGTCCGCGCGCTGCTTCAGTGCAGCTGGTGGCGTGGTCACCGAGAAACGCTCACGTCTGTCTCACAAGTCTGTGGACAGACTGACGTTTCTCAAGATGAACCAGGCGTGGGTGGAAGGCGAGTTCCTGGCCCCTGTTGTCGGCGAGAGGGGGACATGAACTGGCTGCCGGAACCATCGTTAATGTGCCTTACCACCCTTTACCACCTCCTGGCTCCTGCTCACTAAGCCAGCCTGGTTCACTTTGACTATTACGTCGCCTGCAGCCACACATTTTACACCTACAGTGGGCTGCTGTGTACTGCCCTTCTGCTGTCTGTCTGTGTTTCCCACTGCCAGGGTACACAGATGATTTACCTTCTGCTGCCACTCTGCCACCAGCTATTACGTCAAACAATAGCTATATTGGTTGCAAAACCAAAAACCAAAAAACCATAAAAAAAAAAAAAAGGTTTAATTTTTCTGAGGTGCCCGGGTTGAAAACTGTGTTGTCCCAGTTGTGTATTGGACACAATGTGGGCTGCACGACCGCTGTCTGGGACCTCCTGTTGTGTTTATTTACAGCCCTGGTATCACCGCTAGGTACCAGGGCTATTATGTCACGCTGCCTACCTGCTGCCACACTCACACTGCTCCTCCATACCTCCTCCTGCTGCTGCTGCTGCTGTCTGTCTGTGTTTCCCACTGCCAGGGTACACAGATGATTTACCTTCTGCTGCCACTCTGCCACCAGCTATTACGTCAAACAATAGCTGCTCGCCTACTCCTCCATTCCTCCTCCTGCTGCTGCTGTCTGTCTGTGTTTCCCACTGCCAGGGTACACAGATGATTTACCTTCTGCTGCCACTCTGCCACCAGCTATTACGTCAAACAATAGCTATATTGGTTGCAAAACCAAAAACCAAAAAACCATAAAAAAAAAAAAAAGGTTTAATTTTTCTGAGGTGCCCGGGTTGAAAACTGTGTTGTCCCAGTTGTGTATTGGACACAATGTGGGCTGCACGACCGCTGTCTGGGACCTCCTGTTGTGTTTATTTACAGCCCTGGTATCACCGCTAGGTACCAGGGCTATTATGTCACGCTGCCTACCTGCTGCCACACTCACACTGCTCCTCCATACCTCCTCCTGCTGCTGCTGCTGCTGTCTGTCTGTGTTTCCCACTGCCAGGGTACACAGATGATTTACCTTCTGCTGCCACTCTGCCACCAGCTATTACGTCAAACAATAGCTGCTCGCCTACTCCTCCATTCCTCCTCCTGCTGCTGCTGTCTGTCTGTGTTTCCCACTGCCAGGGTACACAGATGATTTACCTTCTGCTGCCACTCTGCCACCAGCTATTACGTCAAACAATAGCTATATTGGTTGCAAAACCAAAAACCAAAAAACCATAAAAAAAAAAAAAGGTTTAATTTTTCTGAGGTGCCCGGGTTGAAAACTGTGTTGTCCCAGTTGTGTATTGGACACAATGTGGGCTGCACGACCGCTGTCTGGGACCTCCTGTTGTGTTTATTTACAGCCCTGGTATCACCGCTAGGTACCAGGGCTATTATGTCACGGCGAGCTGCCTGCCTCATTGACTGCCTGCTGCCACACACTCATCCTCCTCCTCCTGCTGCTGAATTTACCTCCTGCTGTCTTTGTGTTTCCACTGCCAGGGAGCACATACAATGGCGCTTCCAACATGCGTGCGCCCACCAGCTATTTGTTACGCTCAAAAATAGATGCATTTCTTTAAAAAAAAATTGAAAAGAGAAATACGTGAAGAAGAATAAGACTATATTGAAAAGGAAGGAGAAGAAGAAGAAGAAGAAGAAGAAGAAGAAGAAGAAGAAGAAGAAGAAGAAGAAGAAGAAGAAGAAGAAGAAGAAGAAGAAGAAGAAGAAGACGATATAGAAGAAGACGATATAGAAGAAGACGATATAGAAGAAGACCATATAGAAGAAGACGATATTGAAGAAGACGATATAGAAGAAGAAGAAGAAAGATAAAGAAGAAGAAGAACAAGTATATACAGTAACACTACTGAACAAAATTAAGGACACAACTTCTCTTTCCACATTTTTTTTTAAAGGAACATCCCCACATAATCACTTGCTGTTGTTACTTGGAAAAAAAGAGGTTTCTTGCATCATTCACCCTCAAAACAAGTGTTGGAAGCTATTTAAGGCCAATTCGAATAGTCAGCTCGAATAGTTAGCTCGAATACCGACTCGAATAGTGAGCTCGAAGTCCGAGGTCGAATCGAATAGTAAAAATTATTCGACTCGAATATTCGAATGACCTCGAATAATTTACTATTCGAATTCGACCAAACTCGAATTTTAAAAAGGGGTATTTGAGCACCACTGACCACCACACAGTTGACACGCAATCTCTCTCCGATGCCCTGGCACCTCTACTCACACAATCCTTCACTGACCAGGCTTGTCAGCTACACACTACCACAACTCAATCACGCAAGTCATGGATGAAGTTGTACCTCTCACCATTGTCCACACTCATCGTAACACTCGCCAACCCTGGCTGTCCAAAGCAACTAAACATCTGTAGAGGTGCTCTAGAGTAGCTGAACAACTTTGGAGAAAAAACAACACTAATGAGGACTTCATTTCATACAAAAAGGCCTTAAACCATTATCGAATTGCTCTCTCTTCTGCAAAACAGTCATATTTTTTCCTCCCTCATATCCTCCCACGCACACAATCCAAAAAGCTTGTTCAGCACTTTTTACTCCCTTCTCCACCCACCCCTTCTCCCTCCTTCTTCATGCTTATCAGCTGAAGAATGTGCAACATTTTTCACTGATAAAATTGCCAACATCCAAATAGTTTTTTTCTATGCAGATCCCAAACTTCATCTCCATTCCTCTTGTCAGCTGCTCTCTATCTACCTTCTCTCCACATTCTGAACATTCTCTCTTCTCTCTGATTTCCAAATCTCACTTAAGCAGCTGTTCTTTGGATCCTATCCCCTCCCATCTCATTCCGCAGCTGTCCCCATCCCTTACTCCTGCCTTAAAGGATACCACAACTGAAATGTGACATAATGAGATAGACATGTGTATGTACAGTGCCTAGCACACAGATAACTATGCTGTGTTCCTTTTTTTCTTTCTCTGCCTGAAAGAGTTAAATATCAGGTATGTAAGTGGCTGACTCAGTCCTGACTCAGACAGGAAGTGACTACAGTGTGACCCTCACTGATAAGAAATTCACCTTTTTTACCTCTTTCTTGTTCTCAGAAGCCATTTTCTGCTAGGAAAGTGTTTTATAGTTGGAATTTCGTATCAGTGAGGGTCACACTGTAGTCACTTCCTGTCTGAGTCAGGACTGAGTCAGCCACTTACATACCTGATATTTAACTCTTTCAGGCAGAGAAAGAAAAAAAAGAACACAGCATAGTTATCTGTGTGCTAGGCACTGTACATACACATGTCTATCTCATTATGTCACATTTCAGTTGTGGTATCCTTTAACATCCCTGTTTAACATATCCCTCTCAACTGGCATTTTCCATCCTCACTCAAAAAGGCTATTGTAACACCACTACTTAAAAAAAAAATCTCTAGATCCCCCGTACTTGCCAACTACTGCCCAGTGTCACTTCTCCCATTTGTATCTAAATTACTTGAATGCCATATTCATGCTGCACTAAGCCAGTATGTGCTAATTCCCTGCTTGATCAGTTCCAGTCTGGCTTTCGGGCAAACCACTGCACAGAAACAACCCTTACTTAAGTGACCAATGATCTCCTTACAGCTAAATCCAAAGGTCATTATTCCATACTTATCCTTCTTGATCTGTCATTAGTGTTTGATACTGTCGACCACACTATACTCCTACAGATCCTCTCATCTTTAGGCATTAAGGCCTTTGCTCTCGCCTGGCTTTCATCCTATCTCTCTGGAAGGTCTTTCACCATCTCCTACTCAGATCAGACCTCCTCTTCACATCCTTTATCTGTGGGGGAACCTCAAGGCTCTGTCCTTGGCCCTTTCCTCTTTTCTATTTACATGCACAGCCTTGGTAACTTAATCAACTCATTTGGTTTCCAATACCACTTATATGCAGATTATACACAACTGTACCTCTCGGCCCCAGACCTTAACTCCCCCCTCCCACGTGTTCCCGACTGCTTGTCTGCTACATCTTCTTTCATGATCTCTTGCTTCTTAAAACTCAATATGAATAAAACAGAACTAATCATCTTTCCAATATGTCTGTCCACCTCTCTGCCTAATATAACAATACATGTTGATAACCCCCCCTATAACTTCAGTTCACAAAGCACAATGCCTAGGGGTAATATTTGATTCTTCTCTCTCATTTATTCTCACATTCACTCTCTAACCAGCTCCTGTCATCTCTAACTCAAAAACACATCCCGAATCCAACCTTTTCTCACTCAGGACACTACTAAAATGTTAGTACATGCTCTCATTATATCTCACTTGGACTACTGTAATATTGCTTGGTGGACTACCAATGAACCTACTGGCAGGGCCGTTTTTACGGCCGTGTGGGGCGTGCCATTGACCGGGGGGGGGGGGGGGGAGGGGGAGGGCGAAGGAGAACCAGGCAGATGTGCGTAGCACAAGGACACTTTTTTTCCTGCATTTGCAGAAGCAGAGGTTTTTTTCCAGTCACACTTGCAGGCTTCTTCCGAGAAGCCTGCTAGTGCTAGCAGCCAGTGATCCATTCGCCCAGCCCCCGCCCCCCTGAACAACACTTGAGAGTGGAGACAAGGCGAGAGGATCAGCTTGTTGTAATTAGCTGCTTGTAACTAGCAGCGCTGTCCCTGTCAGAGCTGAGAGAGGATCAGCCGGGAGTTTTAAATGCTGCATTCTCTAGACAGCATGGACTACTGATAGAAGGCTGCCAAGTACTACACTACAACATCCTTCAAACGGCTGTGATCTACAGAGTCAGTGTGCTATCTCCCTCACATGCTGTGCCTGCTGCACCATCTCCCTGCATAAACACACAGCCTAGTCACAAATCCCCTCCACCCAGCTCCTTCACTTAGCTTTAACCACCCTCCAGCATTCACTGTACACCAGGTAGCATACAGTTTGCCCTTGCTCTCTCTGCTCCCTATGCACCACCAGTTATGTGCTTACTCACTCCCCAGCCTATCAGCACCCTTAATTATAAACTTCCTATATCCCCCCCCCCCTACACACACACACACACACACACGCACACGCACACGCGCGCGCGCGCGCACGCGCACGCACACACACGGGCCCTTTTCCACTTGCAATCTGCTTCAGATAGTGAATTACAGCCATTTTGCTGATTTACATTGCACTTCACATGCTCTTTTCCCACTAGTGCGTGGCATTTTTTTCCCAGAACGCAGATCGCCGGCTTGCGCAAACCTCATTGTGCTCCATTCCAGACGCTAATATGGCGCGAACACGGCAAGTGGTAAAGGCAGGTTGTGCGATCGCGATGCAGTGTGTTTGTCGTTGCTGGTGGAAATGGGCCCTAATTAATTTTCCTGATCCTTCCTTAGCACCCTGAGGGCTGGAACCCACTAGAGCAATTTTCAGAGCATTTAGGGGGTGATTCAAACCGCTAGCGATTTCCCTAAACGCTCAGCTAATCATAATGGGCCAAATTCCACTGGAGCGACTGCGATTACCAAATCACAAAACTCAGGACATGCAGCATTTTTTAGCGGTTAGTGTTTTTGCAATGTAAAGTATATAAACGCTGGCATAATCGCTCATCAAATCCTGCACAGAGAGGTTTTGCTAGCGTTTTTGAAGTTAATCGCTACACAACCGCTGGCATATTGATTACACTTTTTAAAAACGCTACCGAAACCGCTCATGAAATCGCTTACAAACCGCTCATACAAAACGCTAGCGATTGTGATTAGCCATAGTGTTTTGTCATGAGTTCCAGGCCTCAATCATGTGTTCACTCCCTCCCAGCACATCACTTCCCCCCAACACCTACAATTATGTGCTTACTCCCTGTTTAGCTCACCACCACAGCACCTACAATCATGTGCACGCTCCCTCCCAGCAAACCCCTCCCCCAGCACCCAGATCTGGCTACCACACTGACACGGTATGGTTGGGGAGGGGGGGCATTTTAAAAACTCGCCCTGAGAGCTATTTTTCCTAGAAACTGCCCTGCCTACTGAACTCGGCTGTTCGTCTAATCCATCTCTCTTCTCGGGTTTCCTCTGCTGCTTCTCTCTGTCAAGCTCTTCATTGGCTTCCAATAACCGAGAGGATTACATTTAAACTGTTATCCCTAGCCTACAGAGTTCTCCACAATCTCTCTCCCCCATACAGCTCCACACTAGTTCCAGAGACCAACCCAACCGCAATCTCCGATCGGCACAGGAGCTTTTCTTTTCCTCCTCTGGTATTACCACCTTGCACTCATGTATACAGGACTTCTCACGTGCCACACCCCTCCTCTGGAATGCCTTTCCACAGCACATTCATCACTCTCCAACCTTTAAAATCTTTAAACGCTCTCTCAAAACTCACTTTTTCCGACAAGTATAACTTACTTATGCTTAACTTAACTTAGGCCATTCCCCTTCCTCCTCTCTAGTTTTACTCCTCACTAGAACCTTAACAGACACTGTTCCTTTATGCTTACCGCAGACCTCCCCACCTTGTTTCCCTCCCATTCCTTTAGATTGTAAGCTCGCAAGGGCAGGTCTCTCTAAAGGTGGCCACACACGATACAATAAAATGATCCGATTTTACAGCAATTCGATGAAAACGATCGTATCTCTCGAAAAAATCGAAAGCTTTTTTTTCATTCGACTGAAAAATCCGATCGAAATTCCCGTTTTTTTCTATTTAAATCGATCCGGAATGCCAGATATTTCTGTTCAATTTCTCTAAAGATTGTATGGTGTGTGTTGGATTGTAAGTTTATTAATATACACACCCTAGCAATTTTCTCAGAGTTTCCAATCATTTTTATCATAATTGGGGAAAAATTGAACATAGATGTGTGGTATATTGGTCATATTTTTTAATTTGTTACAATCAGTCAGAAAAATTGATTGCAATTCTTAAATTGAACAGATATTTAAAAAAATTGTATGGTGTGTGGCCACCTTAAGGCTCAATACACACCATACAATCTTGGTTGTTCAATCTTACCACTTTCATGTAGTATAAGAGCTTATCCAATCAATCATTCAAGGTATTTATAATCTGTTGGCCCTTATACTACAAAGATTTGGTAAATCTGTACAACCAAGATTGTATGGTGGGTGTTGAGCTTAAAGGTGGCCACACACCATACAATAAAATGATCCAATTTTACAGCAATTCGATAAAAACGTTCGTATCTTCCGAAAATATTGAAAGCTTTTTTTTCATTCGACTGAAAAATACGATCGGATTTCCCATTTTTTTTTTCGATTTAAATCGATCCGAAATGCCAGATATTTCTCTTTTTTAAAGATTGTATGGTGTGTGTTAGATTGTCAATTTATTAATATACACATCCTAGCAATTTTGTCAGAGTTTCCAATCAGTTTTATCATAATTGGGGAAAGATTGAACATACGCGTGTGGTACATTGGTCATATTTTTGAAATGTTACAATCAGTCAGAAAAATTGATTGCAATTCTTAAATTGAACAGATATTTAAAAAATTGTATGGTGTGTGGCCACCTTTACCCTTATGTGTCTTGGATTTTGTTGTTAATTTCATAGCTCACACTCTGTTATACATTTTATTCATCATGTTACATCTGTCATTGTAACCACCAGTTCAGTATTTTGTGCCAGTGTCCATATAATGTCTGTATCATTATGTACCCCTTGTTTGTTTTCCTACTTTGCACAGCACCACAGAATATGCTGGCGCTTTATAAATCAATAATAATAATAATAATAATTATATATATATATATATGGGAAAAAGGTAACTGCGTCTTATAATCCAAATGCAAGGAGTTCCTGACTTGTGAACACCTGCCAATACAAACCTCCAACCCACCGCAAATGTATATTATTATTGATTTATAAAGCACCAACATTTTCCGTGGTGCTGTACAACATAAGAAACAAACATGGGGTACAACATGATGCAGACAATGGTATTCGCCAATATATGGAATACAGAGTTGGTATAAAAACCAGTATCGGTACAAAATACAGAAATAGTAATTACAGTGACAAAATTAATATGAATAAATCTGTAACAGTTTTCATGACACAAAAGGGTGAGAGAGCCCCTTTATATATATTTACAGTGCACACACATACTGACAGCACACTTACATACATACATACATATATACATACATACATACATACATACATACATATACATACATACATACATACATATCAAAAATGCATTCTGTGATGCAAAATTGAGGTTTCCTTTAATGTTAAAATAAGACTGTTCACTACTGAAATGTGGTAATAGTCTTCTGGCCCCATTACAATTCAATACAGCATTCTCATTTTTACTAAATTACTGTAATAGAGCTCCAAGAAATAATACAGACTGTGAATTTATTTAAAGACCTGGTGCCAGTCTTCCGTGACAGATGTTTTGAAATGCATTGGCTACCCAGAATTCCTTCTGTATATTTGTATTGAGATACTTCAAGAATCGTTTTTAAGAAAAGAAATGGTACATTTATGTATTGAATGAGAAACAAAACATCATTTGATTTAACTTTTCCTTATCTAGATGTAAAAATAACTTCTTTCAGTCCTATGCCTTTGCTTTCTTGTCTGTTAAAAGATTTGATTTGTATCTGTTCACAGTCATGGTGACCTGATACTGGGTGTTCTATTGTGTTCAAGATGGTGCCATTAGGGCATATTCAGATGGACACCTAAAACTGCTTTTATTAGCATTGGTGAAGTTCAGTAAGCCCCCATTAATCTCCTGAGTCCTTAGTTGTTATTATTATAATGAATTGGGAAGATTCACATAGGGATTTGTGATTGGTATTCACAAAACTGTACATTAAAGAAGTCAGCTGCAAGATTTTCAGACATAGGCCCGGTTCACATTAGCGTTCCCTGTCCAGATCCGCCTGATCGGATCCGGACCGTATACTGTACAAAATTGGGGACAACAGAAGATCAGTAGTAACAGGAATAGCGCCTCAGTGTGGCGCTATTCCTGTTACTACTGATCTTCTGTTGTCCCCAATTTTGCCTGATGAAGCGGGCTTGACCTGCGAAACGCGTTGCATTCTGTTTTGGGGTACCGCATAATAAATGTGTTAAACTTGCATAAACAGAATTTCTTGTTTGCTTTTGGGAGGTTAGTCCACCACTTCCTCCAAGCATTTTGAAAGGTTTTATGAATTTTTATCCTGCTGGAGCCTCTGTTCAACACTCAAATACTTTGTGTCGACTCCTGGTGGAGGGGAGTGCTACCCCCTTTCTTTCTCAATTCAACAGAGAGTGACTTCTTAATCCTGAGTGAGGACAGGCATAATCTCCTCACCTGCCTATATAGTGGTTGCCTGAATGGTAACCCATGTTTGTGAGTATATTTTCTCGCACTTAATCATTTGATCAAATCACCTTGACATACTACACCATATTGGGCTCTCGGTTCTCTCTTTTACTAGACAAATATTGTATCCACTCTGCTTGTAGCTAAGAAACTTGTGAACTCAGAATTTACGATGCCTCTATGACAGTCTGAGTCCAATTTGTGTGAGGATTGAGTAAACAAGGGGTCTTATCTATTAGTCATAAATCCACTAAAAACCTCTCAAGACCCCATTTAGATCTTTTATTGTTTTATTTAAGGCACACTAGTTGTCACCTACAACCCACACCTGGAAATCTTAACCTCTGGAGGACTGCAGGGCTAAACTCCCCTAGTGACCAGGCCATTTTTAGCAAAATAGGCCACTGCAGCTTTAAGACCAAGCTGCAGGGCCGCACAACACAGCACACAAGTGATCCCCCCCCCCCCTTTTCTCCCCACCAACAGAGCTCTCTGTTGGTGCGGTCTGATCGCTCCCCCATGTTTGTTTGTTTTTAAATATTGTTTTTTTTTTCTTTAAACCCCTGTTTCTTTAAATACCCTCCCTCCCCCCCAGCCAGCCAATCATAGCGATCAGCTCTCATAGGCTTCACCCTATGAGAGCCGATCGTTCTCTTGTCCCCCAGGGGGACAGCCATGTCACACGGCTCGCCCCAGTGCAGTGCTGCTGCTGATCGCATCGCTGCACCATGTAAATAGACGGCGATCACGCCGTCTAACAGTCTCCCGAGCGGCAATAGCCGCTCGGAGACTGAAGGCGGGGCGGAGCTCCGCCCCCCCAAGCAGGAGATGCGAGCGCAGCCTGCGTGCGATCTCCTGCAAATCAGAGCCCCAGGACTTTACGCCAATCAGCGTTAGGCGGTCCTGGGGCTGCCGCGGCGGCCACGCCCATCGGCGTGACGCGGTGGGCAAGAGGCTAAGGATTGCAAAGGAACTTCATCTCATTTTACTCAAGGATTACAGACTGAGAAAGATATTCCCTTGCCTATCAACAGCCAACAAACAGTAAACAAAGGGTCCTATCTGTTTGTAATATATCACCTAACAACCTAACAACCTCTCAAAACCCTGTTTGGATGTTTTGTTTCAATTAAGGCATTGTAATCAGCGATGGGCTTCTGAGGAAGCCATTTTGAATTTGGAATTAAAATGAGGCTTAATTGCTGCTCCGACACAGGCAGCAAATGGAGCGTCATGTAATGTTTTTTTTAATAATTATTTGATATGGCAGATAATTTGAGATTGCTTACACTTAATGTTAAAGGAGCAAATTCTGGATGTATGCGTAGGAGAATTGTAGATGAACTAATAAAGAATAAAATTGATATAGCATTCATTCAGGAAACACATTTTAAAAAAGGGAAACTCCCCAAATTCTTTGATAAAAGGTATAAAGAGTGGATCGTTAATTTGAATGAGCAGAAAAAAGCCTGTGGAGTAGCTATTGTGATAAGATCAGGTCTGGACTTCACTATAGACCAAATTTACAAAGATAAAGCAGCAAGGGAGCTAATTGTGCTTGGGAAGGTCAATGGCATCCGTTTGACATTAGCAAATGTGTACGCGCCAAACAAAGGCCAAGTAGCCTTTCTAATTGATTTTTTTTAAGAGAGTGAGAGAAAAAGCCAGAGGTAGGGTCCTTATTGGTGGAGATCTCAACCTAACGATTGACCCAAAACAAGATACCTCACAAGGCTTTTCGCACATTTGCAAACGTGATATTATAAAATTTAATAATGAACTTACAAATTATAAACTCATAGACACATGGAGGATTAAAAACCTTGAAGAAAGAGATTACACCTTTTTTTCCAATGTACACCAAAATTACTCCAGACTAGACTATTTTCTTATCCCAGAAAACTTTATTACATCCATTATAGATGCCACAATTGGGCACATTACCTTCTCAGATCATGCCCCTGTCATATTAAGGATTAATCTTGGTTCAAAAATCCCGCAAAACAAATTATGGAGATTAGATAAAACTATATTAGAGGAAGAAGAAACTAGACTTTTGATAACTAATGCGATAAAGGAATTTATTGAAATTAATTTACCAACGGCGACAACACCATCCATCCTTTGGGATACACTAAAATGTGTTGTAAGAGGAATTTTAATTAAACTGAGTAGCAGAAAAAAAAAAAGATAAACAAAAAAAGATTACCGAGTTAAAAAATAGTTTACACTTAGCAGAAACAGAACATAAATCCTGTCTATCGTCTAAAGCACTACTCAATTTATCAAAATTTAAGACAGAATTAAATGTACTGCTTGATAATAAATGCATAAAAGAGTATAAAGACTTTAAAAAACATTATATACAAGGAAAAAACAAACCGGGTAAAATATTAGCAGATTTACTAAAAAAGAAAACGCACACAACTAAACTTATTCAGCAAATCAAAAATACAGACGGCAGATTAGTCGAAGGTACGGAAAATATAGGTAAGGTGTTCTCTCTTTTTTATGAAAGATTATACAACATGGATATTCCAAGACTCCAGAATACAAGGGATTACTTGGAAAAAATCAATTTGCCCAAATTAGACACTATAAACCAAGAAATGCTTGGCTCACTAATAAAAGAAAATGAATTTATAGATACTGTGTCCAAACTCCAGAAGGGAAAGAGCCCTGGTCCTGACGGTTATTGCGCAGAGTTTTATCAGTACTTCGCTCCAGTCTTGGCCCCTATCTTTTGTAATATGGTTAACAATGAGGAAGGAGCTGCTATCTTTTCTAAAGAGACTAACCGAGCAACCATAACGTTAATTTCAAAGGAAGGGAAATCTAACTTAGAATGTGCAAATTTCAGACCAATGTCGCTTCTAAACTGTGATGTCAAGATTTATGCAAAAATCTTGGCAAATAGACTGGGCGGGGTTGCTGATGGAATTCTGGGCAAGCAGCAGGCCGGCTTTGTTAAAAATAAACAAACCCAAGATAATATTTATACAGCAATAAATTTGATACATACATGCAGAAAAAGGGGGGTAGAAGCAATAATGATTGCTGTAGACGCAGAAAAAGCGTTTGACAGACTTTCGAGGGATTTTATATTCTTAATTCTCGAAAGGTTTGGCTTTGACTTCAATTTTCTTAATAAAATTAAAAGACTGTATACGAATCAAAGTGCTGGAGTCAATGTTAATGGACATATATCTAGTAATTTTGACATAAAAAATGGGGTCAGACAGGGTTGCCCACTATCTTCTTGGCTATTCAATCTAAGTCTAGAAGCTGTTATCCAATTAATTCAGTTCGATAATCAGATAAAAGGTGTTAAAACAAATGAAGATGAGATCAAAGTGCTTGCCTATGCTGATGATCTGTTATTAATCCTGACTGACCCGATCCATTCTATTGCTAGGTGTGAGGAACTTTTTAATACATTCTCACTGTATTCCAACTTTAAGTTAAATCAAGACAAAACTACAATCTTGAATTTGGGGTGTTCAGTTGCTACTGTACAAAATATTAAACAAAAAAATAAATTTAAATGGAACGAGTGTGTAATTAATCATCTTGGAATCTCCCTCACTAAAGACCCTAAGGATCTGTTTAGAGCTAATTTCTCTAAAATTATAAAAGATTATAAGAAAAAACTTCAGTCATGGGATCGCTCTTGTTTTAACATCATTGGCAGGATTAGTATTATCAAAATGATTGTGCTACCCAAGCTCATCTTTTTATTGCGGAGTTTGCCGGTGACCATCCCAGGTTCATGGTTCCAAAGCTGGCATAAAATTTTTCAAAACTTTATATGGAGTAGGTCTAGACGTAGATTAAGCTACAAACTAATCTCTAGGGGGAAAGAGACGGGAGGCCTAGCGGCACCAAACATCCAGAATTACTACAGAAGTATACACTTGGCCAGAGTTCTGGACTGGAGGATAGAATCCTCTCCTAACAAAACAGGTAAAATTTGGACGTTACTGGAAAAGGAGGAAGGTAAACTTAATTTAATTTTTTCATGGATACCAAGTAATATTTATAAAGTATATTCCACTACCTACCATCCGCTGATTAGCCCCACACTAAAAACCTTTTACTGGTTTGTTCTAAAATGGCAAAAAGAAACAGGCCTCTCGCCTCTGACCACATTGAGAGACAATCCAGACTTTATTCCAGGTTTGGAGAAGTCTTGGTTTATAAAGAACAAAATAAGCAGTGAAACTCGTATTATTAACGTCAGGGGCGACCACACTTTGAAAATACCTAGCCTATTATGTAATCATGGGCAGGAAAACTCCTGGGGATTAACTGAAGCCCGAAGTTTCCTGCAAAAAGTGCACTCGAAATCTACTAAAATTAGGAAAGATCTGAATATTTTAGAAAAACACATCCTACTTAATAAAAAAATGGAAAAGGCTCTATCTAAACTAAATAGACTTAATAGCCCAGGAGAGATAGATAATTCTACCCCAACGTACTGTACAAAATGGGAAACAACTATCAATCCTACTCTCAGTTGCAAATGGCCTAAGATCTGGCGTAGTAACTGGTCTATACAGGATACAGGACTACAACTTATCCAGTACAAGACCACTGCTAAATGGTATATTACCCCAGCACACATCCAGAGATTCACTGGCCATAGAGAAGTATGTTGGAGGTGTGGGCAGGAGGACGGGACAGAGCTGCACATGTGGTGGACATGCCCCATAGTTAAAATCTTTTGGGATGAAATAAGCCATTTTTGTAGAGAATTACTAGGAGATACCTTCAATCTATCTGCAGAAGAAGCTATTTTTGGATTTGCTGACACGGGTGGGTGTAAAGGTAGTATTTTAATTAAAGAAGTAGGTACCAAGGTTGCCAAAAAAATGATAGTAGATAAGTGGAAAGAATCAACCCCCCCAAGCTTGGATGAATGGGTCTGCAGAATGGACCAGCTATGTGGTGGCAGTACCTCTGTAGTTTAAGATACGAAGGAAGACAAAATGGTTTGTGGTGGATGTGAATGGGCAAGTCCGTACAGTAAGACCTGGCAAGAAATCACAGAAAGGTATATAAATAAAATATAAATATACACACATTTTGGGGACAAAGGTAGACAGAGCCTGAGGCGGGTGGATAATCTGCGGTGGAGACTGGTAACAGGATATATTGCGCTTCGGTATGTTTTTGTGTGTTTGTGAGTCTGAGTGGGAAGATTGTGGACTAAGAGTGAATGGATGAGGGTTGAATGTGCATACGTACATGCGGAAGCTAGAACCTCTGCCCATCGTCTGAAGGTTAGCAAGCTGGGACAATTGAAATAGTGCAGTCATGCTGGAGAGGGGAGGATTGGCCACTGAAAGGGTAGTTAAACGATCTATTTAGTTTGTATAGAAATTTATAAGCGCTACAAAAAAATGGAACCGAACGATGATGATAGCATTACCCAGCGATGGCACACAGCCACTTAAGGCTGATGAGCCTCTAGCTGACAAGCTTTCTGCATGTGGTGTGCATCTGAGTTAAAAAAAAAAAAAAAAAAAAATGAAAAAAAAAAAAAATGAGGCTTAATTCCCTCAGGTGTGAGCACGGGAGGCGGGATTACTTACCCAGAATTCCGTCGGCTTCTATGCGTCTCAATCCACCTCGCACATGACCTATGGGACGCTTTCCAAGACTCACTACCACACTTCCTCCTTCAAGCCGGAAGGAGATAAATGCGATAGTGAGTCGTGCAATGCGTCCCATAGGTCGCGTGCGAGGTGGATTGAGATGCATAGAAGCCAACGGACTTTTGGGTAAGTAACCTGCTGTCTCCCCCGTGCTCACACCTGAGGCAATTAAGCCTCATTAAAATTCTGCATTTGAATGGCTTCCTACTCAAAAGCCCATCACTGATTGTAATGACATGTATTTATGTTTCCTAAAATATCCATGTATCTGCTTTAAAGGAGTTATCAGTCAAATTACCTAAAATGAGCTTTACTCACCTGGGGCTCTCTCCAGCCCCTTGCAGCCGACTGTCCCACGCTGACCGCTCTGCTCCCCGCTGCTGTCCCAGTCTCCGTTCTCGTTATTCAGGTCGACCACGGCCTTACTGCGACTGCGCGAGTCGCCGCTGTGAATCACGGCCTTGTGGGCCGCGGCAAACCAGAACTACTGCATGGGGCTGGAGAGAGCCCCAGGTGGGTAAAGCTCATTTTAGGTAATTTGGCTGATAACTCCTTTAACATTCCATGTATATCTGTTCTAACATCTTGTAAGCATACAGGGTTCAGTCAGACGAAGGCTCAATAGCCAAAAGCTTACTCTTATATAATTTTAAGTTAGCCAATACATGGTATCATCCTGATTTAAAACTTCTTGCTTTCAATGATATGTATTTATGCTTGCAAAAAAATCGATGTACCCCTTTTGATCTTGCATATATATAGCTGTCTGTTCCAACATCTTGTGAACAAACCGGATTGAAGTCTGACGAAGGCTGCAAAGTTTTTTAAGTTAGCCAATAAAGGGTATCATCTTGATTAAAAACGTCTTGCTTTTACAGTACACGGTGCAATACTCTACTCCTTCATATTAGAGAATATTTCCCTTAAGAAATTAAATAAAGCTTAGTTAGAAACACTAAATGCACCCATTACTGCTGATGAGGTCTGATATGTAATCACAGAGCTTCACAACCACAAAGCCCCATGCCAAGATGGCCTGATAGCAGAATGTTTCCTCCCCGAGGGTAATATAGCACATATCAAACTGGTTTTCAAAAAGCAAAAAGACCCAATCACCCCATTTCCCTGATAAACCTCAAGATAGAATCAACCTATGCTCAAACAACACACGAGCCGTATGGAAGGGACTGAAGGCCGCCACTAACTACAAGCCCCAACCCCAGCATGCAACACCCAGCCTGGCACTAGCAGAAGAACTCAGCAGATTCTACTGCAGGTTTGAGAACCAGGTAACACCGGAGGGAAACCTGGCACGGGCTTCCCCTCCTCTGTGCCCCGCAAACAACATCCAGAGCCTGTTCTCTCCCTCGGTGGTGGGTGAGGCAGAGGTCATGCGCCTCTTATCAACACTAAATGCCAGGAAAGCCTCCGGCCCCGATGGAGTATCTCCAGCCTGCCTTAAAACCTGCTCTCGGCAACTTGCTCCCATCCTCTCTGCCATATTTACCAAGTCCCTAGAGGAAGGCAAGGTCCCCGTATGCTTCAAGAGGTCCACTATCATACCTGTCCCCAAGAAACAAGGGGTCTCCGAACTTAACAACTTTAGGCCCGTGGCCCTGACGTCCGTCATCATGAAAACCATGGAGCGGGCGGTCCTAGCCCACCTTAAGCACTCCACTTCGCCCGATCTAGACCCCTACCAGTTTGCCTACAGGGCGAACAGGTCCACCGATGATGCAATCAACATCTGTCTGGAACTCATCAACGACTACCTTGACAGGCCAGACACGTACGCTAGGATACTACTCTTGGACTTCAGCTCGGCCTTCAATACCATCTGCCCACGCATCCTCCAACAGGACCTGGCTGCACTTGAAGTCCACTCAAGCCTACAACTCTGGATCACTGACTTTCTCACCAACAGGTCCCAAGTCGTCAGACTGGGCGATATTCACTCCCAAGCTGCAACCACAAACACAGGTGCTCCTCAGGGCTGCGTCCTGTCACCACTGCTGTTCTCCCTCTACACGAACAGTTGCAGATCTGAGGCAGACTCTGTCAAGGTCATCAAGTTCGCTGACGACACCACCATCATTGGCCTTGTCACCAAGGATGGTGTTCAGGAGTACCGTCAGCAGGTGGAGAGAATCTGCAACTGGAGCAAGGAGAACAGGCTGGTGCTTAACACTGCAAAAACAGTTGAACTAATCATTGACTTCAGGAAGTCTGCCCACACCCCACCTCCAATTCATATTGACGGAACCGAGGTAGCCAGGGTGTCCTGTGCCCGGCTCCTGGGTACTACCATCTCCAGCGACCTAAGATGGAAGCCTAACACCACTACCACCCAACGGAAAGCCCAGCAGAGACTTTACTTCCTCCGTCAGCTGAGGAAGTTCGGCATGACTCAAGTAATTCTAACTAACTTCTACTCAGCCACCATCGAGTCGATCCTCTGCTCTTCCATCCTGGTCTGGTATGCCGGCGCCACCACCAGCGACAAGAACATATTACAGAGGGTCATAAGGTCAGCGGAGAGGATCATTGGGTGCCCCCTCCCTTCACTGGCCCTACTACACAACAAAAGGCTGAAATCCAGGGCACTGAAGATTGCCAACGATCCCTCACACCCAGGCCACCGCTACTTCAGCCTGCTGCCACTGGGCCGGAGGCTACGGGCTATCTCCACAAAAACCGCAAGACATAGGAATTCCTTCTTCCCCTCAGCGGTCAACCTCCTAAATTCTCTCCACATACTACCGTCAATTAAAGCCCCGACGGACAGCTGTGCCGGCTGCGCTATGGCTGACCAGTTGACCGAACCAACCAGTCCAATAGACTAACTGCCAGGCTCCTCAGGTCACACTGGGGACTGTGATGCATATATTGGAATGTTGTAATGTAATTTAATGTGTACTTGATGCCTTTGCTGTTGCTGCTATCTATTTATGTCTCTTTCCATCTATGTCTCTCCCTGAGCTATATGTACTGTGCCAAAAATAATTCCGGGCATGACCCAGTCATGCTTGGCGAAATAAACGATTCTGATTCTGATTCTGATATTAAGAAAGCTTGGAGCAGATAGGATCTTGTAATTCATTCTACAGCTGATACATCTTTATCAGGTAAACTTCATGAGGGGGAGAGCAGCGGTGACGAAATGTGAGGTAGCTCCTGGTGGTGCTAGAACTGAATTTTTCACGAATCTCTTCCATCAATTGTATAGAAAGCCTGAGGCTAAAATATCAACCCTTGGCATTTTATTTCAGCCTTTTCATCTCTATACCCATTTCAACTGGAGGAGCAGGCATCTGGGGCTTCACTTTGAAAGGGGGGCCCCAGAGGCCACCATGAACCCCCTGGGGTTACACAAAAAGGAATGGGGGTAGTTACCCCCACCCTCCTGCTAGGCACCAGAGGTGGGGAAGAGTCACTTGTCCATGGTATAGACAAGGGCCTTGAAGGAGAGGGAAAGGATTTGCAACCCTTCTCTTCGAGAGCCTCCCCCATATCATAGACCATGTGGGCTGGTATTGCTCAGAGTTCGGAACCCCATACAGTCCGTGCTCTGTATTTTGGCTATACCAGCCTGCATGAGTGACGAGGGGTTAAAGAGTCTTTGGATGGGAGACCCCATGTCATAAAAAAAAAATTGCAGCAGTTGCCTGGTTTGTGTTTGCTGAAATATGTAAATGTTCACTGCAATTGGGTAGATACAATAATCTGTCATTTAACCACATTTAAAAAAACAAAAACTTTTTCCTATTATAACTTTTAAGTTAATTTTCTCAAAAGCAGTGCGGTCTTTTTGAAAGATTTACCAATTGTGACAATATTAATTCAGTGGTCCCCATATTTTTTCCATGGGATTTCTAGCTGTCCTCCTTTTCTCAGGCTTTGTGGATACCAGCTTTAATTAACAGATGGTTCCATATACCCATATATAATAGAGCTGCCACTGTAAAGGAGTGAGATTGACAGATCTGCAAATGCCAACATTATGTTGCTGTGGCACCTATAGCAAGTTGTCCCTGGTTCCTGTATGCTAACTTTTACCAAGCAGTAAACACAAACAGGTACTAATGGCCTTTAAGTCCTCTGACCATTTTTCAATAACCCAGCATATGAGTGCCTTATATTCCTAATTCGTATAGTGTGAGCCGAAAAGGAAACAAAGCATCAGACTTTTTCTTGATCTCCATGAGCACAAATTTTGCATAATCGTAATTTTGCACTGACTTAATGGTTAAATGGTTAATAGCAAAGCCACATACATGCTATCCTTACCAGTTTTCGAGAAAAAACGATTTCAAAAATGCAAAGGAAAAATGGTAGTAAAACTCCGATTTTCTCAAAAACTACAAGCCATTTTTGAAAAAAATCTCTTTTTTTTAAACTTTTTTTTACTTGTTCCCATTCATAGCAATTTTGAAAAAATCTATTAACCCTTCGCACTCTTGCATGCAAATGTTCAAACAAATGCATTCACAGATTCACTCATCCAGGCACAACTGTTATCCCTACAGCTAAGTTAAAAGCCGCGGTGTTAGTTCACAGAAGAATGCATTCTTATGCTTGGTCACCTATATTGCGCAGAAGTACCCAGGTAAACATAGGTGTCCTAACTCTGGCCCTGTAACATGCATAGTGCAGACATGCAAACACATTCATTGCATCAAACCTATCAATGGATTAGGAGCACACATCCTGACGTCCTCTCCTGGGACAGATAGTGCATCTTACCAATCGCACAAGGGAGCTAACGTAATGTATCCATGTGCAGCATGCACATACACCAGCATAAGCATATGTATTTTTTTCATAGCAATTTTGGTGATGATAGCATGTATAGCTTTGCTATTAACTGCTAAATTTGGCACAAAATTATGCAAAATTACAAATGGATTACACAAGATTCATGTAACGATTGCGGGAACAATCTCCACGGTCAGCGCACAGCGTGTACGCTGACTCTGAGGAGATCTCCACAAGCGTTCAGACAGAGGAGCCCAGTAACGGAATACACCTGGAGAGGAACAAATCCAGCCAGCAGGTGGAGCTGTGGGGCACAGCAAGACTAATCCCCTGAACCATCCACAGATGACAGACAGAAATTGCACAAAGCGAATGCAGTGATGAGCAATATAATAACAGAACAGGAACAAGAACTGATCTACCACAGATCAGATGAATGTCTGTCAAACTGACAGCAGACTTTGAGGAAACAGACATTCATTCACAGAGCATCCTCAGATGCCAGACAGACATTGCTCAATGTGAATGCAGCAATGAGCAATACAAAAACAGGACAGGAACAGGAACAGATCTGTAACAGATCAGATGAATGTCTGTCAAACTGATAGCAGACTTTGAGGAAACAGACATTCATTCACAGAGCATCCATACATGCCAGACATAAATTGCTCAATGCGAATGCAGCAATGAGCAATACAAACAGTACAGAACATAACAAATCAGTATACTTTATTATCATGAAAAGTACACGTGTTTGGTGAACAGTAAAGTGGCGAACGCCACCAAGGCGGGAAGCCCCAGTGGGAGGAACCCACTGGTGGCAGAGTGGTCAAACAAACAGAGGTCGGCAACAGATTAGGAGATACAGTAAAGAATTGTTAGGCAAAATCAGGGTCGGTAATCAGGCAGAGAATCGGCAACAGATCAGATAAGCACAGTACAGAATCAGGAGGCAGAGAGCGGAGTCAGAGGTACAAGCAAAAGGTCAACACAGAATATCAATTCAGTAATGGTAACAATCCTATGCTATGTGTGAATCCCCGGGGTCCTGCCAGATCAAACACACCAGGATCTGACTAAGGTCTGAGACAGAATATCAGTACAATAATGAAAGTTATTATTACAGTTATCAAAAGGTATGAGTGCTAACATGAAGTATTCGCATGAACAAAGACCCAGGACTGCAGTCCTATAGACTAGCAATATGTCAGGCGGGGAGGCAGACTCAGGAAGTGACTTTTATGGATGAATACACCAATCAGAGAGAAGCATGCAAAAGGACAAGGCAGCCATCTGCATTCACTTAATCTGCATCTCATAAGTTCATGCATCCCCATGCAAACAGCATAGCACTTGAATTCAGAATAGCAGATCACACCACAATGAAATGCGAATGAGATGCAAATGGACAATTCGTTCACTGCACTGGCTACCAGTAGAATGGAGAATACTCTTCAAGATTGGACTGCTGACATTCAAATCCCTGCACAATTTGGGCCCTGGATACATGAAGGACTTGCTGAAGCTGCACCACACCTCTCACAACCTCAGATCAGCAAGTTCTATAAACTTGGTCACTCCCAGAGTGCACCTCAAAATATCTGGAGATAGAGCCTTCTGTCATGCTGCCCCTACTCTTTGGAACTCCCTGCCACACCCAGTAAAGACAGCACCATCCCTGGAGCTATTCAAATCCAGACTGAAAAGCCACCTGTTTAGCCTGGCATTTCCAGACTTATAAAATTCTTCCTCTGTACCACGATGGTCGGAGCCATGCTTATGCGCTTTGAGTCCCACGGTAGAAAAGCGCTTTACAAATGTTATTTGTTGTTGTTGTTCTTGTAAATGTCAGAAAATCTCTGCAGACAGCAGCCAGCATAGTCTGGCTGCAGTAATGTCTGAGGGCTCGTTTCCACTGTAGCGAATCCGCATGCGGGCACTGCATGCGGATTCGCATACTTAATGTTACTGTATGGGGTTGTTTCCACGTGTGCGGCGGCGGCGGCGTTTTTCTGTGCGGGGAAAATCTGCACGACAGGGTCGTGCAGATTCGCGTGCCTCAGGAATGCGGGCGAATCGCCGCTAATGTATTTAATAGTAAAAACGCATGCGTTTTTACATGCGTTTTTACCCGCGAATTCGCGGGCGATTTCGCACCTTTTCAATGTTATTTTGCCCTGGCAGTGTCATGGTTAATTTCGCATGGCACCCTGCCATGCGAAATCGCACGCGAAATCGCGGGTAAAAACGCATGCGGAAACGCATCCGCATGCGTTTTTACAAGCGTCGGAATGCGGCCGAAATCGCGTCGCAACAGTGGAAACGAGCCCTGAAGACAAAACAGACCTCACAGAGGAGATTATTACAATTCAATTTCCAAATTGTAATTACGTATGACCATAATCAGGCGATCATTATTATCTGATTACGATTTTTACTAATCTCCATATCTTAAGTCATTGTCATTAAAGGGATTCTGTGGCCTTTTTAAAAAACAAAATGTCACTTACCTGGGGCTTCTACTGGCCCTCTGCAGCAGTGATGAGCGAAACTGCAAAAGTTCTTTTCGCCGAATTTTCGCCGAAAAAAGCATTAATTCCTCTTCGACAGGCGAATTTTTGATCGAATATTTCCGTGTTAATTTTCGCCTAATGTCCGTTATTTTCGTGTTAAATTGCAAAACCCCCTTACAAGCTAGAATCACCAAATTAGCAGAGTATGTTAAGGAGAACAGCGGGTATAAGGGGGAAAAATAATTTTTAAAAAAGACCTTATAATTTTGGAGAAAATACATTTTAAAGTTACGCCTTAATATACATAGTAATTTTAATAAAAAAAAAAATATTTTATCAAGTGCACATCAGTATTATTTATTACAGAGGCAGAAGGAAGCAGCAGCTCGGTCAGAGTGACCATCACCCCCATAAGGCAAGAGAAGCAGGCAGTGGTACATATCCCATAAAATGACAGTGCCAGGGGAGCAGCGGCTCGGTCAGAGTGACCATCACCCCCATAAGTCAGGTTCAGGAGAAGCAGGCAGTGTACATATCCCATAAAATGACAGTGGCGGCGCGAGCAGCGGGTCAGTCAGAGTGACAATCACCCCCATATGTCAGGAGAAGCAGGCAGTGTACATATCCCATAAAATGACAGTGGCGGGTGGAGCAGCGGCTCAGTTAGAGTGACCATAAGTTAGGTCCCGGAGAAGCAGTCAATGTACATATTCCATAAATTGACACAAAACAAGCATGCAGCAGATCAGGTCTTTCTGACATTATTGTCAGATCTGACAAGATTAGCTGCATGCATGTTTCTGGTGTGATTCAGACACTACTGCAGCCAAACAGACCAGCAGGGCTGCCAAGCAACTGGTTTTGTTTTAAAAGAAATACATTTGGCAGCCTCCATATACCTCTCACTACAGTTCTCTTTTGAAAAAAGACTTTTGTTTTAGAATACAACTACAATCCAGCCTGCTGTATCTTGTATTTGTGGAGATTTTCAAACCACAAACACACAATAGGCTTCAAATAAATGAGCAGTAGCTAGCTAAGCTCTCTCTACACCTATCACATCCACTAACTTTTCCCAACAGAGGCTTGTGTGTCAGAGACAGAGATAGTATTATACTCAGGGGGCTGTCTGTTGTCTGATTGGTTGTAGTTATATGGTTCCTGGGTCAATTGTGCTGCTAAGAATCATGGGAGGCCTAATATGGGGAGAGAAGACATAACTTCGTATCAATTTTCGATTTTTCATGCTAAGCACATTTCGAATATAACAATTATTTTCAAAATTTCGCATGTCCCCTTTAATTTTCGCTACTGGTCGAAAACGTGAATATTTTCTGGGATGGGATTTTTGGGATGGGATTTTTGATGCAAAAATGACTTGGGTGAAAATTCGCAAGCAACACTGCTCTGCAGCTATCAAGTCCCAGGCCGTCACTGAAGCACCATCCGTTTCTCGACACGGATCACCTGCCAATTATTTCTCTAACTAGACGTATAGCACTGCAGTTGTGCAGCCGTGGCCTCGCTCTCGCAGCTTACTGCGCCTGCACATTAACCAGTTTGGCCTATCTGGACGAGCTTTCTCGTCCAGTTAGGCACTGCATCTTCCCCTGCGTGGTGCGCGCGATCGGGCGCGCGCCCGCGCGCGTACCCGCCGCCCCCCGCTAGCCCTCCGATCAGTGAATGGGAATATAATTCCCATTCACCGATCTAACCTCCCCGCAGAAATACCGACGCTTTCTCTCCAGAGAGCGCGGTATTTCTGCCCCCAGGAAACAACTCCTCTGATCTTTAGTTCCTCTATGCGAAATCGTTCGCATCTAGGAATTTTTTCACTGTGGCCATCTTGTGGCCAAATAGTAAACTGCACCCACATACATTTTTAATTAAAGAAAACTATTATTTTACATGTAAAACAAACAGTTTCCCTCCCACACCAAAAATTACCCACATACATTTTTTATTAAAAAAAAAATAAAAAAAAATACAATAAAAACAAAAACAAAAACAACATAAATAGTTACCCAAGGGTCTGAACTTTTTAAATATGCACGTCAAGAGAGTATGTTATTATATTATTTAAAATTATAAGCTTATAAATAGTGATGGACGCAAATTGAAAAAATGCACCTTTATTTTTTGATGAAATATCGGCACCATAAATTGTGATAAGGACATCGTTTAAATGGTGTAATAACCGGGACAGTTGGGCATATAAAATACATGAGTTTTAATTACGGTAGCGTATATTAATTTCAAACTATAATGGCCTAAAACTGAGAAATAATGATTTTTTTTCATTTCTTTCTTAATCTTACTGTTAAAATGGATTTAGAAAAAAATAATTCTTAGCAAAATGTAGCACCCAAAGAAAGCCTAATTAGTGGCGGAAAAAACAAGATCTAGATCAATTCATTGTGATAAGTAGCAATAAAGTTATAGGCGAATGAATGGGAGGTGAACATTGCTCGGATGCATGAGATTTTCGGACTGCGGCGCTGAACCGGTTAAGCTCCTGATGCCACGGCCGCACAGTCGCAGTGCGATTCGTCTAGTTAGATGAATAATTGGCAGGTGACCCACGGCGAGAAACGGAGGGGGCTTCAGTGACCGGGTGGGACTTCATAGCTGCAGGGAGGGGCGGTAGATCGCTCCCATGCCGCCATCCTCCGCTGCCCGCAACTACGAGAACCGGCTCCCATCACTGACGTCATCGGAGCCAGCTACACAGGAGAAGTGCGCCTTGTACGTATCTATCCAGTGGCTGCTGGAGAGATACACAAAGAGCGCACTTCTCCTACGCTAGACTGGCTCCAAATGATGGAAGAGCGGGGAGCCGGTTCTCATAGCTTCGGGCAGCGGAAGACTGCAGCATGGGAGTGATCCATGCGTATGGGGCTGGAGGAAGCCCCATGTATGTATAAAATCTTTTCTTTATTTCGTCTCTGGTTTTCTTTAAGTGCCAGTGCACACCAAAAACCTAAAAAGCTAGTGGATCCACAAACGCTAGCGGTTTTTGAAGCTGTTTTTCAGAGTGATTCTAGGCATGTTTGGAGCGATTTTCTAAACATGCCTAGCGTTTTTTGGAGGGATTTTGTGTAGCAGATTTTATATTTTGTTACAGTAAAGCTGTAACTGAGCAGCTTCTGCAACAAAAACACTTGGAAAATTGCTCTGATCTAGCACTTTTCAGATTTTTCACTTTCCTACACTTTACATTGAGGCAGAAACGCCTCAGAAAACCGCAAAAATACTGCAGGGACCCGAGTTTGCGTTTGGGGGAAAAAGGAACTGCTCTGGTGTGCACCTAGAGTTGAGCTGAAATTTTCGTAATTTCGCATTACTATAATTACGCATGCGAAATTTGCGATTACGATGCGAAATTAGCGTAGCGAAATTGCCATTAAAATCGTAATTGAAAATACCGTAAGCGTAATTTTCAACGCGAAATTTCGCGTTTCGTATCATGCCGTAATTTCGCATTAAACGCTACCGTAATTTCGCGTTAAACCGTAACGCTCCGTATAATATAAAAAAGCCGCCGACTTTAAGGGTTAATAGCAAAGCCCCCTTAAGTGCTAAGAGCCTCAAATTTGGAGAATATATTAAGGAGATCAGGAGGAATAAGAGGAAAAATTTTTTTTTCAAAAAGACCTTATAGTTTTTGAGAAAATCGATGTTAAAGTTTCAAAGGAAAAATGTAAACATTTAAAAACCCGCCGACTTTAACGGTTAATAGCAAAGCCTGCTTAAAGTTTAGGAACACCAAATTCCCAGGGTATATTAAGGGGATCAGTGGGAATAAGAGGAAAAAAATTTTTTTCAAAAAGACCTTATAGTTTTTGAGAAAATCGATTTTTAAGTTTCAAGGGCGAAAATGTCTTTTAAATGTGGAAAATGTCAGGTTTTTTTGCACAGGTAACAATAGTGTATTATTTTCATAGATTCCCCCAAGTGGGAAGAGTTTTACTTACTTCGTTCTGAGTGTGGGAAATATAAAAAAAAAACGACGTGGGGTCCCCCCTCCCAGACCTCTTTAACCCCTTGTCCCCCATGCAGGCTGGGATAGCCAGAATGCGGAGCACCGGCCGCGTGGGGCTCCGCACCCTGACTATACCAGCCCGCATGGTCCATGGATTGGGGGGTCTCGGAAGGGGAGGGGCAGCCAAGCTTTCCCCTCCCCCTCCGAGCCCTTGTCCAATCCAAGGACAAGGGGCTCTTCTCCACCTCCGATGGGCGGTGGAGGTGGAGGCCGCGATTTCCTGGGGGGGAGGTTCATGGTGGAATCTGGGAGTCCCCTTTAAAAAGGGGTCCCCCTGATGCCCACCCCCCCTCCCAGGAGAAATGAGTATAGAGGTACTTGTACCCCATACCCATTTCCTTTAAGAGTTAAAGTAAATAAACACACAGACACTTAGAAAAAGTATTTTAATTGAACAAAAAACATAACCACGAAAAAAGTCCTTTAATATTCTTAATTAACCATTAATACTTACCTGTCCCTTTAAATAAATGATCCCTCGCAATATCCTCGGAAATGTTCTATCAGTTACAATGTAACAAAGTTATTACAATGTATCAACTTTGTTACATTGTAACTACGCCGCACCCGACGCCACTCGCCGCTCAGCCGCCGCATACGCGTCCGTGCAGGACGCTAAGTCCCCGCAGCTCCCGCTGTCCACCCCGCCCACATCTGTCACCCACATGTCACCCACATGTGGGTGACATGTGGGTGACATGTGGGAGAGGCGGGGAGGGCAGCGGAGCCGGCGGGGACTTAGCGTCCTGCACGGACCCGACAGAGCTCTGAGCTATAAGCTATAGCTCAGAGCTCTCTAAAGCATCTTTGTATTTGGGCTCCAAGGAGCCCCATTGGTCCTTAGCAGACGAATGGGGTTCCTTCAAATCAGAAGGAACCCCATTGGTCTGCTAAGGACCAATGGGGCTCCTTGGAGCCCAAATACAAAGATGCTTAGAGAGCTCTGAGCTATAGCTCAGAGCTCTGTCGGGTCCTGCAGCGCAGACGCGGTGGCGGCGGCGGCGGTGAGTGACGTCGGGTGCAGCGTAGTTACAATGTAACAAAGTTGATACATTGTAATAACTTTGTTACATTGTAACTGATAGAACATTTCCGAGGATATTGCGAGGGATCATTTATTTAAAGGGACAGGTAAGTATTAATGGTTAATTAAGAATATTAAAGGACTTTTTTCGTGGTTATGTTTTTTGTTCAATTAAAATACTTTTTCTAAGTGTCTGTGTGTTTATTTACTTTAACTCTTAAAGGAAATGGGTATGGGGTACAAGTACCTCTATACTCATTTCTCCTGGGAGGGGGGGTGGGCATCAGGGGGACCCCTTTTTAAAGGGGACTCCCAGATTCCACCATGAACCTCCCCCCCAGGAAATCGCGGCCTCCACCTCCACCGCCCATCGGAGGTGGAGAAGAGCCCCTTGTCCTTGGATTGGACAAGGGCTCGGAGGGGGAGGGGAAAGCTTGGCTGCCCCTCCCCTTCCGAGACCCCCCAATCCATGGACCATGCGGGCTGGTATAGTCAGGGTGCGGAGCCCCACGCGGCCGGTGCTCCGCATTCTGGCTATCCCAGCCTGCATGGGGGACAAGGGGTTAAAGAGGTCTGGGAGGGGGGACCCCACGTCGTTTTTTTTTTATATTTCCCACACTCAGAACGAAGTAAGTAAAACTCTTCCCACTTGGGGGAATCTATGAAAATAATACACTATTGTTACCTGTGCAAAAAAAACTGACATTTTCCACATTTAAAAGACATTTTCGCCCTTGAAACTTAAAAATCGATTTTCTCAAAAACTATAAGGTCTTTTTGAAAAAATTTTTTTTCCTCTTATTCCCACTGATCCCCTTAATATACCCTGGGAATTTGGTGTTCCTAAACTTTAAGCAGGCTTTGCTATTAACCGTTAAAGTCGGCGGGTTTTTAAATGTTTACATTTTTCCTTTGAAACTTTAACATCGATTTTCTCAAAAACTATAAGGTCTTTTTGAAAAAAAAAATTTTCCTCTTATTCCTCCCGATCTCCTTAATATATTCTCCAAATTTGAGGCTCTTAACATTTAAGGGGGCTTTGCTATTAACCCTTAAAGTCGGCGGCTTTTTTATATTATACGGAGCGTTACGGTTTAACGCGAAATTACGGTAGCGTTTAATGCGAAATTACGGCATGATACGACTGTAATGCGAAAATTACGCGAAAATTACGCTTACGCGAAATTTCGCGAAATCCTTCTTCATTACGATTATGTACTTACGGCCATAATCGTAATTACACTAATTACGCGAAATTTCGCAAAATCGTAATTAGGTCATTACGCTCATCTCTATGTGCACCATCCCATTCACATTCTTTAGCCAAATGGTTTTCCCCCCGCAAGCTTTTTAAAAAGCGCTCAGAACCAGCCCTTCGTCTTTTTGATTTATTTTCTAAGGATCTTTGCTTTGCTTCTTAAGAAATCTTCAAATCTTTTATTCAGCTAGTGACTTTAGCCCATTTAAAAATGGGCTAGGTCTGTCACCACTCTGCCGCATGCATGCGTGCACACGCCCGCCCCTTCTGGCCCTGTCCTCCCTCAGCTCTCCTCTGTGTCTCTGCGTCCCTCCCTGCACATGCACAGTGCAAAAAAACACTGACACAGGGACATAGCGGATGCAGAGACACAGGGATATCATATAAAGAGATACCTTGGCTTACCATGTAGTAGGAAAACCCCAAATAAATAGTATCACACTCACCACAATTCTCCTCATCTGCTCCATTTGCACAGTCCTTGTGACCATTGCAGTGCAGAAGTTGAGGCAAACATATAGACAGATTACCACATGGGAACTGACCCAAAGGACAGGTACCACTATCCAGGTTGGAAGGAATCATTAAAGTGTCTGTAAAAAAAGGAGAAATTAAGGATATTAAAAATAAATGTTAACTTTTTTTTTATCTGCTATCAAAAAAATCTGTGCTACATAAGAAATTTTGTGTCATAATTAATGTCATTAAAATAAATGACCTCCTATACATTTCAGTCTGCTGCAGACCATGATTTTCCAGACACTACAGATATTAAAATATTGTGTGTTTATTTGCAACCACAGCAGCAGGACACAGTGAATAGCTTACTAAAACGTTCCTTTGCACGAAGACTGAGCAGTTCATCTTACAACTGTTCAGATGCTCAATCAGATTACCTGTCTAATACAATAGAACTCCAAATGTCTTGCTCCACTACAGACCAGGTAAAATGGTGCTGTTATATTTGCTTAAAGAGAACTGTAGTGAAATAACGTAAAATACTTTTTACACTTTTCATTTATAATAAATGCTTCTGATGCTAAACCAGGGTAATTAACATAAAAGTGGGCCTCCCGAATTGCCCACAAAATCATGCTATATCATGCAATACTATACTTCCTAGATTTAGGCATGCAAGGCCTTTACCTGTTTATCTGTTTGTAAAAATAATATCCTCAAAGGGGACATTTTCTGTAAAATATCAATTGTTTTTATCTTTCTATAATTCTTGACAATTTTAACCTAACATGTTTTGTCTGTGCTTTTACATGGCTAGCATTGAGCACTTGTTACATTAATTTTGTAGGCACTGAAATTTGGCCTGAGGAAGTTAGTCTTGTGCCCCCACGAAACATGTTGTCATAGTGCAAATAACATTCCTTCTTATTATTGATTAATTCCCATGTCATGTTTGACATAAGCAACTTCTTATGTTTATTTTGTATTGCTTTTACATTTTTTATCCTGCATGCATGCAAGCTATCAAGTGCCAGCGCGTAGCCTGCTATAAAATAACACTGGAGGGCTTGTCTGCAAACATACTGCTTACGTGTTACTGTGCTATAGAGACAATGCTACAACTTACAGTGTAAGACTTTGCTGTTGACACGGCTGCTGATTTGGCCTACAGCGAGAACATACGGGCTATCGCTATGCTTTATGGGTTTGATATGGCAATTGCAATAGCAATGGACTATACTCAGTTTGTGCAATATTGAATCATCTTCTATGTTATATTTCCTTCTGAGAGACTAATGCTTATCTCTGGAATCTAGTGCATCCTAAGGACTTTGCCACACCCCATTTGAGTTTGTGGAGGCAACGCTACATAGTGGCGTTGTGGCTATATAAATATACCCTTGGCTTACATGCAACTCTATTGGATGCTGAGAGACTTGTTGTAACCACCTATCTATGGTCTATTTGATTTTGTTGGCAATTCAAAGGAACTTTATTAACTGTACTATCATCTATTATTGGGCAGATTATTATGGCAGTTTGTGTATACATTATTGGCATCCCGCAATAGTGCCTATATTTTATGGCCAATTATTCTATTGGCGGCTCCCAGGCTTTTATGTAGTGGTATATCAAGTTAATTTGGTTTCATACTTCTATCCACTGTGAGCGGCCTTTACTTTATGTTTAACTGCTCAATACCAGGCTCTCTCGCAGTGGGCGGATTTGATGATTCTGATATCTCTGACTATACTCAGTCTGAAGTATTGACTAATCATAGTATCATAGTAGATTATCTTCAACCTGAGTGCAACACATACTCTCATGTTTGTATGATGAAGATCTAGTTCTACGGTTTATAGATCATATTGATCACGCCTACTACCCTCTGTGAGTGGTTATAACCTTATTTCCTTCTATTTTCTACACTTTGGCTCCTCACAGGGATATGTTATAGGCGGTTACCAAATTTACATCTTCAAGCAGTTCTATGGTGGTGTTATAGTGGCCACACCTATTATCCACTGTGAGTGGTTATAACCTTATTACCACAATTTTTACCTTCTGGTTTCCTCACAGGGAATTTGTATAGGTGTTTACAAATACACATGTTCTATGCAGCCTCATGGAGGCAAACTGCTTTACTATATAACAATTTTGGATCATATTGGTCATGCCTATTACCCTCTGTGAGTGGTTATGACCACATACAACCTTTTTCTAGTCACACTAGGTCTCCTCATGGGGGATCATTCTAGGCGGTCACAAAGATACACTACTATACGTAGTTCTATTATAGTCAGAGAAGTGGTTGTGTCATCAATTTCCACTTTTTTCCATTGAATTTGATCTACGCTACTTTTAGCACTTCTCCTACTGTTTCTGAGAAGTTACGGCACAGTTTATTGTATTTACAATATTCCCAAACTGTTTGCATTGTCTCACACTTTTTTCACAAATAGTGGGTGTATGGTTTTATGATATGTCTTCAATAAATTTGCAGTTTTGAGCAGCATATACTGGTTTTGATCCCTTTTTTGTGTTTTTTACATTTTTTATCCTGCCTGGGAGTCTCCTTACCCCAATTGTGTCCCTTACCCTCCATTGGAGTGCAGTTATCATCCAGCTCTACAGAGCTGGCGGACCTCTCCCACAATTCTCGCCAAAGAGCACGACTGCTCCTATAGAGAGGACATCACACCTGAGTGGGGACATGTCTTCTCCATAGGCCTTATTGGTTGGTTGCTCCTTTCAGCAACCTAACTTTGTGAGTACCATTCCAGATCACTGGATATCCCTTTTTCACATAACACACTGCTCCCGTTGTCTCTGTGTTTGTTTTCTAAAGTACCAATCTTTTGTATCTCTCAAGCAGTGCAATTAGGAGAGTCTTTGTTAAGTTAAATCTTGTTTCTTCCCTGGGTCATGTCAAAACTATTTTGTTGCTTATAAGGCCCTGAAACTAGTCTGAAGACGCACTCTATGAAATGTAATTAATATTGAATTATTGCTTTTATTATTTTTTTTTAAAGCAACATTTGTTTATTAAAGCAAATGGGAACCAGAAAAAAAACAACAAAAAGATACTTACCTAAGGAGAGGGAAGGCTCTGGGTCCTATAGAGCCTTCCCGCTCCTCTCATGGTCCCCGCGCTCCAGCGCTGGGTCCCCCACTCACACATGCACAGTACAGAACCTCCTATCTTCGGAAGCACTCAGTTTCCAAAGACTCCCAAAGCCTCTCATGGCGGGGGATCCAAATGGAGAAGCCAGGGGACTCTGATATGAAAAAATAATGTACACAAAGCAGACTATAACAATATACATTACTAAGGAGGAAACCCATATCTGTTTGGAGCTTATGCACTTTATGAAGTTTATTTATCACTGTGCATCATCCTACCACATTTTGATTTTCTCTATATGAGAACATACCCCTTATTCAATTAACTTTTTCACCTAAGTTTTCTCTTAGGTGATATTTTTACTCCTTATTAATAAAATTCCCTTTATGCCACCAACAAGCAAGAAAATACTCAGAATCCTTTTGAATGTACTTTTTCCTACTACTTTTTGGTACTTTTTCAATTTCAAATGATCTCATAGGAGAAAACTTAGGAGAAACAGTGAATTGAATAAGACCTCATGTCTCTGTGTGCAGGTTTAGGAAACCCATACCACTTATTTGGTGTTCTTACAATAATTTGCTCAAAGCCTAGTAATGATCCACAAAAAGCAATTGTTAGCCTGGGAATGCGTTATCTAGATGACACTAAAGTATACAGAAGAGGTTCAGAAAATCCTTAGCTATTTTGCTCAGTGAGTTTATCTGTGATTTGTAGGTGGAGGAAAAAGTTTATAGGCTTCTTCTCCAAAACATTCCCATCCCCTTGTGGTGACCCCCATAGCCAGGGGGGTCAGTAGCCAAGGGTTGTATAATAAGTGT
Organism: Hyperolius riggenbachi; assembly: GCF_040937935.1. Classification (NCBI taxonomy): domain Eukaryota; kingdom Metazoa; phylum Chordata; class Amphibia; order Anura; family Hyperoliidae; genus Hyperolius; species Hyperolius riggenbachi. Next base: position 169,098,604 of record NC_090653.1, on the reverse strand, counting down.
GACCACCATAACTTCCTCCATCCATAACAACTGTGGCCATAGTAAGCCCTGCCCAGAAGGGGCCTCGGCATCAGAGGAAGGGTGTGTGAAACGGGCCCCCTATGGCCTTGTGCTCCCCAGCAGCTGCAGGCATTGTAGGTAATTACTAGAGATGGACTGTTTTCATAATTTTAGTTGTATGCCGGGAATTTTTCTCTGGACATGTGGGTTGCTGTGGGTTACCACTAGTTTAAGCATTAAAAAGACTCAGAGATGAGTCTCACTGCAGTTTTTTGCTTCCTCCAGCCCCATAAGCATGGATGTGTCCCTTGCTGTCCTCCTCAGCGGCGCCTTTCTCCCGCAGTCAACCCCCGGTAAGTGGCTCAGTCGGACTCAGGCTGACTGAGTGACATCAGCCGGGGGCCTTCTGTGCTTGCACAGAAGGTCCACGCATGCGCAGAAGGTCCGACACTGACGTCACTGAGTTGCTTACCGGGGCTCACTGTGGCTGAACGGGACATGGTAGGAAGACAAAGCCATGCTTATGGGGCTGGAGGAAGCCCGGGTTATTAAAAAAACTGTAGTGAGACTCATTTCTGAGTCTCTTTAAGTACCTTAGTACAAGCCTCCGTATACTGTTTACATAGCTGCAGGCTTTCAGTTCTCAGCCATTCTGCACTAAACATGTCATGTGTTAGTATTACTGCTGTTGCCAGCCCTCTGCTGCTGACTGACTTTGCGACTTTAAATTACATTTATGGCAGTTCCACTACTGCATGCAGAGCACCCAGTTAGTGCTCTGCAAGTCACATAATCATGTGGTCACATGATCAGGAGAGATGCTGTTTCTGGTCTTTTCTGTCCTCTAAACAAAGAAAATAATCAAATAATTTAGAAGAAATCACGGACAGTTGGCCTCTCGCTGGGTCATCAGGATGATTGCCTTATCTCCAGCTGGTCTTTGAATTCCCATTATACCGTTGATCCATGAGACATTTTTTTGGTCTACCACCTGTTGCTATAGTGGAGTGCGTGCTTGTACTGTCACCTACAAGTCACTTAATCGGAATCTGGAGATGTGTTTGATATACAGTATGACACATGATTTGGATATGTTGTTCAATGATATTACATGTTTTAAACTGGCCACTACATACTTGCTTTTGTAACTTTTGCTATGAACTCCAGATAAATTGCTCCTATTTACTGACTGATGATGCGGCTGAACAGACATGAAACACGTTGCAATTTTATTGGAGTAAACATTTAAATAATTTTTTTCTACTGGATACCGACTACATAAGTCTTTTATGGGGAGTCAAAATGTTCCCAACAAGGGACAGGCCACTAAGCGCACAAAAAATGTAATTTTTAATGATTCGTTAAAATAAAAAGTCAGCCACAAATATCAATCACCCCAACAGGGTGATACTAGGAACCGTGTCATATAATTGTGACACAGTTCAGAGCTTGAGCTACACATTGGGCCTGATTCACAAAGCGGTGATAACTCAGTTATCACGCCTAAAAGACTTTAGGCGTGATAACCTTTGCACTGCTGAGTTAGCACCGTTTTGTGCTCTTTATCGCGCGCAAAGTCCCACGCGCAAAGTTTTGCACGCGCAATCGCGCAACTCCGCGCGCTGCGCCCATAGGGTTTAATGGGTGCATTGCGCGCACTGCACCGTGAAACTTTACGCGAGTTTCATTTTATCACGCCTAAACTGAGTTTAGGCGTGATAAAGGGCTTTTCACAGGCGTGCAAACACTTTGCCGTATAGAGTGAATGGACATATATATATATATAGAGTGTATGGATATATATATCTATATATATATATATATATATATATATATATATATATATATATATAGTGAATGGACATATATATACAGAGTGAATGGAGATATATATATATATATATATATATATATATATATATATATATATATATACATACAGGATCGTCTCAAAAAAATAGCATATTGTGATAAAGTTCATTATTTTCTGTAATGTACTGATAAACATTAGACTTTCATATATTTTAGATTCAAATTCACACAACTGAAGTAGTTCAAGCCTTTTATTGTTTTAATATTGATGATTTTGGCATACAGCTCATGAAAACCCAAATTTCCTATTTCAAAAAATTAGCATATTTCATCCGACCATTAAAAGAAAAGTGTTTTTAAAACAAAAAAAGTCAGCCTTCAAATAATTATGTCCAGTTATGCACTCAATACTTGGTCGGGAATCCTTTTGCAGAAATGACTGCTTCAATGCGACGTGGCATGGAGGCAATCAGCCTGTGGCACTGCTCAGGTGTTATGGAGGCCCAGGATGCTTTAATAGCGGCCTTAAGCTCATCCAGAGTGTTGGGTCTTGCGTCTCTTTCTCTTCACAATATCCCACGGATTCTCTATGGGGTTCAGGTCAGGAGAGTTGGCAGGCCAATTGAGCACAGTAATACCATGGTCAGTAAACCATTTACCAGTAGTTTTGGCACTGTGAGCAGGTGCCAGGTCGTGCTGAACAATGAAATCTTCATCTCCATAAAGCTTTTCAGCAGATGGAAGCATGAAGTGCGCCAAAATCTCCTGATAGCTAGTTGCATTGACCCTGTCCTTGATAAAACACAGTGGACCAACACCAGCAGCTGACATGGCACCCCAGACCATCACTGACTGTGGGTACTTGACACTGGACTTCAGGCATTTTGGCATTTCCCTCTCCCCAGTCTTCCTCCAGACTCTGGCACCTTGATTTCATGTAAAAGTTGCTTTCATCCGAAAAAAAGTACTTTGGATCACTGAGCAACAGTCCAGTGCTGCTTCTCTGTAGCCCAGGTCAGGCGCTTTTGCCGCTGTTTCTGGTTCAAAAGTGGGTTCATGCTTCCATCTGCTGAAAAGCTTTATGGAGATGAAGATTTCATTTTTCAGCACGACGTGGCACCTGCTCACAGTGCCAAAACCACTGGTAAATGGTTTACTGACCATGGCATTACTGTGCTCAATTGGCCTGCCAACTCTCCTGACCTGAACCCCATAGAGAATCTGTGGGATATTGTGAAGAGAAAGTTGAGAGACGCAAGACCCAACACTCTGGATGAGCTTAAGGCCGCCATCGAAGCATCCTGGGCCTCCATAACACCTGAGCAGTGCCACAGGCTGATTGCCTCCATGCCACGCCGCATTGAAGCAGTTATTTCTGCAAAAGGATTCCCGACCAAGTATTGAGTGCATAACTGAACATAATTATTTGAAGGTTGACTTTTTTTGTTTTAAAAACACTTTTCTTTTATTGGTCAGAAGAAATATGCTAATTTTTTGAAAAGAAGGAATTTTGGATTTTCAAGAGCTGTATGCCAAAATCATCAATATTAAAACAATAAAAGGCTTGAACTACTTCAGTTGTGTGTATTTGAATCTAAAATATATTAAAGTCTAATGTTTATCAGTACATTACAGAAAATAATGAACTTTATCACAATATGCTAATTGTTTGAGAAGATCCTGTGTATATATATATATATATATATATATATATATATATATATATATATATATATCTCCATTCACTCTGTATATATATGTCCATTCACTCTATATATATATATATATATATATATATATATATATATATATATATAGATATATATATCCATACACTCTATATATATATATATGTCCATTCACTCTATACGGCAAAGTGTTTGCACGCCTGTGAAAAGCCCTTTATCACGCCTAAACTCAGTTTAGGCGTGATAAAATGAAACTCGCGTAAAGTTTCACGGTGCAGTGCGCGCAATGCACCCATTAAACCCTATGGGCGCAGCGCGCGGAGTTGCGCGATTGCGCGTGCAAAACTTTGCGCGTGGGACTTTGCGCGCGATAAAGAGCACAAAACGGTGCTAACTCAGCAGTGCAAAGGTTATCACGCCTAAAGTCTTTTAGGCGTGATAACTGAGTTATCACCGCTTTGTGAATCAGGCCCAATGTGTAGCTCAAGCTCTGAACTGTGTCACAATCTTATGACACGGTTCCTAGTATCACCCTGTTGGGGTGATTGATATTTGTGGCTGACTTTTTATTTTAACGAACCATTAAAAATTACATTTTTTGTGCGCTTAGTGGCCTGTCCCTTGTTGGGAACATTTTGACTCCCCATAAAAGACTTATGTAGTCGGTATCCAGTAGAAAAAAATTATTTAAATGTTTACTCCAATAAAATTGCAACGTGTTTCATGTCTGTTCAGCCGCATCATCAGTCAGTAAATAGGAGCAATTTATCTGGAGTTCATAGCAAAAGTTACAAAAGCAAGTATGTAGTGGCCAGTTTAAAACATGTAATATCATTGAACAACATATCCAAATCATGTGTATATATATGTATATATATATATATATACATACGCACGCACACACACACACACGGCAGGTAGTATGGTTGCAACTAGTGTGAATGACTATGCATTCAATGGGAGGAATAACCCCTCAAACACCTGTGTAAATACTGTACATGCAGCCACCTCCCATCTATTGCTCGCACCTCAAAAGGCAGTACTGGTGAAACAGCTAAACACCTCTTAATAATTTATATATATATACCCATACCTATACGGCCAATGAATAGTTTACACTCTGGACTGCATCACAATTTTATGACACGGTTCCCAGTATCAACTTGTAAGGGCGATTGATATGTGTGGCTGCTTTTTTATTTTAATGAACCAATAAAAGTTACATTTCACTAAACACTATTTAACAATAATCTGTTTTAACATACTACACTATCAGGGGCTTTCGTTTGTCCTATTTTATTTTTTTAAGTTCTTTTAAAGCTGATCTGAACTCAGAACTCTCTGCTCTCAAAGATACACAACAGCATAATAACCTTTAAAGAAAAACATTTTGTTTGTTACAGTTGACACAAATCCTGCAATAAATCTGCAGTATGTCTACTTCCTGCTTTCATGCAAGCAGACATATTGTTAACATCCTGTGTTTATCAATTATCTCTTTGCCATGGCAGGCAGCTGAAACAGCTGAGGGATCAACTTATAACTTGTGCTTAGTCACTGATGAGGGAGAATTAGACAGGCTAAACTCTCTAAATACATACAGGGTGCATCCTACATAATAATCTACCTGTGTCTCTGCATTCCTCCTGTGTACCTGTGTCTGTGTGTTTAGGCCAGCGCGCATACGCAGCATGTTGGCGGTCTTTACATAGCAGAGGAGGACAGGGCAGGGGGCGGGCGTGTGCACGCACGTTGCTGCATGTGTGCACATCCCAGCCATGTGGGCGTGTATGCGTAGCGGGCACGTACAAGTAGTGGTCGTGCGCATGCACGCTGACCGTGCGGGCGATGTTGCAGCAGCATTGGTGGAGGCGATGGGGGAAAGGGGGTTGTGAGGGGCGTAGCAGCCAAGGCCTAGCACCCGTTATTGTGACGGGCCTAAGGTCTAGTTTCTATATGTTTTCCTTCTGTATGTTTGATACAGAAAAAGGTACTATTCATTTCCTATTCCTTATATGAGAGCTATGTTAATTTAGAAATACACAGATTTCTTGCTCTGGTAAGTGTTTGCAGTTTGGATCAATTAATTTATTGGTTTATTTGGGACACATTAGCTTGAATTTCCAGTTGAGTGAATTTTACATTTCTTGCAAAATTCGGCTTATAATACAAATAATCATAGGCTGTACATTTATGACCACTTTACTTCATTTTATGATACATCTGTTTCTACTAATGTGCAAATGTCAATATTTATGTAATGCTTCAGTGACTAGCTGGCTTTGAGCTGCAGGAAACTAATCTGTTTGGATATTTACAAAATGTCTTGTAACTCATAATAATGCATCTAAAATGTGACAGACGAATGTGACAGAAGACTGCAGAACTAGAAATGAATGGAGATTCTGTGATTTTATGGCAGTTCGAACCAAAAGATAGTATTTGGAAAATACAGTTATAGTCTACATGTATCTTCATTGTTATTACTTCATTCCTCCCTTCCACCCTATAGAGCAGCCAATAAAGAGGAATTGTGTCAGCAGCAGTCATATTCATTATATACAGTAAAAATGGGCATTACAGGAGTCACTGTATTCAATCTGGTGAAATTTGTATGTAGTGTTATACTGTATATTTTAACCATTCTCAGCAAAGCTTTTACAGTTGGACAGTTGTCAGCTATTTCTAATATTTCTGTATTTACATGGGATGGCAAGTACCACATGTATATTTGGAGAGGCCATATGCAGGGACAATAATACTGGGGTCTCGTAATTACGGCTGTAGATCAGAGTATCAAAAATGTGTCTTGAAAAATAAACTATAGACTTGGGGGAAGATGTATACTATTTGACTGAAAACAACTCACTTTTTGTGTTAATGTTCTAATGTTAAATACATTTAATACATACATTATACAAACTGTATAAGTAATGAGTCTGTCAGCACTCAGCACTTAGCTTAACTGAAAAAGTATTATTAAACTTGGCGTAAGTAATGTATTGCCTGGTGGGAGCTTGAATAGTATTTTATTGATACTGTAAGGCTAGAAAATATCTTCTTTGAGAAAACACAGTAGAAAAGTTAATAGGATATGGACCTTATTAAAGATTTTTTTTATCACTTCACCACAAGGGTTTTTTACACTGATAGACCAGAGAAATTTCATCTGTCACGCTTCTCCCTTTCATTCGCTAATAACGTTATTACTATTTATCATAACAAAATGATCTATTGCATGTTTTTTTCACCACAAACTATTCTTTGTGTGGGCAAAATTTTGCTTTCAGTAATTACTTTATTATGCTTTTTATAGGAAAAAAATAAAATAAAAAAAGAGAAAAAATACACTAATTCTCTAATTCCATCCCCTATAGTTTTAAAATAAGCAATGCTACTATAAATAAAACCCACACATTTTATTTGCCTGTTAGCCCTGGCTATCACAACATTTAAATTATGTTCCTAGTACAATGCATGGCAACAATATATTATTTTGGAAATATAGGTGTAATTTTTCTGTTTTTGTTTTTTTTATCTGGTCAATAATTACAATCCCTTATGTACTAAAATAACAGTAATATACCCTCATGACATACATATTAAAACAAGCTGAGTCCCCAAGGCAACTATATATGTATTTTTGTTAACTGTTTTTTTGTTTTTTTACAAAAAGGTTTGTGGGAAAGGTGGGCTTTGGAAGGGGTTCATTTTATTAATTTGTAATTATATATGTAAGGTGTGTGTAATTTTATTTTTGGCCACTAGATGGCACTACAAACACTATCCTGAATTACCAGGAAGTGTTAATTTTTTTTTTTTTTTAGTTTACACTAATTTTACTACTTTCTTTGTTATGAATGGACATGGCCCCTGATCAGGTCATGTTCATTCATTCCAGGCAGAGGCGTATCAAGAGGGGTGCAGGCATGGCTCATGCCATGGGCGCCACAGCACCATCTACACCATGCCTTCTCCTGTGCTGCACCTCCATGCCTGCCCCATGTCTCCCCATCACACAGACTTCAAATCAGATAAAATTTTTTATTTGGGGTACATGGCTACTTAATTTATGTATGTAGGCACACTTGGTTTAGTATTACAAAAGAGGACAGAGAGGTATTAAAAAGACATATTTCCAAAAAGAAACATCAGCATTATCCCAAGCCAAAAACCACAGGCAACCATAACTCATGTATACAAGAATGGATGCAGTTTTTAGAGAGGAAGGGGGCCTTTGACCAGATAAAGGGGGGGGGGGCAATTTCAGGGTTTGCCATAGGCTTAATATTACCCAGGTTCGCCCCTGATTCCAGGCACTGCGATTGGTTTGTGAAACACTTGTTTCCCTTCACTAATGAGGGATCATTAAGTCCCGACAGGTATGAGCTGTGGACACACGCGCGTGCACAGTGGTGGCGGAGGCGAGAGGCACATTAAAACATCCTGTAGCCATTAAGATGCTCCAGCACGACACTTTAATGTGGCCATTTGCTGCTAACTGGTTAAAAAGTTTTGTAGTTTTCAAGTTGCCGGCTAGTGTCTTGACATATTTCATGTCCAAAAAACAGCTTCAGCTGAGGAATCATTAAAAATAATAAAAAAAGAGGAGAGAACCACTGTTTGTCATGTAGCCACTGCCATCTATCAACTTTGACATGCTCCATTATCCCTTCACTAGCAATGTGTCTGTACAGAACTTGCCTCCATACTGTACCCAAGGGATGGAGTCAATAGTACTTGTATGTGTGTATGCATACTTCAATTCTAGTGGCAGGAAGGTAGTGATAGCTACACTCCTGTCACAGCCAGGTACTTATTGGCAGTGGCGTTGCTAGGGGGTTTGATCCGGGGCACCTCCCCTGAACCTGTTGCCATGTTGCCCCGGATCCTCCCCCAGGGCCGTTTCGGCCAGTTGGAGTGGCAGAAGGGGGCGCGCTTGGCGTAGCGGTGGGGGGAGCGGGCACAGGTTATTACAAACTCACCTTCCTCTGCGATCCCCGCACAAAGTCTCCAGCTTCTTTCTATTTCATCCCCCGGCATCCATCCGTTGGTTACAGCGCCTCCTGAGATGATGTAACCACATGTCAGCACAGGAGACGCTGTTACAAATGGATTGATGCTGGGGGAGGAAGTAGCAAGAAGCTGGAGGCTTCGTGTGGGGATCACAGAGGAAGGTGAGTTTGTAATTACCTGTGCCCGCTCCCCCCATTGCTGGAGGCACCTACCTACCTAGCCTATACTGGGGAAACCTACCTATCTAACCTATACTGGGGAAACCTACCTATCTAGCCTATACTGGGGAAACCTACCTATCTAATCTATACTGGAGGCACCTACCTATATAACCTACACTGGGGGCACCTACCTATCTAACCTATACTGGGGGCACCTGCCTATCTAACCTATACTGGTGGAACCTACCTATCTAACCTGTACTGTGGGCACCTAAATATCTAACCTGTAATGGGGGCAACTACCTATCTAACCTGTACTGGGGCATCTACCAATTGAACCTATACTTGCGGCAATTATATGGGCTACCCTATACTGGATGCAACTATGCCTGGCTACCTATACTGGGGGTGACTTACACCTGGCTCTGGGGGGGGGGGGGCGAGGCCCAAATTTTACACCCTCGTCCTGGGTGCTATGTAGCCTAGAAACTGCCTGGCCCTCCCCCCGCAGTGTGCTGGATCCTGGTCACAGCTGCCTCTGCACTCAGACCTCAGATCGGCGGCAACAAGACAGAAGCAAACGCTACCCATGGACACGGAGCATGCAAGCCCAGCATAACTGCCAGAGTACAACACACAGGCCAGCCTGCCGAAGACAGAATCCAGGTGAGGTCCACTAAAAACACCAAAGGGATTGCACTGGGTACATTATAATACTAGTCCATATAAATAATCCATAATATTGGGGATACCCAATCAACAATCTATAACAATAATAATGGGGGAACACCCAGAAATATTTAAATAAAACAATGTGAACAATATATTATCTTATAAAGCATATACACTCAATAACTCGCCAGAAATAATTATAAATATATATACACCAACAATAATGTGCAAGGACTATGTAGAAAACACTATATGCAGTGATAAATAATGCAAGTAGCCAGAAGCGGGGAAGCCCGCGAGATGCATTAAGGTGGCCTTGCACTTGGGATTTGGGGATCCCTCTCCTTCTGCATGTAAGCACTTTTTTCTTCTCTTGTTTACTGACACAATGGTTCTTGATTCTTAGGGTCATCGCGTTTTTAATTTATTATTCTTAGTATCTTGGCTACTTGCATTATTTATCACTGCATATAGTGTTTTCTACATAGTCCTTGCACATTATTGTTGGTGTATATATATTTATAACTATTTCTGGCGAGTTATTGAGTGTATATGTTTTATAATATAATACTGTATATTGTTGTTCACATTGTTTTATTTAAATATTTCTGGGTGTACACTCCTTGTATATCTCATTCCCCATTATTATTGTTATTGATCGTTGATTGGGTATCCCCAATTATGGATTATTTATATGGACTATATTATCATGTACCCAGTGCAATCCATTTGGTGTTTTTAGTTGTTTTTATCGATTTAATTTTTTGCAATAAAGTTTATTTTTACTTAATAATGATATATTGATTGGTTCTGGTGCTGTTAATTGGGTACTTTTCTCCCTTGTTGTGCAAATTGTATTTATTTACCCATTCTGGTCATTGGTGTGTAGTGTCTGGCTCCTATTAGGAACAAACACACAGACCATATTATATTCAATTTATTTTTATATATGGTGCTTATCCAATTTTGCTAGTTCAATAATCCAGGTGAAGGGCTTATTTATATGAAATACTGCCTATTTAATATATTTAAGTTACACCACTGCTATGTTCATGTACATTTGGCCCCACCTATGACCACACCCATTTTCCCGTGTCATGACCACGCCCATTTTCTGCTGCACATTCATTCCCTCTTGGTGCCTAGGGGTGCCCCAGATCTCCCCGGAACCTAGATTTTAGTAGCATCTAGGTACAGATGGGTTTTTATTAAAACAAGACAACTAGTGGGCAATCACAAGTGGCAAATAGTAGTTAACAACAAGTGACAGACAGCAGATGATAAGTAGCAGTTAGCATATAATGAGAATTAACAGCTAAAAGGGGATAAGAAATGACAACTAGTGGGTGACAGTAGTGCAGAACATGAGTAACGGCAGTGCAGAACATTGGTGACAGTTGTTCAAATAGTGGTTGATGGTAGTGCAGAATGGGGGTAACAGCAATGCAGGACATTGGTGACAGTTGGACAGATAGTGGGTGACAGTTGTGCAGAACATGAGTAGCAGAATTGCAGAGCATTGGTGACCGTTGTGCAGATAGTTGGTGACTGTCGTGCAGAACATGGGTAATGGCAGTGTAAAATGTGGGTGACAGTTGTGCAAATAGTGGTTGATGATAGTGCAGAAAGTGGGTAACGGCAGTGCAGAATGTGAGAGACAGTTGCTCAGATAATGGGTAACGGTAGTGCAGAACATGGGTAGTGGCAGTGCAGAGCGTGGGTGACCATTGTGCAGATAGTTGGCGACTGTAGTGAAGATCATGAGTAACAGTCGTGCAGAACATAGGTAATGGGAGTGTAGAATGTGGGTGACAGTTGTACAGATAGCGGGTGACAGTAGTGCAGAATGTGGGTGACAGTCATGCAAATAGTGGGTGACTGTAGTGCAGAATGTGATTGATGGCAATGCAAAACATGGGTGAGAGTTGTGCGAATAGTAGGTGATGGTAGTGCAGAAAAAGGGTGACCGTTGTGCAGATAGTGGGGGTGACCATCATGCAGATTGTGGGTGACTGTCATGCAGAAAATGGCTAGTGGTAGTGCAGAAAGAGGTTGGTCACAGTACTGTATACAGTGATAGCAGCAGATACTGGGTGAGAGGCATTCTCTTATATTTTCCTAGGAGATACTAGTCAGTACCTGTCAGGCTCCTCTGGAATTTAATGGTGGCCTCAAGATGAGGCAGCAGCATGAACATGGTGATCTCTTCATACCCAGATACCCATCTTGCTAACTTGTTGGGGGGGGGGGGAGGGCTGGTTTTTTTGCATCCCCACAATTACAGCTCTGCTCTCTCTCACATTAGCCTCAACAGTGCTGCAGAGATATTCACAAGGGGTCAGAGCAAGTTCAGCAAGTTAGAGTGGGCGGAGCTAGTTTGGTTATGATGGAGGAAACTAGTTTGACATAATAGAGGGGATGGAGCTAGTTCAGCAAGATAGAGTGGGCAGAGCTATAGGAAGGCCATAGCACCAGCGCACCTAAATGCAATACAGACACTAGAGGTCAGAAAAGGAGGTGGGGTGTTAGTGGGAAGATGGCTCCAGAAAATCTTTGTCCCCCTAACCCCTGATCCCCGTACCCTAGTGCATAACTGCATAACTGTGGTGATTGGGTTGTGTGATAGTTTACTTATGTAGCTGCAGTGGAAAATCACAGTTGAACTCGCTTTATGGCTCTAGGTGTCTAGCATCTATTCTAGGAGTGGCTACTAGGATCTGTATTTAAAAGTATTGTTTTAAGATATGTGTAAATCAATCGATCATTCGGGTGAGTGTTTGATGTGTATATCTCCGTTAACCTGAAAAACAGTAGTTTCTTTCAAGCATTTCATTCTTTCTGCAGGGTGGAATTAAAGCAAATTAGGAAACAATTTATATCAAGCTGCTAGTTTTTTCTTCTGTGTGCATGCTTAGGACTAATAAGGATGAGATTTCACGGCATTAGCTAGGCCTAAAGGGCTTGTTCACTAAAGAGCAAAAACAGTAATTACTTCGCCTCTGTTCTGTTTTTGCTACTTGCTCTTTAATGAAAGAAAAGTGACAGTGTAATTTTCCTTTCTCAACAGGACAGTTCATCTTCATTTACTGGATGAGTTACAAACACTCTTTTCACAAAGTAAAACAGTGATGTGACTACTGATCAGGAGGTCCCATAGGATGTTTTTGACAAGGCTCTACACAGTGCAGCAAACAGTCCATATACTTTATGCTTGCGCCGGATGTATCGCCTAGGAACACACTGCAAGCTGTATTTTATTCCTTTGGAAAGCACTGCACTGCAAACGTATCCAGTGTGCAAGGCCCATTAAAATATAATTGGATTAAAAGAAAATAAATATGGCAGCCTCCATATCCCCCTCACTTTAAGTGTCCTTTAAGCAAAGGACACACTTCAATGAATCGGTTTTCCTGCATGCTGAATTGCACCAAATGTGACAGTCCATGTTTATCAATAGTCTGGTGCACATTTAGTTCCCGCATGCAGGAAAAAACCTGCGGTATGCACTGCGTACATTCGTATGGCAGCTTTGCTTTTTTTAAGATGTGCAAATCAATAGGAATACAGAAAATGACATGTTATAAAAAGAATTACATGTTATTTGGGTGTTAATTAGCTAAATTTTTCATGTAAATTAACTTCAGTAAGTATTAATGAATACTTCTCAATGCAATTTATCATACAGAAATGAATTTAAGAATTGTATACCGTAATTGCACAAAACACTGTACAAAAAAGAATAGAAAAATCACAAATGCAGAAACTTGCAAGCAAAAAATCACATGCTATTTCTGCAAGGACAAGTGTGAACCATTCCTAAGAAGACAGTTTTGCCTATTCCACACTTTTCAATAGCTGACCACAACTTTTAGGCTGTAAACACACTATCGTAATCGCAGTGATTTTTATTGCAATTTTAAAGCAAGTCAATTGGAGCGCTCATGAAGCGCTGAGGGTCAGAAAAGCTATCAGGAAGTGTTTAAAGTATGTATACAGCCTTATAGCACCACATTTATAAACCCAGAAACCAGTATTGTTCCCTGAGAATCAGGAAGTAGCACATTCCAGTACCATGCTTATCCTCAAAGAGACACTCAAGCGAGTAAAAAACTCGCTTCTTCTCTTATATTCAGCAGGGGCATGTGTGCCCCTGCTAAACCGCCGCTATCCCGCCACACAACGGGGGTCCCTTACCCCCCAATTCCCCCCCTGCAAAATCTACAACCAACTTGGTCGTAGATTTTGCTGCTCCTAGAGGCAGGGCTAACGGCTGCAGCCGTGCCTTACAGGGCGTCTATCAGCGGCGCATCGCCCCCCCCCCCCCCGCCTCTCCCCCGCCTTTCCCTGTGAAGGAAGACAGAGAGGGGCGGGGGAGAGGCGGAGATACGCACTGACAGACGCGCGTGAGGCAGGGCTGCAGCGGTTCAATGAGGAAGAGATCCCCGGCGAGGACAGAGGGGATTTGGGGGGGTAAGGGACCCCCGTTGCATGGCGAGATAGCGGCGGTTTAGCAGGGGCACACATGCCCCTGCTAAATATAAGAGAAGAAGCGACTTTTATACTCACTTCAGATTCTCTATAACCTTCCTGGCGGTAAGCCCGAGCTGAGCTCGGGCTATGCCGCGCAGGAAGATATCTCAGCCCCTGATGGAGCGATTTGCTCCATTTAAAATGCTGTACGCGCAGCTAGCACTTTGCTAGCCGCGCGTACAGCTTGATCGCCGCCGCTCTGCGGCGATCGCCCGTACGCAGCGGCGCAAGAGGGGCCCCCCCCCGCCAGAGCCCTGCGCTGCCCGGACCAATGAGTTCCGGGCAGCGCTATGGGCTGGATCGGAGGTGTCTGACGTCAGGACGTCGGCTGACGTCCATGACGTCATTCCGATCGTCGCCATGGCGACAGGAGAAGCCAAACAGGGGAGCGCGTTATATACGCGTTCCCCTGTTTGCTATTGATGCCGGCGACGATCGCACTAGAGGGACACATGCGCCCTCTAGTGGTGTTTCATGTAGCTACCACTCTGGTAGCTTTACATGAAACACAAAAAAAAAATTAAAAAAAAAAGGATTTTTGCCATTTTGGCAAAAAAAATTAACCGCCAGGAGGGTTAAGAGGAGATCACAAGCCCCATTCATTTGGATGGAATAACTGTTCCACAGCATCACCCATGATCGCTAGTTCTAGCCTTCACCATTATTTGAAAAGAAAAGGTACAAAGCCCATTGTGTTTCATTGAAATTGTGTATCATATCTTGCTAAACTTGTACAGAGTGAAGCCGACACCATCTGTAATTTGAATGCTCTTTTATTTGTTCATCATATAGACTCACAATAAATGATGTTTCGGTATGTCCTGTTGCTCCTTTCTCAAGTTGTGATAGCCACAAAAGTCATAAAAGAGCATTCAAATTATGGATGGTGCTGGTTTCACTCTTTACAAGCTTATTCCTAACTGGTGATTTGGGCGGCCTTGGCACATACACTTGCAATGCAACAGTGTGCATTCCTTCTGCTACTATATTATATCTTGCTAAAGTCGGATCAGGTTATTTGGGCATCACCATCGGCAGGCATCAAATAGATGCCAATGTAAAGTATCCGTATTCTGCCACCCCGGGGGAGAGTAGGGTTCCTGATGTGAGTACTAGTAGATGATCGGCTACTATGTAGGGATGGCTTAAACTGGCCATGCACTTCTAGATTTCCACCCAATGTTCCAAAATAATCAATTCCTTTCTAAAAAGTGTTGATTTAGAAGGAATCGATTCATAGCATACACTGCACATCAATTTCCAATAGATTCAAGCAGGGGATTTATTAAAAATCAATCGTACTGCAGAGTTGCACTGTTCGACGCAGTGCAAAGCTATAGGCCATCGATCTGCCAAAGCTTTTGCCCCGCCCGCATTTGTTGTTAATTTTCCATCCTGTCCGATCAATACCTAAGATCGATTTTTAGTCACAATTTGATCAATCTGTGATTTTGGGAAATTGATTCCCAGCAGATGAATCGAATCTGCAAGGAATTGAATGAGAAGACTGATGAGTGTATGGCCACCTTTATACCAGCCAATCACCAATTGTCCACAATCAGCTTGTACTTAGCATAGCTGAGCGGCTACACATTACGGGTGTTTGGGGCGAGGGGGGGGGAGGGAGTGATAGTTTTAGCTAGACACATAGGTTAATGATAGGCACTTGGAGGGGTGGTTGGTGTTAGGCAGAACAATGGAGGGTTTTGGTGATAATAGGGCACATGGTCAGTCTATAGTAAAATATTTGCAATGTTGTCGATATTGTTATTAATGGTGTCCAACTCATTCGGTGGCACCGCAATATGTACTCTGCTAAAGTGGTTCTTTGTGGTGACTGTAGGATACAAGACGTTTTATACAATTTGCACCATTTTTCTACATAATTAATTCCATTAGTGAAAGTTAGTGCATGGATCAAAATAACAATGAATATCCGACAGAAATTCACCATCATCATCTACAAGTCAGTAATGAAGCCTGTAATCCTTCCTAGTAGAGATGGTCAATGAGATATTAATAATTCCAAACAGCATGTAAATTTTATGCAGATTCTATGGAGCGTGCAATGAGAGCTGATTCAATTCTCATTAAATTGGCATGTAATCCCTAATTGTTAGCATCTCGCTATATAGAATAGCCCGTATTTCACACTTGTGGACCATCAGACATCTTAAGTATAAGTATCTGATAGCAGGAAACTTCCTGTATAACCAAGATTGTAGTGGTCCTCAGCCCCTCGTTCATTCCTAATTAAAAATGAAGCACACTCAGTATTTGGCTTTAGCATATTTTTGTTTTTGCTCCACAGGAAGTAGATTTATCGTGAGATGAGGCCAATCAGATTTGGAAACCGTTGATCAGTTAACTGACTCTGACTGATTAAAGGATACCCGAAGTGACATGTGACATGATGAGATAGACATGTGCATGTACAGTGCCAAGCACAGAAATAACTAGGCTGTGTTCCTTTTTTTCTTTCTCTGTCTGAAAAAAGTGAATATCAGGTATGTAAGTGGCTGACTCAGTCCTGACTCAGAAAGGAAGTGACTACAGTGTGACCCTCACTGATAAGAAATTCCCCTTTTTATCTCTTTCTTGCTCTCAGAAGCCATTTTCTGCTAGGAAAGTGTTTTATAGTTGGAATTTCTTATCAGTGAGGGTCACACTGTAGTCACTTCCTTTCTGAGTCAGGACTGAATCAGCCACTTACATACCTGAAATTTAACTCTTTCAGACAGAGAAATAAAAAAGGAACATAGCCTAGTTATTTGTGTGCTAGGCACTGTACATAGACGTCTATCTCATCATGTCACATGTCACTTCGGGTATCCTTTAATCAATGAGACAATCAGCCTAGCAGAGATTATAGTTTGTGAACAGCATGAGAAACTGGCTAGTTAAATGTCACATCTCATCTCTATTCCTGCTCCCCAAACCTGCATCCTTACCTATATTCTGTATTTACAGACTGAATTAGTGATTACATGTATTCCTACAGTTTATTGTTCTTAAAATTATCTTTCCATTTTTCTCTGTAGTTATAATATGCTCTTACTTATTTGCAGTTAGAACATGCTCTTACTGCTCTGTAGTTACATCATGCTCTTACTGCTCTGTATTTATAACATGCTCTTACTTCTCTGTAGTCATAACATGCTCTTACTTCTCTGTAGTTATAACATGATCTTACTGCTCTGCAGTTATAACATGTTCTTACTTCTCTGTAGTTATAACATGCTCTTACTGCTCTGTAGTTATAACATGCTCTCACTTCTCTGTAGGTATAACATGTTCCTACTTCTTTGTAGTTAGAACATGCTCTTTCTTCTCTGTAGTTATAACATGCTCTTTCTTCTCTGTAGTTATAAATTGCTCTTACTTCTCTGTAGTTATAACATACTCTTACTGCTCTGTAGTTACATCATGCTCTTAATGCTCTGTATTTATAACATGCTCTTACTTCTCTGTAGTTATAATGTGCTCTTCTCTGTAGTTATAACATACTCTTACTGCCAGTGGCGTAGCTAGAGATCATGGGGCCCCATAGCAAAATGTTCATGGGGTCCTCAGATGTAGGCACTCTTAAGCAATGCCACCTGCCCCTACCCTATGGATATGAGTTACCGTAATTGGGAAATGTATTCTCATGCAATTGCTGCACTTAACTCAGTTCATAGGCACTGAGATAAAGCCAGAGGGTGGAGAAACACAAGTTAGTGGTTTTTGGTGAATACATTAATTACCCACTGAGCCCCCTATGCTCCAGGGCCCCATAGCAGCTGCTATGGCTGCAATGGCTATTGCTACGCCCCTGCTTACTGCTCTGTAGTTATAACATGCTCTTACTGCTCTGTAGTTATAACATGCTTTTACTTCTCTGCAGTAGTAACATGCTCTTTCTGCTCTCTAGTTATAACATGCTCTTACTTCTCTGTAGTTATGACACGCTCTTACTTCCCTGTAGTTATGATGTGCTCTTACTTCACTGTAGTTATAACATGCTCTTACTTCTCTGTAGTTATGACATGCTCTTACTTCCCTGTAGTTATGATGTGCTCTTACTTCTCTGTAGTTATAACATGCTCTTACTTCTCTGTAGTTATGACATGCTCTTACTTCCCTGTAGTATGATGTGCTCTTACTTCACTGTAGTTATAACATGCTCTTACTTCTCTGTAGTTATAACATGCTCTTACTTCTCTGTAGTTATAACATGCTTTTACTTCTCTGCAGTAGTAACATACTCTTACTGCTCTGTAGTTATAACATGCTTTTACTTCTCTGCAGTAGTAACACGCTCTTTTTGCTCTCTAGTTATAACATGCTCTTACTTCCCTGTAGTTATGATGTGCTCTTACTTCTCTGTAGTTATAATATGCTCTTACTTCCCTGTAGTTGTAACATGTGCTTACTTTTCATCTTCTGTAGTCAAATCAATCTTTTAATTAAGTATGCTAATTACATTATTGCAGATACAAATAATTTATGATGAGATTGTTGATTGCTTATGTTGTTTTTCAGACACTGATTTTTAAGGTATGAGCCTGCGGATAATGCTATTTGTAAGGATCTATATTGCTGGGCCTCCAGGTGCACTCCCAGAGGTGATACAATAAGTACCACATGCCCACCCAGATCATTAAACTATTTTTTTATTTGGATAGACAGAAAAGTGACTGGGTGGGTAAACTTTGTACAGTAGTCAGTAGAGGCACGTAGACTGCTACTTTACTTAAGTTTTAAAATATACCAATTTTTTACAATATCATTTACAGAGGATGGCCAGAGAATAAAATGACTGGAAGCCCAGGAGGAAGCAGCTACAGCACTGCAGCCACCACCACCACCACAGTCACATGATGACTTATCCTGCTCTTACAACACCTCTTTCTAACCCTCCACCTCCTTTACTTCTGCTTGAGGCCGGGTGCGCACATAGCAGAAACGCTAGCGTAGAGGGAAACTCTGCATTTTATGCAGCAATGTTAGTCTATGGGACATAGAAGAAGCTGCGTTTCACTGCGTTTGTACAGTATGCATTTCACAAACACTGTTAGTGTTGCATAATATGCAGCCTGGCTGCCAAAACGCACATAATTAAAGTCTATGGTAACGCATATGCATTGCATTTTTAATGCGTTTTTTAATGCATTTGTAATTAAAATTTAAAGATCTCTGATGTGTTTCTGCTTCCTGTTGTCTTCCTAGTGATTTGCATAAATTATTTAAAAAAACGCATGCAAACGCATATGCGTTTTACATTAGCGAACCGCAAATGCATTACTCCTTCACATACTGCTGCATATTCTTCCCAAGGTATGGAAGATGACAATGTGGCTGTGTGTGTGGAGGACTTGAACGTGGTGGAGATGGGGAGCACAGACAACACAGGTAAAAAGCTAACTATATGCTGATATTTTGTCAATGTACATTGTTTATTTTTATCTTAAAGGACAGCTATCAAAAAACAGTAAAATCTAAACTAAACACATATAAAATGTACATTTCTCAAAATGCTCTATAAATTAAATTTTTTCCTATGTTAATGTCACGTACAGTAGGTAGTATAAAGCTTAAAGATCGAACAGATTTTGGATTAGTCCATCTTCTTATGGGACATTCTCAGTATTAGTTTTTATTTTTTATAAAAGCACTCACTGGAAAGGATCTAAACAAAAATGCTGGCCAGTCTTCCTACTTGCTTGCACAGTATTTTGGCCGGTGGACTGAGCAACAGCCCCTCAGTAGGTACTTTTATAAAAATAGAAATAACTGATTATCCCTTATGACTAGTCCAAAACCTGACAAATTTGTCAGATTTTCACTATCTATATATATAAAATCGTGTGTGTGTGTGTGTGTGTGTGTATGTGCCGCGATCACTCGAAAGACCGATTTGAACGAAACTTGGTACACAGATCCCTTACTACCTGGGATGATAGGTTCTGGGGGTCTCGCGTCCCCCCTGCACACCTGGGCGGAGCTACAAACAGCAAATCAGATTTCACCCATTCAAGTCAATGGAAAAAATGTAAAAGGCTGCCATTCTCACAGTAATCAAGCCAGAGTCCCCACACTTGGCACAGGTGGTCACTTGGTGACCGAGGTTACAAATCCAGGAAAAGTGGGCGGAGCATAAAACAGCCAATCAAATTTCAGCCAGTCATTTTAAATGGGAAAATGTAAACTGCAGCCATTCTTAGACTGTTAATCGCAGGGTTCTCAAACTTGACACAGTTGGTCACTGGGTGAATGTGATTAAGATTCAAGAAAATGGGTGGAGCCTACAACAGCCAATCAAAATTCACCTATTGATTTTCAAGGGGAATATTTAAACTGCTGCCATTCTTACACTGTTAATGGCAGAGGCTTTAAACTTGCTACAGTCGTCATTGGGTGACTGGGGTCCAAATTCACTAAAGGGGCGGGGCCACATACAGCCAATCAGATTTCCTTGGTGGATAAACTGCTTCCATTCACGCATTTTAGGTGCCAGGAACCTGAAAGCTCTCAAACTTGGTCATTGAGTGACTGTGTGTCAAGGTCACAAAAAGTGGGCGGAGCCAAAAACAGCTTTTACTGGGAAAATATAAACTGCAGCCATTCTTACATCGTTAATGGCAGGGTTCTCAAACTTTGTACAGTTGGTCATTGGGTAACTGAGATTAAGATTTTGGAAGGTGGGTGGAGCCTACAACAGCCAATAAAAATTCACCTTTTGATTTTCAAAGGGAATGTTTAAGCTGCTACCATTCTCTTATACTGTTAAAAGCAAATGCCTCAAACCAGGTACAGTTGGTCACTGGGTGACTAGGGCCCAAACTCAGAAAGGGGCGGAGCCACAAACAACCAATAAGATTTGTTTATTTTTAAATGGGAATATACAAAGTATTGATACCAAGGACCCCAAAGCTGATAAACTTGATAATTGAGTGACTGTATGTCCAGGTTAGAAAAAGTGGGCGGTGCCAACAACTAAATTTTTAACATGGCAGGGTTCCCAAACTTTACACAATTGGCCACTGGGTGACTGGGATGAATATTCAGAAATGTGGGAGGAGCCTACAACAGCCAATCAAAATTTACCTATTGATTTTCAAGGGGAATATTCACATTGCTACCATTCTTACACTGTTAATGGCAAAGGCCTCAAACCTGATACAGTCAGTCATTGGGTGACTGGGGTCGAAATTCACTAAAGGGGTGGAGCCACAAACAGCCAATCACATTTGTTAGATTGATTTCAGCCATTCTGTTATTGGCAGGGTCCTCAAACGTGACACAGTTGGCCACTGGGTGACTGGGACTAATATTCAGGAAAGTGGGTGGAGCCTACAGCAGCCAATCAAAATTAACCTTTTGATTTTCAAGGGGAATATTGCAACTGCAGCCATTCTTACATTGTTAATGGCAGAGGCCTCAAACCTGCTACAGTCGGTCGTAAAGTGTCTGGGGTTCAAATTCAGTAAAGGGGGGGAGCCAAAAACAGCCAGATTTCTTTGCTGGATAAACTGCTTCCATTACCATAATTTTGATGCCAGGAACCCAAAAGCTCACAAACTTGGTCATTGTGTAGTGACTGTGTGTTACAAAAAGTGGGTGGAGTTAAAAACAGATTTTTCTGGGAAATTGTAAACTGCAGCCCTTCTTCACTGTTAATGGAAGAGTTCTCAAACTTAGCATAGCTGCTTACTGGGTGACTGGGATTAATATTCAGAAAAGTGGGTGGAACCTAAAAATGCCAATCAAAAATCACGTCGCTTTTCAAGGAGATTATTACAATTGCTGACATTCTTGCACTGTTAATGGCACAAGCCTCAGACCTGGTACAGTTGGTCATTGGGTCACTGGGGATCAAATTTAGAAAAGGGGACAGAGCCACAAACAGTGAATCAGATTTGTTTCATTTCATGGAAAAATACAAATTATTGATGCCAAGGACCCCAAAGTTCACAAACTTGGTCATGGAGTGACTGTGTGTCCAGGTTACAAAAAGTGGTCGGAGCCAAAAACAAATTTCACTGGGAAAGTGTAAACTGCAGTCCTTCTTACACTGTTTATGGCAGGGTTCCCAAACTTTGCCCAGATGGTCACTGAGTGACTGAGATTAATATTCAGGGAAGTGGGTGGAGTCTATAATAGCCAATCAAAATTCACCTGTTCATTTTCAAGTGGAAAATTTAAATTGCTGCCATTTTTCCACTGTTAATAGCAGATGCCTCAAACCTGCTACAGTTGGTCATTGGGTGACTGGGGTTCAAATGCTGGAGAGGGGGTGAAGCCACAAACAGCCAATCTGATTTGTTTAATTTCTATGGGAATATACAAATTATTGATGCCAAGGACCCCAAAGCTCACAAACTTGGTCATTGATTGTTTGTGCGTTAGGCTTAGAAAGTGGGCGGAGCCAACACCAGTCAAATACATACCCGGGCAACGCCGGGTCATCAGTGGGTGGAGACAAATACAAATTTCACTGGGAAACTGTAAACTGCAGCCATTCTTACACTGTTAATGGCAGGGTTTTTAAACTTTGCACAGTTGGTCACTGGGTGACTGGGATAAATATTCAGAAAAGTGGGTGGAGCCTACAAAAGTGAATCAAACTTCACCTATTGCTTTTCAAGGGGAATATTTAATTTCTGCCATTCTTACACTGTTAATGGCACAGGCCTCAAACCTGGTACAGTTGGTTATTGGGTGACTGGGTTTCAAATTCAGAAAAGGGTGTGGAGCCACAAACAGCCAATCAGATTTTTTCATTTCAATGTAAATTATTGATACCAAAGACCGCAAAGCTCACAAACTTGATCACTGAGTAATTGTGTGTTAGGGTTAGAAAAAGTATGCAGAGCCAACACCAGCCAAATACATACCCGGGCAACGCCGGGCAATCAGCTAGTCTACTATAAAAATGACAGCCACATAGGAACATGTAATTTAAAGTGTGCATTTGCACTCTGGGAGAAATCTACATTTAATATGTACTGTATGTATTTTACATTTTAGTTGTCCTTTAACCATTTACCGCCATCCTAACGTATTAAAACGTCATGCTTACCGCTATTAACAGCAACATGACGTTTTAATACGTCGCGCATTCCCGCCGCTGCTACCGCCGTGTGTCCGCCGCTACCGCCGCCATTACCGTCGGGATCCCGTGCTGGGCGATTGGGGAAGAGGACTGAACAGTCCTCTACCCAATCGCAGTGCCTGGAGTGAATGGACGTGACCGCGAACAGCGGCTACGTCCATTCACATAAACAGGAAATGTAACAGTTTAATAAAGTGTGTAAAAAAAAAGAAAAAAAAGTGAACACGTCCTATGAGTGTTCACCAGCGCCATCTTGTGGCCAAAAAGTATATTACACTTACAAAATACATACATTTTCAAGTATATACACATCATTAATAAAATTACACTTCCAACCCTCCCCCCCCAAAAAAAAACACTTGTAAAAAAAAAAATCAGCTTAAAAAAAAAAAATAAATAGTTGCCTTAGGGACTCAGCTTTTTTTATTCTATATTTTATGGGGGAAAATTAATTTTAATTTATTACATAGGGGCTTGTAATTATGGCCAGAACAAACAGAAAAATAACCACTTATATTTCAAAATAATATACTGTCGCCATACATTGTGGTAGGGACATAATCTAAACGGTTTAATTATCGGGACCACTGGGCAAATAAAACGTGTTTGTTTTATCCACAGGAGAATGTTTAATTTTAAAACTATAAAGGCTGAACACTGAGAAATAATGATTTTTTTTCTTTTTTTTTCTGTTTTTCTCATTAAAATGCATTTAGAATAAAAAAATTCTTAGCAAAATGTACTATCCACAGAAAGCCTAATTGGTGGCGAAAAAAACGAGGTATAGATCATTTTCTTGTGATAAGTAGTAATAAAGTTATTAGGGAATAAAAGGGAGGAACGCTGACAACTGAAAATTGCTCTGGTCCGTTAGGATAAAAACCCTTGGGGGTGAACTGGTTAATGTAACTTTTAAAGCAAACCCATGAAATCCAATGGACAAAAAATCAGATACTAACCTCGGTAGAGCAAAGGCTCTGGATCCTCCACAGGCTTCCCACGTCCTCCTTCCAACCACCAAGCCAGCACTGGGACTCTCAGAAGTTAGCACCTGCACAGTAGTACAGAGTCACTTGGACTTGGCTTTTCCCCGCCCTCATTCACAGATGGAGCAGTCACTTCTTGACAAGGCCCTTGTTGACAAGTGTAATGATCCGCTCAGTTGGCTGCACAGGCAGACAGCTGTTTGACCATTCCTCTAGTCTGTGGGCTGCAGGTCTCTGGAAGAGAGACTTGTCTTTCCTTTGCAAGTTTCTGATCTGCTCTGCTGCTGAGGGATTTGCATACATTGGTTATGCAAATCACCTAGGTGCCTCCTTTGTAGGCTGGCAGTATAAAAAGCTATGTTTTCCCAGTATAGCAGTAGGAGAACAGAGGCGCCAGCAGCGCTACACCTGCTATTGCTGAAATTCTGTCTTGTCCCCATGTTTATTGCCTGATGAAGCGGACTGGGCCTGCGAAACGCGTTGCACTGTTTTGGGGTACTAGTTAATAAATGTGATTGCTACTATTCAGACAGTCTTTCGTGTCTGCTTTATGGAGGTAAGTCCACCACTTCCTCCCAGCAAATTTTAAAGTTTTTATCCGCTTTTATCCTGCTGGCGCCTCTGTTCTCCTAATGCTATAATGTGTCCACCCCTGGTGGAGGGGTGATCTACCCCCTTTCGCATCTACAGAGAGCGACTTCTTATCCCTGAGTGAGGACAGGTCTAATCTCCTCACCTGCCTATACAGTGGTTGCCTTTGTGGTAACCCACGTTTGTGAGTATAATTTTCTCACGATAACCTTTACTTCATTTATGCTTAACATACTACACTATATTGGGCTCTCGGTTTCTCTACACTTTATGTTTTCCCAGAGTCCTTTGCTGGTCATCCTTCATGGTTTGTTGAAACACTCCTAGAGTGTCAGCCGTGCTATTGCTTGTTAAAGTTATCTTAGAGTAATTCATGGGACTGCACTAGGCAGCTTCCCTAGTGCAGTTAGATTGTTATCTGTTTTGTCTGTATTGCCTCTCTGTTGCGATTGTCCTGTTGCCAACGGGAAAATCGTTCTGTCTGTCTGGGGGTGCTAACCAGAGCTGCGGTTGCTACTGGTAGCCCCTTCTGTTCATCTGTCTTGCTTGGATCGCACTAGCCTCTAGCGGTAGCGGCTGTGGATCCTTCTGATCTGCGTTCTTGGAGTATAGCTGGAGCAGCGGTTGCTACCTGCTATCTCATCTGTCTGTCTTGCTTGGATTGCACTAGCCCCTAGCGGTAGCGGCTGTGGATCCTTCTGATCTGCTTTCTTGGAGTATAGCTGGAGCGGCGGTTGCTACCTGCTATCTCATCTATCTGTCTGTCTTGCTTGGATCACACTAGCCCCTAGCGGTAGCGGCTGTGGATCCTTCTGATCTGCCTTCTTGTCCCTGTACTTGGATCGCACTCGCTCTGGCAGAAAGAGCAGTGGATCCTGCTAAGCTCTGTTGTCATACTTGGATCGCACTCGCTCTGGCGGAAAGAGCAGTGGATCTTATCTGACCTATACCTGTTTTCTGTTGATCTGTCTGTCTTGTCTGATATGAACGGTTGCTGTAGGCTCGGTGAGGTAACTGTTAAGCAAGCCCTCGCGTTCTCTGTTACATGTTTGTCTGTCGGTGGTTAGTTAGGCGTGCTTGTCTCTGTTGCGCTTAACGTGCGGAGATCGCGCTGTAAACGCGTTCACTGTTGCGAATGAGGGCGGTGTTCGCGTTTACTTAGCGATTGTTATTTTCATTATTTTCTCATTGTCGTTTGCTGTGCCTTTGCAACTCTTGAGTTCTGTTCTGATCAGTCTTGTGTCACTTCTGGCGATCGCCTTTCTCGCGATCGCGTTCTTGCTTTTGTTTCTGCTGATGTGTGTTCACCGTTGCAGGGTCGTGACTAGATTGGTGAACACACATTCATCCTGTATCTGTGCTCTTTCTCTTTAAGGGCTGTTCAGCCCCGCATTGTCTTAGATCTGTACAATTCCCATCTGGCATTTGTGGCTGTGCAGAGGCTGTGCTCGTCTGCACTCCACAGCGCCATCTGCCGGTGGAAAGTGCCCTCTGCTGGTGCATTGCACCTAGCCTGGGTTCATCCAATTATACGCTTGTGGAGGGTTTTCGCTGTGTCAGTGCGCATCTTGTGCGCTGACCGCGAAAACAATTCCGCAAACGTTACAACAAGCTTCTGGGGGTCCCAGCATTGAATAGGAGGGGAAACCTCTGGGTTATACAGAAGCTTTCCTTAGTTAGAAGTTAGTATCCATTTGGGAAATGTTTTCCCTTCAGGTACACTTTAAATGATATGCAAAATAGTAAAATAATAGGTTCACAGCTGACAATTATGATTTACGGCATGCAAAGATAGTACTGGATAATACAACACATTACATGATATACTTAGATAACTAAACGCAGGTGCAGCAAGAGGGCCCCAACCAGGGCCAACAAGTCCTTGACCAGGGCCAAAACAGGAAGGCCACAGCCAGGGACCAGAGACAGGGAAGCTGAGGGCCAGGGTCAGGCTCTGGGCCCAGATCCAGCACAGGCTCAGGCTACAGGAGAGAATGTATGCTTTTAAAGCTTTCTGTGTAGTTAAAGGGAACCTAAACTGAGAAGGATATGGATTTTTCCTTTTAAAATAATACCAGTTGCCTGAATCGCCTGCTGATCCTGTGTCTGTAATACTTTTAGCCACAGCCCCTGAACAAGCATGCAGATCAGGTGCTCTGACTGAAGTCAGACTGGATTAGCTGCATGCTTGTTTCAGGGTGTGATTCAGCCACTATTGCAGTCACAGAGATCAGCTGGACTGCCAGGGAACTGGTATTGTTTAACAGGAAACATCCATATCACTCTCAGTTAAGGTTCCCTTTAAAGAAAGTCATTTAAGTTACCTGCAAACTTGAGAAACACATCTACCATCAGAAGAATATCAATACATATAACAAATAGAGTTAATGATTAGTTAATAATTAGTACATGCTTCCACAACCATGCAACACTTACATACATATATATACATAAATATCCAATATGGTTAATCATCTGTTTGGCAGGTTTCAATCATTTGGCAGGATCTGGATTACAGAAACAGTCCCCTTAACCAAGAAACACAAGTTATTTTTGCTTATGTATTGCTACTTAGCTGTTTTGTATATTATCAGTTTCCTGATATGCCCTATAACCAAATGACCTAGCAGGAAAATAATTCTTGGGAACGTCCTGTGGGCGCAGCACTTGCCTTGTAAAATGATGTCAGCTGCAGCAGTGGAACAGGATAACGTCATAAATCTCTCGTATACACTTAGCAACCTCAAAGCAAGATTAGATTTTAGAGATTTCATTGTACGGCAACAGAAATAATAATACATATCAAAAACATTAATCCTTCAATAGGCAGCAAAACAATGTTGTGTATAGATAAATACAGAAGGCAAAAATTAGGTAATATATTCAGTCTTTTTTTCACGGAGCCAGAAAACAACTATGAAGTGCAAACATTCACAAGTACTAAGTAGAAGACTGCAGCCAACGTCCTTTTGTATTCTAGTGATCAAGCGGCAAGATGTCTGTTACTCGGAGTATTGCTCAATACATTGTCTATATTTACGCTGGTGCTCACACTTATCTTTTTTTTTCTCACAAATTGCTGCTTTTTGTGAGGCGCGGAAGTAGACAGAGCATGCTACTTTTCCTCTGACCAGATTGAGTGTGGAGATTACACTCGTGTTTGCACTAGGCAGAAACAATGTTGTTAGTAGGAATCCTCATGTTAGATTACTAAAAACACAGGGGCCCATATCCTATTAACTTTTCTCCTGAGTTTTCGCCTAGTAGATATTTTCCAACCTTTCCAATGAATTACCTCCCACTAAGCAAGAAAATACTCAAAATAAGTTTGAGATTACTTTTTTACCTGCTTTTTAGTACTTTTCAATTGCTAGCTGTAGCTAAGTTATTTTTAGATAAGATGAAAAATTATCTGGGAGAAAATACAGGAAAAAAAGTTAATTGGATAAGGGCCAGTGTCTATGTATAATGACTATTCCAAGAAAGGCAAGTGTTGATCCTGTGCACTGTATGTAGCAGTAAGGGCCATTTTCCATGAGGCAGTGAAAAGACTGTCCAACTCTCACAACTGTTTGCTGCTGCCTGGTAACTGTTTGCTGCTGTCTGGTAACTGCTTGCTGCTTTTTGGTAACTGTTCACTGAGCGCGCAGTTCAGCCACCTGTGGAAAATTAATATAATGTAAATACTTTCACCCTGTGCAGGTTGGAAAAAGTGAAGCATATAGTACAATGAAATTATGCTTCACTCCATCTGTAAACCCGTGTGTTATCCAGTTAATGCACAGCATGCAGTACCTTACTCAGTCAGAATCCATTGCATCGCATGCAAGGGCCCTTAGGGCCCTTTTCCACTAGCAATCGCTAGCGTTCACGCTGAACGCTAGCGATTGCTGAATCGCAAAATGCAGGAAAATTCCGGCGATTGCGTTCACAATTTTGCTATGCTGTAGTGTGCATAGCAAAATCGCGGCTAATATCGCTCTGCAGCGCGATCGCGTTTGAGGCAAAAACGAATTGCGGTAGTGGAAATAACCTACCGTGATTCCTATGTTATGTAGCAAACCGTAGCTATTTAAAAAATCACTAGCGGTTTGTGATTTTGCGATTCAGCATCGCAAACGCCGCTAGTGGAAAAGGGCCCTTAAAGTAGGAAGTCAAAAAACACATTTGGCAGTCACGGAGTATTGATGCATTGGTGCACACTAAGAGCACTTCTGAGCACTTTTGAAATCGCCAACGCTTTGAAAAGCGATTGGCTAATGTTACCCTATGAAGGTGTTCCCACACCAGTGTTGTGATTTTTTTTAAAATCGCAAAAGCACTGCATGTAGCATTTTTTGGAGAGATTCAGCTTGAATGAATGAACAAAAATGCTCATTCATTCAAAAATTGCTCTTAAAATTGCTTCACAAAAACGCAATCGCTAAGTGCTATCGATTGCTATTGCGATTTTGGTGTGCACTGGTGTACATGCAGGAGATAAAAACTGATGATCCCCCATGGTAATCAGTAAATGTTGTGGGCATGGATGACATATGAATACTTGAAGGGGTGGGGGAGGTAATTAAATATAACACAGAAAATGAAAAAATGCACAGCACAAATGTTACAAAAGTGAACTGATGTTTCTCTTCTACCTTATCCAGAAGTAATGGAAGCTTTTGTTGGAAGGTAAATTGTATTAACTTTTTCCTATTCTACTGTATGCCTTGATCTTGTTGTCCTCAGAAATACAAGGTTTTAGTGTCAGGAGGATTGTTCATGTTTACTTCAGTGCTTCTGGTCCACTGAACAATTCGGTAAAAGCCAAGGGTGTGGGATAGAGTGGAGACATGCTGATAGCTCTCACTACTCAGTCACAGCTTACACACTCTGCACTAATGAGTGACCAGGAGTCAAAGCTTATCTGTTTTACACCTCACAGCTAATGTGTTGACTTTATTCTGAAAAATGACAAATAGTATTCCACTACAGGCTCATAGATGTTTAATCTCATAGGTTCAGTCATGCTTTATTTTCATACGTTGACATAACAACCACTAATATCAAGGCAAAATAGCCTACAATCAGATCATAGTTTCATATCTCTCCTTCAGTATTAAAGTGCCCTTAAAATCCCAGTACAAACAAATACAACATGACTTTCTTCCGTCATTTAGAGTGCAGAATAAAGTCTCCATTTCTAGACTTGTAAATAGGCAGTGGACTGCCCTTGTGACCAGCACATCATTATAGAACACTGGGTGTGATAGCTCATTCATGTCTGGCAAGCTGATCCATCAGGGACACATGAGGATATCATTACATGGCATCTCAAAACATTTCATTTGCTGAAACAGAACCCGCTTTTGAAACTAGATAGTTTTATATGCAGACGTGCAAGGCCTACTTATAAAGGGGTCAGTTCACTCTGTATTCAGGGCATCTAACCTACACCATCGAACTAACCTACATCCCATAGACTTTACTATCCCCTCCCCCTCCCCTAACCCTCCTGCCTATACGTTTGATAGTGAATGTAGGAAGATTCCACGGGTAGGTTATTTCGTCAGCGCACCCGGTTCTAGACTTTTTGCTACCTGAGGCAAATTTGTGAGGATACCCTCCCCCCCCCCCATCCTGATTTGGAATGATCGCACAGGCAGTCGACAATTTGCTCTGCTTCATTTAATGTTCTCACATAACAGCTTTGTATTGTATATTTTATGGCAGCATGGTGGGTTAATGGTTAGAACTCTTGTCTTGAAGTTGTATGTCTTCTCTGTGCTTGTGTGGGTTTCCTCACAACACTGAGGCAGGGACAGGCATATGTATTATTAGTACACCGCCAGTGAGCTGGGCGCAAGGTCAGCCAAATGGCAACTCATCCTGCTGCTGCTTAATTCCTCGGCGGAGTTAACTACTATTCCCCCTCCAAGTTGTAGCAACTTTGAGGGGGATGTAGTTCGAGGTTCGGCGTTCGAGGTCTGGACTATAGCATTGATGCTATAGCAGCACCTAGGATCAACGCTGAGGGTCGTGCACCGAAACAACCTGCTTTGAGGGATGGGTGTGCAGTTGACATCATGCTGCAGGAACTTCCTCTAAAATTCTCATAGCAACAAAAGGCATCGGCCAACATTACACAGAAAGTCCCTATATTAATGTCCACAGGGATATTTAAAAAGTGAAGTATTTTCTGTGTACACAAAGGAGGTAGAAGAGTGTTGGTATTCTTAACATACTGCTTCACATGTGATGCTGACGGACGAGTGGGACCAGAGTGCTTAGGATAAGCCCCCCAGTCAGGGTGCCCTGAGCAAAACACACTGGTACTTCCTGTAAACGTGGAACTAATAACAATTGATGTTGTATATATTCAATCGGATTGTAAATGTTTGTTTTGGATTAAGGATGATGTATCTACCTCAGATTGGAATTATTATCCTTAGATTGGGATTTAGGATTGTACGTTTTGAATAAACAACATATGAATCTGTGAATTTCACATTGAGCCTCTAAGGAAGTGGCAATGTGATTGCAAAATGTGCGTCAGGCAAAAAAAAAAAGTGGTGCACTATTGTTTATTGTGATTGTGTACAGGATATATACATTCTTAGTGGAAATTGTAATCATGGAGTGTGTATGTGCTATAAAAACGAAAGTTTTTATATGATGTGGATGTTATACATATAGAGTTGAAGAAAAAAGGTCAGCACCAGATGTGACAGCCGGCAGCTTTACACTTAATCCTCCCAACCTGGATGTGCTTCAGCAGTAGTTTCATCAAATTGGAAGTAGATTGAAGACGCAGCACCAACTCCATGCAGTTAGGTTTATTGGATTAAGACAAAGGGCATACAGGCATGGGGAGTACAGACATCGGCCGATGTCTGTACCCCCCATGCCTGTATGCCCTTTGTCTTAATCCAATAAACCTAACTGCATGGAGTTGGTGCTGCGTCTTCAATCTACTTCCAATTGGATGTTATACATACTAGG
Source organism: Hyperolius riggenbachi (assembly GCF_040937935.1). NCBI lineage: Eukaryota > Metazoa > Chordata > Amphibia > Anura > Hyperoliidae > Hyperolius > Hyperolius riggenbachi. The sequence goes on along the minus strand of NC_090653.1, from coordinate 169,067,070 downwards.
TATACTTTGTCTCTTTGGTGAACACCCATTTTATAAACCAATCTCCTTTTTCGGCTATACTGTTTTTAACTAAAGAGGAACTGTAGTGAAAATAGTGTACAGTAGTCAATTAAAATTGCTTAATTTTTATATAATATTACTTTGTTTAGTCAGTGTTTGTCCACTGCCATATTTATTTTATCTAAAACAATACCAGTTGCCTCACTGTTCTGCTGATTCGCTTCCTCTAATCCTATATCCATAGACCCTGAAAAAAACATGCAGATCAGATGTTTCTGACTGAAGTCTGACTAGGTTAGCTACATGCTTGTTTCAGGTGTTTGATCCAGATGCTACTCTCCAGAAAGATCAGCAGGACTGCCAGGCGACTGGTATTGTATAAAATAAAATAAATATAGAGGCCTAAATATCCCTCTAAGTTCAGGTGTCCTTTAACTAGTTGCCGCACAGCAGATGGTGTATTAACGCCCTGCAGGACTTCATCTGAAGTCCCAGGGATGTAGATATTAGTCTATTGCGAGCTCCTGTCGGCTCCCGTGTGCTGTCCTCATCACAATCCATTAGTGTATAGATCAGTGAATGGGAACACAGTTACCATTCACTGATCTAAGTCCCTGAAATCAATGAATACCGACATCAATTCGATGCCAGCATTCATTGGCAAAAATGAACATTTGCATACACACGGTACTTACTGTAATGAGTGTATGCTGTCAAAGGTAGCAAAAAAGTTTCTGTACCGTGTTAGCCAAACAAATTATATAGGTAGAAAAAAAACAACGTTTTGTAAAAAATAATACCTTTTAATGGCTAACTAATAGAGTTAAATGATGCAAGCTTTCTGGGATCTAGTCCCCTTCTTCAGGCATATTTCCAGATGTAAGCTGAAGTAAAACACTGATGCAGATAAATGGTAAACACGAAGATGACAGTTGTGCTGGTTACTGTTTATCCGTTAGGTGTTTATCCGTTAGGCATGTGTATACATCAATCAGGGAGTGTAATTAGAGTACTGCTTCACACTGACACACCAAACTCACTGTGTAACGCACCGCAAACAGCTGTTTGTGTTGTGACGGCCATGCTGGACTGGTGCACACCATGGCGAGAGTGCAGGCGATAGCGGTTTTCAAGCCCATATGGTCGCCAGGCGGAGGTAGCTCAATGACAGAACAACAGTGATTGTCCAGCTGATCGAATTTGGTCTGTCCACAATGAAGCAACGACCTTATTATCTTTGGTGTGCCAACCCCCGAGACACTAATATAGCCGTTGGTCATTGCTTCAGTGCAAGCCCCTTCACCGCGGCAAGGTAACGATCATGAAGGAGAATTGACACATGTACATGAGTTTTGTTTTGTTGTTGCAGCCACAGTGCAGCCAGAAAAATTAGGCAGGCATGTACACGCACCAGAAAAATTACAATAGCTGCTAGCAGCGGCCTTAAAAATTCAGGAATCCGCCTGGAGTCTTGGACCCTGTTGGTGGTGGCGGAGAAGGCAGTCAAGTGGCCTGCAGGCAGAGGTGCTGTGTGGGGAGCGACTTAGTCATGGGGCAGGAAGTCACACGACGTGTAGGCAGAGATGCTATGTGTTGGGACTCCGGGATCCATGCCTCATTCATTTTGATAAAGGTAAGGTACTGAACACTTTTTTGACTTAGGCGACTTCTCTTCTCAGTGACAATGCCTCCAGCTGCACTGAAGGTCCTTTCTGACAGGACGCTTGAGGCAGGGCAAGACAGAAGTTGGTTGGCAAATTGTGATAGCTCTGGCCACAGGTCAAGCCTGCGCACCCAGTAGTCCAAGCTGCTCACAGTGTCTACATACACAATTAAGGCCAGGTAGTCGGCTACCTGTCGGTCGAGGCATTGGTGGAGGGTGGATCCAGAAGCACTAAGCGAGGCGTTGGACTAAAGAATGTCTGCATGTCCGACATCACCATGAGATCGCTGGAGCGTCCTGTCCTTGCCTGCGTGGACATGGGAGAAGGATTACTGGCAGTGGTACCTTTATTGCGTTGTGCTGTGACATCACCCTTAAATGCATTGTAAAGCATAGTTGCCAGCTTGTTCTGCAAGTGTTGCATCCTTTCTGCCTTCTGGTGATTTGGAAACATCTCTGCCACTTTGTGCCTATACCGAGGGTCTAGTAGTGTGGCCACCCAGTACAGCTCATTCCCCTTGAGTTTTTTTATACGGGGTCCCTCAACAGGCTGGACAGCATAAAAGACGCCATCTGCACAAAGTTGGATGCAGACGTACTATCCATCTCCTCTTGCTCTTCCTCAGTGATGTCAGATAAGTTCTCCTCCTCCCCCCAGCCACGAACAATACCATGGGAAAGTTGAGCAGCACAAGCCCCCTGCGACACCTGCTGCGGTTGTTCTTCCGCCTCATCCTCCTCCTCCAAAACAACACCTTCCTCATCCTCCTCCTCTTCCCCAAACGACTATTCCTCCTTCTCCTCCTCCCCCCTCTGTGCCGCCGCAGGTGTTGAGGAATCATCTGCGTCTGCTGAGGATTGACCCCACAAATCTTCCTCCCGTTCCTGTTCCTGTTCACGCTCCTCCACAGCTTGATCCACCACTCTATGCACGGCATGCTCTAGGAAGAAGGCATTTGGGATCAATTATGTGGTACTAGCTGATTGCCCGGCGTTGCCCGGGTATGTATTTGGCTGGTGTTGGCTCTGCATACTTTTTCTAACCCTAACACACAATTACTGAGTGACCAAGTTTGTGAGCTTTGCGGTCTTTGGTATCAATAATTTGCATTGAAATGAAAAAATCTGATTGGCTGTTTGTGGCTCCACACCCTTTTCTGAATTTGAAACCCAGTCACCCAATAACCAACTGTACCAGGTTTGAGGCCTGTGCCATTAACAGTGTAAGAATGGCAGAAATTAAATATTCCCCTTGAAAAGCAATAGGTGAAGTTTGATTCACTTTTGTAGGCTCCACCCACTTTTCTGAATATTAATCCCAGTCACCCAGTGACCAACTGTGCAAAGTTTAAAAACCCTGCCATTAACAGTGTAAGAATGGCTGCAGTTTACAGTTTCCCAGTGAAATTTGTATTTGTCTCCACCCACTGATGGCCCGGCGTTGCCCGGGTATGTATTTGACTGGTGTTGGCTCCGCCCACTTCAATGACCAAGTTTGTGAGCTTTGGGGTCCTTGGCATCAATAATTTGTATATTCCCATAGAAATTAAACAAATCAGATTGGCTGTTTGTGGCTTCACCCACTCTCCAGCATTTGAACCCCAGTCACCCAATGACCAACTGTAGCAGGTTTGAGGCATCTGCTATTAACAGTGGAAAAATGGCAGCAATTTAAATTTTCCACTTGAAAATGAACAGGTGAATTTTGATTGGCTATTATAGGCTCCACCCACTTCCCTGAATATTAATCTCAGTCACTCAGTGACCATCTGGGCAAAGTTTGGGAACCCTGCCATAAACAGTGTAAGAAGGGCTGCAGTTTACACTTTCCCAGTGAAATTTGTTTTTGGCTCCGACCACTTTTTGTAACCTGGACACACAGTCACTCCATGACCAAGTTTGTGAACTTTGGGGTCCTTGGCATCAATAATTTGTATTTTCCCATGAAATGAAACAAATCTGATTCACTGTTTGTGACTCTGTCCCCTTTTCTGAATTTGATCCCCAGTGACCCAATGACCAACTGTACCAGGTCTGAGGCTTGTGCCATTAACAGTGCAAGAATGTCAGCAATTGTAATAATCTCCTTGAAAAGCGACATGTGATTTTTGATTGGCATTTTTAGGTTCCACCCACTATTCTGAATATTAATCCCAGTCACCCAGTAAGCAGCTATGCTAAGTTTGAGAACTCTTCCATTAACAGTGAAGAAGGGCTGCAGTTTACAATTTCCCAGAAAAATCTGTTTTTAACTCCACCCACTTTTTGTAACACACAGTCACTACACAATGACCAAGTTTGTGAGCTTTTGGGTTCCTGGCATCAAAATTATGGTAATGGAAGCAGTTTATCCAGCAAAGAAATCTGGCTGTTTTGGCTCCGCCCCTTTACTGAATTTGAACCCCAGACACTTAACGACCGACTGTAGCAGGTTTGAGGCCTCTGCCATTAACAGTGTAAGAATGGCTGCAGTTGCAATATTCCCCTTGAAAATCAAAAGGTTAATTTTGATTGGCTGCTGTAGGCTCCACCCACTTTCCTGAATATTAGTCCCAGTCACCCAGTGGCCAACTGTGTCACGTTTGAGAACCCTGCCAATAACAGAATGGCTGAAATCAATCTAACAAATGTGATTGGCTGTTTGTGGCTCCACCCCTTTAGTGAATTTCGACCCCAGTCACCCAATGACTGACTGTATCAGGTTTGAGGCCTTTGCCATTAACAGTGTAAGAATGATAGCAATGTGAATATTCCCCTTGAAAATCAATAGGTAAATTTTGATTGGCTGTTGTAGGCTCCTCCCACATTTCTGAATATTCATCCCAGTCACCCAGTGGCCAATTGTGTAAAGTTTGGGAACCCTGCCATGTTAAAAATTTAGTTGTTGGCACCGCCCACTTTTTCTAACCTGGACATACAGTCACTCAATTATCAAGTTTATCAGCTTTGGGGTCCTTGGTATCAATACTTTGTATATTCCCATTTAAAAATAAACAAATCTTATTAGTTGTTTGTGGCTCCGCCCCTTTCTGAGTTTGGGCCCTAGTCACCCAGTGACCAACTGTACCTGGTTTGAGGCATCTGCTTTTAACAGTATAAGAGAATGGTAGCAGCTTAAACATTCCCTTTGAAAATCAAAAGGTGAATTTTTATTGGCTGTTGTAGGCTCCACCCACCTTCCAAAATCTTAATCTCAGTTACCCAATGACCAACTGTGCAAAGTTTGAGAACCCTGCCATTAACGATGTAAGAATGGCTGCAGTTTATATTTTCCCAGTAAAAGCTGTTTTTGGCTCCGCCCACTTTTTGTGACCTTGACACACAGTCACTCAATGACCAAGTTTGAGAGCTTTCAGGTTCCTGGCATCTAAAATGCGTGAATGGAAGCAGTTTATCCACCAAGGAAATCTGATTGGCTGTATGTGGCCCCGCCCCTTTAGTGAATTTGGACCCCAGTCACCCAATGACGACTGTAGCAAGTTTAAAGCCTCTGCCATTAACAGTGTAAGAATGGCAGCAGTTTAAATATTCCCTTTGAAAATCAATAGGTGAATTTTGATTGGCTGTTGTAGGCTCCACCCATTTTCTTGAATCTTAATCACATTCACCCAGTGACCAACTGTGTCAAGTTTGAGGACCCTGCGATTAACAGTCTAAGAATGGCTGCAGTTTACATTTTCCCATTTAAAATGACTGGCTGAAATTTGATTGGCTGTTTTATGCTCCGCCCACTTTTCCTGGATTTGTAACCTCGGTCACCAAGTGACCACCTGTGCCAAGTGTGGGGACTCTGGCTTGATTACTGTGAGAATGGCAGCCTTTTACATTTTTTCCATTGACTTGAATAGGTGAAATCTGATTTGCTGTTTGTAGCTCCGCCCAGGTGTGCAGGGGGGACGCGAGACCCCCAGAACCTATCATCTCAGGTAGTAAGGGATCTGTGTACCAAGTTTCGTTCAAATCGGTCAAGCCGTTTTCGAGTGATCGCGGCACATACATACACACACACACACACACACACACACACAAACATACACACATCCGATTTTATATATATAGATAACAAAAGAGGCGCCAAATAGAGTAAAATTAGTTAAAGTTGTTAAAAAGGGGGAAGTGGGTGGACTCACCTCCCTTCTGAAAAAATGGCCAGACAATGGGCAGGTTACTTCAAGTTTAAAGTAACATTTATTATGAGCTCCAAAAGTGCAATGCGTTTCACGGGTAACAGTCCCGCTTCTTCAGGCAAACAATTTTTGGAGGGAGCAAAGTCGGGTCAAGAGCCAGATATAGCGCCTCTGTCCACCCTTGGTGGAGGGGTGTATCCCCATTTCCTTCTATCTACAGAGAGCGACTTCTTAACTCTGAGCGGGGTCAGGTTACAATTCTTCCCGCCTGCTTATCCAGTGGTTGCCTTGGAGGCGACCCCTCCTTGTGAGTATAACCATTGTGTGTGTTTGCATCAGACATCACCTCATTAACATACTACACCATATTGGGCTCTCGGTCCTCCCCCTTTCTTTCAAGCATTTGGGATCAAGTCGCTGACGGCGCCTTCACTGCGACTCACCAGGTTTGTCACCTTCTCAAACGGCCGCATGAGCCTGCAGGCATTTCGCATCAGTGTCCAGTACTTCAGCCAGAACATCGACCATCTCCCCAGACTGTGTCCTTTGACTGTAGTTGTAGAGATACTGTTTGACGGCTTTCTCCTGATATAGCAGGCGGTCGAAACATCAGGAGGGTCGAATTCCAGTGAGTCGGGCTATCGCAAATCAAGTGTCTCACCGGCAAGTTGTTTCTCCGCTGAATATCGGCAAAGCGTGCCATGGCCGTTTAAGAAAGCCTGAAATGCCCACACAACTTCATGGACTGCTTTAGGACGTCCTGTAAGCCTGGGTACTTAGACACAAATCTCTGAATTACGAAATTAAGCACATGTGCCATGCAGGGTACATGTGTCAACTTTCCAAAATTCAAAGCCGAAATGAGATTGCTGCCATTGTCACACTCCATGTTGCCGATCTCCAGTTGGTGCGGGGTCAGCCACTGATCCACCTGTTTGTTAAGATCAGCCAGGAGAGCTGCTCCAGTGTGACTCTCCGCTTTGAGGCAAGACATGTCTAAGATGGCGTGACACCGTCGTACCTGGCATGCAGCATAGGCCCTGGGGAGCTGGGGCTGTGTAGCTGGAGAGGAGATTGCAGCACCAGTAGAGTTGAACTGCCACTCAGCCAAGGAGGAGGAGGAGGATGACAGCAAAGAGGATGTAGCAGGAGGAGAGGAGGTGGCAGCATTCCTGCCTGCAAGCCGTGGAGGTGTCACAAGTTCCGCTGCACAGCCACATACTCCCTGCTTGCCATCGGTCACCAAGTTGACCCAATGGGCTGTGTAAGTAATGTACCTGCCCTGACCATGCTTGGCAGACCAGGCATCCGTGGTCAGATGGACCCTTGACCCAACGCTGTGTGCCAGAGATGACACCACTTTCTTTTGTGTGCTGCTTTTCCTCTTCGTAAGGCAGTTGTCCCTACGTAGATGTTGGCCTTTCCACGGCTCAATTTTTGGAGGCAGAGAGAACAGATTGCATTGCTCTGATCTACGGCAGACACACAAAATTTTTTCCAAACCGCTGAGCCCCCCTGGGGAGTGGGCACTATTGTGGCCTCAGCAGCTGATGTTGAAGGGCATGTTGGCTGGCTGTCCATAGGTGGCGATACATGGCGCCGGACACTGCCATCAGCTGTTTCTGACGACGAGCTCCCCCTGCTTCTTTTAGCAACTTGTCTCCTCCTACTCCTCTCTGACTCCCCCTCTGAACTGTCCCCATGTTCACCTCCTTTATTGGGAACCCATGTGGCATCCATATCATTATAATCATCCTCCCCAGCTTCGATTGCTTCAGACACCTCATAAACTGCACCAACAGCAGGTACTTCATCCTCCTCCTCCTCACACGTTATGTCCATAGTGTCACCTAACTCAGACAAATGAGGTGGTGTAACTTGCTTAGCGCCTTCATCTTGTTGTAACAAGAATGGCTGTGCATCAGTGATTACCCCGCCAAATAACTCGTGCGAAATGTCAAATGCAACGTATGTGGTGCTATTAGTATCACTGGTGGCTGCGAAAGATGAGGTGTTCTCTTTTAAATAGTCAACCACATCCTGACAATCTTGGGAGTTCATGGGACGTGCCTTCTTCTGAGCACTGTACTTTGGGACAGGACCGCATGAAATCACATCAGCACGACCTCGAACAGACCTGCCGGGTGGCCTGCCTCTGAGTCTGTCCCTGCCTCTACCTCTACCTGTTTTGTCCATATCGGGGGGGGGGGGGGGGGGTGAAGTGAAAGGTATGCACTGACTTGACTAATACAATGTGCAGTCACACAGGTGCAGTGAAAGGTATGCAGTGACTGGTATTACAATACAATCTGCAGCTGTTACACAGGTGCAGTTAACAGGTATGCTTGGAGTGGTATATTACACAGCCTGCGGTCACAGAGGTACTGTGAACAATTATGCAATGACTAGTATTACAAATGTGCACCTGTCACACACACACAGGTACCGGACAGGCACAGTGATACTGCGTGCGCTCACGTAGGTAGGTGGGTGCACTGAAGTGAACAACAGGTAGTAGGTATATGCAGTGATGGGTATTACAATGTGCACCTGTCACACACAGACAGGTACCGGACAGGCACAGTGACACTGCGTGCGCTCACGTAGGTAGGTGGGCGCACTGTGAACAACAGGTAGGTATATGCAGTGATGGGTATTACAATGTGCACCTGTCACACACAGACAGGTACCGGACAGGCACAGTGACACTGCGAGCGCTCACGTAGGAAGGTGGGTGCACTGTGAACAACAGGTAGTTATGATGGGTATGATGGGTATTACAAATCTGCACCTGGCACAGTAGTAATTATACCACCAAGGAGCCAAAGGCCAGCTGCGACTGACTGACAGGGCTGTATGTAATGCAAGTGGGCCACACAAAAAAAAAATAGATCACAAGAACAAGATTAGCTCTCAAAAGAGCTGTTGAGGGGTGCTTTTTTAGCAATAAGAATCATCAAGGAGCAAGCTAACAAGCCTACAAGAGCCTAACTAAGCTTTCCTTATAGCTCTCTCTGCAGCAGCAGCAGCTCTCCCTTCTCTAATTACTGCAGGCACACAAGAGAGTCCAATGCCTGACGCTGCCTGCCTTTTATAAGGGGGGTGGGGCTCCAGGAGGTAGTGTAGCCTAATTGGCTACAATGTGCCTGCTGACTGTGATGTAGAGGGTCAAAGTTGACTCTAATGATGCCCTATGGGGGCGAATCGAACTTCTGGAAAAGTTTGCGGTTCTCTGTGATCGCGAACCCCGGAAGTGTGCCAGGAACCGTTTGCCGGCAAACAGTTAGGGCCATCTCTACAAATGGATGGGAGGTGAAAATTGCTTGGATGCATAAGGTTAAAAAAACACTAAAGGCTGAAGTGGTTAAACAACAACCTCCCCAGCCAAAGACTAATCATGACCCCCTTTCTATGCCTATCCCTAACTTCCCTAACTTCTTTCGATTAGTTCTCTCTCCCCGCAAAAATAAACAAATAAAATACATTCATTAATAATAAAAAAATAATCTTTTATACTAACTGCACATGACTGTACTTATTTAATACACAGCTATTTAGCAATGAAACAGATTTTCAAGGTTCTTTATAGAGAGCATTGTGCAATTACCATCATTAGCTGCCACTTAACCTGCTGGGCGGTCTGGACGAGCTCAGCTCGTCCAGTACCACCGGAGCCTGCCGCTCAGGCCCTGCTGGGCCGATTTGGCTCAAGTAAAAAGCAGCACACGCAGCCGGCACTTTGCCAGCCGCGTGTGCTGCCTGATCGCCGCCGCTCTGCGGCGATCCGCCGCGAGCAGCGGTGAAAGAGGGTCCCCCCAGCCGCCTGAGCCCAGCGTAGCCGGAACAAAAAGTTCCGGCCAGCGCTAAGGGCTGGATCGGAGGCGGCTGACGTCAGGACGTCGGCTGACGTCCATGACGTCACTCCGCTCGTCGCTATGGCGACGAGGGAAGCAAAACAAGGAAGGCCGCTCATTGCGGCCTTCCTTGTTTATTCTGGGCGCCGGAGGCGATCGGAAGAACGCCTCCGGAGCGCCCTCTAGTGGGCTTTCATGCAGCCAACTTTCAGTTGGCTGCATGAAATAGTTTTTTTTTTATTAAAAAAAAACCCTCCCGCAGCCTCCCTGGCGATCTTAATAGAATGCCAGGCAGGTTAAAGGACAGGTCAGTGTGCAGAAAGCTCCAGGCCATGCGATTGTGAGTGGTGCGGCTGTGTGCTCAAGCAGGCGCAGAAGAATCTGCAATGGTGGGAGCGGAACTGCAGCAAGGGACAGGCTGGAGGAAGCCCCAGGTAAGTAGATTTTGTTTTTTTTTCAACCCGGACCTGTCCTTTAATGAGCCTCAAAAGTACCTATAACACATTGGCCCTTATTTAATTCACTTTTTCTCCTAAGTTTCCTACTATGAGATAATTTTTAATTCTCTGTAAAATAACTGTTCAGCTCTCTGCAACTGAAAAAGTATTGTCAAAATTATTTTGAGTATGTTCTTGCTTGCTGGTGGTTTATAAGGTATTTTAGTGATTAGGTGTGAAAATATCACATGTAGGAGCGTAGGAGAAAAAGTGAATTGTAAAAGGACCGTTATGGTAGATTAGGAGGCCAAAACAAATGTTAACCTACCAATATGTGTAAAGACTAATACTCACCCAACAACCTAGGAAAATGGATCCCAGTGACTTCCCTCGACGACGAGCGCTTTCCAATCCATCTTTCTGCCGGCAGGAACACGTGACTTCACGTGACAGCACATGACCCGTGCGAACAGGAAGTCAAGCGATTGCGGTACTTTGTGTGGAGTCATCAGGAATTTTAAAAATCCATATCCTGAGGAGGAATTTCACTGATCAGTTTAGTGGACAAATAGCCCTCCTCAGGGAGGATTCTCATATTTTTCACTAGCTGTCCCTCAAAGGAGCTTAAAATCAAATCTCTACCATGGTTGTGGCCCAATGTTTAGTATCCCTATCATAGTCTGTATGTTTAGGGTATGTAGGAAGAAACCAGAATGCCCAGAGAAAACCCACTCAAACACAGTGAAATCATACAAACTCCATGCATATAGTGTCCTTGAACCTGACTGGTGCTATCTACTGTGCTACCTATACTTCACAGACTACAATTGGGTTAACAAGCTAGCAATCATCTATGTACACATAATAAAAAAGTCCACTTTATAATTTGCATATATTTTCATTTTTTTGTAAAATCTCTCTGAGCAGCTAATAATTGTCCTATAGTGTTCTATGCATGCTTTTATAAAAACAAAAGCAAGTCAAAGTAACTAGAGTTTGACAGCCTCGAAGTTATCATGAGAGCAGGCTGTTGTCTCATTTCTTATCATAATCAATAAGAAATTGGTTTATTTGTGACAGCTCTAGCAGTTCTGCTGAATTTCTATGATTGCAGTTAGTCGTATCATGAATTATGTATTGCATCTGCTCTGTGACATACTTTAGTTGGTAATTTGCACCACAGCTATTTATCGAATCATCTTTAGCAGACACAGATGATGACATTTTACAATAGCAGAACAGGGAAGCTTGTCAAGTTTCCCACGTGCCCATCGGAGTCTGTTTCACTTATAATCTAAAATAAAATCATTGTTCCAAGTCAGAATATTGACAGCTGATTTGAGCTGAAAAATATTAATGTGAATGTAAAACTGGGGTGAAAATTTTGATCACATACAAGCTTAAATATTTCTGGGACAGCATACCTTGTGTGGTGGTAATGTCTTCAGCAAAACAAATATAAGAAAAAAATGACAGACTATGGCTATTGTAGGTCTAACATTGTTCTTTTTTACATACCCAACCCTGGAAAAAAAGACCCTTTCAATTTATTTTTAAATCGTCATGTCTATGAGAATGACAGCCATTCCATGCCAGTATCTGTTAGATTCCTACACATTCTTTATTATGTACTGATTAGGTGATCATCTGAATCAAACCCAGTTTAATTTGAAAAAGTATGAAAAGTGGCTGGATAGTGTACCAGCCTTTGACATATGTGACCAGGGTTAGAATCTCAGCTCTTCTTATTCAATAAGACAGTACCTATTCAGTAAGGAGTCTTTGGGCAAGACTCCCTAACACTGCTACTGCCTACTGAGCATGACCCTAGTGGCTGCATCACAAGGAAGAGTCCAACAGGACAAAAGCCCTATACTAATGTGGTTTATTTATATTTAAACCATTGCTGTACTCAACCCCCTCCTCTTGCAATGTGACCAGTTGGATGGCAAAACACAACTATAAGTACACCTAAGGAGATTAGAAATGTAAAAATAACTACTGACCAATCATGCTAAAACATGTGAAAAGAAAGGTTTTGAGTTAAAAAAAGAAAAATGCAATCCTGGCTTTTCCGCACAAGGATACAGTGAGCGCACAGTTGCTTTTTTGTAAAAAAAGTTACATACTCCCCTAAGAGGAGTGAAGGCTTTGGATCCCTCAGAGCCTTCCCATTCCTCTCTGCAGCCCTGTTATGATCATGTCTGCAGCGTTTACTGCTGGCTGCAGTGGTATTGTAACCCAAGCAGTTCTGATGTCATTACATGCATTTTCTTGCATAGTTTGGTTTGCACTTAAACTAGTTGCGGATTCCATCTGCAGTCGCTCTGAAGTTAATGACAGTTTAATATGCTTTTGTGTAAACAAACATTGTCTGCTGCAATGGAGGGGCAATCCCTTTCCTGCAGGCTGCATATCATTGTCTGCCTTTTCCTGCTGTCAGCCTGTGATTAATTACCATTCACTTGTGTGGGAATCTGCAGGTCTGCTCCCATTGGATGACCTCAGTATAAAGAACTGCTTCCTGCAATGCTTGATGGGCTACCATAGTCTCAGATTCTGTCTGTTACTCTGCTCGTGCCCCACCTCGTTCCTAGTCCGTGTGGACTGCGCTGACTCCTGCGAAGGGGTCAGCGAGTCCTCCTAGTTCTGCTCTTGTTCTAGAAGTTGTTACTCTGCTTGTCTTGTGTCATATATTGGTTCATCGCCAATATATACGCATACTTGCGCATTTTGTTATTTTCCTTGTATTCGTGTTACGTTGATACATCAGTGTCACTGATATATACGTACACGAACTGTTTATTTCCTGTTTTCAGTTAGGCAGCCTTCCAGCACGTTTTGGTAGTTTGCGCGTATCGTGAGCACCCGTGCTGAGCTAGTATCCTGCTCCTGGTCCTGTTTGTGGATTGCGTTCATCTCTGTGAGGAGATAACGAATCCTTCTGAATCCTGTCCTGTTACTGCTTGTGGATTGCGTTCATCTCTGCGAAGAGATAGCGAATCCTTCTGAGTCCTGTTCCCTGTATTGCTCCAGTGCTAGTCAGTGTTCCTGCTTATGTCATATATCGGTTCATTGCCGATATATACATATGTTAGTCAGACGTTACAAATAGTTTCATTGATAGCTGTAATTGTAATACGCTAGGAAAACATACTTATTGTATATTTGTCTGTGTTACGTTCATCTATCTTGATCCTGCTATTTCCTGACTATCTTGTCCTGTCTTTGTGAGGCACGCCATCGCTGCAAACGCATTGGCTGCCTCATTCCAGTCTGTCTTATTGTGGACGCTTGCTGTCACTAAGTAGTGGCTAGTTAAGCAAGCGTTCATTCTGTCTACCTGTCCTGATCTCCTCAGTCCTGGTTTATGCGCTCAGCGCTACTTTGCGCTGAGACGTTATTACGAAAGTGTTGTTTGTGGCTGTTCGGATCGGCACCGGCTCTGTGCACCACAATCTCCTATTGGAGTCAGTCCTCTCCTCCACTAAACTGGGGATATCCTGATCCCTTGTGCTGGTGTGTGTACCTCCTTCACGTCAGTTTATGTGTTGCATGCTGACTGTGGAGAATACACCCCCAAGCTTAACATTATGGTAGTCCCATTACCAATCCCTATTGTGGGGGGGATTTCCAGAAATTATGACACTGTTTGTCAGGGGTCCTGCTCCTTTAAAAAATTTGAAACGCTTGGTCCTGAAGTTACAGACAAATTTATATCAGAATTGGTTAAAGTTCTGGCCAATCCCGACTTTCGGGCTTCTGCAATTTCTACCTGGTCTGATTGGATCGTTTGTGCTCTTTTTAAGGGCAAACTTTTTGATTGGGCAATCGATGTCTTAGATCACACTCAGTTTAGACAAAGTCCTTTGCAATTTATAGCTTTTGTAATTCACAATTGGTTGCGCATAGATCCATTGCCTTTTCCTCTTAATGAACTCCTGGCAGCAGGCCAATCAGCTGCTCCTTCAATTGCTTGCAAAAATGATCAGCAAGCAGAAAGTGTTACTGATAATTTTCCTGCAGCTTTGAATAAATCACCAAAAACAGCAAGGTCAAAGGCAAAACGCAAACGTTCTAAGAAACGTGTCCAATCGGCAGAATCGTTATCTTTAGCGACTGCGCATCAGACCTGCAATGAGATTCTGCCATTAACAGATAATGAAATGCAATTGTCTTTCAGGGGAGTTAAATGGACTTATGAAACTACTAATGAACTTTCATCACTGGCTAGGGAAAATAAAGATTTTTGTTTAAAAGAATTATCTGAGTATGATTATGAGGATATATTACAGAGTATTGAACAAATCAATCTATTCGTGCAGCAAGAAAAATTTGCATACACTACAGTCCAACACTTGCTACAGGTATTGGAGATCCTTAGGAATAAGAAATCTGTCAATCGCCTGCTAAATAATCCAATGTATGTTTCTGCCATAACCACATTTGCAAACTGTGATCTGCCTGTTAAGTATGCTTGGAATCCTCCATTTGAGAAAGGAGAGATGGAAGCTCTGGTCAATGAATGGAAGAATGATTCAAGTTCATTTTGTCAATTTTACAGTGCAAAAAGTGAATTAGTATTGAATGCATGCATTAAGTCTGCCTATAACCTAATAAAAACTGGTGTGTGTGGGTATGACTTTGTGGCTCCATTGATCGATGTGTGGAAAATGATTTTGGACGATTTTTATGCGATTCAATCAGTTGATACCAGGGAAGACACACTGTCAATTGGAGACTGTCCCACTTCTCCAGTTACTGAATCCCTGCCATGTTTTGTGAATGTTCCTGTAACTCCACCCTGTACCATGGATAACTCAGTGTTACTTCCCAGTAAAACAGATGCCACTGATACTTTCTTAACTTTGCCCTGCACAAATTTCTCAGCAGAGATTCCAGAGGTCCTGCTGACTTCTGAGTCCAGCCTAGCCAGTACTCATGAGTCTTTGTTCAGTAAAACAGACACCAGAAAAATCTTGCCTGTCTCTGCAAACACTTCTGCAGAAATTACCTGTGTTAATAAAGTTCAACTCCTGTCTGATCCAGCAGATGCCAATAGATGCACTACATCAGTTTCCGAGTCCCAGCAATCCTGTCCAGAAACCTCAGAACCCCAGCATCTGAATTTTCCAATTTCACAATTGAATGGTGATTCAGATGCGCAAACATTGTGTTTTGATCTTCCTGTTTCTACACCTCACTCTAGTTTCGTGAATAACTCAGAGCGTCTGCTATGTGAATCCGAAATCGCAGAATTATTACCGTGTTCAGAAAATGTTCCAGTAAATTTGCCCTGTACCATGAATTGTGCAGTAGATCTCTCCAATGAAACTCAGGTCACAGAATCATTATGCTGTCCAGCAGGTGCTTTCATGGTTTTGCCCTGCAATATGGACTGTTCAGTGATCCTGTCCAGTGAAGCTGTGGTCGCAGAGTCTTATGCTTCACCCAGTACTTTGGATACTTCAAACCGTCTAGCAGAGGAGTCTGAGGCACTGCTTACCTCAGTTGGTGTTGCAGTAATATTCACTTGTCTAGCAGCTGTTTTGGAATTACAGTCTGCTCTAATAAAACTTGATGAATTTCTGCCCAGCGAAGCAGAAGCCATTGAAATATTGTCCTCGTCAGCAAGTGTGTTAGATACCTTGCCCTGTACACAGTCTGATTTAACCAATGTTGTTGAGTCCCTCTCCAGTGTTGTAACAACCGAGGAACTCCAGCCCTGTCCTCTGAATGTTTCAAAAGTCTTGCCCTGTAACATGGATAATTCTGATTCTCTGGTCAAAATAATAGAAATCTCAGAATTTCAGTCCGGTCTAATGAGTGTTCCTGAAACCCAGCCCTGTATCCTGAAAGATTCTGGTTCTCTGGCCGCTGTGGCAGAGGTTCCAGAGTCTCCTTCCTGTCCAGGGAATTCCTCAGTTTTGCCTAGTCCAGTGGGGGCTGCTGCAATACTGACTTGTTCTGCAGCGCCTCATGAGCTCCAATCCAGTGTATTAGATGAGTCTCTGTCCAGTCCAGAGGTAGTTGTGGAGTCCCTATCTGGTTCAGTGCATACATCAGAAGATTTGTCCTGTCTTGTTAGTGCCCCTGAATCTGATTTGTTACTGACTTTGCTGGAATCAGCGACATCTAAGTCTGATCCTGCATTCTCGTGTAAAAGTCCAGTAGTTGCGAAGTCTAGTCATGATGATTTTTTTTTGGCCAGTCCTGGTTTTGGTCCTTTCTTGGCTGACCCTGAGGCTCACAGTTCCTTGACATGCCCAGAGGTTTCTCTTGTGCCAGTGTGCCCAGATGTTCTTTGTGTGCCAGAATGCCCAAGTGTGTCTAAGGTGTTAGCGTGCTCTGATGCTTCCTTAGTGGGAACATGTTCTGATGTTGCCAGTCTGCCTGTATGCCCAGAGATGGTTCTGGTCCCTGAAAGCCCTGATCTTGATGTTTGTCCTTGTGGCCCTGACTCGGGAATTGCCCTAGGTTCCATAGGGGTTCTTGATAATTCTCCATGTGAGCCTAAGGGGCGTTCTGACCTATGGGGATCTCTTTGGAGCTTCAAGGTGTTCTGGGAGGTCTCTGAGAAAACTTGTCCTGGTGCCTTGGACTGGTTCAATAGTGGGTTTTGTGTTGGTAAAGACAGTCCCGGTGGGCATTGCAAAGGCTTTGGCGTTTTTGAACGGTTCCTGGAAGGCGGTGGGTATCGCTCAGGGAGTTTCGGAGGGCTTTCTTCTGGAAATCATGGTTCTGATGGGTGTCACACTGGGGCTTGTAGTACTGATGGGCATGGTTCTGTAGGTTCTGGTTCTGATGAGTCCAGTCTTGTGGGGCCTGATTCTGGAATTTGGTCTTGCCGGGCTGTCCCGGTCATCATGAATTATCAGTCAGATTGTTTTGTTGGGAATTTCAGTTTTGAAAAGCGTCTGGTATCCGCTTTTAAGGGGGGGGGGGGGGGGTAATGTTATGATCATGTCTGCAGCGTTTACTGCTGGCTGCAGTGGTATTGTAACCCAAGCAGTTCTGATGTCATTACATGCATTTTCTTGCATAGTTTGGTTTGCACTTAAACTAGTTGCGGATTCCATCTGCAGTCGCTCTGAAGTTAATGACAGTTTAATATGCTTTTGTGTAAACAAACATTGTCTGCTGCAATGGAGGGGCAATCCCTTTCCTGCAGGCTGCATATCATTGTCTGCCTTTTCCTGCTGTCAGCCTGTGATTAATTACCATTCACTTGTGTGGGAATCTGCAGGTCTGCTCCCATTGGATGACCTCAGTATAAAGAACTGCTTCCTGCAATGCTTGATGGGCTACCATAGTCTCAGATTCTGTCTGTTACTCTGCTCGTGCCCCACCTTGTTCCTAGTCCGTGTGGACTGCGCTGACTCCTGCGAAGGGGTCAGCGAGTCCTCCTAGTTCTGCTCTTGTTCTAGAAGTTGTTACTCTGCTTGTCTTGTGTCATATATTGGTTCATCGCCAATATATACGCATACTTGCGCATTTTGTTATTTTCCTTGTATTCGTGTTACGTTGATACATCAGTGTCACTGATATATACGTACACAAACTGTTTATTTCCTGTGTTCAGTTAGGCAGCCTTCCAGCACGTTTTGGTAGTTTGCGCGTATCGTGAGCACCCGTGCTGAGCTAGTATCCTGCTCCTGGTCCTGTTTGTGGATTGCGTTCATCTCTGCGAGGAGATAACGAATCCTTCTGAATTCTGTCCTGTTACTGCTTGTGGATTGCGTTCATCTCTGCGAAGAGATAGCGAGTCCTGTTCCCTGTATTGCTCCAGTGCTAGTCAGTGTTCCTGCTTATGTCATATATCGGTTCATTGCCGATATATACATATGTTAGTCAGACGTTACAAATAGTTTAATTGATAGCTGTAATTGTAATACGCTAGGAAAACATACTTATTGTATATTTGTCTGTGTTACGTTCATCTATCTTGATCCTGCTATTTCCTGACTATCTTGTCCTGTCTTTGTGAGGCACGCCATCGCTGCAAACGCATTGGCTGCCTCATTCCAGTCTGTCTTATTGTGGACGCTTGCTGTCACTAAGTAGTGGCTAGTTAAGCAAGCGTTCATTCTGTCTACCTGTCCTGATCTCCTCAGTCCTGGTTTATGCGCTCAGCGCTACTTTGCGCTGAGACGTTATTACGAAAGTGTTGTTTGTGGCTGTTCGGATCTGCACCGGCTCTGTGCACCACAATCTCCTATTGGAGTCAGTCCTCTCCTCCACTAAACTGGGGATATCCTGATCCCTTGTGCTGGTGTGTGTACCTCCTTCACGTCAGTTTATGTGTTGCATGCTGACTGTGGAGAATACACCCCCAAGCTTAACAAGCCCCTTGTTCCACCACTGGTCTCCCTGTTTCATTCTTTAACCTAAATGTCACAGAGACGTTCTGGTCTCTTTAGATGGCCACAGAAGTACTCGGGTCTCTGAGTACGTCCGAAGATGCATGGCTATGTACTGCGCACGCGCAAGGGGGATCCAGAGGCTTCCCTCCTCTTCATTAGTGAGAAGCCAAGAAGAGTCAATCTGAGGTTTGGTACAGACCATAATCCCGATGCACAGCCTGTAGCGCATTACTACAAGCATTGTGCTTAACGCACAGTGCTTGGGGCAATGGAAGTCTATGGACGACGCAGGTAGTGTAAATGAAGGAGCACGGTGCATCGCCGCGCACATGTGTGCAGATCCCAGTGATATGCTTCCTTCCCAGCAGAGAGTATGTCACTGAGTGGGGGGGCGGTGCTATGCATATGACCCTATCAGCGCACTGTGCCGCAGGGTCATTTTATTGCAGCTTTTTGCATTGCGATATGATGTGGCTGGAGCATTGCATCACACTGCAACTTAAAAAACAAGTGTAATATAGCTCTCAAATATTCAAATTCTGCAAACACTGCATCATTTCTTCTAATTCGAGGTAGTATCATTTCCTTAAAAATGTTGCTTTTAAGAACAATATTTTTCTTTGGATATTAGGAAAAATATTAGCAGCAGTTCTTAAAAAGTAAGACAATGTTCTTCAGTTGAATACTTGAAACTGCTAATTTTTGCAGCATTCACTTTATTATTTTTCCAGTGCTGTATATTTTCAGGTTAGCTTTTAAATGGACACTACAGCTGGAAAGTATAATCAAGCTAATTTGAAATGATCTTAAGCTATATTACATATTTTCTGGGCAAAGGCCTGGTGCACACCAAAAACCGCTAGCAGATCCGCAAAATGCTAGCAGATTTTGAAACGCTTTTTCTTATTTTTCTGTAGCGTTTCAGCTAGCATTTTGCGGTTCTGGGAAGCATTTTTGGTGTAGAAGATTTCATATATTGTTACAGTAAAGCTGTTACTGAACAGCTTCTGTAACAAAAACACCTGCAAAACCACTCTGAACTGCCGTTTTTCAGAGCGGTTTGCGTTTTTCCTATACTTTACATTGGAGGCAGAAACGCCTCCGCAATCCAAAATCTGCAGCAGCCCGGGAGTATGCGTTTCTGCAAAACGCCTCCCGCTCTTGTGTGCACCAGCCCATTGAAATACATTACCCAAGCGTATCCGCAGCCGCAAGCGTATCGCAAACCGCAGCCGAACCGCTATGGTGTGCACTAGGCCAAACTGCATGACTTTGAAATGAAAAAGACATGGTTCAGCTCAATGTAAGGAAGACAGTATTGGTAGCTGTAACAACCACACTGTACAGAAGAAATACGGGTGCAATAAAGTGTATAACAAACAAGGATATAACTGTTTTATACGCAATGCCATACTTGGTGATGTATAATTTTGCATCATTGAATGTTATCACAGCATAGGTGGCACATGGCTGCAGCCATCATTACAACACTATTACACCAATTACAGAAGTTATTTTTTCATAAATTATCTGTGCATAGAGGATGAGAATTAAACCGTTTTAAATGTTCTCTTTAGATGTGGTTTTGAAAACCTTATCTGACAGTAAAAAGATTAAGCCAACACTTGATTAATACTGTAGGAAGCACAAACATTATCTTTTATGTCCTTGTAAATAACCTGAGCTTCAGGTAAGTGCTGTTTGAACTTCCCACAGATAAATACAACATTCTTTGGAAATAGTTTAATCAGCTACACCAGAGTTTGCAAAGCTAAATTTATAATTCCGACAGGTCCATTAGCACAGAATCTGTTTTCAAAAGAAGGGATGTGTGGTTGGTGAAAAGATTTATTATACGGGGAATAGGGAGGCAATACTGAATTCTACAGCACACATCACTTCAATGTTTCTTACAGTTAAATTCCACATTTCTTAATAAGAAGCAGTCCTTTCCTTTCAGCTTTACACGTTGCAAGAATTAGTGACAAACGTTATTTGAGCTTCAATACCCTTTGTGACCCATAAGCACACAACTAGTTTGCATAATGAGAGAACTGGTTGGAGGCGCCCAGAATATAACTATCTTAAATCATAAGGTATAGGAGTAATTAGATCTTACCTCCATAAATGAACAAACCATATGGGTAAAATTGGTTTTAACAATGCACAAAAAGACAACGTGTTTCACAGGTACTGGTATGCATGTATTTTACTACATTGTTTGCAATTTTCATGTGTTTATATCTTTTTGTTAATTGTGAAATGATAGAGCATATATGGAATATATATGGCCACACAGAGAGTGGCCAAATTGCATATTTATGGACTAGTATGGCAGCTACTATGGAATACAATTGCTGTTTATGCACCATGGTTTCTTTTGAAAAGCTATATGTTCTTTCTGAGTGAGATAATCTATATCACCATTATGCCTTATTGTATGGACCGTATAAGCACAATGTTACCTAAGTCATATTTAGTGTACTCTTAGAACATATTTTTATATGCTTCTGTTGTAGGCACTTTGTTAATGACCTCAGGAAGTGAGACCAGTACCCGTGAAGTGCAGTGTCTTTTTTTGTGCATCATTAAAACAAATTTTAACCATATGGTTTGTCCATTTATGGAGGTAAGATCTAATTACTCCTAAAACTTATGATTTAAAGAAAATCTGTAAGGAAAAAAACTCCCCTAGAGGGTACTCACATCGGGTGGGGGAAGCCTCCAGATCGTATTGAGGCTTCCCCCATCCTCCTCGGGCCCACGGTGGCGGCGAAAATCCTCCCGGAATGGCGGTGATGTAAATATTTACCTGCGTGGCTCCAGCGCAGGCGCAGTATCCGCTCCTTCCCACGGAGATAGGCAGAAATAGACGATCTCCGTCGGGCCGCTCTACTTCGCAGGTGCAAGTCTCCTGCGCCTGCGCAGTAGAGCGGACCCGACGGAGATCGGCTATTTCCGCCTATCTCTGTCAGAAGAGCCGCAACAGTGCCCCCACTGGAGCCTGGAAAGGTAAATATTGAACAGGCTGTCGGATCTGTTGGGCCGCTGTTCGGAGGGCTGCAGCGAGACCCCCGTGGGACAGAGGAGGATGGGGAAGCCTCATTAGGATCCGGAGGCTTCCTTCTCCCGAGGTAAGTACCCCCTAGGGGATGTTTTTATTCTTACAGTGTCTCTTTAAGATAGTTATATTTTGGGCACCTCCAACAAGTTCTCTTAGCTGTAGTCCAACCCTTCGGGTAGTATATGGTACACCACGTGTCCAAATACCTAAGGAGAGTGACCGACCAGTACCTGCCAAGCGGATCTGGGATACAAAGCAGGAACGGTCAATTTCCTGTGGGCTCTGTCGGTGGTTGCAGGAGTGCAACCCACTCTTGTGAGTATATATTACTATCCTACTCATACCCATTTTACCGAACGATACTGCACCATCAGGCTCCTGGTCTCTCTCATTACAGAACCTTGGCGGTTGGAATCTCAACCACCAGGAATCATCCCATTTTCCTACTTTGCATAATGCCCAATGAAATGTAACATATGCTTTCTCCACATAGTGAATACTTGTTTATCTCATGAATCAGCTCTCCTTGGGGTTGATTAATTAAGCTGCACTGTGGCCGCTCCACTGAGCCCCGGCTGGTCCAGTGGCTTTAACCTCCTTAGCGGTAACCCCGTGTGTGACACGGGGTAAGCCGCCGGAGGGTGCCGCTCAGGCCCTGCTGGGCCGATTTTCATAATTTTTTTTTTGCTGGACGCAGCTAGCACTTTGCTAGCTGCGCCAGCACACCGATCGCCGCCGCCGCGCGCCCGATCGCCGTTATCCGGTGCGGCGCACGGCACCCCCCCCAGACCCCTGCGCTGCCTGGCCAATCAGTGCCAGGCAGCGACAAGGGGTGGATCGGGTCTCCCAATGACGTCCCGACGTCGCTGACGTCGGTGACGTCATCCCGCCCCGTCGCCATGGCGACGGGGGAAGCTCTCCAGGAAATCCCGTTCTTTGAACGGGATTTCCTGATCGCCTATCGCCGGAGGCGATCGGCGGGGCTGGGGGGATGCCGCTGAGCAGCGCCTATCATGTAGCGAGCCCTGGGCTCGCTACATGATTTAAAAAAATAAAAATAAAAAAAAAACTGCTGCGCTGCCCCCTGGCGGTATTTCTCATACTGCCAATGGGGTTAATGGATGTGATCCCATGCACTATCTTGCACTCCTCTCATTATGCTGCACTACTTTAGCAGCACAGCTTAATGAATCAACCCCCTTATCTGTCTATCTCATGCATTGACTCATGTTATAGTTGAGGTGAAAAATAAGTAAGTAAGGTGAGATAATTCAAGTGAAAAGTTTGATGAATCAACCCATATGTGCGGTGCTGCCAGCTGTGATGTGACGCACATGCTGTACACTTTGCATGGACACCTGACGGTCCTTACACATTTATAATAATGTGTTTTTTTGTGTGGCACACTTGCATTATATACAGCCCTGTCAGTCAGTCGCAGCTGGCCTTTGGCCCCTTGGTGGTATAATTACTGCTGTGCCAGGTGCACATTATAATACACATCACTGCATATTATACCTACTACCTGTTGTTCACTTCAGTGCACCCAACTTCCTACGTGAGCGCATGCAGTGTCACTGTGCCTGTCCAGTACCTGTCTGTGTGTGACAGGTGCACATTGTAATACCCATCACTGCATATACCTACTACCTGTTGTTCACTTTAGTGCACCCACCTTCCTAAGTGAGCGCACACAGTGTCATTGTGCCTGTCCGGTACCTGTCTGTGTGTGACAGGTGCACATTGTAATACCCATCACTGCATATACCTACTACATGATGTTCACTTCAGTGCACCCACCTACCCACGTGAGTGCATGTAGTGTCACTGTGCCTGTCCGGTACCTGTGTGTGTGTGACAAGTGCACATTGTAATACCCGTCACTGCATATACCTACTACCTGTTGTTCACTTCAGTGCACCCACCTACCCATGTGAGTGCACACAGTGTCACTGTGCCTGTCCAGTAACTGTGTGTGTGTGACAAGTGCACATTGTAATACCCATCACTGTATATACCTACTACTTGTTGTCCACTTCAGTGCACCCACCTACATACGTGAGTGTACGCAGTGTGATATACCACTCCGTGCATACCTGTTAACTGCACCTGTGTGACTGCACATTGTATTAGTAAAGTCAGTGCATACCTTTCACTTCATCCCCCCGATATGGACAAAACGGACAAAACAGGTAGAGGCAGAGGTAGAGGCAGATCCAGAGGAAGGCCACCTGGCAGGTAGGTGCGAGGTTGTGCTGATGTGATTTCGTGTGGCCTTGGACCAAAGTACAGTGCTCAGAAGTAGTGTTGGGCGAACATCTAGATGTTCGGGTTCGGGCCGAACAGGCCGAACATGTCCGCGATGTTCGGGTGTTCGACCCGAACTCCGAACATAATGGAAGTCAATGGGGACCCGAACTTTTGTGCTTTGTAAAGCCTCCTTACATGCTACATACCCCAAATTTACAGGGTATGTGCACCTTGGGAGTGGGTACAAGAGGAAAAAAATTTTTAGCAAAAAGAGCTTATAGTTTTTGAGAAAATCGACTTTAAAGTTTCAAAGGGAAAACTGTCTTTTAAATGCGGGAAATGTCTGTTTTCTTTGCACAGGTAACATGCTTTTTGTCGGCATGCAGTCATAAATGTAATACATATAAGAGGTTCCAGGAAAAGGGACCGGTAATGCTAACCCAGCAGCAGCACACGTGATGGAACAGGAGGAGGGTGGCGCAGGAGGAGAAGGCCACGCTTTGAGACACAACAACCCAGGCCTTGCATGAGGACAAGAAGCGTGCGGATAGCATGCTTTGTACCACCATGCAGTCATAAATGTAATAAAGATAAGTGGTTCAATAAACAGGGACCACGCGGCAACGCTAACCCAGCAGCAGCACACGTGATGGAACAGGAGGAGGCGCAGGAGGAGAAGGCCACGCTTTGTGAGACACAACAACCCAGGCCTTGCATGAGGACAAAAAGCGTGCGGAGAGCATGCTTTGTACCGCCATGTAGTCATAAATGTAATAAAGATAAGAGGTTCAATAAACAGGGACCACGCGGCAACGCTAACCCAGCAGCAGCAGCAGCAGCAGCACACGTGATGGAACAGGAGGAGGCGCAGGAGGAGAAGGCCACGCTTTGTGAGACACAACAACCCAGGCCTTGCATGAGGACAAAAAGCGTGCGGATAGCATGCTTTGTACCGCCATGTAGTCATAAATGTAATAAAGATAAGAGGTTCCATAAACAGGGACCGGCAACGGTAACCCAGCAGCAGCAGCAGCAGCAGCAGCACACGTGATGGAACAGGAGGAGGCGCAGGAGGAGAAGGCCACGCTTTGTGAGACACAACAACCCAGGCCTTGCATGAGGACAAAAAGCGTGCGGATAGCATGCTTTGTACCGCCATGTAGTCATAAATGTAATAAAGATAAGAGGTTCAATAAACAGGGACCACGCGGCAACGCTAACCCAGCAGCAGCAGCAGCAGCAGCACACGTGATGGAACAGGAGGAGGCGCAGGAGGAGAAGGCCACGCTTTGTGAGACACAACAACCCAGGCCTTGCATGAGGACAAAAAGCGTGCGGATATAGCAGCAATGCTTTTTGCCGCCATGCAGTCATAAATGTAATACAGATGAGAGGTTCAATAAACAGGGACCGGAAACGCTAAACCATCCCAGATGTTCATCGGTCATGTTACTTGGTTGGGGTCCAGGAGTGTTGCGTAGTCGTTTCCAATCCAGGATTGATTCATTTTAATTTGAGTCAGACGGTCTGCATTTTCTGTGGAGAGGCGGATACGCCGATCTGTGATGATGCCTCCGGCAGCACTGAAACAGCGTTCCGACATAACGCTGGCTGCCGGGCAAGCCAGCACCTCTATTGCGTACATTGCCAGTTCGTGCCAGGTGTCTAGCTTCATGCCCGGTTTCAGGTCCAGCGGTGCCAGCCACAAATCCGTCTGTTCCTTTATTCCCCTCCAAATTTCCTCCCCTGTGTGCTGCTTATCCCCAAGGCAGATCAGCTTCAGCAACGCTTGCTGACGCATGCCAACAGCTGTGCTGCACTGCTTCCACGATCCTACTGCTGCTGGTGCTGGGTTAGCATTTCCGGATGAGGTACAGCTTTGAGATGCGTTGGAGGAGAAGGAGTCAGAGAGGTAGGTGCTGCTGTTGTTATCCAGCTGTTTGCGGCGTGGGCAACACCCGCGCCGTAGCAGGTGAGGAATCGCTGCCAGGCTCCACAAGGTTCACCCAGTGCGCGGTAAGGGAGATGTATCGACCCTGGCCGAACGCACTCGTCCAGGTGTCAGTGGTGAGGTGAACCTTGCAGGCAACGGCATTCTTCAAGCTTCGGGTTATTTAGCTGACCACGTGCTCATGCAACTCAGGCACTGCAGAGCGCGCAAAGTGGTAGCGGCTGGGAACAACGTAACGTGGGATGGCCACTGACATCATGCCCTTGAAGCTGTTTGTCTCCACCACTCGATATGGCAGCATTTCGCAGGCCAGAAGCTTGGCTATGCTGGCTGGCTGTTACTGCCACGGCCCGGGGGTCATTTGCTGGCAATTTCCTCTTGTGCTCAAACATCTCAGAGACAGACAACTCAACCGTAGCGCTGCACACCGAAGGGCTGTTGGTTGTTGTGTTTGATGAACACTGGGAGACCTCAAGAGCACTAGTCCGGAAAGTGACAGTGTCAGCATCGTCTGATGTTTGTGAATGTTGTGAACCACGCAATGGCTGGGCTACTGCTGCTGCTGAGGCGGGTCTGGTGGTGAGTCTGGTGAACCCAAGGGAGGCAGTGTTGCTGGTGGTACCCTGTCCTGCCGCGTTTGCCCACAGAGTGGGATGTTTGGATAGAATGTGGCGGCTCATGCTGGTGGTGGAGAGGTTGTTAATACTTTTCCCCCTGCTCAGGCGGGTCTTGCACACCTTGCAAATCGCCATGGTAACATCCTCAGTGCAGTCTTCAAAGAAAGCCCAGACTTTAACTGGCTGAGGACTCGGACCTCGTGCGTGATGTGCTGGTGCTGCTTAACCCACTGCTGGACGCTTGAGAGGTCATCCAAGTAATTATCTGGTCCTGTTCTTTTGGATCTGTGAGGGTTGTTGTCCTGGACAACATGGGCAGTATTGAGTGGGTTTTCTTGGGTGCTCCCCTGTGGCCTGTACGTGAACCGTCAGGGGAAACACCTCTTCCCTTGCCCCTCCCTCTTTCACCGGATTTCTTCCTCATTTCACTTATCCTTAAAGTACACGCTGACTGGCAGCAGTACAGTGGCAGTACAGAAATGCTATACAGTGGTGGGTGAGCGGTGTACCACTATTGTCAGCAGTGACACAGAGCACAATGCTATACAGTGGCGGGTGAGCGGTGTACTACTGTTCCCAGCAGACACAGAGTGGAAGTAAACACAATGCTATATAGTGTGGCTGAGCCGTGTACACAGAGTGGCATTAAACACAATGCTATATAGTCTGCTATATAGTCACCCCGAACAGGGTGATGTTCTGCAGAACCCGAACAGTGGCAAACACTGTTCGCCCAACACTACTGGGAGGGAACGCAGATTTTAGTACCTAAACACACGATACAACATGTTTTCCGGGGTCGGACTCTGAGGCACATACAGATGGTCCCGATCATCATCCTCATCATACAACTCTTCTCCTGAGTCTGACCCACCCACCACCTCTGCCACCCCAACATCCCCAGACACAGACCCCTCATCGTCCTCAACATTAACTTGGGATGCTGGCCTGAGCCAGACCTCCTCCTCCACATCAGGCCCCATCATCTCCTCAATGGCAGCCCTCATTAATCGCTCTGGCGACGGACTGATGGACACAACGTTCTCCTCCGGGGAGGGCTGCTGCTGACCACTGGCTGCTGGGGTGGATGTTATAGCTTGCGTGGGGCGTTGGCTGTTGCTGTTGTTGGGAGTGCTGCTCACAGCGGAGGTCTCTGGGGAACTCATGTTGAGCTCATATAGTGGTTGACGGTGAGTGGAGTATTACTGATCCCAGCAATATACACACTGACTGGCAGAGTACGCAATGCTATATAGTGTGGCTGAGCGGTGTACACAGAGTGGCAGTAAACACAATGCTATATAGTCTGGCTGAGCGAGCGGTGTACTACTGTTCCCAGCAGAATCAGAGTGGCAGTAAACAATGGTATATAGTCTGGCTGAGCGGTGTACACAGAGTGTCAGTAAACAATGGTATATAGTCTGGCTGAGCGAGCGGTGTACTACTGTTCCCAGCAGAATCAGAGTGGCAGTAAACAATGGTATATAGTCTGGCTGAGCGGTGTACACAGAGTGTCAGTAAACAATGGTATATAGTCTGGCTGAGCGAGCGGTGTACTACTGTTCCCAGCAGAATCAGAGTGGCAGTAAACAATGGTATATAGTCTGGCTGAGCGGTGTACACAGAGTGTCAGTAAACAATGGTATATAGTCTGGCTGAGCGGTGTACACACAATGCTATATAGTCTGCTATATAGTGTCAGTAAACAATGGTATATAGTCTGGCTGAGCGAGCGGTGTACTACTGTTCCCAGCAGAATCAGAGTGGCAGTAAACAATGGTATATAGTCTGGCTGAGCGGTGTACACAGAGTGTCAGTAAACAATGGTATATAGTCTGGCTGAGCGAGCGGTGTACTACTGTTCCCAGCAGAATCAGAGTGGCAGTAAACAATGGTATATAGTCTGGCTGAGCGGTGTACACAGAGTGTCAGTAAACAATGGTATATAGTCTGGCTGAGCGAGCGGTGTACTACTGTTCCCAGCAGAATCAGAGTGGCAGTAAACAATGGTATATAGTCTGGCTGAGCGGTGTACACAGAGTTTCAGTAAACAATGGTATATAGTCTGGCTGAGCGGTGTACACAGAGTGTCAGTAAACAATGGTATATAGTCTGGCTGAGCGGTGTACACAGAGTGGCAGTAAACACAATGCTATATAGTCTGGCTGAGCGAGCGGTGTACTACTGTTCCCAGCAGAATCAGAGTGGCAGTAAACAATGGTATATAGTCTGGCTGAGCGGTGTACACAGAGTGTCAGTAAACAATGGTATATAGTCTGGCTGAGCGGTGTACACAGAGTGTCAGTAAACAATGGTATATAGTCTGGCTGAGCGGTGTACACAGAGTGGCAGTAAACACAATGCTATATACTCTGGCTGAGCGAGCGGTGTACTACTGTTCCCAGCAGACACAGAACAGTGAACAGAATGCTATATAGTGTGGCTGAGCGAGCGGTGTACCACTATTCCCAGCAGACACAGAACAGTGAACAGAATGCTATATAGTGTGGCTGAGCGGGCGGTGTACCACTATTCCCAGCAGACACAGAACAGTGAACAGAATGCTATATAGTGTGGATGAGCGAGCGGTGTACCACTATTCCCAGCAGACACAGAACAGTAAACAGAATGCTATATAGTGTGGCTGAGCGAGCGGTGTACCACTATTCCCAGCAGACACAGAACAGTGAACAGAATGCTATATAGTGTGGCTGAGCGAGCGGTGTACCACTATTCCCAGCAGACACAGAACAGTGCACAGAATGCTATATAGTGTGGCTGAGCGAGCGGTGTACCACTATTCCCAGCAGACACAGAACAGTAAACAGAATGCTATATAGTGTGGCTGAGCGAGCGGTGTACCACTATTCCCAGCAGACACAGAACAGTAAACAGAATGCTATATAGTGTGGCTGAGCGAGCGGTGTACCACTATTCCAAGCAGACACAGAACAGTGAACAGAATGCTATATAGTGTGGCTGAGCGAGCGGTGTACCACTATTCCCAGCAGACACAGAGTGGCAGTAAACAGAATGCTATATAGTGTGGCTGAGCGAGGTACACAGAGTGGCAGTAAACAGAATGCTATATAGTGTGGCTGAGCAAGCGGTGTACTACTATTCCCAGCAGACACAGAGTGGCAGTAAACAGAATGCTATATAGTGTGGCTGAGCGAGGTACACAGAGTGGCAGTAAACAGAATGCTATATAGTGTGGCTGAGCAAGCGGTGTACTACTGTTCCCAGCAGTGACACAATGACAGGGGGGACCCTGGCTAGCGTGGCTGGAGCGCGAACTACCCTGCCTGCCTACCCAAAGCTAAACCCACAGACAAATGGCGGAGATATGACGTGGTTCGGGTATTTATTTACCCGAACCACGTGACCGTTCGGCCAATCAGAGCGCGTTCGGGTCCGAACCACGTGACCCGTTCGGCCAATCACAGCGCTAGCCGGGGAACGTTCGGCCATGCGCTCTTAGTTCGGCCATATGGCCGAACGGTTTGGCCGAGCACCGTCAGGTGTTCGGCCGAACTCGAACATCACCCGAACAGGGTGATGTTCTGCAGAACCCGAACAGTGGCGAACACTGTTCGCCCAACACTACTCAGAAGAAGGCACATCCCATCAACTCCCAAGATTGTCAGGACGTGGTTGACTATTTAACAGAGAACACCTCATCTTCCGCAGCCACCAGCACTACTCTAAGTACCACATACACTACATTTGACAGTTCGCAGGAGTTATTTGGTGGGGAAATCACTGATGCACAGCCATTATTGTTACAGCCAGATGAAGGCGCTAAGCAAGTTACACCACCTCATATGTCTGAGTTAGGCGACACTATGGACGTAACGTGTGAGGAGGAGGAGGATGAAGTACCTGCTGTTGGTGCAGTTTTGGAGGAGTCTGAGGCAAGCGAAGCTGGGCAGGATGATTATGAGGATGATGATGATACGGATGCCACGTATGTTCCCAATAGAAGAGATGATCAGAGGGACTGTTCAGAGGGGGAGTCAGAGAGGAGTAGGAGGAGACGAGTTCCTGAAAGAAGCAGGGGGAGCTCGTCATCAGAAACAGCTGGTGACAGTGTCCGGCGCCATGTATCGCCACCTATGGACAGCCAGCCAACATGCCCTTCAACGTCAGCTGCTGATGCCACCATAGTGCCCACACCCCAGGGGGGCTCAGCGGTTTGGAATTTTTTTAGTGTGTCTGCCGTAGATCAGAGCAATGCCATCTGTTCTCTCTGCCTCCAAAAATTGAGCCGTGGAAAGGCCAACACCTACGTAGGGACAACTGCGTTACGAAGGCACATGGAGAAAAGGCACAAACTGCAATGGGAAGAGCACCAGATAAAAAGCAGCACACAAAAGAAAAGCCACCCTCCTTCTCCTCTTCTTCCTTCAGGTGCAGCATCTTCAGCCGCTTTCTCCCTTTCACCTTCACAGCCAGTTGTCTGTGAAGGAAATCTGTGAGCGGAAGAAGCCAATTTCTGCCAGTCACCCCCTTGCCCGATATCTGACAGCTGGCTTGGCGGAACTGTTAGTTCGCCAGCTGTTACCATACCAGCTGGTAGACTCTGAGGCCTTCCGTAAATTTGTGGCCATTGGGACACCGCAGTGGAAGATGCAAGGCTGCAATTATTTCTCTAAAAAGGCGATACCAAAACTGTCCCCTGAAGTGGAGAGGCAAGTGGTGTCATCTCTGGCACACAGCGTTGGGTCAAGGGTCCACCTGACCACGGATGCCTGGTCTGTCAAGCACGGTCAGGGCAGGTACATTACTTACACAGTATATAAAAATATTGTTGTGGCGCTTATTTATGCAATATCGATTGGCAGCACATAGTTTAATAAGGAAAACCACCACCTTACACTCTTAGAACAATATCAAAATAACTCCTGCGCCTGTGCAAATTAATTTTGCAAGAATATATTCCTTTTTATTAAAATGTCTAAGATCAAATAAAATAATATATAATACAATACTGGTCTGCATTCAATACAATACTTCTCCTTCACAGTGTCGCCGTTCGTACTGTCTCAGATTATATCCAGATAACCCACCAACAGTGTAACTGAACAGCTGCCTATGCAAAAATATTTGGTATACTCCTAAAATACTTTTTAAAATCTCTATTATACATACTCCTCTTCGTAGCTACAAGCATTTGCCAGACTTTCTTTTCAAGCCAACTTCCAGCCTAGGAATACCGTTCAAATGCCACAATTATACGCCACTTAACTGGCCAGTATAGTCCAATTTGTAAATTAATTTCCACAATTTCATGCAATAACTGATCAGTTATGTATATTTCATCCCACGGTTTCCATGAAAAGTAACTCCGTGGCCATATAGCCTTGTACAGTTCATTGATTGGCTCTTGCTGTATCGCAAAACGTTCTGTCGTATTACCGACACACTCACGTGTCTTGGAAGGTGATGCAGATACTCCCACTCCTGAAGCCTTCAAGCTCTGATAGTCCGCAAGCAGCTCGGGATCCGGCCGGTGACCCTCAGATCTTAATTGCCGCTGATTTCAAGAGAGTGGGATAATAGCGTGCCGGTACTTCCTAGTTAGAGCAAGAGGAAGTCCGGAGGTGACATCACCACGTATCAGCCAATTGCCTACGCGTTTCGGTAGGCACCGCCTACCTTCATCAGGGCATAACCTCATTGGCTGAGATCCGCATTTATATTCTATTGCTCCACCTCCCAATCTCCGTGTGTTTGTTGGTTGCCATAGTTACATGTAACGCTTTCATTGAAAAGCGAAGATCTCTACGTCGGAATTTAAACCTTGCGGGATGAAACTATTTAATGTATAGATCCATTCAGTCTCTTTGCGCGACATCTTCCCAATAAAGTCACCTCCTCTCCAATCCTTCTCCACAACCTGGATGGCATAAAATTTAAAAGTCTGTAGGCTCTTATTATGATGCTCCATAAAATGCTTACTTAGTGGCATTTTTTCGTTTCCATTTTTTATATTGTTTATATGCTCCCCTATCCGAGATAACAATTTTCTTTTTGTCCTCCCCACATATTGTTTCTTGCATCCACATTCAATAATATAGATGACACCTGCACTATTGCAATTCAATTCTCCATGTATATCAAATTGTTCCTCAGTCACCGTAGATCTAAAGCAGGTTACTGGTGCATAGTGTTTGGTACTCCTGCAGGGGACACAAAAACCGCACCTTTTAAAGGAACCCTGTCTCTTTTTGGTCTTTAATCCTCTCTGCTTATTCACAGTGGGGGCAATCATATTCTTCAAATTATTAGCCCTGCTGAAAATAAATGTTGGTCTTTCTGGCAGTATGCCATTTAAAGTTTTATCCCTTTGCAGAATCTCCCAATATTTCTCCACGATCTTTCGTACATCCTTTGTCTGATGGCTATATTGCATTTTTATACTGGGGGGCAAGACCACCTCATCTCTACTCTTCATTTGTCTCAAATGTTCTCGTTTCCCCCCCCCCCACACCTCAGATATGTTTTTTTCTAAAATCCCTCTATCATACTTTTTTTCTACAAACCTTTCTTTCAACACCACCGCCTGTTCATTATAATCAGATATTTCTGTGCAATTTCGTCTTAACCGCATAAATTGATTTTTCGGAATATTTGTCAGCCATTTCAACATGTGGTAACTATCCAAATATAAATAGCTGTTCGTATCCACCTTTTTAAAAAACGTCTTCGTTTTAATTCCACCATCTTGTATAAAAATGGTCAAATCCAAAAAATGTATTTCAGTTCTACTAAATTCACTTACAAATTTCAAGTTGTAGTCATTTTCAACATTTAGCCATTTTAGAAAGGTTTGTAGTTTCTCTTCACCCCCCCTTCATATAAAAAACGTATCATCAATAAATCTCCTCCACAGGACGAGGTCCGCTCCGGGGCCCCCCGGGCCCCCTAGAATAAATTTCTCCCAGTAGGCCATGTATAAATTAGCGAACCCCGGAGCGAACCTCGTCCCCATAGCTGTCCCCACCCTCTGCAGGTAAAACTTTGAATCATATGAGAAGTAATTATGAGTGAGGATATAAAAAATAGCACCTTCAATAAACTCAATTTGTTCTTTTGGAATGTTCGTGAGTTCTGTTAGAAAATATTTAGCTGCCTCCACCCCCTTTCCATGATCTATTATAGTATATAGTGAGCTGATGTCAGCCACACACATAATGTCTCCATCTTGCCACTTACATTACTTACACAGCCCATTGGGTCAACCTGGTGACTGATGGCAAGCAGGGAGTACATGGCTGTGCAGCGGACCAACTTGTGACACCTCCACAGCTTGCAGGCAGGCCTCTGTGCTGCATGCCAGGTACGATGGTGTCACGCCATCTTAGACATGTCTTGCCTCAAAGCGGAGAGTCACACTGGAGCCGCTCTCCTGCCTCCACGGCTTGCAGGCAGGCCTCCTGCCACCTCCTCTCCTCTTGCTACAGCCTCTTCGCTGTCGTCGTCCTCCTCCTCCTTGGCTGAGTGTCAGTTCAACTCTACTGGTGCTGCAATCTCCTCTCCAGCTACACAGCCCCAGCTCACCAGGGCCTATGCTGCATGCCAGGTACGATGGTGTCACGCCATCTTAGACATGTCTTGCCTCAAAACGGATAGTCACACTGGAGCAGCTCTCCTGGCTCCAACAAACAGGTGGATCAGTGGCTGACCCCGCACCAGCTGGAGATTGGCAACGTGGTGTGTGACAACGGCAGCAATCTCATTTCGGCTTTGAATTTGGGAAAGCTGACACATGTACTCTGCATGGCACATGTGCTGAATCTAATCATTCAAAGATTTGTGTCAAAGTACCCAGGCTTAGAGGACGTCCTAAAGCAGGCCAGGAAGTTGTGTGGGCATTTCAGGCGGTCTTACACGGCCATGGCACGCTTTGCGGACATTCAGCGGAGAAACAAGTTTCCGGTGAGATGCCTGATTTGCGAATTCACTGGAATTCAATCCTCCTCATGTTCTCTCACCTGCTAGAAGAGGAGAAAGCCGTCACCCAGTACCTCTACAACTACAGTAGAAGGACACAGTTTGGGGAGATGGGGATGTTCTGGCCCAACAACTGGACACTCATACGAAATGTGGCCGTTTGAGGAAGTGACCAACCTGGTGAGTCGCAGTGAAGGCACCATCAGCGACTTGATCCCGTACGCTTACTTCCTGGAGCGTGCTGTGCGTAGAGTGGTGGATCAAGCTGTGGAGGAGCGTGAACAGGAACAGTTATGGGAGGAAGCGTTGTGGCATAAATTCTCATCAGAACCAGATGTTTCCTCAACACCTGCGGCAGCACAGAGGGGGGAGGAGGAAGAGTTGTATGGGGAAGAGGAGTTAGACTCGGATGATGAGGAAGGTGTTTCTTTGGAGGAGGAGGAGGCGGCGGCAGAAGAACAACCGCAGCAGGCGTTGCAGGGGGCTTGTGCTGCTTAACGTTCCCGTGGTATTGTTTGTTGCTGGGGGGAGGAGGAGGACTTTAAATGACGACACTGAGGAAGAGCAAGAGGAGATGGATAGTAAGTCTGGATCCAACTTTGGAGATGGCATCTTTCATGCTGTCCAGCCTGTTGAGGGACCCCCGTATAAAAAAAACTTAAGGGGAATGAGCTGTACTGGGTGGCCACGCTACTAGACTCTCGGTATAGGCACAAAGTGACAGCCATGTTACCAACCCACCTGAAGGCAGAAAGGATGCAGCACTTGCAGAACAAGCTGGCAACTATGCTTTACAATGAAATCGTCAAACAACAGAGGCGCCAGCAAGCATAAAATAATTAAAATTGTTTAAAAAGGAGGGATGTAGGTGGACTCACCTCCCTCAAGTAAAGACCAGCCAATGAGCCGTTGATAAACAACAGTATTATTTATTAGGGATTCTCTAAGTAATGCAACGCGTTTCACGGGCAAAGCTCCTGCTACACCATATCGGGCTCTCGGTCTCATTTGTGTTTTTCATAAGATGCTTTACAATGCATTTAAGGGTGATGCCACAGCACAACGCAATAAAGGTACCACTGCCAGTAATCCATCTCCCATGTCCACACAGGCAAGGACAGGACGCTCCAGCGATCTCATGGTGATGTCGGACATGCGGACATTCCTTAGTCAAACGCCTCACCTTAGCCCTTCCGGATCCCAAAGACTAAGTCGATCCCCACACACAGCATCTTTGCCTGCATGCCGTGTGACTGCCTGCCCCATGACTAAGTCGCTCCCCACACAACACCTCTGCCCGCAGGCTGCTTGACTGCCTTCTCCGCCACCACCAACAGGATCTAGAACTCCAGGTGGATTCCTTAATTTTTAAGGCTAGCAGCGGCCGCTATAATAATTTTTCTGGTGCGTGTACATGCCTGCCTAATTCTTCTGGCTGCACTGCAGCTGCAACAACAAAACAAAAGGCATGTACATGTGCCAATTCCCCTTCGTGATCATTACCTTGCCGCGGTGAAGGGGCTTGCATGAAGGGGCTTGCACAATGAAGCAATGACCGACGGCTATATTAGCGTCTCGGGGGGGGGGGGGGGGGGGTCACACCAAAGATAATAAGGTCGTTGCTTCATTGTGGACATTGTGGACAGACCAAATTTGATCAGCTGGACAGTCACTGTTGTTCTATCATTGAGCTACCTCAGCCCGGCAACCGTATGCGCTTGAAAACCGCCACGGCCTGCACTCTCGCCATGGTGCGCACCAATCCAGCACGGCCGTCACAACACAAACAGCTGTTTGCGGTGCGTCACACAGTGAGTTTGGTGTGTCAGTGTGAAGCAGTACTCTAATTACACTCCCTGATTGATGTATACACATGCGTGATGTTTTAAAGCACTTTAGGCCTGCAATTTAGCATTCAATGTGATTTCTGACCTTAAAACGCTGCTTTGCATCAAATCCAGATTTTTCCCTGGGATTTTTGGCATCTATCCCACTTGGCCATTCCCCCTCCAGGTGTTAGACCCCTTGAAACATCTTTTCCATCACTTTTGTGGCCAGCATAAGTGTTTCTAGTTTTCAAAGTTCGCCTCCCCATTGAAGTCTATTGCAGTTCGCGAAAGTTTGCACGAACCGAACTTTGCGGAAGTCAAAACCGAAAATCGGAGGTTCGGGCCATCTCTAGTTATAAGTGTGCACAAAGCCTTACGGCATATTGAAATAGTGCTAAAGACAAAACCCTGACTTGGAATTAGTGTAATCAGTTAACATTGCCCTGATTGGTGCTACTTGAACCTTGCATGCATATTCTGGAGTAAACTTATGCCACAGAACTTTTGAGGTTTGTTTGGGCATTCTTGATTGACTTTCCAATTTACTGTTGCGGGTCTATCTCATTAATAGCTATTTTTAACAAAAGAAAATGTTCATTTTTATTTCAACACTTTGGCTACTGGAATTTTTTTTAAATGGGATATGGTCTGGAAGATCAGCAATGTAGGTTCATGTTTATATGTGATGTATACAATTATTTTATAAAACAAATGTAAAGTTGGGAAGTATCTGACAGTCTTGCACATGCCTTGTACTCCAAGGTGAAATCACTAATCTATTTTTACTCATCTGGAGCTTCTTCCATCCCCTTGCAGCCATCTCAGTCCCTCGCCCGGTCCACCTCAATGTCCCCGCTGGCCGGCTGCAATGATGGCAACCCACTGCGGGGTCGGATCTTCGGTGCCTGTGAGGGCACTTGTGCTCGTGCGTCAACTTCATCTGGCGTGTACTGCGCCTGCACACAACTACCGCGCAGATGCAGTATGCGCCAGATGATGTGGACGTGCGGGCACGAACGCCCGTGCAGGCGCAGAAGACCTTACCCTCCCGGCAGGTCGCCATCAATGTAGGTGGCTAGCAGGGACACTGAGGAGGACCGGGGCCATGGCAAGGGACTGAGACAGCTGCGAGGGACTGGAAGAAGCCCCAAGTTAGTAAAAAATATGTTAGTGCTTTCGCTTTGAAAGTCCTTTAAATTGTACCTAGACATGTCAGAAATGAATGACAATCATGTGTTCACCAAATGTCCTCATTTTTTCTTTCTTACCAGACTTCTGTTTTTATTGGATGGACTATAGTAATGCTGGCTAGTGGGCTAGTGCTTTTCCAACCACCATATGAGCACATAAAAAGACAACTGGCCTGGCAGAGCGTTAAATGAGGAAATCCAGCGTTTGGTGATGTCCACAAGTTCAGAACTACAGGCTGTCATTGCCAGCAAAGGGTTTTCAACCAAGTATTGGAAATGAACATTTCTTCTCCAATTATTTAATTTGTTCAATTATATTTGAGACCCTGAAATGAAGGGATTGTGTTGGAAAAAAAATGCTTTGGTTGCCTCACATTTTTATGCAATCATTTTGTTCACCCCACAGAGTTAAAGCTGAATGTCTGCAATTCAATTGCATCTGAGTCGTTTCATTTAAAATGCATTGTGATAATATACAGGGAAACAGGAAAAAAGGGCGCATATGGCAAATGGACAAAAAGGACGCACCATAGGCTGCAATGCAAAATATCGGCTATTGGGCGCCAAAGAAGAAATTAAGGCGCCTGACAAATAGCGGTTGCAGGGATCGTGATGACAAAACTTTTCATTTACAAAATAAGGTTTATGACAAATATCGTTTACAAATTAGTTTTGACTTTCGATTTAACTTAACTTAAATTTCACTTTCAGGAGTATAATGAGCAAATTTTCATTTTCACTTATTTTATCTTTTTAAAATTTGTTTTCATAAGTATAATGCATAAATTGCTGTTTTTAAGCTTATTGTATTATAAATATACTAGTGACCTTAGCCCGTTTATAAAAACGGGCTAGGTCTATCTCAGCGCGCCTGCCGCGCGCACACCCTCCACCGCGCCCACACTCGCCGCGCACATCTGTCTTGCACACGTCTACCGCGCATGTCCGCCACGCGCGTACTTGCACACGCGCCCGTCCCTTCCTCCCCTTCAGTGTCTCTGCGTCCCTCCCTGCATATGCGCAGTGCTACAAATCACACACACAGGGACATGGGACGCAGAGACACTTGGGTTTTATTATAGAGAATCGCTTTTGGTATTAACCTTGTTTTCACAATTATAATATCTAAATTATAGTTTTCAGATTTGTTATCTTACTAATATATTGCTTTTAATATTACCGTTATGAGTACGTGATTGTAAGGCAATGCATTCTATTACAAATATATAACTTTTTCCATTCATAACATTTTTAATGTGTACGTGATTGTAAGGCTATTTATTTTAATAAAAATATATAAAATGTTTCGATACATGTTATTTGTAGTTAAGTAATTTATGTTATCAAATATATTATTGTCTATGTGTGTAAGTGTGTTTGTGCAGTGGTGGAGGTTAGGGTTAGGCATCATCAGTGGGTGGTTAGGGTTAGGCATCCACCAGATGGATGGTTAGGGTTAGGCACCACCAGGGAGGTGGTTAGGGTTAGGCACCACCAGGGGGGGTAGTTAGGGTTAGGCACCACTGGGGTTTTTTTTAGGATTAGGCACCACCAGGGGGTGGTTAGGGTTATGCACCACCCGGGGGGTTTTAGGGTTAGGCACCACCTGGGGGGTCTAGGGGTTAGGGATAGGTACAGGGAGGGTTCTGTGTGAGAGTACAGTTAGGTTTAGTTGCAGTTAAATACCTGTAATATTTACACTTTTATTCCTTGCTTAATACCACCAGGGGGGTTTAGGGTTGGGCACCACCATGGGGTTTTTAGGGTTAGGCACCACCAGGGGGTAGTTAGGGTTATGCACCACCAGGGGGGTTTTAGGGTTAGGCACCACCTGGGGGGTCTAGGAGTTAGGGATAGGTACAGGGAGGGTTCTTTGTAAGAGTACAGTTAGGTATACAGGGAGTACAGAATTATTAGGTAAATGAGTATTTTGACCACATCATCCTCTTTATGCATGTTGTCTTACTCCAAGCTGTATAGGCTCGAAAGCCTACTACCAATTAAGCATATTAGGTGATGTGCATCTCTGTAATGAGAAGGGGTGTGGTCTAATGACATCAACAACCTATATCAGATGTGCATAATTATTAGGCAACTTTCTTTTTACCAATTTTGCCAAAGGTAAGAAAGACTTGACAGGCTCAGAAAAGTAAAAAATAGTGATATATCTTGCAGAGGGATGCAGCACTCTTAAAATTGCAAAGCTTCTGAAGCGTGATCATCGAACAATCAAGCGTTTCATTCAAAATAGTCAACAGGGTCGCAAGAAGCGTGTGGAAAAACCAAGGCACAAAATAACTGCCCATGAACTGAGAAAAGTCAAGCGTGCAGCTGCCAAGATGCCACTTGCCACCAGTTTGGCCATATTTCAGAGCTGCAACATCACTGGATTGCCCAAAAGCACAAGGTGTGCAATACTCAGAGACATGGCCAAGGTAAGAAAGGCTGAAAGACGACCACCACTGAACAAGACACACAAGCTGAAACGTCAAGACTGGGCCAAGAAATATCTCAAGACTGATTTTTCTAAGGTTTTATGGACTGATGAAATGAGAGTGAGTCTTGATGGGACAGATGGATGGGCCCGTGGCTGGATTGGTAAAGGGCAGAGAGCTCCAGTCCAACTCAGACGCCAGCAAGGTTGAGGTGGAGTACTGGTTTGGGCTGGTATCATCAAAGATGAGCTTATGGGGCCTTTTCAGGTTGAGGATGGAGTCAAGTTCAACTCCCAGTCCTACTGCCAGTTTCTGGAAGACACCTTCTTCAAGCAGTGGTACAGGAAGAAGTCTGCATCCTTCTGACTGGATTGGTAAAGGGCAGAGAGCTCCAGTCCGACTCAGACGCCAGCAAAGTTGAGGTGGAGTACTGGTTTGGGCTGGTATCATCAAAGATGAGCTTATGGGGCCTTTTCAGGTTGAGGATGGAGTCAAGTTCAACTCCCAGTCCTACTGCCAGTTTCTGGAAGACACCTTCTTCAAGCAGTGGTACAGGAAGAAGTCTGCATCCTTCAAGAAAAACATGATTTTCATGCAGGACAATGCTCCATCACACGCGTCCAAGTACTCCACAGCGTGGCTGGCAAGAAAGAATATAAAAGAAGAAAAACTAATGACATGGCCTCCTTGTTCACCAGATCTGAACCCCATTGAGAACCTGTGGTCCATTATAAAATGTGAGATTTACAAGGAGGGAAAACAGTACACCTCTCTGAACAGTGTCTGGGAGGCTGTGGTTGCTGCTGCAATGTTGATGGTGAACAGATCAAAACACTGACAGAAGCCATGGATGGCAGGCTTTTGAGTGTCCTTGCAAAGAAAGGTGGCTATATTGGTCACTGATTTGTTTTTGTTTTGTTTTTGAATGTCAGAAATTTATATTTGTGAATGTTGAGATGTTATATTGGTTTCACTGGTAAAAATAAATAATTGAAATGGGTATATATTTGTTTTTTGTTAAGTTGCCTAATAATTATGCACAGTAATAGTCACCTGCGCACACAGATATCCCCCTAAAATAGCTAAAACTAAAAACAAACTAAAAACTACTTTCAAAAATATTCAGCTTTGATATTAATGAGTTTTTTGGGTTCATTGAGAACATGGTTGTTGTTCAATAATAAAATTATTCCTCAAAAATACAACTTGCCTAATAATTCTGCACTCCCTGTAGTTGCGATAAAATAAATGTAACATCTACAATTTTATTACTATGCTTAATATAAGTGTAAATATCGTTTTTTTGTTACAGACGGTGTTTTGCGTTTTCATTACCGTTAATACAAAATATTTAGCACTTGATTTTATATTGTAATATAGAAACGAAAAATATTGTATATAATATAATATCCTGCCCCCTTTTTTGCAGGTGCCCTTTTTGCATGTACGCATGTACAGAACCCAAGTAAAAAAAAAAAAGTTGTCTCTGTCCAATTATTTATGAACCTAAATGTAATACCAAAGAAATGTCACCCCTATTATCATTGTCTATAACCTTGTTTATTGTCCAGCACTGTAAGATGTTGGCGCTATATAAATCCAATAAATAATAACAATAAATGTCACACTCTTCATAATTTTTCCAGTCACACAAGAAAACATGTAAGAAATTGGTGGTTTCTATACACCAAATTGTGCACCGTTGTTATGGATCAAGGAAGCATAATTTGAGTCATGTGGCATGTCTCGCATAGCTAGCTGCAGACTAAAAAGAGTGAAGTTAATTTCAAATCAAAATGGTCTACTGTTTCAATGTAGCATGATTCTAATACTGTGGCACATCTAGAACATTATAGCTGGCTGCTGGCTGAAATGAGTAAGGGTAATTTTAATGAAAATTATTTACAAAAACACCTTGAGTAGCACTAATACATGTTTTACTTTTCCATAAAGGGTGTCCAAACCTTTTTGGAGACATAAGTAGTATCATCTAGGCTAAACAACTATAATCATCTCTATTATTTTAGTACTTTTTCTTTTTTTACCACAATAGATAAATATTATGTGACAGGTGATGCATAAATACCTGAGAGAAGGTAGCAATGAGATGAGTCTGCAATGTAGATCATTAGTTCAGTGTCTTGAAATGAATGATTGGGCTGTGCTTACCGTGAAGCATATTTTGGACCATGGTTATAAGGATGTACATTTTAAATTTGCCACTTATAAAAAATCAAATTGAATTACAAAATACATTGTGTGACAATAACATACTTTACGCTATCTCAAACCATTAATCCTCCTGGCGGTTTATTAAAATCTGCCAGGGGGCAGCAAAGCTGTTTTTTAAAAAAAAAAATGTTTCATGTAGCGAGACAAGATCTCGCTACATGATAGCCGCTGCTCAGCGGCATCCCCCCAGCCCCTCCGATCGTCTCCGGCGATCGGAGATCAGGAGATCCCGTTCAAAGAACAGGATCTCCTGGAGGGCTTCCCCCGTCGCCACGGCGACGGGCGGGATGACGTCCTCGATGTCGTGACGTCAAAGGGGACTCCGATCCACCCCACAGCGCTGCCTGCCACTGATTGGCCGGGCAGCGCACTGGGTCTGGGGGAGGGGGGCGGCTGCGACGCAACGGATAGCGGCGGATCGGCGGGTAGCAGCGGCGATCGAATTGCACACGCAGCTAGCAAAGTGCTAGTTGCGTGTAGCAAAAAAACAAATTATGCAAATTGGCTCAGCGGGGCCTGAGCGGTGCCTTCCGGCGGCATAGCCCGAGCTCAGCTCGGGCTTACCGCCAGGAAGGTTAAATACAAGTTTACATATTCCCTAAATGTTTCTTGTATTTCCTTTCCACAGTGTCACATGCTTCTTTTACAATGCACTTTTTATATGTCCATCGTTTGTGAACCCCAACCAACTACCAATAGGAATTAAGTTAAGGAAAAGGAAATAAGGTTGGATAGGCCACAATCTCAGAAACAAAGGGGGATCTATAGAAAGAAGAGCTCTAGAATGAAATCCACAGAGATAAAGAAGGAGGTGGCCTCGAAAAACATGGAGAAGTAATAGAAGAAGAAATTAGAAAGATGGGAAAAAACATGGTACAAGTTTAAGAGAATGGCGGCAAATAAATCTGAATGGGGAGTTTCCACTAATGCCCTATACTTCACTGGAATTTAAAGGAGCATGTGAAAATGTGAACCCCTAGGAGTAAAAACAAAATATTTTCACCCAACTTTGTCTAATTAACCACTTGCCGACCGCCCAGAGCCGATGGGCGGCGGCAAAGTGGACGCCGAAAGGACCGCAATACGCCCAAGGGCGTTGCGTCCTTTCGGCATGCCGGGGGAGCGATCGCGTCATTGATGATGCGCGCTTCCCCCGGCAACTGGCTCCGCCCACCCGCGACGACAACCCGCCGGCCGTTCGGAAGCGCCGGCGGGTTGTTAACCCCGCGATCGCCGCTACAAAGTGTATAATACACTTTGTAATGTATACA
Organism: Hyperolius riggenbachi; assembly: GCF_040937935.1. Lineage (NCBI taxonomy): Eukaryota > Metazoa > Chordata > Amphibia > Anura > Hyperoliidae > Hyperolius > Hyperolius riggenbachi. Next base: position 169,023,831 of record NC_090653.1, on the reverse strand, counting down.
AAGTGTATTATACAGGCTGCCTCCTGCCCTGGTGGTCCCAGTGTCCGAGGGACCACCAGGGCAGGCTGCAGCCACCCTAGTCTGCACCTAAACACACTGATCTGCCCCCCCCCACCCCCTGATCGCCCACAGTACCCATCAGACCACCCCTCTGCCCACCCCCCAGACCACTGTTTGCACCCAATCACCCCCCTAATAACCCATCAATCACTCCCTGTCACTATCTGTCAACGCTATTTTTTTAAAAATTCCCTAAACTGCCCCCTGGGGACTCCTGATCACCGCCCACCCCTCAGATTCTCCCCAGACCCCCCCCCCCCCTGTGTACTGTATGCATCTATCCCCCCTGATCACCTGTCAATCACCTGTCAGTCACCCATCAATCACCCGTCAATCACCAATCAATCACCCCCTGTCACTGCCACCCATCAATCAGCCCCTAACCTGCCCCTTGCGGGCAATCTGATCACCCACCCACACCATTAGATCGCCCGCAAACCCGCCGTCAAATCACCTCCCAAGTGTATTGTTTACATCTGTTCTCTTCTCTAAACACCCACTAATTACCCGTCAATCACCCCCTATCACCCCCTATCACCACCTGTCACTGTTACCTATCAGATCAGACCCTAATCTGCCCCTTGCGGGCACCCAATCACCCGCCCACACGCTCAGATTGCCCTCAGACCCCCCCTTATCAATTTGCCAGTGCATTAATTACATCTGTTCTTCCCTGTAATAACCCACTGATCACCTGTCAATCACCTGCCAATCACCTATCACCCATCTATCACCCCCTGTCACTGCCACCCATCAATCAGCCCCTAACCTGCCCTTGTGGGCAATCTGATCACTAACCCACACCATTAGATTGCCCGCAAACCCACCGTCAAATCACCTCCCAAGTGTATTGTTTACATCTGTTCTCTTCTATAAAAAACACCCACTAATTACCAATCAATCACCCCATATCACCACCTGTCACTGTTACCTATCAGATCAGACCCTAATCTGCCCCTTGCGGGCACCCAATCACCCGCCCACACGCTCAGATTGCCCTCAGACCCCCCCTTATCAATTCGCCAGTGCATTAATTACATCTGTTCTTCCCTGTAATAACCCACTGATCACCTGTCAATCACCTGCCAATCACCTGCCAATCACCTATCACCCATCAATCACCCCCTGTCACTGCCACCCATCAATCAGCCCCTAACCTGCCCCTTGCGGGCAATCTGATCAACCACCCACACCAATAGATCGCCCGCAGATCCGACGTCAGATCACCTCCCAAGTGCATTGCATCTGTTCTCTACTCTAAACACCCACTAATTACCCATCAATCACCCCCTGTCACCACCTGTCACTGCTACCCATCAGATTAGACCCCTATGTGCCCCTAGGGCACCCAATCACCCGCCCACACCCTCAGACCCCAGCCCTGATCACCTCGCCAGTGCATTGCTTGCATCTATTCCCCCCACTAATCACACCTTGAGACACCCATCAATTACCTCCTGTCACCCCATAGCACACCTACCCATCAGATCAGGCCCTAATTTGCCCCATGTGGGCTCCTGATCACTCGGCCAAACCCTCAGACCCCCTTCCGATCACCTCCCCAGTGCATTGATTGCATCAATTTTCCCCTCTAACCACCCCCTGAGACACCCATCAATCACCTCCTGTCACCCCCCCCCCCCAGCACTCCTATCCATCAGATCAGGCCCAATACAACCTGTCATCTAAAAGGCCACCCTGCTTATGACCGGTTCCACAAAATTCGCCCCCTCATAGACCGCCTGTCATTAAAATTTGCAGATGCTTATACCACTGAACAGTCATTTTGAGACATTTGGTTTCCAGACTACTCACGGTTTTGGGCCCGTAAAATGCCAGGGCAGTATAGGAACCCCACAAGTGACCATTTTTTTAGAAAAAAGACACCCCAAGGTATTCTGTTAGATGTATGACGAGTTCATAGAAGATTTTATTTTTTGTCATAAGTTAGCGGAAATTGATTTTTATAGTTTTTTCACAAAGTGTCATTTTTCACTAACTTGTGACAAAAAATAAAATCTTCTATGAACTCACCATACACCTAACGGAATACCTTGGGGTGTCTTCTTTCTAAAATGGGGTCACTTGTGGGGTTCCTATACTGCCCTGGCATTTTAGGGGCCCTAAACCGTGAGGAGTAGTCTAGAAAACAAATGCCTCAAAATGACCTGTGAATAGGATGTTGGGCCCCTTAAAGAGGATCTGTAACGTCAAAAGATCCCCTGGGGGGTACTCACTTCGGGTGGGGGAAGCCTCCGGATCCTAATGAGGCTTCCCACGCCGTCCTCTGTCCCACGGGGGTCTCGCTGCAGCCCTCCGTGAAAGATGACGTCAATATTTACCTTCCCGGCTCTTGTGCAGGCGCTCTGACGGCTGTCGGCTCCGAACTACACGGAAATACCCGATCGCCATCGGGTCTGCTGTACTGCGCAGGCGCAAGTTTCCAGCGCCTGCGCAGTAGAGCGGACCCGACTGAGATCGGGTATTTCCATGTAGTTCGGAGCCGAAAGCAGCCACAGCGCCCCCGCTGGAACCAGCAAAGGTAAATATTGAACTGACAGTCGGGTCTGTCGCCGGCTGTTCGGAGGGCTGCAGCGAGACCCCGGTGGGACAGAGGACGGCGTGGGAAGCCTCATTAGGATCCGGAGGCTTCCCCCACCCGAGGTGAGTACCCCCCAGGGGATCTTTTTCATGTTACAGAGTCTCTTTAACGCACCTAGGCTGCAAAAAAGTGTCACACATGTCATATCGCCGTACTCAGGAGAAGTAGTATAATGTGTTTTGGGGTGTATTTTTACACATACCCATGCTGGGTGGGAGAAATCTCTCTGTAAATGGACAATTGTGTGTAAAAAAAAATCAAAAAATTGTCATTTACAGAGATATTTCTCCCACCCAGCATGGGTATGTATAAAAATACACCACAAAACACATTATACTACTTCTCCTGAGTACAGCGGCACCACATGTGTGGCACTTTTTTGCGCGCTAAGTGCGCTAAGGGGCCCAGAGTCCAATGAGTACCTTTAGGATTTCACAGGTCATTTTGCGACATTTGGTTTCAAGACTACTCCTCACGGTTTAGTGCCCCTAAAATGCCAGGGCAGTATAGGAACCCCACAAATGACACCATTTTAGAAAGAAGACACCCAAAGGTATTCCGTTAGGAGTATGGTGAGTTCATAGAAGATTTTATTTTTTGTCACAAGTTAGCGGAAAATGACACTTTGTGAAAAAAGACAATTAAAATCAATTTCCGCTTACTTGTGACAAAAAAATAAAATCTTCTATGAACTCACCATACTCCTAACAGAATACCATGAGGTGTCTTCTTTCTAAAATGGGGTCACTTGTGGGGTTCCTATACTGCCCTGGCATTTTAGGGGCCCTAAACCGTGAGGAGTAGTCTTGAAACCAAATGTCGCAAAATGACCTGTGAAATCCTAAAGGTACTCATTGGACTTTGGGCCCCTTAGCGCAGTTAGGGTGCAAAAAAGTGCCACACATGTGGTATCGCCGTACTCAGGAGAAGTAGTATAATGTGTTTTGGGGTGTATTTTTACACATACCCATGCTGAGTGGGAGAAATATCTCTGTAAATGGACAATTGTGTGTAAAAAAATCAAAAAATTGTCATTTACAGAGATATTTCTCCCACCCAGCATGGGTATGTGTAAAAATACACCCCAAAACACATTATACTACTTCTCCTGAATACGGCAATACCACATGTGAGGCACTTTTTTGCAGCCTAACTGCGCTAAGGGGCCCAAAGTCCAATGAGCACCTTTAGGCTTTACAGGGGTGCTTACAATTTAGCACCCCCCAAAATGCCAGGACAGTAAGCACACCCCACAAATGATCCCATTTTGGAAAGTAGACCATTCAAGGTATTCAGAGAGGAGCATAGTTAGTCCGTGGCAGATTTCATTTTTTTTTGGTCGCAAGTTAGAAGAGATGGAAACTTTTTTTTTTTTCTTTGTCACAAAGTGTCATTTTCCGCTAACTTGTGACAAAAAATAAAATCTTCTATGAACTCACCATGCCTCTCAGTGAATACTTTGGGATGTCTTCTTTCCAAAATGGGGTCATTTGGGGGGTATTTATACTATCCTGGAATTTTAGCACCTCATGCAACATGACAGGTGGTCAGAAAAGTCAGTGATGCTCCAAAATGGGAAAATTCACTTTTGGCACCATACTTTGTAAACGCTATAACTTTTACCCAATCCAATAAATATACACTGAATGTTTTTTATTTTTTTTATCAAAGACATGTGGCAGAATAACTTTCGCGCTCAAATGTATAGGAAATTTTACTTTATTTGAAAGATGTCAGCACAGAAAGTTAAAAAAGTCATTTTTTGACAAAATTCATGTCTTTTTTGATGAATATAATAAAAACTAAAACTCGCAGCAGCAATCAAATAGCACCAAAAGAAAGCTGTATTAGTGACAAGAAAAGGAGGTAAAATTCATTTAGGTGGTAGGTTGTATGACTGAGCAATAAACCGTGAAAGCTGCAGTGGTCTGAATGGAGAAAAAGGCTCTGGTCCTTAAGGGGTAGAAAGACTGTGGTCCTCAAGTGGTTAAGGTGAACAACTAATATAAATAAATACTGAATATTCGTTCAGTTTTAGGACACCATAGACCTTTATGATGAGTAACAAGTCATTGGTTTGTGACTCACAGTTTAATTAAATCGACCTAGACAGAAGCTTCTGATATTCCCCAGAAACGCACTCTAAGAAGAGACATTTCCAGCGAGAGACACAATGCAGTCTCTGAGAACTTATAAAAATATTTTTTAGGCTTGTTTTAAATGTACATTTATGACATACAACAGTTGAAATATTGAGCTAGTTATAAGATGAACAGTGCTGCAGTGGTCTGCTCATCCTCAATTCTCTCTGCTATGTTCCATTTATAGCTGCACATTATAAAATCATCTATCACAGCAACAAATACAATTCATCATTATGATGTTCATACATGAACACATTGAATTATTCACTTTTTGGTCAACATCTAACTAGTAATATTTACATATGCACACAATGCACATAAAGGTTACAGGTGTTTATGTAAATTGTGTAGCTGGTGATGCCTAAATATTGCATCTCATTCAATATACAGAATGCGTGCGCCATTGGTATTATGTGTGTCATGCTATTTGCAGTTATTGAAAAATCCTTAAAGTGGTCTGAAAGTCTGACATAACATTCAATAAAAACGTGTTTTCCTACTTGTTATTACCTATACAGTTATCATATTTGCTTTTGTGCGCAAGTAATATTGTCCATTTACAAATAACAAGTCCCTAAAGTACAGTTTATCTGCTCTGAAAGCTGCCATTGCATTTTTTCAAGCTGCTTTTTATAATATACTAAAATCTTCTAGAGAGCTGTTCTGAACTCTGTGCATGCTTGAAGCAAATAGAGCTTGTTTTCATTTGTTACACATATTGGCCTCAATTCTGGTAGCTATGTGTGGTAAATATTTTTTGTCTGTAAAATACCTCATGCTGTATTTTCCGGGTAGTTTAGCAATTCTGAAAGATTTTTACGCATTTCCAAGTGTGGAAAATGCGTAAAATATGGTAAATCGTGTGATATTTCATCGGTAAATAATAATAATTGTCTTTAACCCTCCTGGCGGTATAAAAAAATCTGCCAGGGGGCAGCGCAGCAGTTTTTTTTTTTATTTTTTTTTTCCTATATCACGTAGCGAGCCCAGGGCTCGCTACATGATAGCCGCTGCTCAGCGGCATCCCCCCACCCTCTTCGATCGCCTTCGGCGATCTCCGATCAGGAAATCCCGTTCAAAGAACGGGATTTCCTGGAGGGCTTCCCCGTCGCCATGGCGACGGGGCGGGATGACGTCACTGACGTCGGGACGTCATTGGGAGTCCCGGGCCACCCCTCGGCGCTGCCTGGCACTGATTGGCCAGGCAGCGCACGGGGTCTGGGGGGGGGGGGCGTGCGGCGTGACTGATAGCGGCGATCGTGCGCGGGGCGGCGGCGATCAGTGTGCTGGCGCAGCTAGCAAAGTGCTAGCTGCGTCCAGCAAAAAAAAAAATTAAACAAATCGGCCCAGCAGGGCCTGAGCGGCACCCTCCGGCGGCTTACCCCGAACTACGTTCGGGGTTACCGCCAAGGAGGTTAATTGTCTTCCATAACTTAGGATAGTCTTTAGAAGATTTTTTTTTTTTTTGGGGGGGGGGGGGGGGGGAGAGATATATTTGATTATGCAGCATCCTATGGAAAGTATATTTATAGGTATTCCCTATAAAAAAAAATCCAGTAGATATTTGGAGTTTTATTTCTACTATTCTTCTCTATTACACAGCCTGGATAGGAATTCCACTAAAACAGGTGTAGGAACTGAATAGGAACTCCACTAAAAACTGCAAAATGCACACAAATTTATTTTACCTCCATGTACAGGCAGGTCTTAAAGGGAACCTGAGATGGAGCCACAGCAATAAAATATGCACATACTTGGGGCTTCCTACAGCCCCCTCCAGCCTGATCGCTCCCACGCTGCTCTCTTCTGACTTTCCGTTCGCCTGCAATTGGACCTGGAAAATCCTCCGGCCTGAGGTCAACTGTGCATGCGCGGGCCGGGAGCACGTGCTCCCGCTGCGTTCATGTGGCTGAGAGCATTCTTTGCCTGTGCAGTACTACTGTGCAGTTTCAGAATGCTCTTGATGACAGGAGCGAGACAGGGGAGCGCGCCTGGCTGGACTGCGACGACTGGCCCCGACTGGAAGATTTTCTGGGGCCAGTTGCAAGTTAATTTCCCCCTATTGTTCATGAGAAATCCAATTTTTGGTAAAATACTGCACAATTTATGACCTAATTTACCGAATGAGGTAAATTATGACTAAAATCTACCAGAATAGCAAACTGCTTTTATCACATGAGGTAAAATACCACTAAGGGCTTGTTCACACCCAGGCCCATATGCAATTCCCTTTTTCTCCTGAGTTTTCTCCTAGGCAGGGCCGGATTTACCATAAGGCACACTAGGCACGTGCCTACAGGTGCCTGATTGGCCAAGGGGCGGGTTTAAATCATGTCCCTTTAAGATGGGAAGTCAGAAAAATCTACACTAATGCCAGCGCCGCCCGCCCACCTCCTTCTCTTTGTATCACGCCGCCCGCCCGCCTCCTTCTCTTTGTATCACTGTAGTTGCGGCCCCAACTACAGTGAGGGGCGGGCAGCTAGTGACACACACATTCAGTCCTTACTGCCGCTCTCCCCGCCCACCGGCAGCCGTAAACATGCCTGCACGCAGCGCTGCAACTTGACAGCAGCTGCTGCGCGTATAGGCGGCGGGGGGCGGCGCGATTGTCTGTCTCTGCTGCTGCCCGCTGGAGCCTTCTCCTGAGGCTCTGACTGATAAACCACGTGGGCAGCGGCATGATCCGGACCCGACCGGCGAAATTATCCTGCCTGCGCCGGTGTGATCAGGGGGACAGAGAGGAGGACAACTCGTGCAGGTGCAGCACAGGTAAGAAGAAGCTCCGCCCCACCGACGCCTCTCTTGTCCATTAAGGCAGGCAGCCGCTCGGCATGTGTTTTGAAGTGACAGGCGGGGAGGGGGCGGAGGAAACATCCCTGTAGGTAGGACTCGGGAGATAGCCCTGCACTGTCTCAGTCTGTCTGTAGTTACAACTCCGCCCCGCCCCCTGTATATACAATCTGGGTCTTGAAGCTGTCTGCACACGTGTGTAACAGACAGAGACAGCAGTATGGTGAAGTAACTTTATTTTATTTTTTTTACTGCTACCTGCTTTTATGTGTGTGTGGGGGGGGGGGGGGATTAGGGTGGAGCACCGAGGGTGTCTGTGACCGTTAGTTGGTATGGGGGGGGGGGAGGATACCATCCTGATCCTCTGTGTCTGTTAGTGCTATTGGGGGTTGGGGTCTGTGTGTTTATTGGGGGGGAGGATACCATCCTTCCTGTGCCTCAGTGTGTGTGTTGGTGGTGTGGGGTTATGGGTGGGAGGAGAAGTCTGTGTGTTGGTGGGGGAAGAGTCTAATGCTGGGCATACACGGGTCGACCGGCGGCTCGATTAGCCGCCGGATCGACTCCCGCCGTGTCCCCGCAGGCGCTTCCTTATCTTCGGCTCGATTCCCCACTATTATCCGCCCGCGGGGATCGAGCCGGGAATCGATCCGGCGGGTCATCGGACCGGTCGGAAATTATCAATCGAGCCATCAGCGGCTCGATTGATAAAAAAGTTTAAAAAAAAACCTGTGTATGTTCGGCATAAGTCTGTGTGTTGCTTGGTTGGGTGGGTTTATGTGGGGTGGGGGAGAGATAAGGGTCTATCACCCTGATTCATGAAGCTGTGGAGCTACATGATAGCAGCCAAGCTAAAATCAGGGCTGCACGCTACGCGCAGTCGTGCTGTATAACGTGCCTTCCTTAGTTACTCGCCCTGTTTATATAGTAATGTGCGCTCCTAGGTGTTGTACTTCACTAACGCAGCCACTACTATGTTTAATTAACATCGAAGTATGAAGTATCGCAACCACTTCACAGCACCCTGGAACGTGCATTGCTATGTAAACAGGGCACGTAACTAAGGAAGGCCGCTACACAGCACGACCGCCAATAGCATGCAGCCCAGTATTTAGCTTGTGCTGCTGTCATGTAGCTCATGCTGCTATAGCAGCGCAGCTTCATGAATCAAGTCCTATGTCTGCACGTTGGTGGTGTGGGTTTATTGGGGGGGAAGGGTTTGTGTCTGTGTGTTAGTGGTGTGGGTCAATATTGTAAGGCTTTTTTCAAACTACAAACATTTATACTTACCCAGGGCTTCTGTTCTGTCCTCTAGGGCTTGTCCGTTCCTCCCGTCTTGCCCAGTTAAAGCCACGATTGGGCTTAGTCGCTCACCATTGCACGTGTGTGAGTCGGCCACAGCTGCACATGAGTAGTAGTCCCAAACTACTGGACTGGATAGTGAAGGAACGGACAGGACCAGGAGGACGCAATGGAGCCCGTGGCCTGCCAAGGGCTGGAGGAAGCTATAAATGCTTGTGTAACGATTGCGGAACTTTCTCCGTGATCAGCGCACAACGCGTGCGCTGACACGGCGGAAATCCTCCACAAGCGTATATTTGCAGGCACCCAGCAAAAGGTGCTACGCACCCGTAGAGGGAAAATTCCTGTCGGCAGAGGGGAGTGCAGAGGGACCAATCCTCTGTACCTCCACAAATGCCAGACAGGAATTGTACGAAGCGCAGAACGCAATCGCAAGAGAGGCAATTGCGAATGAGAACGAGCAAAGGGACAGGTTGTATGTGTGTGCGCCAACCTAGTCGCCACCCCGCGACAGTGCACACACAACAGCAGATATGAAACAGGAACGTGATCGCGAGAGGTGCGATCGCCAGACGTGACACAAGGCAGATCAGGACAGAATACGAGGTTAGCAAAGGCACAGCAAATAATACAATGAGGAGATACGGAAAATAACAAACGCTAGCTAACCACGAACACCGCACTCATTCGCAACAGTGCACGCGGTTATGCGCGGTCTCCACGTGATAAGCACAATAGAGACAAGCACGCCTAACTAACCATTAACAGACAAACATGAAACAGAGGACGCGAGCGCTTGCTTAACAGTTACCTCACCGAGCCTCCAGCAAGCGTAGCGGACAAGACAGACACACGAAAACAGGGACAAGCGAGAGATAGGATTCACAGCACTAGCGAAAGTGGCTAGCGCGATCCAGGTACAGAGTAGCAGAACGGAAGGATCCACAGCACTAGCGGAAAGTGGCTAGCGCGATCCCAGGAGACAGAACAGAAGGATCCACAGCGCTAGCGAAAAGTGGCTAGCGCGATCCAAGGAGACAGAACAGAAGGATCCACAGCTCTAGCGAAAAGTGGCTAGCGCGATCCCAGGAGACAGAACAGAAGGATCCACAGCTCTAGCGAAAAGTGGCTAACGCGATCCAAAGAGACAGATCAGAAGAGATAGCTGGTAGCAACCGCTGCATTTGCTATACTCCAAGAACAGAGATCAGAACCATTTCCTGTCGACCACCGTTGGGACAGGCCAATGGCAACAGAACAAACAAACAGATAAACAATCCTAACTGCACTAGGGAAAACCTGCCTAGCGCAGATTCAGGAATTACTCTAAGCTGATCTTCAAACAGAGAGTAAGGCTGACACCCCACCAGGAGTGTTACATAGGACGAAATCCTTATGACCAGCGAAGCATTGTGGGAAAGACATAGTACTTACAGTACACGCCTCCAATGAATGTGGCCAGGCAATTTGCATCACAACGTATGCAAATTCCTCTGCAAGCACAAGCTGCAAAACTGACAGAAGCTCTTCTTTCCAGAGTCCTGCAGCATGCAACCCTAAACAATGGTCAAAAAGCTGCCAGCCCTGCCAGCCTGCACAGGCAGCTGAGCAGATCATCACAGCTTGTAGTTAGAAATTCTAAATTTTTCCTTTAATGTGTACCCCCATAAATCATGCCATTTGAAGGAAACCAGAGACGATATATGCTGCAGATTTTATACTTACCCGGGGCTTACTTCATCCCCATAAGCACGTCCGAGTCCCTCCTGCGGTCTGCTGTTCAGCCGCAATCAGCACCGTTAAAGGGTGGAGGAGGTATAGAGGCTGCCATATTTATTTCCTTTTAATCAATACCAGTTGCCTGGCAGCCCTGCTGGTCTATTTCTCTGCAGTAGTATCTGAATAACACCAGAAACAAGCATGCAGCTAGTCTTGTCAGATCTGACTTTAAAGTCTGAAACACCTGATCTGCTGCATACTTGTTCAGGGGCTATGGCTAATAGTATTAGAGGCAGAGGAACATCAGGGCTGCCAGGCAACTGGTATTGCTTAAAAGGAAATAAATATGGCAGCCTCCGTATACCTCTTACTTCAGTTCCCCTTTAACTGGCTCAGTCGCATCACTCGGTGTCTTCTGCGCATACCGGGGCTGATTGTGTGAACAGCAGACCCCGGGAGGACAGCAAGGGACGTGCTTATGGGACTGGAGGAAGTCCCAGGTAAGTATCAAATCTGCAGTATAAATCCTCTCTGGTTTCCTTTGAATGGCATGGTTTATGGGGTGTGGGGGGGGGTATAGAATTATTATTGTCCAGGCCACAGTCTGCCTGGGGGGAGGGTATTACCTAGGCCAGGGTCTGCTTAGAACCAGTGATCTAGGGAAGAAGGAGGGTCCCACAGGAAGTGAGCTTTATGAGAGAGGGGTTCTTGTCTAGGCTGCAAGCAGACAGGGTGGCACACAAAGGACTGACCCTGCTACCTGCCATTAGCATGTGTTTACCGGCAGACGCTGGCTGGCCCCCATGTTGATTGTGCCCTCTCTAGCTTTATTAAAGCCTGTGTCGCCTATCTTTGCTGCTGTATGGGTAACGCTCTCATACACAAATTAAGGCGACACAGGCTTCAATAAAGCGGGAGAGGACACACACAGTTGGGATAGAGCAAGAGGTGCATATGGACAGTCCAGCTAGTGTTTTCCTGGATATTTGTGCTCATGACAGGCAGCTGGGCCGGTCTTTTGTGCACCACCCTGTACTGTATAAAGGCAAGGGAAGGGGTTGTTGTCTAGGCCACAGTAAAATTTGCATCAACTGATGATCCATATTGCCTACCACCACCTTCCTATCACTAGAATCTACCTATCTCTAAAATCTACTTATTATTACCTGCCTGTGATTAGAAACTATTTGTCACAATTTATGTGTATTTAGTAACATTTCCTTGTGATTTGTATTATTTTCTGCTTGTTGGTAATGTTGGCCTATATTTGGTAAATTATGTGTGTCATTAGTAATATTTACATATTGTTGGTATTCTTTACTTGTTTTTGGTAATACCTGTATTACTTTGTGTGATTTTTATTTGATAAGAAAAGGGGTGTGGTCTGGGCGTGGTCTATATGGAGGGGCGGGGTTTAGGACGCCAGAACTTCTGTGCCTATAGGCTCCTGAGCTGTAAATCCGGCCCTGCTCCTAGGTGATATTATCACAACTTGACATAAAATGCTTTTTAAGCCATCAGCAAGCAAGAAAATACTCAAAATAATTTTGATAGTACTTTTTCACTAACATTTTGGTACGTTTTCAATTGTAAAATGCTGAAAAGTTAGTTTAAAGAGAAAATAAAAATTATCTCCTAGGGGATAATTCAAGTGAAAAATATAATTGCATATGGGTCCCAGGGCGCTTTCGGGTTTTTTTAAGCGCCGGCTATTTTCAAAATCGTCCTAAGGCCTCATTCACACCTAAAATCGGAAAATGGAAACGCAAGCATTTTGCGTTCTTGTGCGCTTTTTTCCCCTCCCGGAGCTCCATTGCACGCTCCGCTTCTGGTAAATTCCAGAGCGGTTTTGTAATTCACACCCTGACGCAAGTCAGGAAGTGAACTCTTTGACCCAGAAAATAATAAATACAATGTATTTATTCTTAAAAACGCTCACGCAATCGCTGCACAAAGCGATTTTGTGAGTGTTTTGCGTTTTTCCTTTACCTTCCATTGAGGCAAAATGGCCTTAAAAATGGTACAGGTACCTCTTTGCTGAGCGGATCGCAAACAAACCGCTCAGCTGTGACCTCTCTCATAGGGAATCATTGCACAAGCGTTTTAGGGAGATTTTGAAAATCGCCTGCGCTTGAAAAAAGGGCAAAAACGACCTTAGTGTGAACGAGCCTTCAAAGCGCTTGTGCAATGATTCCCTATGAGAGTGTTAACATATGAGCGGTTCTATTCTGATCCGCTCACCAAAGCGCTGCCTGTACCATTTTTTGGGGGATTTGCCTATAATGGAAGGTATAGGGAAATCGCAATGCACCTGAAAAAGCGCTTTGTGTAGCGATTTCCCAAGTGCTTTTTAGAATAAATGCATTGTATTTACTATTTTCCGGGTCAAAGGTAAAAAAACAAAACAAATCTCTCTGCAAAAGCGATCAGAAAAGTGCTGTGAGGCACTAAAAAAATCGCACACAAAAACGCAAATCTCTGGGTCGTATGCATCATTAAACTTAGGTTACAGCTGATAAAGATATGTTCTTTGTTCCTTCTCTGTTTTATACAAATACGGTAGATTGCACTCTGATTACAACCCCATTAACCACTTGAGGTCCACCGTGCTAAACCCCCCTAAAGACCAGGCTGTTTTTTCTGTAATTGGCCACTGCAGCTTTAAGGCCAAGCTGCAGGGCCGCACAACACAGAGGAGTGAACCTCCCCCTTTTCCCCCCACCAACAGAGATCTCTGTTGGTGGGGGTCTGATTGCCCCCCTAGTGTTTATTTTTTTTTATCAATATTTATGTTTTTTAAATTATTTTTTAATACTTCTTTATTTTTTTAAAAATGTCCCACCCCCCCAGCCGGCCAATCCTGGCGATCGGCTGTCATAGGCTTCTGCCTATGAGAGCCGATCGCTCTCTTGTCTCCTAGTACAGCGCTGCTGCCGATCGCAGCGCTGTACATGTAAATAGATGGCGATTACGCTGTCTAACAGTCAGACTGAAGAGGGGGCGGAGCTCCGCCCCCCAAGCAGGAGATGCGCACGCAACTTGCGCATGATCTCCTGCAAACTGCAGCCTCAGGACTTGACGCGTTAGGCGGTCCTGGGCTGCAGCCACGGCCACGCCCATGGGCGTGGATCGGTCTTAAGGTAGTTAATATGTAGACACAACCACAATAAATAAATAAATAAGTAAAGGCTGACAGTATCATTTTGCAGTTCGCTAGAGGTAAGTAAAACTTGAACTTTTCATCTGCTAAAATCCCCAAGTTTTTGTTCATCTGTGTGTTTTTTTCTATCAAGAAAACAAATTGTTATATGTCAGAATTACTTTATTTTTTCTGCATATCACTTGTAAATGTTGGTCTTTCCCTAAAAACAAAGATGGATCACTTTTAAAACCGCGATTCGTTTTTTACTTGATCGCGATCGCGCCGCGGAGCGACTTTTGCCGCGATTTTGCTATGCAGTGCATAGCATAGCAAAATCGCGGCCGCAAACGTCGGGAAAACGGCGGAATTGCGATTCAGCAATCGCTAGCGTTCAGCGCGAACGCTAGCGACTGCTAGTGGAAAAGGGCCCTTAAACAGTGTTTGAATGTTGCATTATAAGCAAGTCCTGTCATCTTTATCTTATCTTATCCAGTAATATTATTACACAAGTGACAAAATCCGTACACTGATTGTAATCTGTGAAATGTATCTTAATTGTCTCAGTTGTAGTTATGCTGACAGAACAGAAGGGACTTGCTGCAAATGACTAAACCCACAATTACCTAATAAGATTTATTAGAAATCTAAAGCTGGCCATACACTTATAGATTTCCACCAAATGTTCCAAAACAACCGATTTCTTTCCAAAAAGAATCGATTTAAAAATAATCGATTCCTACCATACACTGCACATCAATTTCCAATAGATTTCAGCAGGGGATCTATTGAAAATTGATCGTCTCAGCTGAATTATGACAGTTTTAGATGTTCTACAAATCCAATCCTTTGAAACATAATTAAGGTAATACATAGTGAGAGGAACAGCACCCATGTAGAAAGAGAGATTTATGTGTGTGCCATGACAGTCCCTGCACCAACAGGACTGGAAAGCAATGCAAGGAGTCGGGTCAGCATCACTGAATAATTAAAAGTTCTTAATTTTTATTCCATAAAACGGTACAAAAAAAAATACAAGAAGCCGTTACTGCTGCTTATATTTTTATACCATTTTATGGATTGAAAATTAATAACTTCTACTTACTGAGTGGTGCCGACCCCACTTGTAACGCATAATTAAGGGTCAGAGACTGTAGAGAACAATGCAAGAGTTTTGCTGGAGGCCTAGAGAAGAGTCTACTGCCAGGTGAGTAAATGTTTTTCCTTTACAAGTGCACCACTAGCACCAAGGCTATTAGGGGGCACTAATGTGGTGTGTGTGGCGGAGAACCTAAAAAAAGGAACCCTGCTTAATGTATTTTTTTTTAAGATGGAAAAATTGTGTATTTTGGTGAAACACTGCCACATTATGTGTACTGTATATTCAGGGAAACGCTGCGCACTGTGTGTATTTTGTGGGGGAACACTGTCACATTACATGTATTTTCTAGTGAAACTCTGCTGCATTATCTGTATTTTATGGTGAAACACTGCGTCATTATGTGTGTTTTCTGGAGAAACACTGCACAATTATTTGCATTTTCTGGGGAAATGCTGCCAAATTACATATATTTTCTGCTGAAATGCTGCGGCCTAATGTATATTTTCTGGTGAAATGCAGACACATTATGTGTATTTTCTGGTGAAATGCTGCCGCATTACATGTCTTGCTGTCTGAGGGGGTCTGCCTGCTGTCCCTGTGCCTATTTTGTCTGGTGGCAAGGAAGTCTGGCTCCTGCCATTTGCAGGTGGAGGAACATTGTCTAATTACCTTTAAGGTCACTTTGCCTGTGTTTTGGGAGAAAACTTGTACCCACTCTCTTTGTGTTACACTGTCACATTAGTTAGCTCCACACACATCCTGTCATGGCCATATCCATTTTTGCCACAGTGCGCTTTGTGCACCGCAGTCCTATTCTGGTCCGCCCCCAGTCAAGCTTGAGAATACCACGTGGCCCTCCAGTCAAAAAGTTTGCCCACCCCTGATCTAGATAATAGGAAAGATAATATCAATCTATGCAAACAGGAGGGAAAACACATTATTGTGCTTCTACAAAAGAGGCTTCAGGGATTGCAAATGACCATGTTTTGCCTATTTGAGGCAATATGTCCTTGGACTGTAAAGAAATTCTGCTGTTTACAAGCAGGTAGCTCTTTACTGACTGGTAAAAGGACTAACAACTCCCTGGTTTACCTCTGCATGTACCAGATGTGTTAATCTCTGAAAGATCAAACAGCAACAGATGTGCCTAACTGGTCTGTGCATTAATCATGCAGCACCTGTACACTGCCGCGCCTTTATAAAGACTGCTTTTTTCCACAAAAAGGTTGAAAGGTTGCCAGAAGATAAAGTGGTTCGACCCTATGTGTGTTGCTTATTTCTGTTTCTTGTACTCACTCTCTGTACTGAGCTTATTCTTTGCCTTGGTTTGATCTTTGCATTTGTCTTCCCCTTTATCTTGCCTGCTTGAACTATACTGTGGCTGTATACTTGTGTTTATTGTATTTGTTTTCTAGTTTGTGATGATTACTTGAAGTTACCGTCTTTCCCCGAATTTAAGACCTACTCTGAAAATAAGACCTAGCTTATATTTCGAGTATGCTCGAAATATAAGCCATCCTCCTTATATAAGGCCTAGTGCCAGGGACATAGCCGGCGCTGGGGACCTGCTCCCTGACCCGCCCGCCCGCTCGTTTGCCCGCTCGCTTGCCCGCTTTACCTCCAAAGTTCTATGCTCCCAGTCCCCTCCATTAAGGAAGTCCGAATCCCCTGCTGCTTAACCTCCGCATAATTTACACCGCAGATCAGCGGTGACGTCAGCCATGTAGTCCGGGAACAGCTCCGCCCTGTACAGGAAGTAAACAGAGATAACTTCCTGTTCAGGGCAGCGCTTACCAGACTACAACAGCTGCCTTTACCGCTAATCTGCAGAGTGAATTATGCGGAGCAAAAGCAGCAGGGGATCCGGACTTCCTTAATGGAGGGGACTGGGAGCATAGAACTTAGGAGGTAAAGCGGGCAAGCGAGCGGGCAAACGAGCGGGCAAACGGGCGGGCGGGGGGGTCAGGGAGCAGGTCCCCAGCGCCGGCTATGTCCCTGGCACTAATCCTTATATAAGGAGGATACCGGTATATACCGGTACAATTGCTATATAATAGGGATTTAGCTATAGCCAGGAGGAATCTGGCTATATACTAATGGGAGATCTGGCTACCCCCCGGAATGTAAGACCTCCCCGAAAATAAGCCCTAGCACATCTTCTGAAGGGCAAAATAATATAAGACAGGGTCTTATTTTCGGGGAAACACGGTACTTGTTATTGCTGTTCCACTTATGCTTGCTATGTTTTCACAATAGTGCACTTTGTCATAGTATTTTTCATTTAGTATGTAACTATTTTGGGGTGCTGGGTTCCTGGTTCAAATCTGGGTACTCAGGTTTACTCCCACATCCTAAAAACATACTGTCACAGGAGCCCTAGTGGCTGACCGCACTTAGCCTTCTAAACGGTGCCAGCGCACACATCGTGCGAACTCTGGTCGCAGTCAATGCGCAGGAACCGTTAAGAATTAGCCGCAGACAACTCAGAAGGGAGCCTGTGAGACACGGATGATTACAACTTCACCCACTGGTTCAGAGTAAACTGCCACCACCGCGGTTATCATGGGACTGTGGAGCCCACTAACTGACTGACTAATCCTGCGAATAAAACGGTTAAACACACGATATTCTGTCTAGCCAACAACAAACAAACAGTAGCGTATCTTCAGAGACCCGGGATCAGTTCTGTGTGTGCTGATAAGCAGGGTAGCGGACAGTGAATGACTTGGAGAAAGTCGTTTATTCACGCAATATAAATAATTAATATATACAGACAATTATTAAAATCACAATTATTAAGACAGTAATAGCCGGTATAAAAAATAAAAGAAGGGAGAAAAATACTTAGTTCCTGGAAAGATGTCCTTTTTGTGGGAAAACAGAGTTCTGAGTTTCAATCAGAGTTCAGACCAGGTGGATGCCAGCATATCCTCAAGCTGGCATCTGATGAGTTCAAGATGTTTTCAGGGTGGAGGACACTGAGTTTGGCTCCTCTGCCATTCTTATGCCCCTGATTCAGTAGGAGGGAGTGAGGGCGGGGAGCCATACACCCCCTTAGAAGATGAGATGAGCCCTCCCCTTGTCCTGGGGGCCAGAAATCATGCCTTAACCATATATGGGCTCTATCTCACAGAACCGTACAGGTCAGGGCAGATTTATTAACATTTTCAGGTCTGTCTTGATTTACCCAGCGCCCTGATACCAGACATGAGGGGTGGGACCCCTGTGGTATCATCAGGGCATTTTCAAACTGCCTAACTGGCAGTCCTTACCTCAGAATGTTCTGAAACTTCCTCAGAACCAGCACCGGGGCTCATGCTACACTTCCCCCACGTTTGGCGAAGCTGCCATCTCAGGAACCCCAGAAATATGACAGATCTGGGAAGTTATGGATTATGCTATGAGACTCAGGTTTATTCAGGATGTGTTCTAGCTGCTAACAGCTGACTTCCCTTTGATCTTTACCAGTGAGCAAGGTGTCAAGACCTCCCGGAGATTTGTAGCCTGCCTGGCTGCACATAGGCATCCTGATCACCCTTTGGTTAATTAACATCTACATGAGATCAGCTAGGTGTCACCTTATACCTGATGGATGGGCCATCAGCACAGCTTGAAGCCAGGGACTCTCCGGGGCAGATTAGGCTCAGGCTCATTAGCATATCAAAAGAGCCATCCAGCCTTTAGGATGGTGCTCTCTCTCTCTCTGCTAAGAAAAGGACTTCAGCTGCCCCTACACACTCAACCCAGATTGTATCGATTTGAAGCGCAATCGATGCAGGGAATCGAGTGCGATCGCTTTTTCTTCACGGGCGGTTACAGGACGCGCCTGCGGCCCCGCAACCGTCCGTGACAGCCCTCCCTGGGGAGAAGGCAGATAGACATGCATCAGCAAGATGTGTGTCGTTGCCGCTAACCTGCGATATCTGATCTAGTTCCCCGTTGCAACGGGATAGCCCGTCGGCGTTCTGGTGTCGGCTGCCTGCCTTGTGTTGAATTGTGAAGTCATACTGCTGTAATGACAGGCTCCAACGTAAGAGCTTGCCATTGGTCCCAGCAGTGCGGTTCAGCCAACTCAGGGGATTATGGTCGGTAATGATCGTGAAGGAGCGGCCGTACAGATACGATTGTAGTTTCTGTAGGGCCCACACGATCGCTAGGCACTCAGTGGTGGAGTAGGCTACCTCTCGGGGCAGGAGCTTCCGGCTCAGGTAGAGGATAGGGTGTTCATCTCCTTTTCCATCCACTTGCGAGTGCCTGCTTCAAGGCTTGGAAGGCGTTCTCGCAAGCGGGGGTCCAGCTAACAACCTTGGGGTGTTTCTTGCTAGTGGCATCGGTCAGGGGTTTCGCTAAGGTACTATAGGCTGGAACAAATTTCCTATAGTAGCCGGCGGTCCCCAGGAACGCCTGGACCTGCTTTTTCGTGATAGGCCGAGGCCATGCCAGGATGGCGTCAACCTTTCCCGTGTCAGGTTTCAGGGTGTTACCCCCCACCCGGTGACCTAAGTACTGCACCTCGGTCATGCCAATCTGACACTTACTCGGCTTAACTGTCAGATTGGCTGCGGCCAGCCTCTCTAGTACCTGGGACAGGTGTTTGAGGTGTTCCTCCCAGGTGGGGCTGAACACCGCAATGTCATCCAAGTACGCTACAGCGAACCCTTGCAGTCCCTCCAGCAGGTCGTTTACGGCCCGCTGAAACGTGGCAGGAGCGTTCTTCATCCCGAAGGGCATCATCGTGAACTCGAAGAGGCCAAAAGGGGTGATGAAGGCCGACTTCTGCCTCGCGTCAGGTGCAAGTGGTATCTGCCAGTACCCCCGGCTCAGATCCATGATTGATAGGTACCTGGCGGACTCCAGCGTATCCAACAACTCATCGATGCGAGGCATGGGGTAGGCGTCTGTAGTGGTGATGGCGTTCAACTTCCTGTAGTCCACGCAGAACCGAGTTGTCTGGTCCTTCTTGGGGACCAGGACAACAGGGGCTGCCCAGGCACTACAGGACTTTTGAACCACCCCTAGCTCCAGCATCTCCCTCACCTCTTTCTGCATGTCCACTTGCACCTCTGGGGAGACGCGGTAAGCGGATTGCCTGATGGGGGGATGGGTGCCCGTATCTACCCTATGCACTGCCAGACTGGTCCGCCCGGGGCACAGGAGAAGGTGTGCTGGTACGGACCCAGCACCTCCTGCAACTGCTCTTGCTGGGACGAGGAGAGTTGTGGATTGACGCTTAGGTCGCTGTCCACATCTCGTATGTCAGCCAGCAGGTCTAACAGGGGGTCTGCCTCTCCTTGCTCTAACCGACTGCACACTGGCAGCACATACTTGGTCCTGTCATGGTGGGCCTTCAGCATGTTGACATGAAAGCTTTTCTGTTTCCTGCCTCCCATGTTCACCAGGTATGTCAGAGGGTTTAACCGTTGCACTATAGTGTAGGGTCCCTCCCAGGCCGCTTGCAGCTTGTTCTGCCTCACTGGAAGAAGGGCATACACTTTGTCACCTACTTCAAATGACCTCTCTCCAGCAGTGCGGTCATACCAGAGTTTTTGTTTGGCCTGAGCCTGGGCCATGTTTTCCGTTACCATTTCTGTGAGGGACTCCATCTTGTCCCTGAACTTGAGGACATAATCAACTACAGAGACATCTGTGGGGCCCCCCTTGCCCTCCCACGTCTCCCGCATCAATTGTAGGGGTCCTCGGACATTCCTACCATACAGGAGCTCGAACGGGGAGAACCCGGTAGATTCCTGCGGCACCTCCCGGTATGCAAACAACAGATGAGGCAGGTATCGTTCCCAGTCCCCACCTTGCGACTCAACAAACGTGGTCAGCATTTGCTTCAGCGACCCGTTGAACCTTTCACACAGTCCATTGGTCTGCGGGTGGTAGGGACTGGAGACAATGTGCGTCATCTGTATCTTTTTGCACAGGGCCTCCATGAGTCCGGACATAAACTGGGTTCCCTGATCGGAGAGCATCTCCGCAGGGAACCCGACTCGGGAGAAAATGTTAAGTAGCGCGTCGGCTACCTTGTCCGCTCTCAGGGAGGAAAGTGCCATGGCCTCAGGATAGCGGGTGGCGTAATCCACCACCGTCAGGATGTACCTTTTGCCACTGCTGCTGGGAGTGGGCAACGGTCCAATTATGTCGACTGCCACTCTGTGAAAGGGCTCACCTATGATTGGCAGTGGACACAAGGGAGCTTTGCGGGGATTCCCAGCCCTTTTTACCTTTTGGCAAATGGTACATGAGCGGCAGTAGTTCGTCACATCTATCCGCATTTGAGGCCAGTAGAAATGTCCCCGGATACGATCAAGGGTCCTGTGGATCCCCAAGTGCCCGGCCAGGGGAATGTCATGTGCGGACTTCAGCACATGCCCCCGGAAGGCACTAGGTACCACAAGCAACTTGGTACCCATCCCCATTTCACCTTCGGTGGGGTGTACAGGCTCACTGTACAACTTCCCACCTTCCCAGTATACCTTGAACGTAGCCTCGTCTGTGAGGGGCTCAGAAGCCTGTTTTCTGAGGTCCTCGAGGTTAGGGTCAGTCTGGAGTGCTTGCACAAATGCAGCACTCTCACTCTCAGCCAGCTGGCCTGTGGCGTATGAGGTTAGTGGCTGAAGGGTACCATCCCTGTGGTCAGAGGAGGGGGAGGAGGCCGGAACCTCCTCTACCTGTTCTGAGCTCAGGGTCTGAACAGTATGGCTGCGTGTTACCGCTAGCACAGGTATCCCTTCAGAATGGCACATATTGGCATTACCTACATCATTGTCACAAGCATTAATAACAGTAACAGGAACATTTTCATCACAGTTTGTACATCAAACACAGGTACCCGTGAACTGGGCACGTTCAACCCACCTCGCCCCTGTTCTTGCCCCTGGGTGCAAAGTACCTGGGTGTGGGCAGAGAGTCCGTCTCCGTCCTGGCATTCCACAGGGCTTGGGGGAAGTGAGAAAGAGTGCCCCCCACTCCAGTGAGGGTGAGGTACTGGTCAGGAATGATGGCCTCTGCGGGGACAAGGTGTGCACGCACCAGAGTGACATCTGCTCCGGTGTCATGGAAACCAGTGACAAGCTGGTCATTCACCGTAACCAGCTGGTGATTGCTTGTGATGGGGGAGTTCCCTGCCCCCTTAGCAAACATCAGGTTGGATGCGGCTCCTGGTTGGGGTACACTGGCGGGGGGTGTCTGCCGCGGGCGAGGTGTGGGTGGTCCAGGGGCTGGGGTGGTCTGCCTCCGCTCCGGACAGGTGAACTTCATGTGTCCCGTCTTGTGGCAGTAGTGACAGGTGACCTCTCCAGGGGCTGCAGACCTGGGTGCAGCAGCTGTGCTGGGTGGCCTCTGTGGCTGACGGCTCACAGGGGCAGGAGAGTCTGCCGAGGTATTGGGCTGACCTCCTCTCCAGCTGGATGGGACAGTTCTGCGGGTATCAGCCACCCGGGCAGTTGCAAAAGTCTCAGCAAGGTCTGCAGCGACAGTGGCTGAAGCCGGCCTGCGTTCTAACACAAACTGTCGTACATCAGCAGGGCAAATGTTCAGAAATTGTTCGAGGACTATCAAGTCCTCCAGGATGCCATAAGACCCTTTGGTGAGGCCTAGAGTCCACTGGCGTAGTGTGGTGAGCAAGCTGCTGGCCACATCTCGGTACGAATCAGAAGACTTTTTCTGCCAGGCCCTGAACTTTTTCCGATAGGCTTCTGGCGTCAGCTGGTACTTAGTAATGATAGCGTCTTTTATAGCAGCATAATCATTATCCTTCTCCGCAGGCAATTCTGCGAAGGCATCAAGCGCTTTGTAGCGCAGCAAAGGTGTCAGATGTCTGGCCCACTGGTCTTGGGACAGACGATACTGACGGCATGCTTTTTCAAAAGATCGCAAAAACAAGTCAATGTCTGTGTCTTTTTCAATATTAGCAAATTTAAATTTTGCACTTACGGGTGGTGCAGCTCCTTCAGCAGGGAGGCTGGGCGGTGAACTCCGGCTGGCCTGTTGCACTTTTGCCATGTTTAGCTCATGCTGTCGTTGGCGCTCCCGTTCTCGCTCAGCGGCATCCCTCTCCGCATGGCGTTCAGCAGCAGCAGCAGCAGCTTTGCGTTCTGCAGATTGGCGCTCCCGTTCCTCTCGTGCCTCTCGCTTTTGCTCCGCCATGTACTGCAGGTACTTGTCCAGGTCAGTCTCCATCAGCTTTTGTAATGCCTGCTGCATTACCGGGTCAGCACCCATGGACAGTCCAGTACTGGCCAGTTCCGGGCGAGTACTGTCAGAAACTCTGGGGTTGGGGTCCACACTGACATTCTCCTGCGTAACTGTTGATGCAGGGCCCTCAGGATGCACAACCTCTGTACGGTCAGGAGTCTCAGTCTCTGGTTCCCCTAGACTGTCAGATGGGCTGGTATCCACTTCAGCGGACACTCCCGGCTCCCGCAGTTGCTGGGCATCCCATCTGGACAAGTCTGCTATCAGGTCCCGTTTGTTCTTGCGGAGGATGCCAATGCCCCTCTCTTCGCAAAGATTTTCCAGGTCTGCTAGGCACATGTTCTGGTAGTTCCCGGACATTTCCATGCCAAATAAAATAAAACTTTTGGGGAGGGGTACTGGCTACACAGTCTCTCTGTATATATAAAAAATATATTGCCTTCCAGCTACACCAACGAATTAGTTCGTTTCTTGATAGCGCTAGCGCTATTGTAGATACTTTCAGCACAACACAGATCCCACCGCTGCAACCACTGTCACAGGAGCCCTAGTGGCTGACCGCACTTAGCCTTCTAAACGGTGCCAGCGCACACATCGTGCGAACTCTGGTCGCAGTCAATGCGCAGGAACCGTTAAGAATTAGCCGCAGACAACTCAGAAGGGAGCCTGTGAGACACGGATGATTACAACTTCACCCACTGGTTCAGAGTAAACTGCCACCACCGCGGTTATCATGGGACCGTAGAGCCCACTAACTGACTGACTAATCCTGCGAATAAAACGGTTAAACACACGATATTCTGTCTAGCCAACAACAAACAAACAGTAGCGTATCTTCAGAGACCCGGGATCAGTTCTGTGTGTGCTGATAAGCAGGGTAGCGGACAGTGAATGACTTGGAGAAAGTCGTTTATTCACGCAATATAAATAATTAATATATACAGACAATTATTAAAATCACAATTATTAAGACAGTAATAGCCGGTATAAAAAATAAAAGAAGGGAGAAAAATACTTAGTTCCTGGAAAGATGTCCTTTTTGTGGGAAAACAGAGTTCTGAGTTTCAATCAGAGTTCAGACCAGGTGGATGCCAGCATATCCTCAAGCTGGCATCTGATGAGTTCAAGATGTTTTCAGGGTGGAGGACACTGAGTTTGGCTCCTCTGCCATTCTTATGCCCCTGATTCAGTAGGAGGGAGTGAGGGCGGGGAGCCATACACCCCCTTAGAAGATGAGATGAGCCCTCCCCTTGTCCTGGGGGCCAGAAATCATGCCTTAACCATATATGGGCTCTATCTCACAGAACCGTACAGGTCAGGGCAGATTTATTAACATTTTCAGGTCTGTCTTGATTTACCCAGCGCCCTGATACCAGACATGAGGGGTGGGACCCCTGTGGTATCATCAGGGCATTTTCAAACTGCCTAACTGGCAGTCCTTACCTCAGAATGTTCTGAAACTTCCTCAGAACCAGCACCGGGGCTCATGCTACACTTCCCCCACGTTTGGCGAAGCTGCCATCTCAGGAACCCCAGAAATATGACAGATCTGGGAAGTTATGGATTATGCTATGAGACTCAGGTTTATTCAGGATGTGTTCTAGCTGCTAACAGCTGACTTCCCTTTGATCTTTACCAGTGAGCAAGGTGTCAAGACCTCCCGGAGATTTGTAGCCTGCCTGGCTGCACCTAGGCATCCTGATCACCCTTTGGTTAATTAACATCTACATGAGATCAGCTAGGTGTCACCTTATACCTGATGGATGGGCCATCAGCACAGCTTGAAGCCAGGGACTCTCCGGGGCAGATTAGGCTCAGGTTCATTAGCATATCAAAAGAGCCATCCAGCCTTTAGGATGGTGCTCTCTCTCTCTGCTAAGAAAAGGACTTCAGCTGCCCCTACACACTCAACCCAGATTGTATCGATTTGAAGCGCAATCGATGCAGGGAATCGAGTGCGATCGCTTTTTCTTCACGGGCGGTTACAGGACGCGCCTGCGGCCCCGCAACCGTCCGTGACACATACATATAAGTGAATTGGCAAGGTTTCCGTCTTGAGAAAGCGCCTGTCGCTGTGGAATTATTTGGCAGTTGTTTACTCGTTTTTTTTCCCTAAATTGGCCCTCGGACTATGATGGACATAGGACTATGGTAAGCATTAGATTGTGAGCCCCTCTGAGGGACAGTTAGTAGTGACAGGACTATATATATATATTAAAACATATATAATAATAATAATAATCTGCTAATTGCCATGGTAGTCCCATAACAGAGACAAACGCTCTGTATTTAATTTTGTGAGTAATGAGTCTGAGTAACAGTATGTCCAGATTCCCTTTCCATTTACATTCAGTTAAAGTAACTCCCCCATCTAACCTATCTATTTTCTCTACATGGAAAATGCAAAAAAGATAAATGACTTAGTGGTTGAGGACATATTCAATCGCAATGTATGCAACTGAAAGATTCTCAGACTTGGTAACAGACATGTCTAAGTATATAAACAGAAGAGAGAAAGAACAAGAAGCTCTCCTATAGTGCATTAAAACTTTTAATCAAAATCACGCAATGTCAAATTGCACTTACGTCATCCATGTCTTTAAAAACAGCGTGTTTGTGGCCACCCAACGATTAATCTCCTCTGCCAATGTCTGGCCAGGACTCGCGGCCGCTCCGATGTTTCCACGCAAAACGCGGTGAAACGAGGAGGAGATTGATCGGTGGGTGGACACAAACACGCTGTTTTTAAAGATATGGATGATGTAAGTGCAATTTGACATTGTGTGATTTTGATTAAAAGTTTCAATGCACTATTGTAGCACTTCTTGTTCTTTCTCTTTTCTGTGCATACAAGTACTGGTTCCACCCAGAGAAAAGCGGCTCCATAGTGCACTAACGAAAGGCAATTTAAGTGTACACAGCCATTTAGTTAGATAGTTAGCGCAAGACATTGCTGATCTTCTTATTCTGTTTCTAAGTATATAAACAAGCTGGGTCAATGATGGCTAAGGTCGCATTTAAGGTGGGACAATATGGTCGCACGTTATAAAGTCTTATAACGCAGCTTACCGCACTGCAATGCTAATCCTATGGGCCGTTCACAGTGCAATGTTAAAGTCGCATTAAAAAATGTTGCGTTGTGGTAACTCACTGCTTGCAGTGCGTTACCTCTTAATGTAGACACGTTGCAACTTTAATGTCGCAGTAAAACGCAACATCCCACTGTAAATACAGCTTAAGGCTAGCCTGTAGCAGAATCAGAAGGCAGAAAAAACAACTGGAACAGGAAGATTTGGGTAGATGCAATCTGCAGAGTTAGGAACAAGCCGAGGTCAATGGCAGGCAACCATAAAATGCAGATTCAGAAAAAGACAAAGATCGGGTATGAATCAATAGTAGAGTTAGGAACAACCCTGGTCAGCAACAGTACTCAGGACCACAGGAATAGCCTGTAGGCAATAACTGGACATCTCTAGCTAGACAGCTCTCCTCAGGACATCCTTTTAAAGGACTTCTGGCATCAAAGGAAGATGATACATAGGTATCTATACAAATGATAAATAAATTCAGTGGCACATTACCATCTAGCGCTTTTTCAAGGAACAATTCTAGTGCTGAAAAACTTTCACTTTCAAGGATGGAGGTATAGAGTGAGAGAGAACTCGATCAAAAATCTAAGGAGATTTACCCTAGGACATATAGTGATTTCCGCCATCTTCAGTGCATGCAAATTCTATGCACACTGCAATCAAAAGCAGATCTTCCTTCCACCTAAAGGGACGTGAGTAAAAATGGCACTTGCAATCTTTTGTATGGGCAAAGATTCGTTTGATATACTACAATCTAAGGCAGACAATGCCCGTAGGTCAAAAAGCACACTTAGGTGTGTGGGCGTATGTGCCATGGCATGTAACAGCCTTTCATCAGATCCTTAAGTAATATAATATGATAAGATTGGCCATAAGAAGGCAAGAAGGAGAAAACTGAGTTTGTGCCTGAGCGCCGACAGCCCCACCTACTCCTCTGGACACATGTAATCATACATAAAATCAATCACTTTAATGTATATCATATTAAATAGTCAATACAAAATACAATATCCCCTTATTAATAAAACAAATCCATGAAATGATATAGCTTTCTCCCCATGCATAAGTTCCCATGGCTCCCAGATTGTGATATTATAAGTTAATGTAGCAGAATTTCAACTACAGAAACGCCCATGCTGGGTGTATTGCAAAGATTAATATGTGGTGCCATTCTAAATATTAAGTTAATCACTCTTGCAAAAAATGTACTTCAACTTCAATAGTGATTAGATGACCCTACACATATGCACATACAATACACATATCAGTCACTGAACAAGTGCACATCCCTGAGTTCACAAGAGTGCGCCAATATTGCAGATAGAATAGTAGCCCAAGAATAGTAGCTCTTTGAAGCACTGGAATAGCTCACAAATCACAGCTCAAACAGACAACTAAACTGTCCCAGTTACAGCCACCAAGAGTGCATATGAAGCTGTATGTCCTCAAACTCAGGCAATATTGCAAACAAGCCACCAAATCATAGTGACGTGTTGGGAGCACAATGACCACTTTCAAACTAACCGTTCAAACAAAGTTGTCTGCACTGATCCAGTTGCAGATGGAGGTGGCCAAGCAATGCACTGAATGTAGTTCAAGGAAGATTAGCTCACACACAGTTGGCATAATCAGCACTGTCCCATTCCTCAGATGGATAGCAGTGTTTGTATCCTAGGAGGTCTATGTATGCAGTATACAGGCCCGTTTCTAGGGCCGTGCGGTGCGTGCCGCCGCCCGGGGCGCTGTTGGGAGGGGGGCGCTGTAATGGAGGGGCGGGGAGGGCAGCCCGACCTCTCCCTCCCTCTCCTGGGCCGCCCTCCGTGCTCCCCCCTCAGATGCAGAGCGAGCAGCCAGGAAGCGCTGTTTACAACTCACCTCCCTGGCTCCAAGCGCTGCTCTCTCACCGCCTGTCTCCTCTCTGTATACATGCTGATACACACGCTGCTTTCTGTTTAGCCGGAAGCAGCGTGTGTATCAGCGTGTAGGGAGATAGGAGAAGACCGGCAGCGAGAGAGCAGCGCTTGAAGCCAGGGAGGTGAGTTGTAAACAGCGCTTCCTGACTGTTCGCTCTGCATCTGAGGGGGGAGCACGGAGGGCGGCCCAGGAGAGGGAGGGAGAGGTCGGGCTGCCCTCCCCGTGGCTCCAGCTCCCCCCTCCATTATAGGGGACAGCTACCTATCTAACCTATACTGGGGGACACCTACCTAATGTAACCTATGCTGGGAGGCAGCTACCTAATCTAACCTACGCTGGGGGGCAGCTACCTATCTAACCTATCCTGGGGGGCACCTACCTAATCTAACCTATGCTGGGGGGCACCTACCTAATCTAACCTACGCTGGGGGGCAGCTACCTAATCTAACCTATACTGGGGGGCACTTACCTAATCTAACCTACACTGGGGGGCAGCTACCTAATCTAACCTACACTGGGGGGCAGCTACCTATCTAACCTATACTGGGGGGCACCTACCTAATCTAACCTACACTGGGGGGCAGCTACCTATCTAACCTACACTGGGGGGCAGCTACCTAATCTAACCTATACTGGGGGGCAGCTACCTAACCTATACTGGGGGGCACCTACCTAACCTATACTGGGGGCACCTACCTAACCTATACTGGGGGGGCAGCTACCTAATCTAACCTATACTGGGGGGCACCTACCTATCTAACCTATACTGGGGAGGGGGGGGGGCAGCTACATAATCTAACCTATACTGGGGGCACCTGTCTAATCTAGCCTATACTGGGGGGCAGCTACCTAATCTAACCTATACTGGGGGGCACCTACCTATCTAACCTATACTGAGGGGCACCTACCTATCTAACCTATACTGGGGGGCATCTACCTATCTAACCTATACTGGGGGGGCAGCTGCCTATCTAACCTATACTGGGGGCACTTATCTAACCTGTATTGGGGGCACATACCTACCTAGCTAGCCTATACAGGTGGCAACTATACTGGCTACCTATATTGCAGGCACCTACCTAAATAACCTATACTGGGGTCACCTACCTATCTAACCTATGCTGGGGGCAACTGTTCTGGCTACCTATATTAGAGGCACCCACCTAGCTAACCTGTACTGGGGCACCTACCTATCTAACTTATACCGGGGGCGCCTGCCTATCTAACCTATACTGGGGGCAACTATACTGGCTACCTATACTGGAGGCACCTACCTGGCTAACCTATAGTGGGGGCAACTATACTGGCTCACCTATGCCTGGCTACCTATACTGGGGTACCTATTCTTGGCTACCTATACTGGGGGGACCTATACTAAGTGCAACTAGACCTGGCTAACCTATACTGCGGGCACCCATACCTTGCTCGGGAGGGGGGGCGCAATTTTTACACCCTCGCCCTGGGTGCATTTTAGCCTAGAAACTGCACAGGCAGTATATATCAAGGAAGTAGTGTGACAGCTTAATTAAAATCCATGCAGAGCCTGGTGGAGGAGCAGTGGAGAGGATCAGCATGGTCTACATGTCTTGCCTGCACCAATCTATCATCCTCAGGGCAGTGTGCTGCTGTTGATAACTCGCCATCCGAATGATAACCAGCCATGTCTCTGTGCCACCCCAAAAAAATGAGACAGCATATCTCGCCACTCCCCCAACCCTGCCCCACAGCACACTCACATGCGAATTCTGTAGTAAGATACTTTGGAGAAGGAGCAAAGGGAAGCCAGGAGGAGCCACTGGTGGGGCATACATTTAAAAAGTTGCGCGCTAACAAGATTAATTTCATGTATAAATATTTTTATTAGAAATATTAAAACATAAGTATACAAAGATATAACAAAATATTATAACATTCAAGATCAGTGACATATAAACCGACGATTAAAGCATGCTTAAATGGATGATAAGTGCTATAGACATTACATAAACATGTAACTCTTCAAGATTAGATATTTACATAATTTCAATAATTTATGAAAGACCTCAATAGTCTAATAAGGAAAATGTATGACGCAACGGAACATATTGATAACAATAGAGTAGCATATTGTTAACATAATTTAACTAGAAACATTGCAAATAGCGAAAAATATTGTTAACGTTAAATATGTATAATAATTGTACAATGGAGAATTATATTTAGATTGAGTACCATACTGTTAACATTAAATAACTATAAGAAAAGTTTAAATAATTTGGAAATAATAAATAGCACTTAGTTCTGAAACTAGGAATAGCTTTGATTAGAAATTACCATCAAGATCGTTAGATTTATTAATTTCCATAAAAAGTTTATTCAACGTTTTAAATGGGGAATTATCTCAATGGTATTTAAAGATTTCTACTTAACGGTGATTGACAATAAGTTAATTTGTAGTAAACTGTAAATAACAATAAGCGGAATACAAAATAGTGGCATCACCATGTGCCATTATTCGCAGGCGCCATTTTCCACTATACCCATTGCAATATTATGTTCCCCTATTTCACTATCCCCAGGACCTCCAGGAATTATATTGAAGTGATGGAGGACCACAAAGTTTCCAGAAACAGGAAGCAAGTGGAAAGCCTTTGTCAGGGCCCTCTCTTCTTGTATATCATACTTGATTGTACACTCTACCCAGAGTATTGTTAACTTGTATTATTGGGACTACCACTCCAGTACATGATCTGGCATGGTATTGTGTTGTTTACCTTATTGCTTATTACCTGTATTGGGTTGTCACTCCTGTTATCAATGTCTGTAATTCATGTATTGTACAGCTCTGCATAATATGTTAGCGCTACATGAATCCAATAAATAATAATAAATCCCCCAAATGAGTACACAGACATCAGGAGAAAAAAGCAGAAAGAAAAGATGTGCTATATCACCTCTTCACAACACACACACACACACACATGCAAACGCACACGCACACACACACACACACACTGTATATATACATATATATATATATATGTATGTATATATATATATATATATATATATATATATATATATATATATATATATATATATATATATATACACACACACACATTGGCCCCCTTGCCGTTTTCCACATTTTGTTATAGTACTGCCACAAACATGAATCAATTGTATTGGAATTCCACGTGAAAGACCAATACAAAGTGGTGTACATGTGAGAAGTGGAACAAAAATCATACATGATTCCAAACAGTTTTTAGAAATAAATAACGGCAAAGTGGGGTGTGCGTAATTATTCAGCCCCCTTTGGTCTGAGTGCAGTCAGTTGACCATAGACATTGCCTGATGAGTGCTAATGACTAAATAGAGTGCACCTGTGTAATCTAATGTCAGTTCAACTACAGCTGCTCTGTGACAGCCTCAGAGGTTGTCTAAGAGAATATTGGGAGCAACAACACCATGAAGTCCAAAGAAAGCACCAGACAGGTCAGGGATAAAGTTATTGAGAAATTTAAAGCAGGCTTAGGCTACAAATAGATTTCCAAAGCTTTGAACATCCCATGAAGCACTGTTCAAGCGATCATTCAGAAATGGTAGGAGTATGGCACAGCTGTAAACCTACCAAGACAAGGCCGTTCACCTAAACTCACAGGCCGAACAAGGAGAGCGCTGATCAGAAATGCAGTCAAGAGGCCCATGGTGACGCTGGACGAGCTGCAGAGATCTACAGCTCCGGTGGGGGAATCTGTCCATAGGACAACTATTAGTCATGCACTGCACAAAGTTGTCCTTTATGGAAGAGTGGCAAGAAAAAAGCCATTGCCAACAGAAAAGCATAAGAAGTCCCATTTGCAGTTTGCCACAAGCCATGTGGGGGACACAGCAAACATGTGGAAGAAGGTGCTCTGGTCAGATGAGACCAAAATTGAACTTTTTGGCCAAGATGCAAAACGCTATGTGTGGCGGAAAACTAACACTGCACATCACTCTGAACACACCATCCCCACTGTCAAATATGGTGGTGGCAGCATCATGCTCTGGGGGTGCTTTTCTTTAGCAGGGACAGGAAAGCTGGTCAGAGTTGATGGGAGGATGGATGGAGCCAAATACAGGGCAATTTTGGAAGAAAACCTCTTGGAGTCTGCAAAAGACTTGAGACTGGGGCGGAGGTTCACCTTCCAGCAGGACAACGGCCCTAAACATAAAGCCAGGGCAACAATGGAATGGTTTAAAACAAAACATATCCATGTGTTAGAATGGCCCAGTTAAAGTCCAGATCTAAATCCAATCGAGAATCTGTGGCAAGATCTGTAAACTGCTGTTCACAAACGCTGTCCACCTAATCTGACTGAGCTGGAGCTGTTTTGCAAAGAAGAATGGGCAAGGATTTCAGTCTCTAGCTGTGCAAAGCTGGTAGAGACATACCCTAAAAGACTGGCAGCTGTAATTGCAGCAAAAGGTGGTTCTACAAAGTATTGACTCAGGGGGCTGAATAATTACGCACACCCCACTTTGCAGTTTAAAAAAAAAATGTTTGGAATCATGTATGATTTTCATTCCACTTTTCACGTGTGCACCACTTTGTATTGGTCTTTCACATGGAATTCCAATACAATTGATTCATGTTTGTGGCAGTAGTACGACAAAATGTGGAAAACTTCAAGGGGGCCGAATACTTTTGCAAACCACTGTGTGTATCTATCTATCTATCTATCTATCTATCTGTCTGTCTGTCTGTCTGTCTGTCTGTCTGTCTGTCTGTCTATCTATCAATCTATCTATATATATATATCTATATATAGAGAGAGAGAGATACTTTTTTTAATTCAAGCAAAAACCCAACATAATTTTCCTTATTTGAAATAAGGCTTCAGGTTGGAAGCCAAACATCTGACCTCAACCTTTTTTTTAATAGCCATATTGTATAAATGCTCAAGATTCCACGCACTCTTTACCTTTAATGACTCTAACAAAATGTTTCACATCAATTACATGTGGTTGCTCTGCTTCATAAATGAGAGAAGGTCAAACATGTTAAAACAATTCTTGAAACAAAGTAAAAACTTTAATTACATCTCCGAATTTGGAAAAAAATGTAAGCTACTTATTTACCTTTTTTCTTTTATAATAGTAGTCTTTTGTTTTCTGTGCACAGGAACAACATCTCTAAACTCCATACATTTTATCTTGTTAGTAGCAATTTAGTTGATTGAAATGGAGTATAGTGCATCTTCTTTTTTTTTTATCTTTTGTACTTTGAAAATGTACAGAGATGATTATATAAACCAAGGTTAAAGAGCAAATTAAAGCATACCTTTCTCAAATGTTTAAACACCATTTCACCAAACACAAGATCACAATAACAGCAACAACAAAATAAAAAGTAATGTTTTCTACTACATTTCAGCAAGCTTTCCAATTAGATTTCCCCAAGGGATGCATTTAACTCAGAATGCTATGAATAAGCCCAAGGGTATATAGTACAAAAAGGTACACAACATAAAAAATAAATAACAATATACAAAAAAAAAAAAATAAGGTTCTAATCATTTTCTTAAAAAGTTTGCACAGTTGTGGAGCACATCCTGAAAAAAAGGGATTGCATGGTGTTGAAAAGTCATTTTGCATGTTACAACACATACAGTGAAGCATATACTCTATAGACTTATGCTTACCCCACAACCATTACTGTGCAAGCTGGTTAGTAATACACAAAATGCTGCATGCTATTTAGACGGAAATTGTCAGACCATTAACATCCCAGTTTGAAGGTGCCAATGGAATATAATTGCATCACATTGCAAAGTCATTATATTGTTCATTACACAGCAATGCAAAGGATGTAGTGCGAAAGGGCCTGTACTCTGTGACAAAGTGAAATATGCAATGCAAGCTGATTAGATGGAACTCCAAAGGTGGCCACACACCATTCAATTAAAAGATCCAATTTTTCGCCAATTCGATAATTTTGATTGGTTGTCCCGAAAAATCGAGAGCTTTTCTTTGTTTTCCTGTTTTTTTCTCATTTTTAGAGATTGGACATGTTGGAAAGTTCAGACCAACTTTATCAAGAACTGTATTGTGTGTGATGGATTGTCAATTACTTAATTTACAGTTCCAATCAATTGTTTCTGAGTTTTCAATAATTGTATTTATGATTGGGGAAAAATTTAACATGGGTGTGTGGAACATTGGTCTGATTTTTGAATTGTTACAATCAATCAGGAGAATTGATTGCTATTCTTGAATTAAACAGATATTTAAAAATTCTTATGGTGTGTGGCCACCTTTGTTGCCAGGACTCACAACAATAATCTAACACATTTTCTGAATTATCCCAAAAGCTGGAGCAGCCTTTCATATACAGACCAATATGAGCCAGCACAAAGTATTTTCAGCAAAAGCTCTGACATGATTGAACAAGGGTGTTGGATTTAGTCATTCAAGCTGAAAGGGATTTCATTACATAACAGGGATCTAAAAAGTTGATTGACTACAGAGGTCACAACTTTTCTTTCACTTTGGTTTTATTGCTCAAAGGTGTTATAAAAAATCTCAGTGGCATCCAAAAGTTAAGAAAGTACAAGCATAATTTGTCTGTACAGTGAAAGTCTGATACAATGATTCTAATATGACATATCTCACACGACATAAGTCCTGAAAAAAGAGATCCTTAACTTTGCAAAATAAGCACCTGTTAACTTGTACAATGCTTCAATGAGGTCACAACTTTTCAACATGAATGTGCTTATCTAATCACCCCTTATGGAGATTGCCACTTTAATTCTAGAGATTTCCATCAAATATTTTGCAAAACTGGTGTTTTTTTAAACCCTACACTCAAAACTTTTGCCTGTTTTAAAAGTTGTGGTAAAGGCGTACAAAGACATTTAATGGCTGTTTACTGCTGTTTCTAAAACAGGGATGTTTCTGAACTATTTGGTACCCCAGACAATGCATCTGTGTTGCTCCTCCCCCAATTACCACACCAAACACACTGTATTCTATTAATAAGGTGCAATCAATTATTCAACTTCAAAAATGTGTGATCGCACACTGTAGGCATACTATAGGCCCTGCATACATTTGCAACTCTGCCTTTACCCATATGTTACTGGGCCACAAGCATCCCTTACAGCAAATGATCAAATTACTCCTAAAATTATTTCAGAAAATGTTGAAATTTGACGCATGATATTCACAATTGTTGGGTGCTGCCAAACGTGAAACAGTGAAATTCTGGCATTTATTAACTAATGAATACTTTATTAGGTCATACCATCCCAAACAACTCTTGGGAATCCTATTTCAGCTTTCTCAGCCTTCTCAAATGGATAACCAAGACCTTAAAGCATGTGACTAAGTATTTATTATTGCAAAAGTACTTCATTTAGCCGTAAACCATATTTTGTTTAATTTATTCTAATGTACCTTGGTTGAGTGCTTAAAGAATGACAAACAAAACTGCTAATGGTACGCAAAAGGTAATGCAGTGAAGTGATGCAATGCAGGCATCTAGACGTACGTGCAAAGTTTTAATATTTTCCTTCAGAACCTCTTCATTATGAAATCAACACTTTAACTTTTTTTGTTACAGATCTCTAGTAAACAAATAAATTATCTTGATGTGGCCATATACAAAGACGGGACTACAAAGTTGTTTTCTAAGCCCACAGATCGAAATAGTCTGATAAGAAATGCCAGTTATCGTGAACCGAACTGTAAAGCAGCGACCCCCAGGGGACAATTCCTCAGAGCCAGGAGGATTTCTTCTACAGATCAAGACTATTTAGTAGCGCCTGAAAAACTAAAATCCACGTTTTTGGAGAAAGGGTATGGTAGAGAAACACTTGATGAGATTTGTGAGAGTTGGTCAAATTGACAGAGAGTCTTTATTGTTTCAACAAAGAGGTGATGTACGTACAAAATAATACCATATGTGCTCCAGTACAACAGGCTGTCTAATGACATGAGCAAAGCGGTGAGGAAATACTGGTCAATCTTACAAAATTTTCGGGACTTTGGCAATTTTTTCAAGGAATATCCTGTGTATATGAAGAAGGAGGCGGGTGAGAGCCAGCACTGCTGATAATTTACTTTACTGTGCAATCTTTGTACAAAGTGTAATCAACATTCATGGCTACAAAAGAGGCACATAATGTTGCAGGAGAGGAGGAGAGGAGATATGAATGGTGGGTCTTGCTGTCCCCTGCACCCACCATTCGTATCTCCTCTCCTGCAACGGTATGTGTCTCTCTTTTTGGCTACGAATGTTGATTACACTTTGTATGAAGATTACACAATAAAGTAAATGATCAGCAGTGCCAGCTCTCACCCTCCTCCTTCTTCATCCACTAACTGTGTTGCTAGCCAGAGCATGATGAACTACACTGTTTGCCGGACAACATAATTGCAGCAGTTACCACTTGCTCTCAAAGCTGCAGTGCCAATGCTCTAATCCTTTGTTGTTAAATATCCTGTATTTGCCTACAGAAGTGGTAGGACCAAAGAAGAACAAGTTTGTATGAAATATTTAAGCAAATGCCAAAATATAAGGTTTCATGGAAAAATGAAGAATGGCGTGATTCCTTGCCTGTCTTGCAGCTCTATAATAAACGGGACTATTTGTCACATCCACATACAGGCAATAAAGTTAAAATTAAAGGATATTTTACCTGTGAAACGATGTATGCTGTATACACTTTGAATTGCCCTTGTGGGATGGTATATATGGAAAAGTCAACAAGAGCGGTAAAAACCTGCATACAAGTGCACACAAGGGATATAACAGATTTCGCAAAGGGGGAAAAAGGTCATGATACCCCTGTAGCACGTCACTTTAAAGACTCAGGCCACTCAGCCATACAGTTAAGATGGAGGGTTCTAGATCAGAGAGAGTTCACTTCCTGGTATTGAAGGATATGGTATTACCTCTTGCATGCTCAAGATGGCTAGATAAACACATCACGGTATCCAAAATATAGAGAATGAAAATATCTGGCACTGCACCAAGGTTTCCGCTTTGTCAGTTTAATGTTAGCCATATAAACACAAGACTTCATCAATCCATACAGCACATATATCAGTCTCTGACATACCCTATGTTGGTCCTTGCTGTGGGGCAATGTGGGAGCAACGGCCTACCTGACGACCGTTTTCGCTCAACGACCTTCCTCTGAGACTCCGTGCGCGGTGATGTCCCCATTCAAGGGTGATTTATAATAACGGGCTTCCGCTCCGTGTTACGGGCATGTGACGCCGCTATGCGTCACTTCCTGCTCGTCATATCCGTGCGCATGCGTACTATTGCACGCATGTCAGGCGTACTTCTAAGCAGGAAGTGTATGCGTTCCACGGTGGACTTTCTCTTTCCAAACACATTGGATTATAGAAAACGTCCACTAGATGGTGCTAAAAATACGGAAGAAAGGTCTTGCAAAGTGAATTTACCTGGAACTGTAAGTTTACATTAAAATGACACTTTAATTAATCATTTTAAATGCATAATATATAAGAAAACAGTTAAAAGAAACAGGAAAACTGCATAAAGGCTTTTGTATTTTATTTAATTAACTAATTGTTTACTTTTTATTATTTATTGTTCTATTCTAAATAAGGGTTATGTGTGGGTGCTGCAATATTGGAATTTAACCTTTCTTATATATATATTCTCTATTCCACAATACTCTGGATATTTTTGCATATTTTTAGCACCATACTATATTTTTTTCTCTCACGTTACCCAATTTTAATATACAGAAATTAGATTCTTAAAAACAATATCAAAATATTCCAGAATATATTAACTATCTCACAGGAGTAAATAACTATTCTATGGATCTAAGAAGCATGCCATATCCAAATGGTCATTCAAACCCAAAGCCCCCATTGCATCACTATTTATTATCCATCTACTTTATTTTCTTAATAGGGGCTGTTCTCTGTCTCCTCCTCTATTGGGTGTCAGGAACCGGCCCACGGCACGCCTGCGTATACGGTTCCCGTCTGCGGGTTTGACCAGATCAAGCGGGGAGCAGCCTTATTCGAGCTACAAACACGGCTGTGACCCCTCAAAAGCTCCTTACTGCCACCACTAGCGGTTTGCTAGACACGTCCACTTGGCTGTCGAGTGCTCAGCACGCAATCCGCGTTTTCGTATTCGGGTCAGCTTTGCGCTTTAGGCCGAATACGGGAACGCCATGCACACACACGCACAGTTGCAATCTTACACTGTAGTGAAGCAAAACCACTAACAGTCGTTCTGAACGATACTGTTAGCTACTCTGCTGTCGAGCTACTCGCACTGGCGTTTTCGTACGTTGGGTTAGCTGCGCGCTTTAGGCCAACCTATGACAAACGCCCACACACACAATGCAATTACAATTTCATACGGTAGGTTTGCTCAAACGTACAATTAGGCATGGATTTATACACAGTTGCACTTCAGTCTCTTCTAGGCTATGAGTGTTGGTTTAGTACAGCAGAAGTCAAACTTATTTAAATAACGATTTTAATATTCCAGGAAAACGTGGAAAATGCAGAACTTAATATATACAAAAGATGTACAAAAAAACAAAGTAAAAAAGTTACAAAGATAAAAGTTACAAAAATACACACAAGGATATTTGCATAAAAATAAACGGGGGGGGGGGGGGGGGAAGAGAACGTTAACAGCTTAGGTTAGAACGTTGTTTGACGGGAGGACGCCGTTTGTTCGACCAGGAGTCATGATCATCCCTAGCTATGCGCTACCTCCAGTAGAAGATACCTGAGACTGTCCTGGACCAACTTAAATAGTCCGAAGTGTCACCTGGGGCATTTAATGTCCAGCCCCCAGGAACTAATGCAATTTCCCCGTTTGTGACATCACCGAACGCTTGTCCTAGTCTTCCTGTGATATGTGAACTTTAAAGGGTTCCTGTTTGGATGGGGGGGAACTAGTTTTTAATTACATCCTCAGACATAATTTGATTCCCAGAGATCTAACATCCACATGCGAAAAGTGTATTATAGCACACACAACAAAAGACTTCCTTAACATCCGATTTCCCCAGGTTAAAGGTGACAATTGATTAAGGCTTTCACATTGCAGCAGGATGTCATGTGTAAAGTCCTGGCTCAGGCTGGTGTGATCTGCTTTAAAGCATACTGCAGCCAGTCCAGGTGACAATTGCTTCCAAGCACCATACACCTCTGGGACAGTATTCAGACAACAGGGTCGGACCACCTGTATAGGCTTCAAAGCAACTGTCTGATTAAGTGTTTCCTAATTACCTGTTTTCTGGCTGTCCAGAGGAACTGTATGCTAATGTCCCATCCCCCTGCTTCCAGAGGAATTCAATGCAAATGTAGGTCTATTGACCCACACACACAATCACATGAACAGTCCATGAATCTAGCCTGGCATATCTACACCTTTGACATAATACCCAGCAGATTAGAAAAATGATAGAAATATACTCCTGTATTCCTTACATCATCAGCCTCATAACTAGCTGCTATATTCCTGACACTCCCCCTCTTCCAGATGGCACAGGCAGATGATTCTAATGAATCATCCTGCCAAAGCCTACATTGACGGCCTGGCCGGGTGGGGTAACCCTTTAGCATCCTCAGGAGGGTTCCCCACCTGTCAGTTAGCTCCAAGCTACACGACTGGAAAGCTAGGTCAGGTTACTGCAATGTGTCGTTGCCCTTGGCAACCTGACGTTACCAACCAGGGGAATGCGGGTCAGTGACGACTGTGAATTCGCGACCATAGAGACAGTGCTGCAGCAGGGGACGGGTTCCGACCGTCACTACCCGCACTTTCTCTATAGTGGCAGGAGCTATCTCTCGGTCCCTTTGGGGAACGATTATCTGCCGGTCTGCCTCCTCTACTTCGGACAGCTCCGAGGGAATAACTTCCCAGAACCCTCTCAGCCCGTCCTCCCAGCTGGTGACCTGCTGGCTAGCCCCCTGAGCTCTTCCAGGCTGCTGTCAAATCGAACAGCCCCAGAGAGCTCAGTGCTGCCTGTCACACATTCCAGGAAGGCTGCAGACGGAGAGGCTCCTGGGCCCTCAGGGCCAGGTTCCGAAGTGGATGTTGCTAACCTAGCAACATTTGTCACTTCAGTAGACAGTCCCTCTGCTGTAGACTCGCTAGCGCTGCGGGTTACCACGGCAGCTGAGGGAGCGCCCACATTACACATATCATAAACCACATCACCTTTGGTCTTGAAAACATCTGAAGAGGGAAGATCTGGCCTGGTACCGTCTGCCCCTTCAGTGGGCAGTTCATCTGCTGCAGCCCAGTGAACACTGCTGGTTACTCTGGCAGCTGACGGAGTGTCCACATGACACACAGCATTATGTAGCACAACGCATATGACATCAGCATTATCAGCCCTACATATATTGTCATTTGGGACATCACATAAAACATCAACATTATCTGTATCATTACCCACAGTGCTACTCAGCACTTCACCAATAGCATCAACAGTTCCTGCATCGATCGCATCGATAGTCCGTGTGTCATGAATGACATAATCAGTTTCTCCATTCTCTGTATAAACATGTCCCGCTCCAGGCCTAGGCACTGGAGAATCACTAGGGCTGGCTCCTAGTACACAGTCCGTAGCCCCTGGGGCCTCACCAGCACTCCCCACTTTCCCAGCATTATCAAACAGTACCTTGCAAGAGTCCGGAACTTCTGCTGGGGATGCAGGCTCCACGGGGTTTGGAGTAGGCTCATACCGGGCCACTAACCGTCCCAGGTCAGTACCCAGCAAATGTTGGTGGGGATTTTATCAGTTACCCCAACTTCCTTCATTCCGCTGCTGGCCCCCCAATCCAGGTGGACCAAGGCGGTGGGTATGGCTGGGGCGACACCCCCAACTCCTCTGACAGCAATCATTTTCCCAGGTATGTACTGCTCGGGGTTCACAAGCTGGGGATGTATGAGAGTCACTTCTGCTCCAGTGTCTCTCAGCCCAGTGGCAACTGTACCCCCAACCGTGACAAGCTGCAGATTCTCTGCATAGCCAGTGGCAGTCCTGGTAGCACACAAAGCCGTTGGGACTTCACTGGGGTTTGAGGCCTCACTGGATTTTGGGGCCTCTCTCTTCCTCTCTGGGCAAGTCGTGCTGATATGACCCACCCTGTCACATACAAAGCATTTCCGAGTGTCAGTGGTTGGTTGCCTGAATCCAGGAGACAGCGGTGCTTGCCTCCTCTGGGTTCTGGGTGACACAGGTTTAGCAATTTGTTCTCCCCTCCAGCTGGGCGTAGTAGTCCTCCGGGACTTGGGTGCTCTATTGGCGGTGTAGGAATCGGCCATTTCCGCAGCCTCATCCACTGTCTTTGGTTCTCGATCCAGCACAAACAGCCGGACCTCCACAGGACAGGTGTATAGGAACTGGTCTTTTATCATCAGCTCCTGCAGGGCGTCCAAGGTTTTGACTGACAGTCCTTTTAACCACTGCTGGAAGAAAGTGCGCAGGTTGCAAGCATGATCCAGGTAGCTGTCATTAGGACCTCGCTGCACTGTCCTGAAACGTTTGCGATACACCTCTGGCGTGAGCTGGTATCGCGCAATGATGGCTTTCTTAATTGCCTCAAAGTCTGTTTCTTCCTCCTGGGGGAGACTCACAAACGCCTCCAGGGCCTTGCCTCTCAGCCCTGGTGTGAGGTATCTTGCCCACTGCTCACAGGGCACCCCGTACTGCCGACAAGTCCTTTCAAACCCCTGTAGGAAAGTGTCTATGTCAGAGTCCTTGTCCATAGCGGGGAACTTATCCAGGGGGATTCTGTGGACTCGCTCACCTTCGCGTTCTGCGGGTCCAGCAGACCGGTTCTGCTGCTGAAGTTTAGCCAGCTCCAGCTGGTGTTGCCGTTCAGCACTTTCCCTCTCAGCCTGGTGTCGCTGTGCAGCTTGTTCCCTCTCGGCCTGGAGTCGCTGTGCCGCTTGTTCCCTCTCGGCCTGGAGTCGTTGTGCCGCTTGTTCCCTCTCGGCCTGGAGTCGATGTGCCGCTTGTTCCTTCTCTGCCTATCGGTGCAGTAGGATCAGCTTTAGCCGCAGTTCAGGATCAGCCGAGTTTAGTAGCTGTAGATCAGCTTCCAGAGATGTCATCTCTGTGTTCGGTGGATCATCCAGTACATCGTCTCCATTTGCATTCTGTGGCGGGAGCGATTCCTCCTCTGGCGTGTCGTGAGCTGCATCCGCTGGCGTTGGAGCACGGGCTTGCTCTGCCTCATACTCCTCGAGGGCACGAACCAACTGCTCCTTAGTCTGGCCGTTCGCTGTCTCGATGCCTCTGTGCTCACACAGGTTGAGTAGCATCTCTTTGTTTTGCCTTGCATAGCTGGATGCTTTCTGAGCCATCGTGTTGCAAAATAAAAAGAAAAAAGGGGAGG
Source organism: Hyperolius riggenbachi (assembly GCF_040937935.1). Taxonomy (NCBI): domain Eukaryota; kingdom Metazoa; phylum Chordata; class Amphibia; order Anura; family Hyperoliidae; genus Hyperolius; species Hyperolius riggenbachi. Next base: position 168,981,383 of record NC_090653.1, on the reverse strand, counting down.
GGAGCAAAATGCCAAGTGTGTATCTTTGAGAGAAAAAAAAAAGTATATATATTCTGCACTGAGTAGACTTCTGTAGGCTAGTTGCTTCTAGCAAGCTTCCAGCCTTTAGTACTCAGAATAGTGAACTAAACAGCGTACTAACGTACTAAACGTTCCGACCACTGCCAGCCAATTATGTCAGGAACCGGCCCGCGGCACGCCTGCGTATACGGTTCCCGACTGCGGGTTTGACCAGATCAAGCGGGGAGCAGCCTTATTCGAGCTACAAACACGGCTGTGACCCCTCAACAGCTCCTTACTGCCACCACTAGCGGTTTGCTAGACACGTCCACTCGGCTGTCGAGTGCTCAGCACGCAATCCGCGTTTTCGTATTCGGGTCAGCTTTGTGCTTTAGGCCGAATACGGGAACGCCACGCACACACACGCACAGTTGCAATCTTACACTGTAGTGAAGCAAAACCACTAACAGTCGTTCCGAATGATACTGTTAGCTACTCTACTGTCGAGCTACTCACACTGGCGTTTTCGTACGTTGGGTCAGCTGCGCGCTTTAGGCCAACCTATGACAAACGCCCACACACACAATGCAATTACAATCTCATACGGTAGGGTTGCTCAAACGTACAATTAGGCATGGATTTATACACAGTTGCACTTCAGTCTCTTCTAGGCTATGAGTGTTGGTTTAGTACAGCAGAAGTCAAACTTATTTAAATAACGATTTTAATATTCCAGGAAAACGTGGAACAATGCAGAACTTAATATATACAAAAGATGTACAAAAAAACAAAGAAAAAAGTTACAAAGATAAAAGTTACAAAAATACACACAAGGTTATTTGCGTAAAAATAAACGGGGGAAAAAGAGAACGTTACCAGCTTAGGTTAGAACGTTGTTTGACGGGAGGACGCCGTTTGTTCGACCAGGAGTCATGATCATCCCTAGCTATGCGCTACCTCCAGCAGAAGATACCTGTGATTGTCCTGGACCAACTTAAATAGCCCGAAGTGTCCCCTGGGGCATTTAATGTCCAGCCCCCAGGAACTAATGCAATTTCCCCGTTTGTGACATCACCGAACGCTTGTCCTAGTCTTCCTGTGATATGTGAACTTTAAAGGGTTCCTGTTTGGACGGGGGGAACTAGTTTTTAATTACATCCTCAGACATAATTTGATTCCCAGAGATCTAACATCCACATGCGAAAAGTGTATTATAGCACACACAACAAAAGACTTCCTTAACATCCGATTTCCCCAGGTTAAAGGTGACAATTGATCAAGGCTTTCACATTGCAGCAGGATGTCATGTGTAAAGTCCTGGCTCAGGCTGGTGTGATCTGCTTCAAAGCATACTGCAGCCAGTCCAGGTGACAATTGCTTCCAAGCACCATACACCTCTGGGACAGTATTCAGACATCAGGGTTGGACCACCTGTATAGGCTTCAAAGCAACTGTCTGAATAAGTGTTTCCTAATTACCTGTTTTCTGGCTGTCCAGAGGAACTGTATGCTAATGTCCCATCCCCCTGCTTCCAGAGGAATTCAATGCAATAGTAGGTCTATTGACCCACACACACAATCACATGAACAGTCCATCAATCTAGCCAGGCATATCTACACCTTTGAAATAATACCCAGCAGATTAGAAAAATGATAGAAATATACTCCTGTATTCCTTACATCATCAGTCTCATAACTAGCTGCTATATTCCTGACATTGGGGATGGGTGCTTGTTCTAGACCTGCAAAGGAAAAACATGTTGGGTCCCAATTGTGTTCATTTCTACAATGTTCAATTAGTCTACTGCAACCTCTCCCAGTTCTTACTGATTTTATGTGTTCTTGGATACGTTCTCTCAGTTCCCTTGTTGACATACCAATATAAAATCGGTGACACAGGCACCAAATGATGTAAACTACATATTTTGTCCGGCATGTTATAAAATCTTTAGTTCTATTTTCTATTGGTCTCACTTTCAAATATTTTCCTGGTTGCATTTGGGGACAAAGAGAACACCCTCCACATCGATAATTTCCTTTTTGTTGCATTTTTTCCAACCATATTGGCTCTCTGTGAATTTTAAATTCAGTTGCTGTCAATCTATTGCTCAATGTAGGAGCTCTTTTAAAGGTGACTAGTGGAGGTTGATTATACATTTCTCTTAAAATTGGATCTCTCTAAATAACTTTCAAGTATTCAGTATACTTCGTCTTACTTCTCTATGCATTGGGGTATAGTCAAATGAGAGAGTTAGTCTGGTTTCTTTATTCGGCTTTTTACTTTCCTCTTTCTTTTTATTTCCTATAAGATCTTTTCTATCTACCTCTTTCGCTCTCTCCAAAGCTCTCTCTAGCAATTCCGGCTCATAGCCTCTGTTCTCCAAATTAGATTTCAGATCCAGTCCTTGGTCCAAAAAGTCCTCATTTCGGGTATTATTTGACTTCAGTCTCAAAAATTGTCCATAGGGGAGGTATTTGAATGTATGTTCCGGATGGTAACTATTTTTGTGTAACAAAAGGTTGCCGCTGATTGGTTTTTTGTATCCTTTGGATATAATTCTACCATCTCCTATTACTAACTCCTAAACCAACAAAAAATCTCAGGGTGTCTTCAAACCACATATAAAGTTTTATTAATTCTTCCAATAAATACAGCCATGAACCCCCCCCCCCCCCTATAAAAAGTGACATAAATCGGCCATCTATTCAACATCAGCTGATGTATCACCCATGCACTCATGCATAACTACATACAGTCTGGTGGCCACCACATCAAATTAGAACTGTTTGATCACTGGTCTAGCTTCTGAATATTCACTTTTAAACTTGGATAGCCAGTTATTCAAAGTTCAAAAATTACATGGGTCATGAGTGCACGAAACAGCATTAGGCACGGGAAAGCACTTCTCAGCAGCACTCTATGCCAGTATATGCATCAGTACAAACGGACGGCTGCCACAGTGATAGATTATGCCTCTCTAGTACCGCTTCCACAGTTCAATACAGAGCCCTAAGTCCCAAGTTCAACTGATATCTTAACACACTTAAAGATGCCCCACCGGGGGTCTCACCGCCTCCTGGCTTGCATCCACTTGTGTTTTCTGAACAGTCCAGGGTTCAACGTGTACTGGTGTCATCCACAAAGGCTCTACCATTAGGGCTGCCGCACCAATGTGCGCTGGATAGGTTGCATGTGCGCTGTCAGCGTAGTCACCGCTGCTGAGGTGTCGGACTCTTCCAAGAACATCACTGGCCTTAGTCACGTGACATGTTTTGCTCCTCTCTTGGAGCTTTTTCAAACGCATGTTCTATAATCCAATGTGTTTGGAAAGAGAAAGTCCACCATGGAACGCATACATTTCCTGCTTAGAAGTACGCCTGACATGCGTGCAATAGTACGCATGTGCACGACTATGATGAGCAGGAAGTGACACGTAGCAGCGTCACGTGCCTGGAACACGGGGCGGAAGCCCGTTATTATAAATTACCTGCAAATGGGGACATCACCGCGCATGGAGCCTCAGAGGAAGCTCGTTGAGCGAAACAGTCGTCAGGCAGGCCGCTGCTCCCACATTGCCCCACAGCAAGGACCAACATAGGGTATGTCAGAGACTGATATCAGTCTCTGACATACCCTATGTTGGTCCTTGGTGTGGGGCAATGTGGGAGCAGCGGCCTGCCTGACGTGCTATATGGATTGATGAAGTCTTGTGTTTATATGGCTAACATTAAACTGACAAAGCGGAAACCTTGGTGCAGTGCCAGATATTTTCATTCTCTATATTTTGGAGAATCAGAATTGAGCATTCACCCTAGTCTCTTGCTGTAAGTAGATTATTCATTACTCGGACTAGAGCCGTTTCAGTGCTGTGCCTTTTCCTGAATCCTGACTGAAAGGTATCAAATACGTTGTTATCTGTAAGCCTGGTGTAATGAATAGCAACATGGCAGCGGCGGTGGATGGTGTTACCACCGCACCTGCTTCTGATTCACTGCCTGCCAGTCTTCCTGCAGCTCGGGTGTCTAGCACGCCGAGGACGAGTGTCTCTGCTGCTTGCAGGGGTGCTGGGAGGAATAGTGCTGTGGCAGCGGCGGTGGATGGCGTTTCCACCGCAGCTGCTTCTGATTCTCTGCCTGCCAGTCTTCACGCACCTCGGGCATCTGCTACACCGAGGTCGGGTGTCTCTGCTGCTCACAGGGTTGCATTAGCGCGTGCACGCGCTCACCGTCAGGATCTTTATGCCAGGAGGAGGCGCGTCAGCTGACCGGCTGACGTCATCGGGTACGCTCGCCGCTGCTGATTGGGGGAAGTGCGGTGGGCGTGCCTCAGGGGTCTCCTCCGCTTCTTAAGCACGGCGGATTCAGTGGCAACTTGTCTGCTGTTGCGGATACTTCATGTTTGCGCTCAGACCTTAGATAGATCCGGTGTGCTTTGATCCGGGAGGAAACCGGGGATTTCACACAGTATAGGATTGAATTGATAGCCATAATTATAATCATATATTGTATTATCTGTTATGACTCTTGCTCGTTCTGACTATTCTTACTCTCAGTGATTTTGTACTTCTACCCATCTGATCTGGTTGCCGACTCTGCCTGTTATAACCTTCTTGTCTCTGCTTTCTGACTTTGTACCGTATCTGCCAGTCTGTTGCCAAACTCTGCTAGTCTGACTACTCTACTCTCACCAGAGGGACCTATTCTCTGGTGAGGGGTTTGGTACTGTTAGTGTCCACCAGCTCCTCTGGTGAGGCATTGTCATACTTATCAGTACTATTGTTGCACCAAACACTACACCTGTTACACCATCTGTATTTGTTGTCACGGCAGCTTCTGATATACCAGTATTATAGGTGATTCTGCAGATCACCTTATAATCAGGTATATATCTGCATTATATTTGCTGACACAAATCGTTACACCTGGCTTCTAGCTGGTTGGCGACTGCTTTTTCAATAACCTTTGATAGGAATGGTAAGTTCGCCAAAGGTCTGTAGTTGGCCACAGTCAGGATCCAGTGATGGTTTCTTCAAGAGGGATTTTATGATTGCTTTCTTTAGTACTTCTGGGTACAGCCACTTTGCAAGGAGTTATTTTGTTTATTATGGGTCTGATCAGCTCTGGGCACTGCATTAACGGAACAGTTGGGCCGGGATCCAGGTCGCAGGTAGTGGAACAGAGACTTTGGATGAGAACACCAAATTCTTCTTCACTCAGATTGTCAAAGACTTGCCATGGTCGTACGGCAATAGGCACATGCAAAGTTCTGGGGTCAATTGATGTCGTTGGTATGATGCTGGCATGGATGGCAGGAACTTTGTTTGCAAAGAATTCTTCACATCTTTCCCTGGAGAATGTGGTTGGGGGGTTCAGGCATAATGGATTGCAGAGTGTTTCCACTGTGTGAAAAAGCTGAGCAGCTTTGTTCTTGGCTGTAGATATTTGGTGCGAGATTAATTTTTATTTTTTTCTTGGTTATTGTTTCTTGGTATTATTTGAGGTGATGGAATAGACTGAATTTGTGCTCCTCAGACCCTGATTTACGCCACTGTCTTTCTAGTTTGTACCCTTTATTTTTTTAGCTTCATGATGGTTTTGTCAAACCATTTAGCTTTCTATTTTTTGGTTGCTGATTTGATGCGCCATGGGGTGATATTGTTGAATGTTTCACATACCATGTTGTTGTACTGGGTTACTAGGGTGTTGGGGTCCATTGGACTATGGAGTACATTTGTACAATCCAGGTTGGCAGTTATCCACTTTGATGTTAATTTATTCAAGGGACAGTATCAGATTATTTCCTTAGGGTGCTGCTTGATAGGATGATGTTCAATAGCAAACTGTATTATGTTATGGTCTGACCATATCACTGAAGTTACTGTTATGTTGCCAATGTCCATACCTAGATGGAATAGTAAGTCTAGGGTATGTCCTCCTCTATGGGTGGCAGATTTTACAAATTGTGTGAAGCCTAGTCCACCCATGAGGTTTATTAGTTCATTTTCATCTTGTGATTGAGTGTCATCAGTCCAGACATTGACGTCACCAAGGATGAGCCATCTCAGATAAGACAAAGTCAATGTGGCCAAAGTTCTGAGAATTCCTGTAGGAATGGGTCAGCATCTCAGGGGGACAGTAAATCACTAAAATGTTGATGCCTTTACCAGCTGAGATCTGGGCACCTGTATATTCAAAGCACTTTGTTTGGCCAACATTCAGGGCTCTGAGCTGAAGGCTTGTTTTACCACAGATTGCTACACCCACTCCTCTGCAGTCTCGTCTTCCCTCACTTAGGAACGAGTAATTGTTTGTGATGGTTGCTTCCAGAGAGGAACCCGCATTTGCATCAATCCAAGTTTCCGTTATACATGAAAAATCGCTTGTCTGATCAAGGTCCGCTATAATGGCTGTCTTATTATTTACAGAACGGGCACTGCAGAGCGATGTTGTGACTGATTAAAGCTTAGCAATGGTGATTGGGTTCTCTGCAGGGGTGTTACTGAACCTGTGACTAGGGACATGGCAGCCACTGCTACCTTTGATCTCTAGGTTTCTGTAAGCATAACTAGAGATTACTGGAAAGTTCTTTTCCTTGAATGGGCCTGGGTCCCTGAAGGTGGACAGAGTCCGAGTGTTAGTGAAGTTTCCCTCTCTGCATTTTAATTAAAATCCCTAGAGATTCCAACAGTTTTTTTTCCAATATGAGAAGCATCTCTTGATGGCTGGAGAGACAATAAGAAGCTGGCCTTATATATTATCATTGCTCTTTGAGCAGGAATAGGCTAGTTAAGCTCCTCCTAGAGTGTTGTTGTTTATCATTAGGAGGTAATCAAAGTAGACCACTAGCTCTGTGAATCTGCTGGATCATTATGTGTTGGCAAATATAAGTATAAATAACTGAGATGAAAAGCAGCTTATTCACTGGCACCTGATATCTGCACAGTACTTACAAGTACTTTGTATGCCTCTGCACATATCACACTTTCCTGGCTGGCTCGAGGTATTTAAAGAGAACTTGTGGTGAAAGGGATATGTAGGTTAACATTTAGTTCTGTCCTGCTGTTCCTCTTCTTCCAATATATAGAGCCATAAACCCAGAACAAGCATGTACATCAGGTGCTCTCACCGAATTCTTTCTAGATTATACACATGCTTGTTTCAGGTGTGTGATACCAGAAAGATTGGCAGGACTGCCAGGCAACATACTTTAGGTTTATTTTAACATGACATACAGTTCCTGAAATCATAATCACCTTTGGTGTGTGATGACCATAGCTTATAATAGCTGTATTGCATTGCAGTTTGACAGAGTTTTTCTCATGGTTCATATCTTTCCAGCTATGACATACAAAGGAGAAAGAGCTATAACATGTAGGTCCTACTAGGGATATTGTTAATATGTGAATAACATTTACTTCCACAAAGCTCAAAGCAAACATGTAATATTTTAGCACAGAGCTGCAAACAGAACAAAGTTTAACTTGAGAGAAAAAGTGAATAGAACATGGCCTGAGAAAAGGACTTGAGTGCAAACAATGCTCACTCCTTGTGCCAATACTAGGACCGCTTTAATTTTCCAGCTTAGAAATGTCCTCACCTTCTCAAAGGATATGCGGTAGGCATTTCTGGCTGTATCCCAGGAACATCCATCAAGTGCCTTCCACGGAGTATTAATTTTAGCAGCAAATGCCCTACAGCTCAACCTCAACTGTGACATCAGCCAAAACACTTTATTAAACGCTTGTTCAGTAGACACAACATTCACTGTACAGTTCACTGTAATTCAAACAGATTTTATCCAGATTCATGCCTTAGAGGACTGACAAAGTAACAAGTAGCTCATCGTACATTTAGCGCTATGAAGACATTAAACATTTCATTTAATAATGGTCATACACAATACAGTGTTGTACATGCATTTTTAACCAACTAATGTGATAGATTGGAATGAGATGGCAATTCATTATGAAAAACAATAACTAATAATGTTATATAATAAAAAGACCATATTGTTTTGTCCAATCTGCAGTTATACAATGAGGGCTACCATTTCAAATCTCACTTAGGGCTAGTTCACACTTGCTTTAAAAACGTATCCGTAGCTACGTTTTTTGTCCCGGACAAAAAACTGAGCCACGGATACCAATGTTAAAAATAGGAACAGCACACACTCAAGTTAAAAACGTATCCGCGTGCGATCCGCGGAATACGTTTTTAAACCCGGAACGCAGAGTCCGGACTTGCAGCATTTTTCACGGACCCGTATACACGTACGGGTAGTGAAAATCAATGGAGAAACGGGCCTCCCTCTTCACTGACATTTTGGGACACTGGAAACGGATCAGTTTCCAGTGTCCCTTGGTGAAGGATGGGGCCGCCATGCTGGAGGGAGTAGCAGCCAGGACGGGGGGCTGCGGGCAAAGCGGCGGCCAGGGGGGTCACTTCCTGTGATGCCGCTCACTGACATACAGAGGGCGGCATTGCAGGAAGTGACTCGAGCGGTGTGGGCGGAAGTGCCCGGCTCGCCGAACCTCCTTAGGTACAATTTATTACATTATGGGCGAGCTGGAGGGGGAGCGGGGACGGGGGGCACCCAGGTGAGCAAGGGGGGGGGTGTGACCCCCCTGGCCGCCGCTTTCCCCGCAGCCCCCCGTCCTGGCTGCTAACCCCTTTAGCAAAAAAAAAAAAATGCAAACGGATCCAGAACGTGTGCTGCAAAAAAGGCAGCACGGATCCGTTTGCGTTCCGGTTTTTGAAAATCGGAGCCTGGACAGCGGATGCGTCCCGCACCCGGAGCTAGTGTGGCCCTAGCCTAAGTCCTCTTTCTCCACAGTTTACAATTGCTTTTTGGTAAATTGTCTCTTATATAAAGAAGTGTCTTCTCAGAGTCACACAACTGCTTTCTGGGTTGCCTCAGGTGCCCATTTTACAAACTCTGACCCCTTTCTTGTGGTTATATACAGTAAGAAAGTGGTCAGATACACCAATTAAGATTTTGTAGGGCTTTACTAGATAGCTTGTCATCTCTGGCATTCAGATGCACTCTTTAAACCAGGCATTCTCAACTTTTTAAAGACCATGTCTCCTGCAAAATACATTCAGGGGTTCCTTGAGATCCAAAAATTACTTGCCGAGGTTCCTTGAGATCCAAACAGTATTTGCAGGGTTCCTCCAGGTTAAAAAGGTTGAGAAAGGCTGCTTTAAACCATTTGTATATAATCGCTGAGATCACATGACCATGGTTGGGGCCAGTGATCGGTCATCCTGCACCCAAGCAGGAATAGTCTGGATGGTTTGGCTATCTGTGAACAATCTGAAGCTGTGGGGGTGGGGAAGGTGAGTATCTGGCACAGCTAACACCTTATAGTTTGGTGTTCATGGATGTCAGCATAGGTCAGCTGGGTATAGGCGCCCCCAGTACAAGTTAGCTAGGTATAGGTGCAGCCAGTATAGCTTAGCTAGGTAAAGGTGCTCCCAGTATCGGTTAGCAAGGTATAGGTGCCCCTGGTAAAGGTGCAGCCAGTATAGGTTAGCTAGGTATAGGTGCCTCCAGTATGGGCTAGCTAGATATAATTGCCCCCAGTATAGTTTAACTAGGTATAGGTGCCCCAGTATAGGTTATCTAGGTATAGGTGCCCCCAGTATAAGTTAGCTAGGTATAGGTGCAACCAATATAGGTTAGCTAGGTATAAGAACCCCCGTATAAGTGATGGTTGGGGAGCCGCGACCACAATGGGACACAGCTACAGGGAGGTGGGCCGACTTCTTCTTCCCTCTCCCCAGTGCCCCCGCATGGGCCCCCCGTCTGCTGCAGAGTAAGCGCAGCGGGGAGCAGAAATAACTCACCTACTTCCCGGCTCCAATCGCCGATCACTTCAGCCGGGATCCTCTGTCTGCAGCGCCTGTTACTCTCCCTACTTCCTTCCAATCAGCAAGTAGAGAGAGTAAGCTAAGCGGCGCTGCAGACAAAGAATCACAGCTCAAGTGAACATCACTTGGAGTCGGAAAGAAGGTGAGTTTCTTCTTCTATGAGGCTCCCCACTGCACTTACTCTGCAGCGAAGGGGGAAGCAAGGAGGAGGGGCACCAAGGAAAGGAAAGTAGGGAGAAGTCGCTCCCCCCTCCCCGCGGCTGAGTCCGAGTGTGGCTGCGGCTCCCCCCTCCAACAATGTGCCCCCTCCCTCACTGTGCTCAGGCCAGATACCCACCTTACCACTCCTGGATATGGGGCTGGGCTAACTTAGAAGAAAAAGAGTAAGCTTTCTGCTAAACAAACTTTTTTTCAGGGTGGAACATAATAATAGTGCCATTTTTAAAATGTTGCCCCATTCACGTCAATGCAAATATTTTCTCCATTGGCGCCAAGTGTATAAAAAGGGTGATGCCTAAATATAAAACCACTATATCATTTTAAAGAGGGAACCATGTAAATATAACACTTTATTGCTTGCTATCTTTAACTTTCATTTCCATACCTAATTTATCAATTACAACAACCAATTATTTAACAAATAATCAGTTCTAAAACTGTATAATTGTTTCTAAAACTGTTCCCTATGCTTTCTCAGAAAATAATTGTTTACATTTCAACTTTCTGCACCACAACAAACAACTTCCCCGATTTTCACCTATGTTACAAATTATCACTTTTCAACAAAATTACTTAAACTTACATGTATATATATATTAAAAAGTTTAAAATTTACAGTTTGACTCCTCAATTATCATTATTTTATTCTATGTTAAATAAAACGATAAATAATCATATACTAATTTCTATTACACAAACAAAACGGGATTAAGGTTAGCCGCCCTACCGGGGGTCTTAGGGTTAGGCACCACTGGGGGGATTATGGTTAGGCACCACCAGGGGAGTCTTAGGGTTAGGCACTATCAGGGGGATTAGGCTTAGGCACCACCACCAGGGGGTCTTACAGTTGGGAACCAACAGAGGGGGTTTTAGGATTAGGCACCACCAGGGAAGTCTTAAGTTTGGGAACTACCGTGGGGGGGGGGGGGTCTTAGGGTTAGGCACCACCGGAGTAGGAAAGAAGGTGAGTTTCTTCTTCTATGAGGCTCCCCACTGCGCTTACTCTGCAGCGAAGGGGGAAGCAAGGAGGAGGGGCACCAGGGAAAGGAAAGTTGGATGAAGTGGCCCCCCCTGCCCGTGGCTGAGTCCCAGTGTAGCTGTGGCTCCCCCTCCATCACTGTGCCCCCTCCCTCACTGTGTTCAGGGCAGATACCCACCTTGCCGCCCCTGGAAATGGGGCTGGGCTAACTTAGAAGAAAAAGAGTAAGCTTTCTGCTAAAAAAAACTTTTTTAGGGTAGAACATAATATTGGTGCCATTCTAAAAATTTTGCCCCATTCCCGTTAATGCAAATCTTTTCTCTATTGGCGCCAAGTGTATAAAAAAGGCGATGCCTAAATATATAACCACTATATAATTTTTAAGAGGGAACCACGTAAATATTACACTATATTGCTTGTTATCTTTAACTTTCATTTCCATACCTAATTTATCAATTACAACAACCAATTACGGTATTTAACATAAAATCAGTACTAAAACTGTATAATTATTTCTAGAACTGTTCCCTATGCTTTCTCAGAAAATAATTGTTTACATTTCAACTTTCTGCACCACAACAAGCAACTTCCCCGACTCTCACCTATGTTACAAATTATCATTTTTCAACAAAATTACTTAAACTTATATATATATAAAAGTTTATATTTACAGTTTGACTCCTCAATTATCATTATTTTATGTTAAATAAAACCATAAACAATCATATACTAATTTCTATTACAAAACAAAACAGGATTAAGATCATTACTATCAGGGGGATTATTCTTAGGCACCACCACCAGGGGGGTCTTACAGTTGGGAACCAACAGAGGGGGTCTCAGGGTTAGGCACCACCAGGGGAGTCTTAGGTTCGGGAACTACTGTGGGGGGGGGGGGGTCTTTGGGTTAGGCACCACCAGGGGGGGAGTCAAGGTTAAAGAGGAACTGAACTCTAAACAACAAAATAAAGCAACTGAATCCCCTTTAAAAATCATAGGCAAATAGTTAACAATACATGATCAAAAAAATGTAAATAACATTTATAATTTAAATCATTTGACAAGCCACTCCCCCTGAGACATATGCTGCCGCTGCAGGCTCAGAGAACACTGGGACTTTCCTGATTCCTCCATGATCTCACAAGAGTTCCTATGTATTTACAACCTTATGTCATCAGGGGGCGCCTGGTCCGATGTAAAAAGAATGCTGACAGTAGGGATATTACAGCAAGCAGAGCGAGCAGACAGCAGCGAGCAGGAATGTGAAGAGATGTGAGAGAGATGCAAAGTGTCGGGGGAGGGAAAGAACTGAGTAGACGAGCTGGAGGGAGGATAGAGACTCAGAGAGGAGTGGAGAGTGAGAGAGGGAAACTGTCAGTGCAGAAAAGTGAAGGGACATAAAGCAGAGTGGAGACAGACCAGTACGAGAGCACGGATGAGACCCTCCTCCACTTGAACAGCAGATAGCCCAGCTGAAATAGGGAGAGAGAACACAGCATAGAGACAGGCAGAGACAGCATTACAAGAAGCCCAGCAGGCATGAGAGCCAAGCAGAGAGCGAACACAGCATAGAGACAGGCAGAGACAGCATTACAAGAAGCCCAGCAGGCATGAGAGCCAAGCAGAGAGAGAACACAGCATAGAGACAGGCAGAGACAGCATTACAAGAAGCCCAGCAGGCATGAGAGCCAAGCAGAGAGCGAACACAGCATAGAGACAGGCAGAGACAGCATTACAAGAAGCCCAGCAGGCATGAGAGCCAAGCAGAGAGAGAACACAGCATAGAGACAGGCAGAGACAGCATTACAAGAAGCCCAGCAGGCATGAGAGCCAAGCAGAGAGAGAACACAGCATAGAGACAGGCAGAGACAGCATTACAAGAAGCCCAGCAGGCATGAGAGCCAAGCAGAGAGAGAACACAGCATAGAGACAGGCAGAGACAGTTATACAAGAAGCCCAGCAGGCATGAGAGCCAAGCAGAGAGCGAACACAGCATAGAGACAGGCAGAGACAGCATTACAAGAAGCACAGCAGGCATGAGAGCCAAGCAGAGAGAGGGTAAAAGTGAGTCCAGCAGGGGGTAATGAACTGCTTTGGTTACATATATTTTTTTCCCGATCCCGTCTTTTCGGCTGGCTTCAGAAGGGCCGGCTAGCCACCGCGGCTTCATGCCCCCCTACGGGGACGAGAAACGCCAATGCGACGGGAAGCAGACTATCGCCGTACGGCCGCCCCCAGACGAGACGTCAAAGGACGACGCTGATTGCCGGCCGCCCCAACGTCGCCTGCCGTCCGTGTAAACCAGCCCTAAGGGTAATGAGGGCTGTGAACTGTGCCTGAGCTGTGCTGTGATAATGTGTAAAGGTGGCCATACACTTATAGATTTGCAGCAGATTCGACCATCAGATAGATTTCTGGCAGATGCCTGTCAAGTCCAATCTGACAGGAACTTATCTGATGTGTGCTGCACACTAGGAACAGATTTCCAATAGATTTCAGAATGAAATGTGTCTCTTTGTGTATTGTGTAGTGCATGTATTTGTTTTTGGGATGTGGAAGGAAACCAGAGTCCCCGGAGGAAACCCACAGACACAGGGAGAACATACAAACTCCATGCAGATAGAGCCCTGGCTAGGATTTGAAGCGGGGACCCAGCACTGCAAGATGAGAGCGCTAACCAATACACCTCCATGCTGCCCCAAATCTTGGCTTATAAATCCTGGCTTACAGATCTTATGGAGTTGTTTTTTGTTGTAATATGTGGTGGTCGTTGGTGAATTTCTAATACATTGTGTGGGAAATAACTTGCATTTCATAACTGATTTAGATATGTGCATTGTGTACAGCTGGCCATACATCTGGAAACTTGGCAGTCAATCGACCAGTTGATTCCATTATTATAATTGGATGGAGATTGGTACCACCAAGAGCATGTCCAATTGACGATGCAACCAATTTTGTGTTGTTTGTATGGACCAGGTATCCTGGAAGATGTAGGGCACACAAGCTCAATCTGGTGCGCAGCAGAAATGTAGTGGGATATTGTGATGACAAACATGACGGAACCCCCGGGGATGGCCCCCCTCCTCTAGTGTAAAATGTGCCCAGTGCGGTGTACTGACAGTAGAGTAACTGCAGAGGACAGACAAAATACAGAGCAGAAAAATGACAGGCTGGAAAACACAGGCAGACATTCATACACAGGCGCAGCCAGATGACAACACTGTAACTGTACACTATCACTAATTTGCATACTGATTAGAGAAAGGAGCTGCTTGAGGAAGGAGGGGCTGGAGGAAGTAGAATTCAGCTGAATGGCACTGTAAACTTGCCAACCAACATATGGCTTCACACTGTTCTAGAATGCAGTAACAGAAATAAGGACACCTGACAGATGTATTACAGCAAACATATATTTTTATTTATTAAAGCAGTATTATGCAACACATCAGATTAGTTTTACATTATCAAAATTTAAGGTCAGTTCCCCTTTAAGCACCACCACCAGGGGGGTCTTAGATTTAGTCACCACCAGGGGGGTTAAAGAGGAACTATAGCGAAAAGGGCAAAAAAAAAAAAATCAATACATTGCAAAGTGGGAAGTAAAAAAAATAGACGAGAGATCAAGGAATGATTGATAATCGCCATGTAATTTGTTCATATTGTTTGATCCACAATCAGCCTGCACGTAATCATTGTTACTACTGGTAGAAATGAAACTAAAACAGACAGCACCAATTGGCATTACCTATAACAACACCCCCTAACAAAATTACAGGCTAGAAGGTTGTTGTTTTTTATTATAGATTTATACATGCACAGATATGAATACAGAGGGAGATACTGGTTGCTTGGCAGTTAGAAACAGCTGTTATTTCCAATGACATGAATGAATTACAATGAAACAAGCCTCAAAGCAAACTGTCAGGACATAGGTGCTGACATCACACTGTGGGAGGGGTTTTACCACACTATCAGCCATACAGACCCTCCTGTTGATCTATTTGAGAGACAGGATGAAGTTCAATCCTTGGTTACAGAAGGCACCAATGGGGGGGGGGGGGGGGGTGTCTTAGGGTTAGGCACCACCGAGGGGGTTAAGGTTAGGCACCAACAGGGGAGGGTTCTGTGTGAGAGTAGGGAAGAGGGTAGGTTATAGTAAAATATTGGTAAGTATTCAACATATTTTACCATATAAATAAAGTAGTACAATGTCGGTAAATTGATTACTTAAAGGAATACTATCGATGTATGCATTTATTTTGAAATGCTGTATGTTGTAGCACACATTAGGGCAAGTACTAGGAGCAATTTGATTCCTCACACAGCTGTTCCTCTCAGCTGTAAAATCCTCCGTCAGTTTTGGCATCAGTGTTGGATACAAAATGTATCTAAATACTGAGGCTCCCAGAGGGCTAGACCATGTCTCTGCACAGGGGAGTTGCTATCAACTCCTCAGTTTATAGTTTAATTATCACCTTGCTGAAATAATCGTATTGATATGGTGGTAAGGGGTTAAAGATTCTAGCAATGGCCTCAATTCACTAAGATCATGCTGGAGATAATAAGGCAAGAGAAAACTTACCTCTACATAAGAGAGAGTTATCTTATCTTCATTCCTTGAGTTACCTCCTCTGTAGTTAAGTTACCTCCTCTGTAGTTATTTTACCTCCTCTGTAGTTAATTTACCTCCTCTGTAGTTATTTTCACACGCAGTTAATAAACAGCCTGTCTTTAACTCTGGAGTTATTTTAAGGATTGAAGAGTTAACTTAAAGACAGAAGTGTTAACTTTAGGTTTGCCTGAGGTAAAATGTTTCCTGAATACTACATGCCTTATCACCATGGTAACAACTCTAGAAGAGTTATTAAAGACAGGAGATAAGCTTAGTGAATTGAGGCCAATGTGTGTTTATTATCTTTGCTTCTCTTGACTGATAAAGATACTAATAATGCTAATTGTAGACAGTGGTCTGCCCCTCTCAGCAGCTTGTAAAGTGGATGCAGCCTGGAGTGAATCACCTCAAGCAGGCAGCCAGTCTGAGTGTAAACACAGACTAGTGTTATAGCTAGTTATATTCCAGCAATATTACAGCTCATTTAGTTACCTGTTACCACCTCTGGTCAGCCTATTTCTCCTCATGTATCCTGCCTGCTGTGAGTGACACAGTGAAATATATTTGTGAGCTGTGTGACAGAGTAACCAAGCAGCTCAGGGTAACCCAAACTACTATGAGCTGTGTGAGAAATGAATTTTTATGCAGGGATAGCGAGAGAGAGACCTGGGTGAATAAATAAAGTGCCCCTAGCACTAGTGGTAATGTATACACTAATATAGAGTATTAAAAAAAAAGTCGTTTCAATCGATAGTATTCCTTTAAGCATTGCACTTTTGTCTAGGTCTTTGCACAGTCCAGTTACTCCAAAAGGCAATATGATTCACGTGATACTTTCTAGTTGCTTTGCATAAACTTGTATTCGCATTTCTATATTTTTGAGCTAATGGTCCATATCTGTGGCTTATTGATATGCATGCTTGTAGATGCATGCAGTTTCCACAACACAAGGTTTTTTTTATCTTAAAAATACCGAGTTGCTTCGCATAAATTTGAATTCACATTTTTTATATTTTTGAGCTAATGGTCCATATCTGTGGTTTATTGATGTGCATGCTTGTAGATGCATGCAGTTTCCACAACACAAGGTTTTTTTTTATCTTAAAAATACAGAGTTGCTTCGCATAAATTTGTATTCGCATTTTTATATTTTTGAGCTAATGGTTCATATCTGTGGTATATTGATTGATATTGATTTGCATGCTTGTATCTGTTGACCGCGATTTTATGGAGCTGTGAATAAATTGTATATTTTTTACTCTGCATTTGAGTATATGTCCACAACCAGAGGGAGGTAAGTCCACCTCGACTTCCCTCTATCATTTTTAGAACATTGTTTTACTCTGCTTGGCACCTCTGTTTGTACATATTACAGCACGATTAAGTCCACCCCTGGTGGAGGGGTTCTTTCCCCATTTTCCTATCTACAGAGAGCGACTTTTATACCTGAGTGGGGTCAGGTACTAATACTCCCCACCTGCCTGTCAAGTGGTTACCTGATGGTAACCCACCTTTGTGAGTATAAGAACCTTTGACATTACATTATATATTGAGCTTACCAGACAATATTGCACTATTGGGCTCTTGGTGTCCTCTGTTTTGTTTTTACAAATGTCGGTAAATTAAACAAAATGTTATCACTTTTACTGGTGCTCATTTTACTAAACGTAAAGATAGAGGTTAGAGTAGGGAATAGTAGAATATCAGTATTCTAAATTATATTTTACGGTATATCCTGGCACCCATTTTACTAAACGATAACTTTAATATAGTTTATATCTGGTGCGCTTTTTAACTGGAATCTTGTGCAAGATGTTGTAAAACACAACGTATATACATTTTACATCAAAAAGAGAAACATAGATTATTCTGCAAACATAAATAAATGTCATTCAGATGCTTTAATTATAACAGAATAACCAAAAGGGGGTCTTCAACAGATGTTTGCTAATTTATGACGGACAGATAAGACCCTTTGTTTACTCAACCACAAGTAGGACTCAGGCTGGCACAAATGTATACTTTGTAGATAGAGGTTTGAACAAACATAGCAATTTGTATACTAGTATGATGTAGATAGTATTTAAAGAGAAAAGGGGAAAAAAATAAATCAATACATTGCAAAGTGAGAAGTTAAAAAATAGAAAATCAGAGAGATCAAAAAATGATTGATAATCACCATGTCATTTGTTCATATTGTTTGATTCACATTAATCCTGCACATAATCATCTTTACTACTGGCAAACATGAGAAAAAAAAACAAACAGACAGCACCAACTGCCACACCCCCTAACAATACAATAGGCTAAAATGTTGTTTTCATAGATATACATATGGACAGAGGGAAATACTGGTTGCTAGGCAGTTGAAAACAGCCGTTATTTCCCACAATTATTATTTAGTATTTATATAGCATTGACATCTTCCACAGCGCTGTACAGAGTGTATTGTCTTGTCCCTAATTGTCCCTTGGAGGAGCTCACAATTGAATCCCTACCATAGTCATATGTCTATGTATGTATTGTGTAGTGTTTGCATCATAGTCTAGAGGCAATTTTAGGGGGAAGCCAATTAACTTATCTGTATAATTTTGGGATGTGGAAGGAAACCAGAGGAAACCCATGCAGACACAGGGAGAACATACCAACATACAAACTCTTTACAGATGTTGACCTGGCTGAGATTCGAACCAGAGACCAATTGCTACAAGGCGAGAGCGCTAACCACTATGCCATCAAGCTGCCCCACAATGCAACAAGGCTACTATAGTGGGATGTCAGGACCTAGCTGCTGACATCACATTGTGTGAGGGGTTTCACCACAATATCAGTGAGGCCTGGAACCCACTAGCGGTTTCCCTAAACGCTCTGCCAATGCAAATGGGTGCTACTGATTCCACTAGAGCAATTGCAATTAACCTCTTGACGACCAGCTAACGCCGATTGGCGTAAATTGGTCGTCTGCAAGTTTCCATGGAAACGGCCGCCCGTTCATGGAGGCTGTCTCCGTGAACAGCCGGAGAGCCGCCGATCGCGGCTCGTCGTCAAAATGTAAACACGCGTGGAAGAAATCCCCGCTGTTTACATCATACGGCGCTGCTGCGCAGCAGCGCCGTAGGGCAGATCGGCGATCCCCGGCCTCTGATTGGCCGGGGATCGCCGTCATTTGATAGGCTGAAGCCTATTCTACAATGCGCAGGACGGATATCCGTCCTGCTCAGCTCAGAGGGGAAGGGAGAGGGAGGGAGAGGGACGGAGCCCTGAAAACGCTGCGGAGGGGGGCTTTGAAGAGCCCCCCCCGCAAAGCGCAGAGAGCCGGCGGCGATCAGACCCCCCCAGCAGGACATCCCCCTAGTGGGGAAAAAAGGGGGTAAGTCTGATCGCCCTGGCTAAAACCTGATCTGTGCTGCGGGCTGGAGAGCCTACGCAGCACAGATCAGCCAGAAAGCCACTGGTCGGCAAGTAGTTAAAGAAATCGCAATCGCAGGCCATGCAGCATTCATTCTAATTAATTCTATAGGAGCAGGGAAATCGCTCCCAAAATTACTTGCAAAACGCTATCACAAATAGCTAGTGATTGCGATAGCGTTTTGCGCATTCTAGTGGGCTCCAGACCTCATGCAGATCCCCCTGATGATTTATTTAAGGTAAATATTTCTCTTGGGTAAAGAGGTAACAGCTACTGATTGGGATGAAGTTCAATCCTTGGTTACAGTTCCTCTTTAACCCCCTTGCCGGTCCAATTCCCGCGGCAAGGGGGCATCACAGCACTTTTTTTTTATTTTATTTTTTTAACCTCCTTGGCGGTATGAAAAATACCGCCAGGAGGGAGCGCAGCAGTTTTTTTAAATTTTTTTTTTTTTTTTTTATCATGTAGCGAGCCGAGGGCTCGCTACATGATAGCCGCTGCTGAGCGGCATCCCCCCGCCCGCTTCGATCGCCTTCGGCGATCTCCGATCAGGAAATCCCGTTCATAGAACGGGATTTCCTGGAGGGCTTCCCCCGTCGCCATGGCGACGGGGCGGGATGACGTCACCGACGTCACTGACGTCGGGACGTCATTGGGAGTCCCGGGCCACCCCTCGGCGCTGCCTGGCACTGATTGGCCAGGCAGCGCTGGGGTCTGGGGGGGGGGGGGGGCCGCGCGCCGCAGCAGATAGCGGCGATCGTGAGCGGGCCGGCGGCGATCAGAGTGCTGGCGCAGCTAGCAAAGTGCTAGCTGCGTCCAGCAAAAAAAAAATGATGAAAATCGGCCCAGCAGGGCCTGAGCGGCAACCTCCGGCGGCTTACCCCGTGTCACACACGGGGTTACCGCCAAGGAGGTTAAATCATGTAGCGAGCCCAGGGCTTGCTACATGATAGCCGCTGAGCAGCGGCATCCCCCCACCCACTCTGATCGCCTCCGCCGATCAGAGTAAGCAGGAAATCCCGTTCAGAACGGGATTTCCTGCTGGGCTTCCCCGGTCACCATGGCGACGGGGTGGGATGACGTCACCGATGTCATGGACGTCAGAGGGAATCCCGATCCACCCCTCAGTGCTGCCTGGCACTGATTGGCCAGGCTGCGCAAGGGGTTTGAAGGGGGGCGGCGGCGCGGCGGGTAGCAGCGAATCGGCGGTGAGCGGCGGCGATCGGAATAAAAAATTATGCAAATCGGCCGAGCGGGGCCTGAGAAATCCTCCTGCGCAGGTTACCCCGAGCTGAGCTCGGGATAACCCGGCAAGGAGGTTAAATTCAACTTATCTTTTCAGACAAAGCAGATATTGTATACATTATGCTTCTAAGATGACTTTTGAACTTGGAATTTTACAATCTCTCCCCATGCCAGCCTGAGTCGTAGTTGCAGTTTAGTGAAAAAAGGGTCTTATCGATCTGTCATAAATTAGCAAGCATCCAAACAAGTCCTTTTGGTTGTTATGTTGTAACTAAGGCATCTGAATGTCATTTATTATGTTTATTTATGTTTGCTGAACAATCTATGTATGTCCTTTTGAGGTAAAATGTAAATAAGCAGTGTGTTCTTTCTTTTTTCTTCTCAGACTCAGCAAGGCAACTAACTTGTCAACTAGTGGCACACCTAAGTTGATCCATGCCATCATCATGGTCTGGAAAATAAGGGTTAATGCTTTATTCTTATTACAGCTACAGCTTTATTTTTACTAAAACTGCAGAGCAAGTATTTATGCACACATATACATGAATTCAGAAAAAGACGTAAAGCTGTGTATTGCCTTATCTTCTTCCTGTCCCCCCTTCACAATACATTTGCGAGTTGTATTAGCCACATGTATAGGGTACAAGGAGGCATCACGATTACCTCACATAGCGAGCTAGATTCTTTTGTTTGCCATTCGTATCAACTGATTTAAAAAAAAACATAACATCATACTCAATCAAACACAAACAATCACATTCAAACAACCACAACACAGAGTTTGCTGTTTCCGTAGCGTTCCTTAAAAGTAGTGTTTTCTAACATCCTGTCAGCATACAAAAACAGTCTGAAGAAGGCTTATTAACCCAAAGCTTACTCTTTCTCTTTTAAATTAACCAATAAATGGTATCAACGTGATTCAAAACTTATTGCATAGTACGCCAAAATCTAAATAAGCCAACAATCACCTTCAAGCATGCTAACGTAGCTTGCACCTGACAAGAGTAGAGAATTGTAAGAGGCACCTGACAACACATTTGTAGCAAGATTGTGATAGGAACTGTTGTACATTTGGATATTCAATTAAATGTTCTATACTGTTCCTTGCTATTAATTTATTTCCCCAGTGCAGCACAAACATGTTAAATGTTCTATGCTATTCCTTGCTATTAATTTATTTCCCCATGCAGCTACAACACAAAAACAAAGCACCAAAAAGCATCGCTGAAATGAAGCAGTTCTTCTGGACAATGGCCTCAATTCACTAAGCTTATCTCCTGTCTTTAATAACTCTTCTAGAGTTGTTACCATGATGATAAGGCATGTAGTATTCAGGAAACATTTTACCTCAGGCAAACCTAAAGTTAACTCTTCTGTCTTTAAGTTAACTCTTCAATCCTTAAAATAACTCCAGAGTTAAAGACAGGCTGTTTATTATCTGCATGTGAAAATAACTACAAAGGAGGTAAATTAACTACAGAGGAGGTAAAATAACTACAGAGGAGGTAACTTAACTACAGAGGAGGTAACTTAAGGAATGAAGAGATAAGATAACTCTCTCTTATGTGGAGGTAAGTTTTCTCTTGCCTTATTATCTCCAGCATGATCTTAGTGAATTGAGGCCATTGTCACTTCAGTGTGAGCCCACTAACTGCACAGCATTGTATCTGGAGCTTACATTTTACATTGTACTCTAATATCGAAAATTTCACTCATAGAAACCATAAAAAATCCTGCATTGAGAAAAGAGTAGGAAGGGAATATCACAAACTTGACTAAAATCACAATTCATCTGAAATGTCAAACTACAAATAACACAGCTGTTAAAAATACTTCTATCCTATTCTGTTCTACAGCGTACCTAATTATACAAAAGAGAAGTCCACTTACATCTACTGTTGGCTAGAGACCCTGAAGAGATTAAGGGACATCTGTAACAAGAGCAACATGGAGGCCATATTTATTTCCTTTAAAACAATACCAGTTGCCTAGCTATACTGCTGGTCCTCTGCTTCTAATACTTTTAGCCATAAACTCTTAAAGAGTAACTGTCAGGCTGCAGAAGCTAATTTAAACCTCTATTCTCCTGTGTTAAACAGTTTAGAAGGAAGCCCAAAAGCAATTAGTGAAGATAAAAATCTCAGTTACCTTTGATGTGTGCTTATCAGCAAGGCTGTTATTCTTAAGAAGACGCAAGCCGCATACCATACTGCAAAGCATTCTGGGGCTCTCCCCTCGGCTGCTAATGAGACGTTACAGCAGCTTGTAATCACGTAGCACTGATAAATCTCGGGCAGAGTACACTGCAGGAGTCAGCTATTGTTCCTAGCCACCTGGCTCATTAATATTCACTGTACACTGTGTTGTTCAAGTAGGAGCTTATCTGTGATCAGGAAGCAGCCAGGACATGACGACACATTTGACAGAAAAACATGGAGCCTGCCATGAGCTGTCAGGAGCATCTATCTCTGCATATACTATATACAAATTCTGTGAAATCCAAACGTGGACAGTGAAATGCATATGTAATGTAAGTACAGCCAATCTTTAGCTACTGATATATGTGTTTATTTTCTCTGAGACCTTATACCTAACAGCTCCTCTTTAATAAGCATGCAGCATATCAGGTGTTTCTGACATTCTGTCAGATCTGACAAGATTAGCCACATGCTTGGTGTGATTTAGACACTACTGCAGCCAAATAGACCAACTGGGCTGCAGGGCAACTGGTATTGTTTAAAAATAAATAAATATGGCAGCCATGCCCTTCTCATTACAGTTGTCCTTTAAGCAATATAGACAGTAATGATTTAAAGAGAACCTGAGATGGGGATTAAAAAGAAGACATACATAACTGGGGCTTCCTCCAGCCCCCTCCAGGCTTATCGCTTCCACGCCATCCTCCTCCACCTTCTCATTGTTTTGCAATTGGCCCCGAAAATTCCTCCGGCACACTCATGAGGCTGGGAGCGTTCTGCGCCTGCACAGTTCTGCGCAGGCACAGAAAACTCCCGGCGCCGGGAGTGTGACGGGGAGCATGCATGGCCAGACTGTGCCTGTGCCGACTGGACATCTTACCAGGGCCATCTGTGGACCAGCGAGGAGGCAGAGGAGGAAGGCGTGGGAGCGATAAGCTTGGAGGGAGATGGAGGAAGCCCCAGGTATGTATATTTTCTTTTTAGTCACCCATCTCAGATACACCTTAAGTAAACTTAAACAGAATTTCTTTGCTATATTATAATTTTTTTTTTTACTATATTGGCTAAGATCAGGGCTGCTTCTCTCATGAAGCAAGGTGAAACATTTGCATTGGGTGCAGATATTTCAAGAGCAGCATGTTTGTACTGTGTGTTTATACTTACAGCATGCAGTCAGAGTAGGAGGAGAAGTGAGAGGAGAGTGAGCGAGGTGAAGAGGTCATTATTGGGGAAAAGCAGCTTGTTTTGCTGTGTGAGGAGTCTGACAGTGAGTGAGGGGGGGGGGAGGCAGGAGAGCAGCAGTGCTTCATTTGACTTGTACAGCAGAAGGGAGGAGGTGACACTGTTGTCCTGACTGAGGAGGAATGGAGTGACTGAGGGTGGGCAGTTTGTTTGTCACAGACTCGCAGCCAGCCAGTCAGTGTGTTATTGTGTTGAGCTGCAGCATGTCATGTCTCAAGTTGTTGCATATACTCGCTTGCTGACTGAGAACATTAAATAAAGCAGATTAAACTGTCAGGTGCTGTGCGATCATTCCAAATGGGGAAAGAGAGGTGTGTGTGTGAGTGAGGGGGCATATCCTCATAAGTTTGCCTCAGGCAGCAAAAAGACTAGAACTGGCCCTGGCTAAGATGATCTGGTAATCCAGATGTTTTGGTTATGCATCGATTGGCTGTACTCATGCTTAGATTCTCAGCTGAGGTGAGCGGTCAGGGAGTTTAGAGTAGCGTGTGTATGCAGTTAGGTCACCATAAGCTATCTGGGTACTTTGTAGAGTATTGTATTAGTGTGAAAGGTCTGCTGGTGTAGCCGCTGACGTCACTGGAGCACAGGAGGCTTCTCAGAACTCATTAGCCAGGCGGAGGACGGGCTCTCAGTACGCACTCTGCTGATGTAAACAATGACACTGACTTCCCTGCTTGCATGTCAGCTGATTAGCTGACACGCTGGAACACTATTGGTTTGTTTTCAATTCTGCTTTCTGTTGATTGGTTAGTCCTAGTATTTGAACCTGTCATCGCCTGTGATAGCATTAGCTTTGGCTTGTTGCTGGTTAGCGCTCATTGTCTGATTGATTCCTGTTGCTGACTATTGCCTTGTATCCTGACCACGCTTAACCTCTGATTGATTCCTGTTGCCGACTATTGCTTTGTATCCTGACCACGCTTAACCTCTGACTGATTCCTGTTGCCGACTATTGCCTTGTACCTTGACTACGCTGTCTTGCCGCCTGGATTGACCTCTGCATGGATATGGATTTGCATGAACTCTGCCTAGATTGACTTTGGCCTGCATTGACTATGCTATCTCTGCAAAGTATCTATCTGGACTCCCTCACCGCCATCAGGAATTCCTGACACTTCTGCTACTTGGCTCACTCGTCTGGATAGCCTCAGCTACTAGGCCTCAGGTGACTATCTTGTATATTCATATCTGCTGTGCCCAGTATTACATTGCCAGGAATATTCAGGTTGGCTGGTGATTAGCTATCTGTCCAACTGTATGTTACATCTACCTGCAGGGTGTATTGTAGTATTGTGTTAAGCAGGAGTTTGCGCAGGTGTTAAGGTCTGGGCTCTCTGTAAGTCATATGAGCATACAGCTTGACCTGTGGTTATTGACCAGACAAGCCTGACATAGTGTTAAGTGATTGTTGATAACTTTTTTTTAACATCCTGCAATTCATTGTCAGAGTCATCTGGTACCGGAGTCGTTGGGGTTTTCAGTGGTGTTCTCTCTCTGTGGATGCTGAGAACACTCTAAACATGTGCTCTTCTCATCTGATAGTCAGTAAGAAATTGCACTTATCCATGGTGTATTATTCTTCTGGTGGGAAAAGGTAGACAGAGATCACAGAGATTGGGTATCATTCATAAAGAGGCTGTCGGTAGTGCGGGAAAACACCGTTCTTCTCCGCAACCGGTAATTAAGACTTCTGGGTGGGCATTCATAAAGAAGTTGCCTGTTGCGATACAAGTGCGGAGGTTTTCTGGAGGAAGCTGGCGGTAGCGTGGCGGAAGACATGCGGAAACATAAAAGCTGCCCGATTCCCTCCGTGCGCTCCTCTGCCTGATGCTGCTTGGGAGGTCCGTCCCATTAATTTACATGTAATCCGCCCGCCTATCGCTACTGTCGAGCAAGCGGTATTTTCCTTTCAGATACCGCTTGCTCTAATGTTTATGAATGGATGTGTTTGTTACTTTTTCTAGATTAATCTAGAAAAACTCCGCACAAGGCTGAAATGTATCGCTCTGCACGGGAATGTCATTTTTTCATGCGGAAAGAGCCTTTATGAATGCTGACTTTGCCGAGTGGTCGGTAAAGTCAGCTGTTTTTAGCATTTCCGCATGCGGAAATGCTTTATGAATGATACCCATAGTGTGTGATTGTGTGTGTGAAAAGGTGGACATAATCACCAAGATTGTGTAGATTGTGTATGCAAAGATGTCTGTTACTTTAACTTTATCCCAACCTAAAGCCCCATGCATATGCTCAACAGTAGTGTTGGGCGAACAGTGTTCGCCACTGTTCGGGTTCTGCAGAACATCACCCTGTTCGGGTGATGTTCGAGTTCCGCCGAACACCTGACGGTGCTCGGCCAAACCGTTCGGCCACATGGCCGAACTAAGAGCGCATGGCCGAACGTTCCCCGAACGTTCGGCTAGCGCTGTGATTGGCCGAACGGGTCACGTGGTTCGGGCCCGAACGCGCTCTGATTGGCCGAACGGTCACGTGGTTCGGGTAAATAAATACCCGAACCACGTCATATCTCCGCCATTTCTCTGTGGGTTTAGCTTTGGGTAGGCAGGCAGGGTAGTTCGCTCTCCAGCCACGCTAGCCAGGGTCCCCCCCAGTCATTGTGTGTCGCTGCTGGGAACAGTAGTACACCGCTCGCTCAGCCACACTATATATATAGCATTGTTTACTGCCACTGTGTACCTCGCTCAGCCACGCTATATATATCTTTGTGTTTTCTGACACTTTGTGTACACGGCTTAGCCTGGCTATATAGCATTGTGTGTACTGCCACTGTGCACCTCGCTCAGCCATGCTATATATAGCATTGTGTTTTCTGACACTCTGTGTACACGGCTTAGCCTGACTATATAGCATTGTGTGTACTGCCACTGTGCACCTCGCTCAGCCACGCTATATATAGCATTGTGTTTACTGCCACTCTGTGTACACCGCTCAGCCAGACTATATACCATTGTTTACTGACACTCTGTGTACACCGCTCAGCCAGACTATATACCATTGTTTACTGACACTCTGTGTACACGGCTCAGCCTGACTATATAGCATTGTGTGTACTGCCACTGTGCACCTCGCTCAGCCACGCTATATATAGCATTGTGTTTTCTGACACTCTGTGTACACGGCTTAGCCTGACTATATAGCATTGTGTGTACTGCCACTGTGCACCTCGCTCAGCCACGCTATATATAGCATTGTGTTTACTGCCACTCTGTGTACACCGCTCAGCCAGACTATATACCATTGTTTACTGACACTCTGTGTACACCGCTCAGCCAGACTATATACCATTGTTTACTGACACTCTGTGTACACGGCTCAGCCTGACTATATAGCATTGTGTGTACTGCCACTGTGCACCTCGCTCAGCCACGCTATAGATAGCATTGTGTTTACTGCCACTCTGTGTACACCGCTCAGCCAGACTATATACCATTGTTTACTGCCACTCTGTGTACACCGCTCAGCCAGACTATATACCATTGTTTACTGACACTCTGTGTACACGGCTCAGCCAGACTATATAGCATTGTGTGTACTGCCACTGTGCACCTCGCTCAGCCACGCTATATATAGCATTGTGTTTTCTGACACTCTGTGTACACGGCTTAGCCTAACTATATAGCATTGTGTGTACTGCCACTGTGCACCTCGCTCAGCCACGCTATATATAGCATTGTGTTTACTGCCACTCTGTGTACACCGCTCAGCCAGACTATATACCATTGTTTACTGACACTTTGTGTACACCGCTCAGCCAGACTATATACCATTGTTTACTGACACTCTGTGTACACGGCTCAGCCTGACTATATAGCATTGTGTGTACTGCCACTGTGTACCTCGCTCAGCTACGCTATATATATCATTGTGTGTACTGCCACTCTGTGTACACCGCTCAGCCAGACTATATAGCATTGTGTGTACTGCCACTCTGTGTACACCGCTCAGCCAGACTATATAGCATTGTGTGTACTGCCACTGTGTACCTCGCTCAGCCACGCTATATATAGCATTGTTTACTGACACTCTGTGTACACGGCTCAGCCAGACTATATAGCATTGTGTGTACTGCCACTCTGTGTACACCGCTCAGCCAGACTATATAGCATTGTGTGTACTGCCACTCTGTGTACACCGCTCAGCCAGACTATATAGCATTGTGTTTACTTCCACTCTGTGTCTGCTGGGCCTGGGAACAGTAGTACACCGCTCACCTGCCACTGTATAGCATTGTGCTCTGTGTCGCTGCTGGGAATAGTGGTACACCGCTCACCCGCCACTGTATAGCATTGTGCTCTGTGTCGCTGCTGGGAATAGTGGTACTGTATAGCATTTCTGTACTGCCACTGTACTGCTGCCAGTCAGCGTGTACTGTAAGGATAAGTGAAATGAGGAAGAAATCCGGTGAAAGAGGAAGGGACAAGGGAAGAGGTGTTTCCCCTGACGGTTCACGTACAGGCCACAGGGGAGCACCCAAGAAAACCCACTCAATACCGCCCATGTTGTCCAGGACAACAACCCTCACAGATCCAAAAGAACAGGACCAGATAATTACTTGGATGACCTCTCAAGCGTCCAGCAGTGGGTTAAGCAGCACCAGCACATCACGCACGAGGTCCGAGTCCTCAGCCAGTTACAAGGAGCCAGTGGGCACAAAGCTGACACAACCGGCAGCGACACCACGCACACAACTGCCAGATAACCAGTCCGATGAATTACCTCAGGACACAATGGGGTATTCGCAGGAGCTATTCCCAGCCCAACAAACTTCCACCTTTCAAAGGTCAATGGAGGAACAGCCAGAAATGTTGTGCCCGGATTCACAACCATTAACTGTGGGAAATGCACCGCGCACTGAAATACAAGGCGAGTCCGAGGAGGACTCGGAAACCCAAATCCCAGAGCAAGTTGGGCAGGAGGGGTTGCAATTGCAGGAGGTCGGCCGACAAGATCTGGAAGACGACGTTGGAGTGAGCTGCGCAGAGGTTGTTCTGGGGAGCTCTACTCCACGGCGGCGGCCCCCCACAATGACATATGACGAGTTTGAGGAGATGGAAGAGGAGGGTATGGACAATGTGGACATAGACCCAGATTTTGTTTCTGAACGAGAACATCGCCGTCGTAGCAGCAGCACAGATGAGTCTGTTGAAGAACCCACTGCTGCACGAGTTCGCCTTGTGCCACAAGGTAGGCGGCGCGCAATTTCAGGCACCACAAGCGTGGAAGTTCAAGTGAGAGGCAAAAGAGGAGCAAACAGAAATCGCCAGCAAGGAGGCAGGTGCTCCAAAGTCTGGGCTTTCTTTGAAGACTGCACTGAGGATGTTACCATGGCGATTTGCAAGGTGTGCAAGACCCGCCTGAGAAGGGGGAAAAGTATTAACAACCTCTCCACCACCAGCATGAGCCGCCACATGCTATCCAAACATCCCACTCTGTGGGCAAACGCGGCAGGACAGGGTACCAGCAACACTGCCTCCCTTGGGTTCACCAGACTCACCACCAGACCCGCCTCAGCAGCAGCAGTAGCCCAGCCATTGCGTGGTTCACAACATTCACAAACATCAGACGACGCTGACACTGTCACTTTCCGGAGTAGTGCTCTTGAGGTCTCCCAGTGTTCATCAAACACAACAACCAACAGCCCTTCCGTGCGCAGCGCTACGGTTCAGTTGTCTGTGTCGGAGATGTTTGAGCGCAAGAGGAAATTGCCAGCAAATGACCCCCGGGCCGTAGCAGTAACAGCCAGCATAGCCAAGCTTCTGGCCTGCGAAATGCTGCCATATCGAGTGGTGGAGACAAACAGCTTCAAGGGCATGATGTCAGTGGCCATCCCACGTTACGTGGTTCCCAGCCGCTACCACTTTGCGCGCTCTGCAGTGCCTGAGTTGCATGAGCACGTGGTCAGCAAAATAACCCGAAGCTTGAAGAATGCCGTTGCCTGCAAGGTTCACCTCACCACTGACACTTGGACGAGTGCATTCGGACAGGGTCGATACATCTCCCTTACCGCGCACTGGGTGAACCTTGTGGAGCCTGGCAGCGATTCCTCACCTGCTACGGCGCGGGTGTTGCCCACGCCGCAAACAGCTGCACCGCCGTCCCTCCCACTGGATAACAACAGCAGCACCTACCTCTCTGACTCCTTCTCCTCCAACGCATCTCAAAGCTGTACCTCATCCGGAAACGCTAACCCAGCAGCAGTAGGATCGTGGAAGCAGTGCAGCACAGCTGTTGGCATGCGTCAGCAAGCGTTGCTGAAGCTGATCTGCCTTGGGGATAAGCAGCACACAGGGGAGGAAATTTGGAAGGGAATAAAGGAACAGACGGATTTGTGGCTGGCACTGCTGGACCTGAAACCGGGCATGGTTGTGTGTGATAATGGGAGTAATCTCATTCGCGCTTTAAGGTTGGCTAAGCTGACACACATCCCTTGCCTGGCGCACGTGATGAACCTAGTAGTTCAGCGGTTCCTGAGGACATACCCAGGCGTGGCCGATCTTCTGTTGAAGGTGCGTCGAGTGGCCAAACATTGTAGAAATTCCAGTACTGCGTGGGGGCACTCGCCAAGATGCAGGAGTGCTTCAATCTCCCCCACCATCGCTTGCTGTGTGATGTCCCTACGCGCTGGAATTCTACGCTGCACATGCTAGCACGCTTTTGTGAGCAGAAGAGTGCAGTGGTCCAGTACATGACGGCGCAGTACCGAGGCGCATCCGGACAGCTGCCAAGCTTCTGTGGATCTGATTGGGCCAACATGTTGGACCTCTGCCAAGTCCTCCAAAATTTTGAGCAATCCACGTTGCTTGTGAGCAGTGACAACTCTTCAGTCAGCATTACCATACCACTGCTGTGTTTACTGAAGAGGTCAATGTTGAAAATCAAGGAAACAGCTGTCATGATGCAACTGGGGGAATCTGAAGGAGAAAACGATCAGCGTGATGGTACCAACATCAGGCCATCCGCCTCAGGGAACGCTGGCCCCAGCAGCTATGACGAAGAAGAGGAGGAGGAACAGCTGGAGTTGGAGCAGGAATTTCATGCCACCACTGACGAGGGCCAGAGCGGTGCACGTTGGACTTCCACAATTCAGCGCGAATGGTCAGCAGAAGCAGACCAGGAGGAAGGTGACGACTATGATGCATCACAACAACTATCACAACGCTCACAAGAGGATGATGAGGATTCTGGTAGGACTCTGGCACACATGGCTCAATTCATGCTAGACTGCATTGAACGCGACCCACGCATTGTGCGCATTCTGGACAACACCAATTACTGGGTTTATACCCTTCTGGATCCACGGTACAAACACAATGTTCCAAAACTGCTTGAAGAAAGAGTCAGACAGGTCAAAATGGAAGAATACCAGCAGGCCCTTGTGGAGACTTTAGAGAGGAGATTGACATCCTCCCCCTCCTCTAGCCAGTTGTACGCCGACAGACTGACTTCCGCAAACCCAGGACGACCAGGAGGGCAGCAAACAACGCAAGCCGCAGCTAGTGCCCAAAAGGGAATGGTATCGGCAGTGTCCTTGGAGTGGGAAAATTTTCTGACACCCATGCAGCAGCAGCCCACTGAACAGCAAGTGTGCAGATCCACCTCCAACACCGATCGCCTGGAGAAGATGGTCAAGGACTACATGTCAGATGACGTAGCTGTGTCGAACAATCCATCTGCACCCTTCAACTATTGGGTAACGAAGCTAGACACCTGGCACGAACTGGCAATGTACGCAATAGAGGTGCTGGCTTGCCCGGCAGCCAGCGTTATGTCGGAACGCTGTTTCAGTGCTGCCGGAGGCATCGTCACAGATCGGCGTATCCGCCTCTCCACAGAAAATGCAGACCGTCTGACTCAAATTAAAATGAATCAATCCTGGATTGGAAATGACTACG
Organism: Hyperolius riggenbachi; assembly: GCF_040937935.1. NCBI lineage: Eukaryota > Metazoa > Chordata > Amphibia > Anura > Hyperoliidae > Hyperolius > Hyperolius riggenbachi. Next base: position 168,949,694 of record NC_090653.1, on the reverse strand, counting down.
CAACACTCCAGGACCCCAACCAAGTAACATGACCAATGAACATCTGGGATGGTGTAGCGTTTCCGGTCCCTGTTTATTGAACCTCTCATCTGTATTACATTTATGACTGCATGGCGGCAAAAAGCATTGCTGCTATATCCGCACGCTTTTTGTCCTCATGCAAGGCCTGGGTTGTTGTGTCTCAAAAAGCATGGCCTTCTCCTCCTGCGCCTGCTCCTGTTCCATCACGTGTGCTGCTGCTGCTGGGTTAGCGTTGCCGGTCCCTGTTTATGGAACCTCTTATCTTTATTACATTTATGACTGCATGGCGGTACAAAGCATGCTATCCGCACGCTTCTTGTCCTCATGCAAGGCCTGGGTTGTTGTGTCTCACAAAGCGTGGCCTTCTCCTCCTGCGCCTCCTCCTGTTCCATCACGTCTGCTGCTGCTGGGTTAGCGTTGCCGCGTGGTCCCTGTTTATTGAACCACTTATCTTTATTACATTTATGACTGCATGGCGGTACAAAGCATGCTATCCGCACGCTTCTTGTCCTCATGCAAGGCCTGGGTTGTTGTGTCTCACAAAGCGTGGCCTTCTCCTCCTGCGCCTCCTCCTGTTCCATCACGTCTGCTGCTGCTGGGTTAGCGTTGCCGCGTGGTCCCTGTTTATTGAACCACTTATCTTTATTACATTTATGACTGCATGGCGGTACCTCATGCAAGGCCTGGGTTGTTGTGTCTCACAAAGCGTGGCCTTCTCCTCCTGCGCCTCCTCCTGTTCCATCATGTCTGCTGCTGCTGGGTTAGCGTTGCCGCGTGGTCCCTGTTTATTGAACCACTTATCTTTATTACATTTATGACTGCATGGCGGTACCTCATGCAAGGCCTGGGTTGTTGTGTCTCACAAAGCGTGGCCTTCTCCTCCTGCGCCTCCCCCTGTTCCATCACGTCTGCTGCTGCTGGGTTAGCGTTGCCGCGTGGTCCCTGTTTATTGAACCACTTATCTTTATTACATTTATGACTGCATGGCGGTACAAAGCATGCTATCCGCACGCTTCTTGTCCTCATGCAAGGCCTGGGTTGTTGTGTCTCACAAAGCGTGGCCTTCTCCTCCTGCGCCTCCTCCTGTTCCATCACGTCTGCTGCTGCTGGGTTAGCGTTGCCGCGTGGTCCCTGTTTATTGAACCACTTATCTTTATTACATTTATGACTGCATGGCGGTACAAAGCATGCTATCCGCACGCTTCTTGTCCTCATGCAAGGCCTGGGTTGTTGTGTCTCACAAAGCGTGGCCTTCTCCTCCTGCGCCACCCTCCTCCTGTTCCATCACGTGTGCTGCTGCTGGGTTAGCGTTACCGGTCCCTTTTCCTGGAACCTCTTATATGTATTACATTTATGACTGCATGCCGACAAAAAGCATGTTACCTGTGCAAAGAAAACAGACATTTCCCGCATTTAAAAGACAGTTTTCCCTTTGAAACTTTAAAATCGATTTTCTCAAAAACTATAAGCTCTTTTTGCTAAATTTTTTTTCCTCTTGTACCCACTCCCAAGGTGCACATACCCTGTAAATTTGGGGTATGTAGCATGTAAGGAGGCTTTACAAAGCACAAAAGTTCGGGTCCCCATTGACTTCCATTGTGTTCGGAGTTCGGCCCGAACCCGAACATCTAGATGTTCGCCCAACACTACTCAACAGCGGTCTTTAATGCAGCACAATTAACAAACAAATTTTGTTGAGAAACAAGTTGAAACAACCAAAAAAGTTGTTTGCTATTGTTCACACAACTGATAAGACTTGAACAGTTGGAGTGAATCAAACTCATCAATCAATCGTCAATACAACAGTTTGAACAATAGCAAACAACTTTTTTTTGGCTGTTTCAACTTGTTTCACAACAAAAGTTGTTTGATAATTGTGCTGCATAAAAGACTGCTGTTGAGCATGTGTATCGGGCTTAACAGGGTGATCTGCTATGCTGCTTATGCTATGACAAACTGTGGTTTCAGTCCCCTGCCCGTACTGAATGTTTGCTCAACTTACAGCTACATTTCTTTCCCTTTTCCTTGCAGCTTCCTTGTGTAGTTTGAAAAATGTAATCTCGGCATAGATGTGGAGCATGACTTGGGTTTTTATCTTGTAATCATAACTGTGCAAACCAGAGAGCTACAACCTAACAGTTGCTACACAGACAAACTGAAGCTGCTTGTGAGAGGCAAGTGTGCAAAACAGATTCTGTTTCAAGTGACAGCTGTCTTCCACTGTTAGAGAACCTGAGCCCACTAACACATTTTTGTCCGCTTTTCAGCAACACATCAATGTTACAGATGCTAAAAAGAGGACAGAACTAGACACAAATGCATTAGTGAGATCATGCCTTAAAGGGAACCAGAGATGAACGTTTCACACAAAATAAACATATCAGTCGATTGCTTGTAAAGAATAAATGCTCTACCTGATAATTTCGCCACTCTGGTGTGCCTTTTTTAGTGTTTTTTATCCATTATTGCTCCAGGAAAAATCCAATATGGCCACCAGCTCATATCCCTTCTGCTTCCAGGTTATGAGTTGTTCTGGATGTGCTGTCTAGGCTATATGAGAAAGGCTGCTGCAGCCTTTCATCTGTGTGCTTTGATTTTGGTATGATGTGCAGCTGCCTGTAGGAAGTGTCTCTCATAGGAATGAAACTGCAGTCATCATCATTATCTATGCAGAGTGCACACAGATCATATTGCAGCCACACTTGTCTGTTTCAGAGCTTCTCTCTCAGCAGAAGCAGCCCCTCCCATATCATCAGAGCTCTCAGTATGCAAAGCTGAGCCAGGAGGGGGCAGGCTTTGGCTTGAAAAGACTCCACAGAAGAGTGACTCAGCTATAATGTTTCCAGGTCAAACCTAGACTGAAGGCTCAGTCGGGGTTTCTTATCACAGCTGTGAACAGCCTAATTAAGCAGATAAGAATGAAACTAAAAGCAGGGTAGGTGTTTACTGTCATGTTCCCACTGATAAATGTAGTAAAATACATGAGGGTGCTTCGTCTCTGGTTCTCTTTAAGTATAAATGATTCACACCTCTCCATGACAATTTTTCAAGTTCAACTCAAAGATCACAGAATAAATGGCCAATGTGCTTCTTTACAACATGCATAGCTACTGGATTCTGAGCTTAGAAGCAAAGCAGCAGTCCAGTATATAACACGGCACTGAAAAGCATATTTTCCCATCAGAACAGATTTTGAGCTCTCAGCACAAAACTGAGCAGATGAAAGATTTATTTTTTAAAGAAGTATCATAGAACTAAATAGAATATTGTTTTCTACAGATGAAACTGGATGAATGTGGAAACTGCTGCAATGCCAGAAAGATGGTTTGATAAGTCTTTCTCCTGGAGTCATTCTCTAGAGAGACGACAGACAGCGCAATTTGTTTGCTCAGGGACATAAAAATTAACTGTGTCTATTGCTATGTGAACCATGAGTAGCTGGATGGGAAGCTGGAATATCAGCAAACTGGACATATTTATGGCTATTTAGTTTCCTGCAGCAACAAAATGCATTAGAGATTCATCTATTACAACAATGTGTATAATTAAATCAAAAACATAAAAATACTTCACACGGGAATGTAGAGGAAAACAGACTAATAACTTATGACAGATAAAAAGAAAAACTAAGAATAAAACATTCATTTTTTTCAACTGCATAGCATTACAAGGTCCATTTAAAGCACAAGTGCAGTCATAACACAGTTCACTTGTCCTTCAGCCTGTATCTCACTGCCACCAACCCTGGGAATCTGTAGTCAGGTCTGTATAAGTATAGCATTGTACAGATATGCATGTAGCATCTCCCATAGCTCTCTATAAAGGTTCATACACACCTACCAACTATCTGTCCAACTATCTGCCAAACTTGTCTGTTAAGCCCCATACAACTTTTGTTGAGAAAAAAGCTGAAACCACTAAACAAGTATTGTGCTATTGTTCAAACAGCTGATAAGACTGATAAGAAGTCAATCCAACTGTTGGATTGAAGTCTTATCAGTCTTATCAGCTTATTGAACAATAGCAGAATACTTTTTTTAGTTGTTCCAACTTGTTTCACAACAAAAGCTGTTTGACAATTGTGCTGCATAAAAGACCACTGTTGAGCGTGTGAATTGGGCTTAACAGACACGTTTGGCAGAAAAATGGACAGATAGTTGGTATGTGTGTATGAACCTTTTCATGGACTTCACCATGGATTCCTTGGAAAAGCAAGGGTTGGACGTTTATGGTGACAGCCAGGTACAAACAGCAGTGGGTGAGCAGACAAAATGGCTGCTACCATACCTTAAAATGGAACTATAGTGAAAATGCCAAAGTGAAAAAGAGATAGAATGACACTTAGTATGCCTGTTCAACCTATTTGTTTAGCCCAACGCAGCAACAGGTGATTTCTGTATTAAGCAGGAGGGAAGCACTTAGACAGTTCTGGTATGCGCCGCAATGTGACTGTCACTATGAATAGTGTAGTTGACAGTACACTCCTATGGATTTCATTTCTCCTCACTTTGATTGACTGGCTCAGTGGCACACAACATACCTCTAAAAGCTACCTCCTCCCCTTCTAAGGCAATGGGCTCAATTCTGGTAGGGGTTTGCGGTAAATATATAACAGTCGGGAAAAAAACGCATTCGTTATTTATTTATTTTTAAATTCTGGTAAATTTTTCCGCATGAGAATGAAATTTCTTAAATTACCAACAGAAGGAGAAAGTGTGCAGTAATCATGTGGACATCGGGTAAATCAATGCAGTATTTTCCCTACTGTTATGCGAGAAGACGTAGGGGGATTTTGGTGACTGCAGCTATCCATGTGTGGACGCTTCCCCACAAATTTTCTGCTACCTCCCGATGCCCACTCTCAATCCCCCCTAGCTCTATTAGATAGATTAGCGCATCCCGACACCCCCTCCCTCCGTCCCGCTACCCTCTCTATCCCCCGCTGCTCTGTGAGATACGAGTACACACCGGCCCCATCCCCCTCCGTCCCGCTACCTCCGGTTACCCCCTCTAAATCCCCTGCTGAGAGATATGAGCGCACCCCCTCCGTTCCGCAACCTTCCCGTTACCTCCTGGCTACCACCCGTTGCCCACTCCGAAAGCCCCGGCACCTCTGTACAAATGAGCAGGACTGGTGGTATTACTCACCGTGGCCCTCTCTCTCTCCAGCGATGATCGCGAAACCCCATCTCCTCCTCTGCTGATCAGCTCCGGGGTGCCATTCACAATACCGGGGGACGCGGCTTAATGACATCATCAAGCGGTGAGTAATACCACCAGTCCTGCTCATTTGTACAGAGGTGCCAGGGCTTTCGGAGGGGGCAACAGGTGGAAGCGGGAGGTAACGGGAAGGTTGGGGAATGGAGGGAGGAGCACTCATATCTCTCAGCAGGGGATTGAGAGGGGGATTGGAAGGTAGTGGGACGGGGTCGGGGAAGAGATTGGCAGCAGATTTAACCACAAATGCAATGAGATTGGCAGCAGATCTCCCCACAAATTTCCCCCCAGCCTCTCATAGGGCTGCGACCCCCCCTCCCGACCCCCAGCTTCTCATAGTGCTGCGACACCCCCTCCCGACCCCCAGCTTCTCATAGTGCTGTGACCCCCAGCCTCTCATAGTGCTGCGATCCCCCTCCCGACCCCCAGCCTCTCATGGTGCTGCAATCCCCCTCCCGACCACAGCCTCTCATGGGGCTTCGACCCCCTCCCGACCCCCAGCCGCTCATGGGGCTACGACCCCCTCCCGACCCCCAGCCTCTCATGGGGCTGCGACCCCCTCCCGACCCCCAGCCTCTCATGGTGCTGCAATCCCCCTCCCGACCCCCAGCCTCTCATGGTGCTGCAATCCCCCTCCCGACCCCCAGCCTCTCATGGGGCTGCGACCCCCTCCCGACCCCCAGCCTCTCATGGTGCTGCAATCCCCCTCCCGACCCCCAGCCTCTCATGGGGCTGCAATCCCCCTCCCGACCCCCAGCCTCTAATGGTGCTGCAATCCCCCTCCCGACCCCCAGCCTCTCATGGGGCTGCAATCCCCCTCCCGACCCCCAGCCTCTCATGGGGCTGCGACCCCCTCCCGACCCCCAGCCTCTCATAGTGCTGCAACCCCCAGCCTTGATGTTGTTATAAGTAAAAGTGCTCAAATCCTCTTCATCTATACCCCCCCCCTCCCGCCGCTGCACCCCGCACAATCACACCGGATCCCCAGTGTCGGTATCGGTGCAACTACTCATCATTATGGCTCTCTCCTGCTATGAATGCGCACCCTCCTCCGTACAGCTCCAGCTGTTTACTGTAATGGGGACGTGGCTTGATGACGTCATCAAGCCACGTCACCGGTACAGTAAACAGCTGGGACTGTACGGAGGAGGGTGCGCGTTCATAGCAGGAGAGAGCCATAACGATGAGTAGTAGCACCAATACAATTTATAGTGCCGCAAGGGGATCCGGTGTGAGTGTGTGTGTGTGTGTGTGGGGGGGGACTGGGGTAGAGATGAGGGTTTGTGCAATTTTACTTATCATAAGAACATAGAGGTGGTGGGAGCACTGTTAGAGGGGGGCGGAGCATTATGAGAGGCTGGGGTCGGGGGGTGGGGTTAAAGCAGTATTAGAGGCGGGGGTCGGAGCACTTACTTTTAGAGGCTGGTGGTTGGGAGGGGGTTTGGAGAACTTACTTTTTGGGCCGGTTTCCAATACAAAGTGATGCAAATGCGGCTACCTAGCCGCATCGCATCACTTCCGCCACCGGCCGCATCACTTCCGCATCTGCCGATGCGGAAGTCAATGGAGGAGATGGGACGCGGCTGCGGGCGTGTGAGAATCTGCAGCATGCTGCAGATTCTTGGATCGCTCCGCACCGCTCCGCACAACATGCACGCAGTGGAAACTCTTCCATTGCTGTGCATGTGTTTCAGGACACCCGCGGTGTGATGCGGCTATGTAGCCGCATCGCACCGCTCCTAGTGGAAATGGGCCCTTAGAGGCTGGGGGTAGGAGCAGTTTTATTTTTAGAGACTGGGGGGGGGGGGGGGTCAGGGGAGCACAGAACAAGCTGAAAAGGCTCCATGTTATGTGACAGATATAATGTACAAAGGAGGATCCGCAAACCAGGATAGGTTGAGGTAAAAGGGCTATGAAGTTTATTCAAGAATCCACAGACAGTACAATAAAATCACAGGATCGACTAACGCGTATCGGGCCTTCCATCTGCCCTTAGTCGTAGTTAAAGTGAACCAGTGCAAGAGGAAGTTTATATGGGACCAGGGGAGAGAAAACTCCACCCCCAGAGACACACAGACCACCTCTTAAAGAGATATACACATCTCAACAAAATACAATATAAAAATACAAAAATACAATAATGACATCATATAAAATTTAAAAAAAATGTAAGAAACACATTACCACTGAGATACTGCGAGGTTGAGTATACACAAAAGAAGGGGAGGGGTAAGCGACAATGACAATTCAGATAGATTGTTAGCAAAATGCAATACAAAAATCAAAGAAGGAAAAAGAGTAGATATCAATAAGTATAAACTAAACTCAGATCCCATCTTTTATTTAGACCCTGAGGTATACAGGTGCCCAATTTATGGATCCAAAATGCTTCACGTTTCAAAAGCAATCTATACATGTCGCCTCCCCTGGCTGGACAAACTACCCGCTCCACCCCCTGAAAAGTGAAAGAAGACAAATCCCCCTCATGTACTGTTTCAAAATGTTTGGAGACAGCTGATTTGCGGAATGTGTTCCAATTGGTACCACAATAGTGTTCTGCTATGCGGGCTCTAAGATGACGAGTGGTGCAACCCACATATTGTGTGCAACATGTCAAACAGGAAATAACGTAAACTGTGTATTTAGTGTTGCAGTTCACATACTGTTTAATAGGAAAACTTGTGTTACGTGCAAAGGAGAAAATTGAGTTACTTCTTTTGTGATGCTGGCAATATTTGCATGTGGAAAACCCACAGGGGTAAGAACCTACTGTGGCCAGCCATGTGGGAGTGCAGGAAGAGGAGGGAGACCGAAAAAGGCTGGGTGAAAGGATGGACCCCAAAGTGCGGGCCCTCCTGGCAGAAAAATGTGACAGATATCACAATTATGTCACAGCACTACATGTCACAGCACTACATTTATCATGTGGTAGAGGTAGGTCTAATTATGTAAGGTAAAAGACATGCAAACACGCACCTTATTTCTCTTCAGAATTCAAGTGTGAGGTATTTCACTTCTAAATACCACACATTTTTAGTAGAAAATTACCACATGAATTACCTTACATGAGGTAAAACTTTACTTAAACTACCAGAATTCAAAAGTTAATTTCCCTCATGAGGTAAACCCAATTCCATGAGGTAATTATTTACTAAACGCTACCAGAATTGAGCCCAATATCTCTTAGAAGCCTTTGCAAGAGTAGAAACTTGCTGTGGCAATTTTTTTAAGGAGTGTGTGGCTAAACATAAAAACCTGTATTTTTTTTTAAACATTTAATCATGCTACTCTATTAATATATATATATATATATATATATATATATATATATATATATATATATATATATATATATATATATATATATATATATATATATATATATATATACAGTGGCTTGCAAAAGTATTCGGCCCCCTTCAAGTTTTCCACATTTTGTCACATTACTGCCACAAACATGAATCAATTTTATTGGAATTCCACATGAAAGACCGATACAAAGTGGTGTACACGTGAGAAGTGGAACGACAATCATACATGATTCCAAGCATTTTTTACAAATAAATAACTGCAAAGTGGGGTGTGCATAATTATTCAGCCCCCTCAGTCAATACTTTGTAGAACCACCTTTTGCTGCAATTACAGCTGCCAGTCTTTTAGGGTATGTCTCTACCAGCTTTGCACATCTAGAGACTGAAATCCTTGTCCATTCTTCTTTGCAAAACAGCTCCAGCTCAGTCAGATTAGATGACAGCGTTTGTGAACAGCAGTTTTCAGATCTTGCCACAGATTCTCGATTGGATTTAAATCTGGACTTTGTCTGGGCCATTCTAACACATGGATATGTTTTGCTTTAAACCATTCCATTGTTGCCCTGGCTTTATGTTTAGGGTTGTTGTCCTGCTGGAAGGTGAATCTCCGCCCCAGTCTCAAGTCTTTTGCAGACTCCAAGAGGTTTTCTTCCAAGATTGCCCTGTATTTGGCTCCATCCATCTTCCCATCAACTCTGACCAGCTTTCCTGTCCCTGCTGAAGAGAAGCACCCCCAGAGCATGATGCTTCACCACCATATTTGACAGTGGAGATGGTGCATTCTGAGTGATGTGCAATGTTAGTTTTCCGCCACACATAGTGTTTTTGCATTTTGGCCAAAGAGTTCCATTTTGGTCTCATCTGACCAGAGCGCCTTCTTCCACATGTTTGCTGTGTCCTCCACATGGCTTGCAGCAAACTGCAAACAAAACTTCTTATGCTTTTCTGTTAACAAAGGCTTTCTTTTTTCCACTCTTCCATAAAGGCCAACTTTGTGCAGTGCACGACTAATAGTTGTCCTATGGAGAAAACAGCAATAGGAGGCGCCCTTGTTGTATAGTCCGCAATTAAGCTTACATATAGCAAATAAGGTATGTTGTAGATCGCCTACCTTAGGAATGGACACTCCACTCGGTAGAATAGATGTAATTGTTTATTGGTGATAAGCACTTAGGACAACGCGTTTCACGGCATGAACCGCTTCATCAGGTCAATATAGTGCTTTAAAAAGAAGATTGGCAACAATAGACGCTTCAGTATACCACAGTAGTATAATACAATTCAAATCCACATTTATAATACAAGTGGGTGTCATATACACACATGTGCACAATTGGTAGAAAAAATCATCAAACTGTTAAAAAATCTGATGATTGATGATTTTTTCTACCAATTGTGCACATGTGTGTATATGACACCCACTTGTATTATAAATGTGTATTTGAATTGTATTATACTACTGTGGTATACTGAAGCGTCTATTGTTGCCAATCTTCTTTTTAAAGCACTATATTGACCTGATGAAGCGGTTCATGCCGCGAAACGCGTTGTCCTAAGTGCTTATCACCAATAAACAATTACATCTATTCTACCGAGTGGAGTGTCCATTCCTAAGGTAGGCGATCTACAACATACCTTATTTGCTATATGTAAGCTTAATTGCGGACTATACAACAAGGGCGCCTCCTATTGCTGTTTTACCCTGAGTGTAACATCCCACATCAGTGTGATTGTTATTTTTTGCCACAAACTTGTGGCAAGAAAGTTTTTTCCGAAGGAGCTGCGACCATCCATCCTAAAGACCGAGTGGGGACGGGCTTTCTCCACATGCTTATTTGAGTGGTTGCCTCTCCAAGCAACCTACACTTGTGAGTAATATCATTTGTATATCTTGACCAGATTGCAAAGATAATACACTATAGGGGCTCCCGGTGTCTCTGTGGTTTTTTCTTTTTTGTCTACATAGTGTCCTATGGAGAGATTCCCCCACCTGAGCTGTAGATCTCTGCAGCTCGTCCAGAGTCACCATGGGCCTCTTGATTGCATTTCTGATCAGTGCTCTCCTTGTTCGGCCTGTGAGTTTAGGTGGACGGCCTTGTCTTGGTAGGTTTACAGTTGTGTCATACTCCTTCCATTTCTGAATGATCGCTTCAACAGTGCTCCGTGGGATGTTCAAGGCTTTGGAATTCTTTTTGTAGCCTAAGCCTGCTTTAAATTTCTCAATAACTTCATCCCTTACCTGTCTGGTGTGTTCTTTAGACTTCATGGTGTTGTTATTATTATTATTATTATTTATTAGATTTATATAGCGCCAACATATTACGCAGCGCTGTACAATAAATAGTGTTGTTGCTCCCAATATTCTCTTAGACAACCTCTGAGGCTGTCACAGAGCAGCTGTATCTGTACTGACATTAGATTACACACAGGTGCACTCTGTTTACTCATTAGCACTCATCAGGCAATGTCTATGGGCAACTGACTGCACTCAGACTAAAGGGGGCTGAATAATTACGCACACCCCACTTTGCAGTTATTTATTTATAAAAAATGTATGGAATCATGTATGTTTTACATTGCACTTCTTACGTGTACACCACTTTGTATTGGTCTTTCACGTGGAATTCCAATAAAATTGATTCATGTTTGTGGCAGTAATATGACAAAATGTGGAAAACTTCAAGGGGGCCAAATACTTTTGCAAGCCACTATATATATATATGTATATATATATATATATATATATATATATATATATATGATTATATATGTCTGTGGACTGTGCTGACAGTGTGGAATTTATTTTTACATGTCTGCTTTAACTTACACTATACTGTATATCAGACCCCAAACCCTACCCCTTTCAAAATAGACAAGCAAACTTACAATGTAAAGTCAATTGTTCTTTAAAGTGCACACAGTGTGATTGGCAGAAACTTCTAGTAGTTGCTGTTTACAGCTATATAGTTCTAAAGAAGAACACTTAGAAAGTCTTGTGTTTACTTGTTCACTGCACCTCAGGCAAGGTACTTGAGGTAGCTTTCTAGTAAGTTTTTTTTCTGTTTATTATTATTATAATATTACATTCATGTGGTCTACTGGTTGCAATGTCACAGATTACAGCAGGCATGAAAAGGTGCAGACACTGAATACTTGTTATTCTGCTTACTTGCTTAGCTAGTGGCATAAAACTCACTTATTTCACAGAGGCTGCCCATACACTGCACACAGATTTGAATCGATTTCAGCATGAAGTCGATTCAAAACCTGTGAAGCCACCACTGCCGCCTGCCTCGCTGCGCTAGGTCACTCCTGCTCCCCCTGCCAGCAGCAGTAATATTACCTGTCTGCCAGCACTAGTCCCTGGGATCCGTTAAGTCTCACTTCTTTCGGCATCCTCCATGTCCTCTTCACTTCCTGTCTCTTTCACTTCTGTGGCAAGCGCAAGCTCAAACAGTAGAGGGCGCTCTACTGTTTGAACTTCGGCTTGTCACAGTACGCAACAGGAAGTGAAGAGGACATGGAGAAGAAAGCCAGCTGGAAGAAGAGAGACTGCACGGATCGCAGGGACTCACACCAGCCGGACAGGTGATATTGTTGCCGCTATGCTGCATCGATTGTTGCTGAATCAAAAGCCGCTAGCGATGCACTCCCGACCCACGGGCGATCAAGCAAATTTTTCCGTCAGAACCGATCGACTGAACCGATCAATGTCGGATGGCAATCGGTCAATCAGTCAGCGTTTGCGTTATCGATTTTACAGCAGATTCAATCATAGTGATCGAATCTGCTGTTTATCTGCAGGAATCTGAGTTTGTGTATGTGTACCTTTAAACTAAATTTAAACAGAAATTGCACCTGATTTTCCAGGTCAAGTCACTTGCCACAACCATAGCAAAAAGTACTCTCTCTCTCTTTGCTGTGTTTGCTAGATAAAATTAATTAATTGGAAACCAATGGCACTAACATTTTAATTTGTTGGCCATACATTTGAAAGTAGAAAGAAGTCAGCTTAACCTATTTGGGTTCCTAGCCGTAGAAACTACGTCCAGGAACCATGTGCGCTACCGCGCGCTCCCACGGCCGATCGCGCGCATGCACGCGCACTCCCGGCCGCGGATTCGGTAGCCAAGGAATCAATGTACCGGGCTATGGTGCCCGATCACTGATTCCTCTCCCCAGCTGAAAAACGACAGCTTCTCTCGGAAGCTGTGCTTTTTCTGGCTGTTCCCTTCCCGATGAGTCACTCTAAGCGTGTGTTACGCTTAGAGTGACGTCATGTAAACAAACTCATGGCCGCCATCTTGTGGCCAAAAAGTAAAACTACAACTGTAAGGAAAAAAAAATAAAAATGAACACACATTTACATTATAAATGTATTGTTTACCTCCCACCCTCCCAAAACTACCCAAATAAATTGTTTACTATAAAAAAAAAAAAAACCATTACAATAAAAAAAAAAAACCATGTAAATATTTACCTAAGGGTCTAAACTTTTTAAATATCGATGTAAAGATTAAATATTTCTGTATTTTTTTTATTTTAAACTTGTAAATAGTGATAGATGCAAAATGGAAAAAATGCACCTTTATTTCCAAATAAAATATTGTCACCATACATTGTGATAGGGACATAATTTTAACGGTGTAATAACCGGGACATATGGGCAAATACAATACGTGAGTTTTAATTATGGAGGCATGTATTATTTTAAAGCTATAATGGCTGAAAACTGAGAAATAATGAATTTTTCCATTTTTTTCTTATTCTTCTGTTAAAATGCATTTACAGTAAAGTGGCTCTTAGCAAAATGTACCCCCCAAAGAAAGCCTAATTGGTGGCGGAAAAAACAAGATATAGATCAGTTAATTGTGATAAGTAGTGATAAAGTTATAGGCTAATGAATGGGAGGTGAACATTTCTCACGTGAAAACGACGGAACGCGAATGGGTTAATGGAAATGTAACACACTTCACAGATTTTCGATTGACAAGCCCCATCTCCCTGCCAAAACTAACCAGGAGCACCCACATAAGTAACTTGAATTTTTAACTGGCACAAATGATTGAACCAAAGGGAATCCTCATTAGAGGATTCCTTGCTGCATATTCCCATTGGTCCACATTAATAGACTATTGTGAAGCCCTCAGCATGAATGAATGGACCAGTGGGAAGCCACATTAGAGGATTCCTTGCTGAATGGGTTACCAGGAAGTGTTCAGTTTTTTGTTTACACGTTTCTTTTACTTTCCTTATTATGAATGGGCATAGACTATGATCGGGATCATGTCCATTCATGCCAGGCACTGCGATTGGTTTAGGGAACACTTGTTCCCCCTTACCAATCGCCACCACGTAAATGCCACCAGGAAGGGGCGTGCATGCATGCACAACCCTGCAATAACTCTGGATGCTTATACACATCCAGTTAGACTTGAGCGGTGTCTGTCTGGATGACTATAGTTGTCCAGATAGACCGAAGTGGTTAAAGTGTACCTGAGGCGGCACATGACATAATGAGATAAACATGTGTATCTACAGCGCAAAGTATTTTAATAACCGGACTGTTTTACTTGTTTTATTTTGCTGCCTGAAAGACCTAATTTTTAGGCATGGAAATGACAGCTACAGTCTTGTTGGTACTTTGTAGGGAATATAATAAATATCACTGATAAGCAAATTACAGCCATAAAAGTTTTCCTGGCAGAGTACAACTTCTGAGAGGGGGAGATAGAAGAAGGTCAATAATTCATGTATTTTCATTTAGGGACACTTAATCATTTCAGCCCGCGTGTATTTTTCACTTCAAAGCATCAAAGAAATTTTCACCTCCCATTCATTCGCCAATAACTTAATCACTAATTATCACAATGAATTGATCTATATCTTGTTTTTTTTCTGCCACCAATTAGGATTTCTTTAGGTGGTAAACTGGTAAAAAAAAAAAAAATTCTAAATGCATTTTCACAGGAATATTAAGAAAACTATGGAAAAAATTAATTATTTCTCAGTTTTCAGCCATTATAGCTTTAAAATAATACATGTTACCATAATTAAAACCTATGTATTTTATTTGCCCATTTGTCCTGGTTGTTATATTATTTAAATTATGTCCCTATCACAATATTTTATTTGGAAATAAAGGTGCATTTTTTCAGATTTGCGTCCATCACTATTTACAAGCTTATAATTTAAAAAATGTTCATAATATACCCTCTTCACATGCATATTAAAAAAGTTCAGAAACTTAGGTAACTATTCATTGCTTTTTTTATTGAAATTTTTTTTTTCATTAAACATTTTATTTGGGTAATTTTTGATGTGGGAGGTAAACAGTTAATTTCAAATGTAATAATGTGGGTTTATTTTATTAAAAAATGTATGAAGATGTAGTTTTACTATTTGGCCACAAGATGGCCACAGTGATTTCTTTTTTTTAGCCCTGGAAGCAAAGTGCTCACTTCCAGGAAGCATATGGAGGACAGGAAACTTTTTTTTTTGCTCAGAAAGACCGCGGCCTCCGATAAGAAGCTGTCGTTTTCTCTGCCGGGGACTTAGATCAATGAATGGGAACTACGTTCCCATTCATTGATCTCTGGGCTAGTGGGGGGCGGCACGGGCGCGCGATTGCACGTGGGAGCGCGCAGATGCATGCAACAGCACAGCAGCAGCAGGAATGGTTAATAAGCTGCCACTGAGCAGAGACAATAAAAATGCAATTTACTCTGTAAATGTTTAAATATAAAATAAAACCATGGGATATCTAAAAAAATGTATTTTTTAGGAGTAGGAGGATTCGTTTATCTCGTCAGTTTATTTTCACCTCGGGTTCACTTTAAGTATCTAACTTTTGCCTTACGTGGACCTTTAATGTTACATGACCTCTTTGCATGAATTGATTTCTATCTCCCTCCTGCTCTATCTTACAAATACATTTCTTCTTCAGAATTCAGCAAGTGTAGGATATGCTTGAAAATGTATTTCAACAAGACTAAATATTGACACGCTGAGCTGAAGTAAGACATTCCAATAAATAACTGCATTTTAAATAACTGATATAGATATTGCTGCCCAGGAGGAACATCTAACTTTATGATTGCGCTTATTCAATTATGCAATGCTAAGTAAACCATGAAAAGCACACATATTTTGGTTCATTGGTATCATATCAATTAAAAATGCATCATTAATGTTTTTATATGTTTATGATGTGTCTATTAAAAGATGACATAATTTTAATAGTGTACAACTAAATGTTTTAATTTTTAAAAATTGCACTATTTAAGAACATGTTACTTGCTTTATAGGTAGTGATGTGTAGGTTGGAGCCATTTCCTAGGCAATTATCTTTAATAGCTATTAAATGGTTTACTGGGCTTGAATACATTATTTCTACTGACAATGATTGAATAAAAAGGCTGTTTCTTGTTTATAAATCTTGTTATTCAAGTATCAGTTTCAGTGCAAGGAAAGGGAATTGGTATATGAATACATTGAGCAATAAAGCAACATAAACTGCATGGGGTATGAATTCATTTAACACTGTAAAGGAAAAGAAGCTGGTTGAACTCAATTGACGTATGTCTTTTTTCATCCCAAATAACTATGTAACTATGTAACTAAAGCCACTACATAAAACAAAAATATGTAATTTTCTTTAAAGGACAACCGAGGTGACGTGACATGATGAGATAGACATGTGTATGTACAGTGCCAAGCACACAAATAACTAAGATGTGTTCTTTTTTTCCTTTCTCTGCCTGAAAGAGTTAAACATCAGGTATGCAAGTGACAGTTTCTGTCAGGGGTCGGGCCCGGGTCGGACTAGGTCAGACTGTAGCATAACCCTCACTGATAAGTAATTACACCAATAAAACATTTTTCTGTCAGTAAATGGCTTCTGAGAGCAGGAAAGAGATAAAAAGGGTCAATAATTCATAGATTTGAGCTCTGGCATACTTCAATGAAGGTGTCAATGAGCAGAGACAACGTAACTGTAAAAACTTAAAAACTAGATTTAACTATAAAATGTTTAAGAGAAGAAGGACAGATACAATTGTTTTTCTCATCAGTTTATTTTCACCTCAGATGTCCTTTAATGCAAATAATAGTACTTTTCATAAATGTAATGAAGTTTGGTCTTATATTAATAGTAAATGAGTTTACATATTAAAATCGTCTGTTCTTAGCATCTGAAACTTGGTTTCAAGCAAGAATGAAGTGACCTGGGGGAGAAAAATGCAGATACTCACCAATGGAAAGGGAAGGCACTGGTTTCTCTCCTCCCTCGGTGTCCTGGTTCCAGTGCAGTCATCCCGGTTCGAATATGCCTCCTTCAGGAGCCCTCACAAGGCATCAGAAACAATTGTGTCCCCGAATGCTTCTAAAGATGGGTGGCTCTGTACTATGCATGTGCGAGCAGCCGGTCTTCAGAAGCACTGGAGGATGGCGGTGCTTCCAAAGACTTGTTGGTCAAATACATGCAACGTGGGTGACAGGGCTGGTACCAGGATTCAGAAGGAGGAACGTAAATGCTCTATAGGATCCAGAGTCGTTCCAGTCTATCTGTCTTTTTCATCCCCAGGTTACTTCAGTAGTACTTTAAAGTAGACTAAGAATGTCTATGTTTAGTTTGCTTTAGACTATGTTCACCGAGGAAGTTATTTTGCATTCCCTGTAAAAACAGAACGAAAAAGTTGCACCGCAAGTTATACAACCGTTGTGTCTTAAACAGTGCATACAGTCAATGAAAAGTATGCCTCACTGTCACTGTTAAAGTGGACCTGAACTCAGAACATCCTTTCTGCTCTAAAAGATATACAACAGCATAATAACCTTTAAAAAAAAACATTTCTTTGTTACAGCTGATACAAATCCTAAAATAAAACTGCACTGTTTCTACTTCCAGATTCATGGAAGCAGACATATTGTTAACAGCCTGTGCTTTCAAATGAGCTTATCTGCCATCTCTGCAGTTTGCAGTAATTTGACACAGGGAGATATCAAATTACAACTAGGGATTAGACACAAATGAGGGGGGGAATTAAACAGGCTAAACTCTCTAAATACACACAGGGTGCATTTCTCTATGTTTTCCTTCTGTCATGTGCAAGAGTTCAGGTCCACTTTAAATCACGGGATGAGTGCAGCAATGACTAAGAAAAGGTGATCTAATCAACCTGCATAAATACTTCAAAGGGGAGGGGGATACTATGCTGGGCCTTTTTTTCAAACAACTTCTTTGTACCAGACCTTTGTATGCTTCTTATTTATTTACCTTGTTTCCCCCAAAAAAATGAGACCCAAGATTTTTGTAGAAGCTCAAAATATAAACCTTTCTCCAAAAATAAGCTCTAGTTATAGTTCAGAAAAAAAGTCAATGTAAATAGTGTTCAGGCAGCTTTGGTATACATTAAACAGGAACTGTCGCGAAAATCTTAACATTTACAACACATACAAATAAGAAGTACATTTCTTCCAGAGTAAAATGAGCCATAAATTACTTCTCTCCTATGTTGCTATCACTAACAGTATGTAGTCGAAATCTGACATTACCAACAGGTTTTGGGTTAGTCCATCTCTTCATGGGGGCCAGCCTCCCTGCCAGCTGCACACTTTTTTGGCATTTGGGATGGAGCAACTGCCATTCTCTAAGTCAGTGGCGTAGGTAAGGAGCTGTGGGCCCCGATGCAAGTTTTACATTGGGTCCCACTAAGCACTCTAAAAATAACTATTGATACGGTGCACCAAAACCTGCCAATGGCAAATACAGTGTCAGAGGTGCAAGAAGGGGATGGGACACAGCTTGTTAATGATAACCACTATTAAAAGTATCTATAGAAGTGATTATTATGAGCACAGGACCAATAGAGCGCTAATACTGCAGTTGAGGGAGGGCCCTTTGGGGCCCCGATGTGGTCACAACCTCTGCAACCCCTATTGCTACGCCCCTGCTCTAAGTGCTTTTAAATATAAAGAAATCCCTGAGAACCCCCTAAGAGAAGATGGGCTAGTCCAAAATCTGTCGGTAATGTCAGATTTCTACTACTTACTGTAAATGACAGCAACATAGGAGAAAAGTAATTTATGGCTCATTTTACTCTGGAAGAAACATATTTCTTATTTGCATATGTTTACATGTATTGCAGCAGCAGGGCAGATAGCCCCTTCACCAAGTAAAGCAGACACCCTTAAAGAGAAACTGAAGCGGAAAAAAAATTATGATATAATGAATTGGTTGTGTAATACAGATAATTACTAGAATTTTAGTAGCAAAGAAAATATTCTAATATATTTATTTTCAGTTATATAGTGTTTTTTATAACATTGCATCATTCTCTAATATTTGCAGTTTAGACACAACTCAGCAGTCTAAATGGGCTCAAAAGTTCACTAGCCTGCTCTGGAAAATCTTCCCTGCAGAGGGAAAAAAAGATACCTTGGCTATCATTCATAAAGCATTCCCGCATGCGGAAATGCTGAAAACAGCTGACTTTACAGGCCACTTAGCAAAGTGTTTATTCATAAATGCTGTTTCCGCATGAAAACCTGGCATTCCTGAGCAGAGCGATAAATTACCGCCATGTGCGTTGATTATGTTAACAAATGTCACCATAAATCAATTCATAAAGATTAGAGCAAGCGGTGTCAGCACGGAGATTACCGCCCCCTTTGAGATATGCATGCAGTGAACAGCTAAGCTAATTAGACAGACCTCCCAGCACCAGCAGCAGCTGCAGTGAGAGCAGAGCAAAAAAAAAAAAAAATCCAGAATACCAAGGCTGTCTTTTTTAACCTCTTGGGTACCTGTTTTCAGATATATTTCACATCAGAAAGCCTGCATGTGTAACATTTTTTTGAACTTCCTCTAAGTTGTGGCAATTAAATAGATTGTTTGGAAAGACTAAGGGCCCTTTTACCCTTAATCAGTTGGTGTGCGTTAGTACGCGTTGGTACACGTTAGTACGCGTTTTTTCCATAGCAGTGCATTGTGACAAAGATTTCAGTTAAAACGCGTTAAGTGTAAAAGGTGCCATAGGAAACCATGGGACTAAGGCTCCCTGCACACTGCAAATCCGTTTTCCGATTCCGATTCCGATTCCGTTTCCGATTCCGTTTCCGATTTTCCCTGAATACATTCAACAGAAAAACGGATCAAAAAACGCAGCATGCAGTTAAGATTAAAAATCTGAATCGGAATCGGATGTAAAAACAGATTAAAAAGCGGAATCTGAATCTGAATCGTGTGCAGTGTGCAAGAGGCCTTACTTTGAAAATCAGTTTTCTTTCCGTTTTAACTGAGAGCAACTGATTAAGTGTAAAAGGGCCCTAATAGACAGATTCCGGCAGATTCAGGCAAGGAGAAGCCGTTTTAAAAAAATGCACGTGTAAAGGGATGCTGGGGCTGCCTCTTCTGTAGTAATGCTGTCTCTAGAGGAGAAAATGTATCAACTCGGCAGCTTCTCATGTTACACAAAGATACCGCCAGTCTACCGCCTGTCTAGTCATGGGAAAATACCGAACTTGTATCGCAACTGTAAACATTTTTATGAATGAGCACACAGAAGTGTAAACTACCGAATGCAGTATTGGTACTTATCCGTTAGCCGGGCGCATCCGGCAGGTGGCGCTTAATTACTATTGCCCCTCCAGGCCGACATGGATAGTAGGGAAAGATGTAACTCTGGTGGAGTTTTGTCGCCACCTGCCGGATGCGCCCGGCTAACGGATAAGTACCGCAGTATTTTCCCGCGCAGATTTTTTTTACCGCACTGCTTTTATGAATGATAGCCCTTGTCTTTTAAAGCTTAATTATCTCAAGTGTCTGGCAGAGTTCTCTGCGATTTGAAAGTCGTGGAGTTCAATGGCTAATTTGCATAGATAACAGCTGGAGTTTCTTAGCGCTTCCTTTACTGGAAACAATATTAGACTTATGTCTCTGCTGCTAATGGTTTTTTTCATAGCTGTACTACACATACAAATCATTATATCATATTTTTTTTTTCGCTTCAGTGTCTCTTTAAAAGAATCACACTTAATAGACCCAAAATAATGCCATATTGCCAGGTTGCCAATTGTCAAGCTCTCAAACACAAATCAGGAAGACCCCCTAGGGTCACTCCACTCCCAAGCTGATTAGGGTATATTAGAGCAATGTGGTTGCTTCCCTCCAGGGCCGGGCCGAGGCAGAGGCTGGAGAGGCTCCAGCCTCAGGGCGCAGTGTAGGAGGGGGCACACAATTTATTCAGCTGTCATTCCCAATTGTGTTTGAAGCAGAAAGAAATAAGAAAAGGGGATACATGACAGTGACTGCAAGCCAGATAACTAGAGATTAAGGTGATGGGGGCCCTTGGCGCCTCTTAGCCTAATAGCAATCAGTGTGTGAAGGCTGGGGTGGGAGGGATGGAGAGGCGCACTTTGCTGTCTCAGCCTTGGGTGCTGAAGGACCTTGTCCTGTCTCTGCTTCCCTCTATTTGAATAAATGTTGGTGCTTGTTCCTGAATATTGGTAAATGTAGGTTGTTATACAGGAAAAAATGAAGTAGAGGTCCAAGAAATGTATGATGGAATTCAGGGCTTGGAGAGTTATAATGATGATTCAGAAAGTGATGGCATGACTATATTTGCTGTTCATAGAAAAATAAGACATCCCCTTCAAATAAGTCCTAATGGATTTTTTGTAGTAATAATTAATATAAGGCCCTGTCTTATTTTGGAGATAACGGGGAGTATGACTTTCTTAGGGAAACTTCTTCCAAGGTAAAGTTAAAAAGAGCAGTTTTGGATATGTTAGTAGCAGGAGTAAGGATAACACAAATAATTCACTCCAAGTGTATGTCAGAGCTGTTAGGTTACATTGATTTATAATAACAGACCTTAGGAGCAAAAGAGTTTACACTTGAAAGAGAATGTGCAAGATTTATATTTTACATCACAGTACCGTGGGTTTGATGCTAGTTGCTATGCCACAAGCTCATAGGAGAACACCACATTACTGAGCTCAAGTCTCTTGAGCGTTAAACTGCAGCTCAAAACTAAACATTCATCTGCACTCAATTAAATGTTTTGTCATTGGGAGGTCCTTTTGATATAAGGCAGAAAATTGGTGCAGAGAATGGTTTTCATGGAGACAATGGAAAATGTGCACTTGGTTTACTGCTAAACAATGCTCTACTGAAATCAAGGTGCTTTTTTTTTTTTTAATTTTAACAAACACAATTACCAAAGCTAATGTAGTCTTGTATTCTTTCCTTGTTGCTCTTGACAGGTCTGTCTGCAAATGTTCCTATCTGAATGTGATACAATTTACAGTGCTGTATTCTGAGAGTACATTCTAATGCTGCCCACTAATGGTATAATCATTGTGTCCAATCTTACCAAATCTATTTAGTAGAAGGGTTAACTGAGTGAATATACTTTGAATGTATACTTTAGGTAGTCCCTGATTTTACACAGAAATGGTAAGATTGTTCAAAAAGATTGTATCATTAGTGGGCACCCTACGACAAATAATGCTCTGCTTCTATGCACACCATGCATTATTAACACCATATTGGTTCTGATATCTTTATCAATACATAACTACTAGCCCTCCTGTGGCAACTCAGACATTATTTGTGAACTCCTCACTTTTCTCCACTGCCTTGCCCAGTTTATTATGCAGCAGTTGGTTTGGACACCAAGCTATAACGACTGATACTGACACCCTTGGGATTTAGCAGCCACAAATGGTGGTGTAGGGTTAGTCTGTTTACCTGCTTTTACTATTTTACTATTAAGAGCTTTCTATAAGGCTTCTTTCACATTAGGAAATAGCCTGCGGCGTGTCGTCGGGATGTTGCGGTGCGCCGCTGATTAGTGGCGGTAGTTATAATTCACCCGACGGTGAAAACGCCGGCTCTGGATGATTAAAAGCTCCCAGGTGCGTTAAATCACAATGCACCAAAAGGTAGCGTCGGATGTGAAAGGTAAAATGAAAGTCTATGGACTTTCATTTTACCTTGGTTAACGCAAAGTTTTGACTTTGCATCAAAAACGCAAGAAAAGAGATCTGATGTGAAAGAGCCCTTTGACTGAAAGGTAAGAATCAATGAAGATTATTCATTAGGTGTAGATATAATTTAGAAGAATTAGTGTTGGGGGATTATTAATTGTTCGGATACTAAGGATAACGTTAGGCACCAGAAAGATATTAGTGTTAAGGGGAGAAAAGGCATTAGCATCAAGAATGAGTGAATGTCAGGGGAAGTTAGTGCTAGGCATTAAGAAATGATGAAAGGATTGTCAGCACATCACTCTCTATAGCACACACTTTATTGTGCCAGTCTCCACGAGATAGTCCAACAATTGTTTTGGGGGCCGCGCAGGGTCACTTAGCACTTAGCTGAATGACAGTAGAAAAGAAATGATGACACTGTGGAACATTGTACTATGTACCCAAACAGCCAATGTGTTGGCAATTAATTTGGTTTGTGGATTCTAAGGCACCTTTGCAGTCCAAGTACCTCCAATTATGTTCTCGTAATATCATTATTGTGTGCAAGCAGTAGGAGCAGAAAGCATTGGGATCTACAGCGAGCCCGGGAAGTTGAGAGACAGTGAGGAGCACAGTGCCATATTTTTACTTTGTAAAATCATGTAAAACACGTTTTTAAAGAACAAAACTGTGCAAAGTAAGACGATAATGTGATTAATCTGCACACAAAATGTAAACTAGTCAAAATGAAATCAGAAATGATATCAAAGAATCAGCAGATTCAGTATGAACTTGGTGGTAGTGATTTTTAAAATTAAACCACATGAACTGAGCTCACTTATATCACTGCAAGGATAAACTCCATCTCCCTGATGCTGTAACCAGAATAATTAAGGTAAAAGTGGGTATCCTGAATAATATATTTTGCTCTAGCATATGCCATTATGGTTCCTCTTTAAGTGATTGAAAGGCAAAGCATAGGAGCTTGAATTTAATTCTGAAGTGTAATGGAGAGGAGCTAAAGATGAAGAGTAGTGATAGGGATATAGACGTCTAGCTTTTTATTGGTTTTTAAGATGCCATTATCTGCAGTTAATACATGTTATTCCCTGACAACTCCTTCCCTTTAGCCCTTATGAAAAAATATACTGAAGATTTAGGCAACTGATAAGAACACATTTTATTTGTATGATTTATTTTATTTATTTTTTTACAATTTATGGACAACTCTTCATGCCAAAAAATTGTATTCATTACCACACAGAAAACACAGGGAGAAATTGAATTTGGCCTCAGCTAACATTCAAAAATTCTCATGGTAGACAACACTCCAACAAAAGCCTCCATTTAACTGAGAAAGAATACTGCAGAGATGTTTCCCGAAAATGAATGAATACATGCTTAAAAACAAGTTAGATACATTTAAAGTGTTGGCAGTGTCTCCAAGGTTTATGCCCATTCATGCTTTCTAGAGAGTAATAGTGTGTCTGCAACACTTAACTATGTTTATAGGAGTGTGCAAGGGCTCTAAAAATACATATGCAAAATTCAGGGACAGAAAGCCCAAGGAGGCTGAGACAGTGCAGCTGAAAATGAGGAGAGGTCCCTTCAAGACATATACCTCTCCTCTCCTTCCAAAGCGGGGTGACGCCCACGGAGTTTGCGGGACTGTCTTGACTGTCTCAGCCTCCTTGGTCTTCCCGGGCTAAGTATCTCCTATTTTTTGGCACTTTCTATCACTTTATGCACTTTAACTATAGGCTGCTGCCAGGTTTAGATACAGCAGTCCTTGCTGGTTTGCACTATATTCCATTTTTATAGGTATTGTTTTATGGTATATCTTTGCACCTGCTTTTTTCACTATATTGTATGTGGATGTATATATTTATGTGTTTTCCTTGCTGAACCCGGGTTCAACCTTGTGTGTGCTCTGATTAGATGCACACTGAGGTGATTATATAGGCATATTTTGCCATACTTGTGACTACATTTATATGGTGGTTTGTACCCCTGATTTGATCATTTATTAAGGACATGATTGTATGCAGCTGTTACCATACAAGACCACATGGTCGGTTTTAATTGTTTTTATCTTTTGAAACTCAAAGATGTCATATACTTTGTACTAATGATATATATATATTTTTTAAATAAATGTTATTTCATTTGAGTGGTGCTATTTTGATGGGCTTTCTGTTCCTGAATTTTGCATTCATGCTTTCTAACTATGGTACTTGCAGAAGTTAAATAGTACACATTTGTGTAAATATATAATTCCTAAATACCTTTCTGCAGACCCAGAAATGCTGGTTTTGTTGCCTTTGATTATCTACCCAAGCACTGTGTGTATTCTCTACCTATGTGGGTGTTTCAGGCAGGGTGAGAAGAGGGAGGTAAAGACAGCTCAACCTCATCTCTCTTCTTAAAGGAAGCCAGAGATGATGAATACTTACCGTGTTATAAATACCTGGGGCTTTCTCCAGCCCCATGTGCATGGATCGCTCCAACGCCTCCATCCTCCGCTGCCTTCAGGTCCGGTACCAGGTTCCGTAACTTCCTCCAGTAGCAGCCAGTCTGCGCAAGAGGAAGTACGCTCTTTATGCATCTCTACAGCAGTTGCTGAAGAGATACATCTGTTGGGTTGCAAATGGAGGAGCATACTACATTGCTCGTTTTCTCCCAATGGGATGCGCTATATCCTGTGTTTACTTCAAGGCTTTTAACACTTTCCTGGAGTGGGTGGTAAAGAAACGGTGTCATTTAAAAGGGCTTTTACACTACCTGGATGATTTCCTCTGCGATAGCCCGGCTGGGTCCAGCGACTGTAGCACCATTCTTAGCACGCTGACGGAGGTGTTTATTGAGTTTGGAGTGCCAATGGCCAATGGAAGGCCCAACTTAAATCACAAGATTCCTGGGGATTGAGATTGACTTTATCGCCATGAAATATAGGCTGCCAGTGGACAAATTAGAAGACCTGAGGGGAGAGATCAGGAAAGCCTTGCCTTCAGCAAATATTACTTTGAAAGAGTTGCAATCGTTACTGGGAAAAATGAATTTTGCATGCAATGTCATGCCTATGGACAGATTTTTTTTTGCAGAAGACTGGCTTTCCTTATGGCAGGGGTAAAAATCCAGCGCACCCCATTAGGTTTAAAGCAGACGGGAAGGAGGATCTAAGGACTTGGGAAACTATTTAAATTAGCTTTTGTGCTAGCCTTTTATGGGGCCCTTCGTATTGGGCAATCCTGGTTTTTCCCACAAACACAGTGTTACACCTTTTCCTCTTTGGGCTGTCTTTGACTTGGTTATGCTCACAAATCCTGCCCTTCTGCCCGCTTTCCTTGTATCATCACTATATGGAATGCAGGCGCAGGACGGGAGGTTCACTATTGATGCACAAAAATGGGTCCTCCCCCTCTTGATTTCAGTTCACGTCTATTCTAAAATGGTGTTTAATGCAGGCAGGGTGAATGGCGAGGGAATACGGATCACATTCCTTCCACATCGGAGCGGCACGGAGGCAGCAAAGGGGGAACGACTGACGAAATGGTACAGCAAGTTGGAAGATGGCAATCGGACAGATTTAAGCTTTACATATGGCCCCACTTTGTGTAGTGATAGAGATAACATTCACTGGTTTACTGAGTGAATTGGTGTACACACACACACACAAACACACACACACACACACACACACACACACACACACACACACACACACACACACACACACACACACACACACACACATATACATTTCAGGTTTCTTAATATCCTCTGTATGTTTATCCCAAAGGAAACCAGCAAGTCAGGTGCAGAGTTTGGCTACTGGGTCACTCCTACATGGTGTGGACAGAACGGGGGGAGACGGACCGATTCGGAGGGAGCAACCTGGGCCAGGACACGGAGAAGGTGGCACTGCATTGGTTCAGGTACCCAGGGCTAACTCTAGAAATGTGTATGGCTAAATTCTTTAGACTGGTGCGTTTGTGGGGTCCCGCGATATCCTGGTGTTACAGATATGGGGAAATGACCTGGCCTGGTACCCCATGTATTGGTTAATGGTAGATTTAAAGTCTTTCTTATTACGGGTCTTGGCTCTATTTCCCGGCATGGTTTTAGTTTGGTATGAAATGGTTTTAAGGCTATGTTGGCGCCCTCCCATCCTGCATAGGAAGGTAAACAGGGCCCGTTGGAAAGTAAACAAGGTGGTGGCAAAATTTGTTTGTCTAAACGGAGGGGTGGCGGTCCATCACAGGCTGCTGGAGGATGAGCCAGCTTACGTCAGTCATGATGGGGTTCACCTGACTGATGTGGGCAATGATGTGCTCCTGTTTGGGCTGAGGGAGGCAGTGGAAGCCACCTTCAGCATTTGGAGGGGCACTCAGGGTTGAGGGTCAACTCCCAAAGGTGCTGTGGCGGGTCCTTTGACAAGGCCAACTTCGATGAGTAGGTACTGCAAGGGCAGAATAAATGATGGTATCCACAGATCTGGGAGAAGGTGTGGCAGTGCTGGAAATAGATGGCCTTGTCAGGGGACTCTTGGACAAGAGGACGCTATGTCACGCATGAAAGAAGAAATTGATGTATTGTATTGTTAACCTGTTAAATTTGAGTACTCTCATGTTATCTTTTGGAAAATGTATACTCTGTTTGAATTATTAATTAGTAAGATAAGTGTGTTGCTTTTAATAAAAGCTGTGGCCATTTAAATTCCAAGTTGGTGTCACAGCGTTTTCTCTTCCAGGTGTGTTGGATTCTCTTGGGTAAGAGTGGTCACCAATGAAGCCTACCTGGGTCAAGTGAGCTCCGGAGCAGGGGGGAGCTGGGCGAGAGAAGCACATGACGTGGATGGATGTAGGGAACCCCAGGTCAGCTAGGATATGTCAATAGGGGGTAAAAGGTGACAAACTGGGGCGGGCAGGTAAGCTGCTCTTTTTTTTTTTTTCTCCCACTTTTTTTTTTTTACCTCAGATTAGTCACATGCTCAACTAATAAGTGCATCACTTCATTGCCATGCTCCCAAGTTGAGCTGAACTATCATCATAGGTTAACTTTGAAAGACTGCTTTATTACATTATTATTGCTACTTGTTTAAAAGTCCTTTTTGAGCCGTTCAGAGGTAACTGTCTCTCTTAAATATTCAAACCATGCACAGGCACCTTCTCACTTTATATGATTCAGCACAATCAAACATTCCTCATTCAACCATTCTCCATTCTTTCTGCCATTGACTCTAACCCTCAGCCCCTATCCCAATCAACTTTTCTATTCAGTTATCTCCAGCCATTTTGACCGCCACTTATCCAGGATTTTGCAATTGGTACATTTGTCTTCCACCCACCCCTCTAATTCCCAAAAAAATCCCATTTCTCCTATCCACTCCCCTAAGTCTGGTACATTTGGGCTTTTCCATTTGAGTGCTATTAATTTTTTTGCTACAATAGCTGCTGGAAATGCCAAGTTGGAATCATCTCCTAATCCAAAAATAACCTTCTGTTCTGTAAATTTGCATATATTTTGGGCCTGCCTACTGCAGAAGGTTTCAATATCTGTCCAGAATTTTTGGATCCTCGGACAGGTCCACCACATATGTTTCAGTGAACCCCTATCAGTTTGGCATCGCCAGCATAAATCACCCGAATTTGCTCCCATCCTTCCCAACCGAGCAGGAGAGACATACCATCTTGCCACCAATTTGTAGTTGACCAGCTGGTACCCAGGGTTTTGAGTTAGCCAGATGTTCTGGAATATTTTATCCCAGTCCAGAGCATATGAGAATTCAAATTCTTTTTCCCATTTGCTGCAAAAGGAAGGAAGAGGTGGATCAAAATGCCGACTTATAAAGTTGTATAGCTGGGATATTGATTTCTCCTTCTTTTTAGCAGTATAAAAGCACTTTTCAAAAACATTTAACTGCTTACTCGTTTTACCCTTGATTTTATTAAGGAAACGTATTAATTGGCAATATTTGAAGTTCTTTTCTTTTTCCTTATTCAAACTTAATATCTTTTGATCTATAAGCTAAAACAACGTTGTCGTTGGAGTAAGCGTAGTATCTTTAAACCAATGCTCGTCCAGACCAGGTCCAAAGTCTGGGTTGTTACCCAACGTCGTTAGAGGGGAGATTCTTTTTTTATGTCCAAAATCTAATAATTCCACAAAAGTCAGAAGGGTGGGAGCGAGAAGGGGATGGGAAACCTCTTGTAGTACCTTCCTGACGGTTTTTGGGTGCCAAGATTCTATCAGTCAGAGCTTTTGGGGAGGTGCTATCCTTATATCTAATAACCTGTCAAGTTGTATACTCTTGTAATAATGTTGGATATTGGGAGCACCCATTCCCCCCATATCCTTGGAGCGACTAATCATTCTGAACACTATTCTATTCTGTTTGTTCTTACACAAATTTTCCAAATAATTTATCCCAATACGTAAACCAGAATGTTGGTACTGATACTGGAAGATTTTGCATAACAACATTTATTTTTGGAAGAATTTTCATTTTGATAAAAGTAAGCTGCTAGCCTCAGTAAGAGCAGGGGAAGGGGATTGGGAACTTCCTTTCTGGAATCTGTGGACAGCATGCACATTAAGGAATAAGTATTTTGACGCAAAGGCGTTTTTTGTCACAGCAACGGCGGGTCCTTTGACAAGGCCAACTTCAATGAGTAGGTACAGCAAGGGTGGAATAAATGATGGTATCCACAGAGCTGGGAGAAGGTGTAACTTGTGGCAATTCTGGAAATAGATGGCCTTTTCAGGGGACTCTTGGACAAGAGGACTTTATGTCTCAGATGAAATAAGAAATTGATCTGCTGTATTGTTAACATGTTAAATTTTTTTGCTCTCATGTTATCTTTTGGAAAATGCATACTCTGTTTGAATTATTCTGTTTGGATTATTAATTAGTAATATAAGTGTGTTGTTTTTAATAAAAGCTGTGGCCATTTAAATTCCAAGTGGGGCATTATTACTTCCAGGTGGGTTGATTTATCTTGTGTGTGTGTGTGTGGGGGGGGGGGGGGGTCACCAATGAAGCCTATCCGGGTCATGGGAGGGGAATAGTTATCCTGATCTGACTTCCATGGTCAGGAAAGTAAAAAAAAAAGCTATGTGGGTTTTTTTAGGGGAATACTGAGTAATTAAAAGTTAATGGAGGTCAGGTAATTTGTACATAATTAAAATGCTTAGGGCTCTTTCACACTAGAGGCTGCGGTAGAAAAGGCTAAAACACTGCCTTTTGCTGTCAGCGTTTTACAGCCTATACATAGCATTTTCAAAGCGGTTTACAGCTCATATACAAATGTCCTTTTTTTTTTTCTTTAAAAAGAAGTCAACAAGTCAGCTTTAAAACACTTTGAAACAGCTGTAAAAAAGCTGTGGTTGGCCTTTTCCATTGACTATCATTGAAACGCGAAAAGCCAACTTCGGTTGTAAACAGCTTTGAAAAAGCTCCAGGGAGCTTCAAAACGCGACGCCCAAAAAAGCTGCTTTAGGTGTGAAAGGTAAGATGAAAGTCTAGGGACTTTTATTTCACCTTGGAAAATGCTAACTATGGTCGTGGCTGTAAAACTCTGAAACTAGCCTCTAGTGTGAAAGAGCCCTTAAACTTTATTTCTAAATGAGAGAGAGCGGGGCTGGCGCTGCGATTCAAAGCCTTTATTAGAATGCATAAAAACAGAGTCACTTACAGTGCCATGGATCAGGGATGCTATAAGCTCTTAAGTGGGCGCTAGGTCAAGGGATCTCCGGAGAAAAACGTTTTTCCGCTGGCGCTTGTTCACTGATGTTGCAGTGGACAAGCACCAACTGCTATAAGCTGGTGCTTATAGCAGTTGGTGCTGGTCCACTGCAAGATCAGTGAAAAGTACTAATGCATAAATTCAATCAATATACAGAGATAGTCAAAACATATAATTTGTTTTAGCGTAGTCTTTAGTGTAGCTTATAATGTCTAATTAGCATTGCATGGTTAAATAGTCACCTATTTATAAAAGATCAATCAAGTGGAGTAGAGAAAAGGAAAACAAAACTTCCCACTAGAGCATTAGGGTTATAATGAAAACATTGCTGTTATATTTGTTTACAGTAGTGAGAGTTTCTCTGCTATCGTATTGGCTGAATCTGAGATCAGGTTCAGTTTGAATATGAAGATGCTGTGGAAATATTATGCTTGTTGGTTGTACATTATAATGATATCTCTCATTTCAATAAAAAAAATGAAATAAGGAAAAAAGAGTAGATTGCATCACACAAATCAGCGATACACAATGGTGTGTGTGATCAATCTGTCGCTGAACACTTTACTACACATAGACACTGTGGCCCATACGTAATTAACTTTTCCTTCTTAGTTTTCTCCAAGGACATACATTTCCATCTTCTGTTTAAATTAACTTTTCAGCACTTTGCAATTGAAAAAGTACCAAAAAGTAGTTGAAACAGTAATATCAAAATCATTTTTTTTTTACTTAACTTTTTATTGAACCAGTTTATTTTTTTTAACAATGCATATTTTACTAGGAGAATAGTACATAAGAATAGAAAGAGAAATAAACCATCTCTTGTGACACTAACAAATATCAAGAGAAAACAGTATGAGAACAGTATCATATCATTAAAGCATGGTTGCATAAAAAAAATGATAAGCCATATATTCAAGAATTCAGTCAACTCCATCATAATAGACATAACAATTAATAATGAAAACATATCAAGACAATAGAAGGCTGACCTAGGAAAAGGGAGAGGGAAATGCATGATCCAAGGGGACCAAATCTGATTGAAGCTGTGGAGAGTGGACTTCAGTGTTGGGTGATTTGCTCCATATGACATATCCACCATACCTTGTGCATAAAACACTGGAGTGTGGTGGTGGTAGGGGAATAGACCTTTTTTCACAAACATATCTTTATAGAGGGGAATTTCCAGTGTCATTGATTGCTGACTGTAGCATTTATCCTATGCAGTGGCGTACCTAGGGAATTTGACACCCGGTGCTAATTATTTACATACCCCCTCAAAAAAAAATTGAGGGGATGGGAGTGTTAATGGGATGGGTTGCCGAGCATGTTGCTGCAAATTTGGGGGGATTTGGGGGAAAAGGAGTCATTAGGATGTGGACAGAGTTAACTGTTATGAAAATCTGTACTTTATACAGTGCTGCAGCAGATGTCAGAGCTATATAAATACACAATAATAATATGGTAGGGCATTAGACTATGACTATAGTACGATTAGATTGTGAGCTCCTCTGAGGACAGTCAGAAAAGAGGGAAGTACGAAAGGGGGGGGGGGTGCATCGGAGGAGTGGGGGGGGGGATAAAGAGGTGGAAGCACAAGAAAGAGAGCCTGGTGGAAGAGGAGAAATGGCAGGAATGACTCTCATCAGGACTGCATACTTCAACAGTGCTGTTTGGCAGAAACATGCTGCTAAAAGAAGGCAATCAAATCTGAAAAGAGGAAAGGGACATGGTGGGGGAAGACAACAGGGTGGGAGTGAGAGCTGAAAAAAGAGATAACCTGAGAGATTAAAAGGTAAGAGATTACCTGCAATCAAGCTGATCTAAATTGCCTGGAGCTTGCTTCTCTGCTGACTACAGAAGTCGGCTGTCTGCACCTGTATCACTGACTTCTGCAACAGCAGACTGCCCTGCATTATTGATTAATTACTCTGATAATCATAGTAGTCTAGGGCACTCTGGTATTACAGCAACTAGTGCACATGGGTACTAATGATAGGCAACTTCTGAAGCACTAAACACTTCCTTCAACCTCTCCCTGCTAACGTCCCAGCTGCAGCACAGCAATCATTCTCCCTACTCACCCTGCTGCTCTGCGCATTCACTCACTGCAGGCTGTGTGTAGAGAGCAAGGAAAAACATGCAAAAGAGACAGCGCTCTGAGTGACAAATAAATAGGAGCACCCACCCTGCCAAAGACAGGTCTCACCTGTTCAGAAATGGCTGCTCGTAGGACACAGCCTCTGATAGCGTTTGTCCCTTTAGGGGCCAGGGACCAGGCTCACGATCCAGTTCCAGGCAGAGAGTCCGGAGGCCCACCAGGGAGTCAAGTTCTCAATTTGGACACTTTCAGGGAGGCTGTAGGCAGGCCAAACATTAGATCCTGGCGCACGCTCACCTTGCAGGACCAAACGAGAGTGAGCGGCGTCTATGCAATGTCAGTAGCGTACTGAGTAGTATGGTGAGGTACTAAGGTATATTGCAAGTCACTCTCATTTGGTCCTGCAAGGTAAGCGTGCGCCAGGATCTAATGTTTGGCCTGCCTACAGCCTCCCTGGAAGCGTTCAAACTGAGAACGTGACTCCCTGGTGGCCCTCCGGATTCTCTGCCTGGAGCTGGATCGTGAGCCTGGTCCCTGGCCCCTAAAGGGACAAACGCTATCAGAGGCTGTGTCCTACGAGCAGCCATTTCTGAACAGGTGAGACCTGTCTTTGGCAGGGTGGATGCTCTTATTTATTTGTCACTCAGAGCACTCTCTCTTTTGCATGTTTTTACTTTCTCTAGTTGATACTGAGAGCTGCCTAAGGAGGATTGCCAGATCGCACCAACAGGGAACTGTCTACATTCCCGATTTGCATTGCTCGTATAGAGAGCAAGGAGACACATTGCCCATGGGGCAGGAAGGGGGAGGGGTGCTACATCGAGTGCAGGAAGTAGTACAATCCTCTACACTGCCTGCTGCTCTTTTCCCGAATGTTGTCAAACTATGAAAAAGGGTCCCAGGTGGAAGAACACAGTGGCTGAGCACCACAGTGGCACCCCTAGCCATGGCTACACCTAGTGAAGTGAGCACTTGCAGCCTTATGGTAGGTATGCCACTGATTCCATGTTTTTTGTACAGACGGGCATTGCCACCAACATGTCTGCCGAAAGCGCTGTACAGTTGAAACACTGTGAGGTGAGGAGGGCCTTGAATTTATCCAGTTTGGCAGGAGTGAAATACCATTTGAAGAACACCTTGTATGTCTTTTCCTTGATGACAATATTTGAAAAAGCTTTAGCCATATTAATAAATATCTCATCCCAGTATAGTTCCTGATCAGGATCAGATATAGAATGCACTGCCGATTTTTCCATGGGTGGAATGGAGGTGGGAAGGGACTCATACCACATAATCTGATATAGACAAGACTATCCTGTTATACAAGCTACTGGGTCGTAGATAGCAAAAACACTATTGTTAGGCAAGTTATAAGTGGAGTTAAGAGCCTCCTAAAAGGTCATTTTGTGGTTGTTTATCTGCTGACTAAACCATTTCAGAATTATTTTGAGTATTTTCTTGCTTTCTGGTGGCTTAAAAAGCATTTTATTTACAAGGTGTGAACATATCACACTCAGTAAAACACAGTAGAAATAGTTAATTGAATAGAGCCCATTACTGCTGCACATTTTTTTTAGATCAGGGATGGTTTAGAATGTCAAACTTAATGTTTACATTAATGTTTACATGATTGGCTGGTTTTTCTCTATGTCTGTCTGATTGGCTTTAGTGCTGTGCCAGGCGTTTGACCTCTATGACGTAGTTCCTGTCATGTGGTTGGGTACCATGATCACATGTTGATTTCTTTGAGATTGGCTGATCACCCACATGCAGGAGTTATGCTGTCACTGCCCAGAAGTAGGCACTGGCTGCTCTGGCCATGGAAGGTGGCTCTCACACATATGTATATGTATTCCTCTATTTTGCTTAGGCAGTTAGAAGTTCCCCATATAGTCCACCTGCTTTATCTGCTTTGGGCTCCTTGGTGGGGAAGGGGTGGAGGTGGTACCTAAGTAAGTGTGGTAAATGTTTTGCATTTGTACCAATTGCAGTTTGATGAAGGGTTGACACCCAAAACCAAAGTCTGTCACTGCTGCCATTTGCATTGATGTATCAGTAGAAACATTCAGAAGCCAATGATCTTTCCTGTAACAGCACTGCCTGTGTACTTTGAACTCTGTTCAGAGCACACAGGAATGTGTGTGGGAAAATCTAGTGATGGCAAAATAGACATTTGGCACTACTTTTTACACTATATAGATTCACTATATAGATTCAATAAAATAAACCAGTGCTGGTCAAAATGAAAAAATCTACGCTTACGGATCATTACGCGTAATTTTACGCTATTACGCATTACGGAATTACGCTTGGCCCTTATGCAATTACGCATAAGAATACCGTAATGCAGGTTGTTACGTTATTGCCTTACGCATAATTTCCTACTAGCAATTAATGCGTAAGGCAATGCTCCCAAGCGGAAAAGTTGACCCATGGATCAATGTTAGGTAGCCGCCGACTTTAAGGGTTAATAGCAAAGCCCCCTTAATTGCTGAGAGCCTCAAATTTGGAGAATATATTAAGGAGATCAGAAGGAATAAGAGGAAATTTTTTTTTTTCAAAAAGACCTTATAGTTTTTGAGAAAATCGATGTTAAAGTTTCAAAGGAAAAATATATACATTTAAAAACCCGCCGACTTTAACGGTTAATAGCAAAGCCTGCTTAAAATTTAGGAACACCAAATTCCTAGGGTATATTAAGGGGATCAGTCGGAATAAGAGGAAATTTTTTTTTTTCAAAAAGACTTCATAGTTTTTGAGAAAATCGATTTTTAAATTTCAAGGGCAAAAATGTCTTTTAAATGCGGAAAATGTCAGTTTTTTTTGCACAGGTAACAATAGTGTATTATTTTCATAGATTCCCCCAAGTGGGAAGAGTTTTACTTACTTCGTTCTGAGTGTGGGAAATATAAAAAAAAACGACGTGGTGTCCCCCCTCCCAGACCTCTTTAACCCCTTGTCCCCCATGCAGGCTGGGATAGCCAGAATGCGGAGCACCGGCCGCGTGGGGCTCCGCACCGACTATACCAGCCCGCATGGTCCATGGATTGGGGGGTCTCGGAAGGGGAGGGGCAGCCAAGCTTTCCCCTCCCCCTCTGAGCCCTTGTCCAATCCAAGGACAAGGAGCTCTTCTCCACCTCCGATGGGCGGTGGAGGTGGAGGCCGCGATTTCCTGGGGGCAGGGGTTCATGGTGGCATCTGGGAGTCCCCTTTAAAAAGGGGTCCCCCAGATGCCCACCCCCCCCCTCCCAGGAGAAATGAGTATAGAGGTACTTGTACCCCTTACCCATTTCCTTTAAGAGTTAAAAGTAAATAAACACACAAACACTTAGAAAAAGTATTTTAATTGAACAAAAAACATAACCACGAAAAAAGTCCTTTAATATTCTTAATTAACCATTAATACTTACCTGTCCCTTTAAATAAATGATCCCTCGCAATAGCCTCGGAAATGTTCTATCAGTTACAATGTAACAAAGTTATTACAATGTAACAACTTTGTTACATTGTAACTACGCCGCACCCGACGTCACTCGCTGCTCAGCCGCCGCATACACTTACGCGTCCTTGCAGGACGCTAAGTCCCCGCTGGCTCCCGCTGTCCACCCCGCCCACATCTGTCACCCACATGTCACCCACATGTGGGTGACATGTGGGTGACATGTGGGAGAGGCGGGGAGGGCAGCGGGAGCCGGCGGGGACTTAGCGTCCTGCACGGACCCGACAGAGCTCTGAGCTATATAACTCAGAGCTCTCTAAGCATCTTTGAATTTTGGCTCCAAGGAGCCCCATTGGTCCTTAGCAGACCAATGGGGTTCCTTCTGATTTGAAGGAACCCCATTCTGGCTATCCCAGCCTGCATGGGGGACAAGGGGTTAAAGAGGTCTGGGAGGGGGGACCCCACGTCGTTTTTTTTTATATTTCCCACACTCAGAACGAAGTAAGTAAAACTCTTCCCACTTGGGGGAATCTATGAAAATAATACACTATTGCTACCTGTGCAAAAAAAACATTTTCCGCATTTAAAAGACATTTTTGCCCTTGAAATTTAAAAATCGATTTTCTTAAAAACTATAAGGTCTTTTTGAAAAAATGTTTTTCCTCTTATTCCCACTGATCCCCTTAATATACCCTGGGAATTTGGTGTTCCTAAATTTTAAGCAGGCTTTGCTATTAACCGTTAAAGTCGGCGGGTTTTTAAATGTATATATTTTTCCTTTGAAACTTTAACATCGATTTTCTCAAAAACTATAAGGTCTTTTTGAAAAAAAAATGTTTTCCTCTTATTCATTCTGATCTCCTTAATATATTCTCCAAATTTGAGGCCCTTAGCTCTTAAGGGGGCTTTGCTATTTACCCTTAAAGTCGGCGGCTTTTTTATATTATACAGGAGCGTAATATTAAGCGATTACGGCAGACTGTGTAATTTCAATAGGAGTTTACTGTCTTACGCGTAATTTGTTACGCGTAATAACGTAACCTACGGTCTACGCATAATTAATTACTTGTAATACCGTAACCTTACACGTAATGCTTACGGTGCATTTGTAGTGAATTACGATGCGTAATTACGCTAATGCGTAATTTCGGCCCAGCACTGAAATAAACATTTAAAAAATATATATTGTTTTATTAAGTACTCAAGAGGGCTTGTAATTATTGATCGGTACAACAAAATTATATATTGTTGCCATACATTGTACTTGGGACATGATTAAAAATGTTGTAATAACTGGAACAAATGGGCAAATAAAAAGTATGGGTTTTATTTATAGTAACATTGGTTTTTTTTTAAGATTACAGTGGATGGAATTGAAGAACTAGTGTATTTTTTCATTTTTTTCTCGGTTTCCATTTAAAATCATTAGAAAGTAAAGTAATTACTGAAAATAAATATCACCCCAATAAGCCTAATTTGTGAATTAAAAAAACAAGATATAGATCATTTCAATGTGATAAGTAGTGATAAAGTTATTGGCAAATGAAAGGGAGGAGCGCTGACAGGTGAAAATTACTCTGGTCCAAAAGGGTAAAAATCCCTTAATGGT
Organism: Hyperolius riggenbachi; assembly: GCF_040937935.1. NCBI lineage: Eukaryota > Metazoa > Chordata > Amphibia > Anura > Hyperoliidae > Hyperolius > Hyperolius riggenbachi. The sequence goes on along the minus strand of NC_090653.1, from coordinate 168,912,277 downwards.
GAAGTGGTCAAACTGTGGGGTGCTTTGTTCATTAACAACCAACTCACTGGATTAGCCATATAAGCAAAAGAACCAAGTGGACACTCAATGTCATTTAAAAAGAAAACAACAACATTACTTTTTATTAATAAAAATGATGTGGTATTAAAATGAGCACATGGCACCCAGATCTCCTATCCTGCATATGTAAATAATGCTGCAGCCACAGCAAACATATCTAACTAGTAAAAAGTAGTATCACTATTACTCCAAATGGTAGTGTGTTATGGCTTGCAAAGGCCAAAAGATGGATAATAATTGCCGTAATAAGTACAGTTCTCTAAATGTGAAAGGAAGTCCAGTACAAGAGTTCCACTCTGATGTGATGTTACAACATAAGAGTCATCCACTGATCCATTGCTTGAATCCCATAGCAAATATTATATTAGTGAGGCACCTAGGAAAGGTTGTTTAGATATAGCAACAAGGTGCACTGATTCCCTAAGACCCACTCGCAGTCACAGTAATAGATATGATCAAATTATCCACACAAATAATGACCCAAACATTCAGGATTCAGGATACTCAATACTGTGTTTGTAGGTACAAGGCATTCGTACGCGGACCCAGTCACAGTCACAGTGCATAAAGGTTCAAATAGGAATCCTAGTATCCAAATTTCAGCATATACACAGTGATGATAGCGAATGCAGTCATCAAATAGGATTGAAAGTTCAGGTGGATAGTATTGATACTATCAGTCACCACATATTGGCATAAGGAGATTCTGCCACATGCAGAGATTGGCATGTGCAGAGATATGAATGCGGAGATGCATGCGGAGATGCAGATTGTCAAATATGCAGAGAAAGTAACCAGGTACTTAACAGAATGGAGAACAGCACAACTCACTGGACTGGGTTTAAGGATTTTTTCAGTTAAATATCTGTGTATAGATTAAAACAATTAAATAATAGATGGAGACCTCTAGACTAAAAGAGGATGAACCAATTACCATTATGGCCTAAATCCAGAATTCCTTTAACTCTGACATGGTGAGGCACAGAGTCTCATAATATCTATGATCCACATTAATAGCTGTTATAGTTGTCTAGACCAAGATAAGCACTCATATTTACATTCCAACCTCTAAAGCCCCATCTACACGATACGATTATTTGTGCGATTCGATTACGATTCTATTTACGATTCGATTAAATCCGACATGTCCGATCGGGATTCGATTCGATTCAATTTGATTTGCCATTGTTTTGCAATGGCTAATCGAATTGTATCGTATCGTGTAGATTGGGCTTAAAGCTTCATAAAACAAAGGATTACTCCCATTAATCAGGAAGAGTGATTTGAGTTTTTAAATGAGTCTTGGGAGGGGCATTAAATCAGCTTCCTACAAAAAAAAAAATCTCCAGGTGCAGAGTGCTTTAAGGACTTAATTATGAAGTGAATGACACATTATTCCCACATATGCTAACTCTTTTTAAAAACATGCTTCTAGGCAAATAATACCCTGACCAGTTTGGTCATTCACATTTGCATATTTGTTATTTTAAAATAGGCTAAATATCCCACTCAGGCAAACAAATATGGGCTAACAGCCTTATTTATAGGTTAAGAAAAATGTACCAAGCTGTTGGCCAACCATTTAGCAAAGATTATTTCCAGAAATATTAATAGACATATGCAATGCACTTTTTCTCCAGAGTTTTCTCCTAGGTGATATTTTTACAACAAGTCACCAGCAAGCAAGAAAATACTCAAAATAAATGTGATAGTACATTTTCATCAACTTCTGGGTACTTTTTCAATAGTAAAATTCAGTTAATTTAGTTTATAGAGAAGATGAAAATTATCTCCTAGGATATAACTCAGGTGAAAACATGAATTGCATATAGGCCATGGTGTTCTTGTAAACTCCCATTAAGCAGGTAACAGGACTAAGTACACAGTTATTGATATTAAAAGGATCCATGTAATGACAATGAAGAAATGACACTATACACAGCCTAATGTAGGGCATTATTTTTATTCACCATGTAGGGCTCTGACCAATTGCCTGATGAACGCATATGCCCTAGTGTTAAAGGGACTCTGAGCACCTCTCATGGGCATGCCTTTAAGCCAGACGACTTCCAACAAAGTCGTGCTATGACCCCTCTGGAGGAGCCTCTTGCAATGGCCATGCTTGTCACTTCCTCTTTCTGCTTCATTCAGTGATGCACTTCTCTAACAGAGAAGAAAGTGGTGACCCGGAAGTTATAACATAGCCAAGATGGTAGCCGCGATTTTTACATTGAAATCGAATGAAAACGATTTGGTGTAGAACAGCAATTCAAGCATCAAATGAAAGAGGACAGCACACAGAAAGGTATGCATCTTTAAGTACTTTTCAGTACTGGTCGAAGTCTTAAAGGCATGCCAATGAGAGGTGCTGGGAGTCCCTTTAAGATCCCTGCAAATGGTCACACAAAACTTGGTGCAGATGAAATGGCTGGCTCTACCGCTCTCTGTCCACATTGTGACAACTCTGTCCACATACGCACCAAAGCCCGGCTGATAAGAGACTGTATGAGGAAGAAGTGGTGATCAAACACATGGTTTAGCCATATCCAAGCAACAGGAGTAATAGAAATGAGGAGAGAAAGATGGGTGGTGAATGAGTGGCCAGCGTCCTGTGGCATAGGGTTGCAAAAAAGGACTATGCACTTGTTTTTGCTAGTCTTTTAGTCATTTGCTAGATCACTAAATGATGTTGTTGTGCAGCTGTACGTTTAATACATTCTTAGCCAAGTGATGGTCTCAGCCAATGATTATCTACCACTTGCTTGAGGTGTTAAAGAGACTCTGTAACAAAATTTTCAGCCTTATTTCTTCTATCCTATAAGTTCCTATACCTGTTCTAATGGGGTCTGTCTTACTGCAGCTTTTCCTAGTTGCACAGTGGCTGTATTATCTCTCTTATCTAATCTAATCTTCTTTCCTTTGCCAGCTTTGTCGGCTCAGGCAGGAATGTGCTGCTCTGCTGTGATGGGATAGAAGTTATGCACACCCTCTCCACGCCCCCCGCAGGCTCTGTATGAGTCACAGACTGAGCTTCTTTGAGCCTGTCACATGCTGGTTAGCAGCCATGTTTTTGTTTGTAAACACTGCTTAAAACTGGCAATTACAAGCCAGGATCTCAGCAGGGAGTGGCAGAAACAGAAAGAGGGGCCCCGGAGAACATATTGAATAGAATGGTATGCTTTTTATTGTAAGAATTTTAGAGTACAGATTCTCCTTAAGGGGAAAAGTGCTGTCATGGCATGTAGAAACTAAATCAGGTTCACAGACTAGAGACTCATGAGATGCAACCATTCACATGATTGGTCAGTTTCCCCCCAAATACTTCCATATCACATCGATGGCAGCAAGTTGGGCTTTTTCATTGGTTAAAGAGACACTGAAGCGAAAAAAATATATGATATAATGAATTGGTTGTGTACTATGAATAATTACTAGAAGATTAGCAGCAAAGAAAATATTCTCATATTTTTATTTTCAGGTTTATAGTGTTTTTTCTAACATTGCGTCATTCTATAATATGTGCAGATTACACAACATTCAGCATTCAAAATGATTCTTTCAGAGCAGTCTGGGAACTAATGACCTCTCCTCTGGCAGAGAAAAAGAAAATTGTTCACTAACAGTTGAGATAATAATAGTCAGAAAACAGCCCTCTCCACGACTTTGAAAGTCGTACAGCTTAATGTCTTTTTTGCAGAGTTAACAACTGGAGTTTCTTAACTCTTCCTGTACTGGAAACAATTAGACTGATGTATCTGATCTTAATGTTTTATTTCTTTGCTGTACTACACATACAAATGATAACGATCATTTACGATAATACGATAACGATAATGATATCATAATTTTTTTTCGCTTCAGTGTCTCTTTAAAGGGGCATAATATCTCCTGAGGTATCTGAAGTTCCAGAAATTTCTAATCTGGGATGGCAATCTTACAGCTACAGATTGCAGATACACCATGCCACATTCCTACTATCATATAAAAAGTAATTAAAATCAGATGATTATTAATGGGGATTTGGTTTATGATAGATGGATGATTTTTAGTTGCATTAAAAGGAACCTTAACTGAACCTAAAAAGCCATCCTGTGTCTGTGCCGTTACTCACTGATTATACGGTTCCCCGCCATTGCTCACTTTCATTTTCAGCTACTGATTAGTTGCTGAGCAGTGCGCCTGCACAGCCCTAGCCCCGCACGTCCTCGATTGTGCTCCAGTCCTTGTGGCTTTCTTGCGTCTGCACAGTACGCGTACTACGTACGTATGCTTACTGCGGAGTACACAATGAAATGTAGTTATAACTGATCATAGATGGCCTTTTAATGCTGCAGCTGTGTGGAACTAGAGCCTATTCAGTGAAAAATACAGATTCCATAGATCCTCTTGTAAAATAAAGTTATAATTACCTCCCGGTCTGTTTCTTTAAAATTCCTCCCTAAACTCTGTGGCACTCCTCTATCCAAAAAGTGGAAGTGTCAGGGGCCTTTCCTGCCATGGGGCAGGGCTACATGCCAAAAGCCAGTGGACACGGGATTCAGGGAGTGATTTAAAAGAAACATACTTGGGAAGTAATTATAACTTTATTTTACAAGAGAATCTATGGAATCTGTAGTTTTTTTTTTCTGAATAGGCTCTTTATAGGGAATCTGAAGTGAAAATAAACTTATGATATAATGATTTGTATGTGTAGTACAGCTAAGAAATAAAAATGTAGCAGCAGATATGAGTGTAATATTGTTTCCAGTACAGGAAGAGTTAAGTAACTCCTGTTGTTATCTATGCAAAAGAGTTTCACTGATCTCTCTGACTTTCAAAGTCGCAGAGAGCTCTGTCTTCTGAAGCTTATTATCTCAAGTGTCTGTCACTGTATTTTGTTTTTTTCTGCAGAGAAAAGTTCAAAAGGGCATTAGCCTTCTCTGTGAAATCATTTAGAATGCTGAGTGTATTATGTAAACTGCAAATATTACAGAATGATGCAATGTTATAAAAAAACAAAAAACTATATAACTGAAAATAAAAATATGTTCTATATATTATCCGTACTACACAAACAATTCATTATATCATAAAAAAAAAATTCACTTCAGTGTCACTTTAGTTGCATGAAGATGCTGCTGGGTGCTACACTCTAATAAGTCCACAGTGCTGTGCTGTGCTGTAGCAGTTGCCCTGATGTAATTTTGAAAAACACAAGACAAAATTGGCCTTGTATTTTATGTCTAAATGTTTCTTTCATGCACACTTTGGCAAATCAAATCTCAAAAAGGGATGACTGATGTTTTCTAATTTAAACTATATTACTTGTTTAATAGAAACTATGCAGTGTAAATGTGTGAGTTCTCTTTTGCAGCTCTGCAGACACTTACAAATGGGCTAATGAATGTGATGATGAACCTGTGACCTCAGCATCAGCACAGTGTAGGACTCCCAGTAATTGTAACTGTCTCCTGAGAAGCATCAAATGCTGTTTCTTTCTTATGCAACATTCTTTTCCCTTGTTAATCTACTTTTGTCCGCTGCTGTATTTTTCTTTCTTATATGTGCATTTGAAGTGCTGTACAAGAAAGCAAGGAACACATAAGGAATGTCCACAGTGCACATTCCCTATAAGCTGTGCATCAGTTCTTGGGCCTGCGAGATGAAAAGCTGTATACAAAGTGGAAAGTTCAGACAGTCATGAAAAAAAATAGATCAGTAGAGAGAAAGTGGCTTGCATGCATAGCTGGAACCACAACTTTTTTTAGATTTTGTAAGTTAGCACATTTAAAGTGTAGCAAAGCTGGATTAAACACTATGTTTTATACATACCTGGGGCTTCCTCCAGCCCCATATGCATGGATCGCTCACACGTTGCTGTCCTAAGTCTTCCCGCAGCTCCGATACCGGGTCCCCGCACCTCCGTCAGTCAGAGCCAGTCTGACGTATGTGAAGTGCGCTGTTTGCGTATCTCTCCAGCAGCTTCTGGAGAGATATGTAGAGAGCGCACTTCTCCTGTATAGACTGGCCCGGCTAATAGAAGTGCAGGGACCCAGTATCAGAGTTGTGGGAAGACTGGGGATGGTGGCGTGGGATCGATCCATGGGAATGGGGCTGGACGAAGCCCCAGGTATGTATAAAATGTTTTGTTTAATCTAGCTCCGAGTCTCTTTAAGCCCAACTCAAGGCAAAAATCCTAGTCCTTTGTAGACAGATGCAGAGACTGAGATGTGCATGCACCTTGATTAACTCATGCCAGATAAATCCTGTTCCAAAGACCTAACACTGTCCTCCTTCGGCACCACAGACTGACATTTATATTAACTGCAGTCTTTACAGAGAGATTCAGTCTGTGCCAGCCCCATTCTAGTCTGAACTATGCAGATGCTATGCTGGATGATGCAGTCCAAGCTTTAACAGCTTCACCACAGAGCCTGGAGCTAGCTTACTGAACTCAGCTGATGCCACATAAGGAGGTAACATTTGAGACATACAGTAACACTGCTAAGCTTTAAATATTATTTTTAGATCTGTTCCTGGAATTGGTTTTAAATGTAATTTTTGATGTCACTTTTTTCAACCTGATTTAAGGTGATATCCTGTCATTTTAGAAAAAATAAGTAAATTCCAAGTTAGTTAACACATTGCAAGGATTTTGGCAAATATTTTGTCCAGTTTTTACCCTTAAAAATCGAGATCTTTTTTATGAATATAACCAATTCTTTTGCTTTTTAAAACAAGTCTTACAAGTAGATAAAGAAAACCTAGTTGATCATGTAATTATTAAAAACAAATTGGTCCAATATCATCGTAGCTACCATTTATCCCATTGATGCTAGCCAGAAAAATTGTATAGCATCATAATAGGTAATGTGTTGTAGTTATCTGAAGTTCTATTTCAAAGCATGAAGCTTTTTAAAAATGCATGTATCTTTTAAAGGGTAAACATGCTTTGAAAGCATATTTAACCTACAATAACACATTAGCTGTATTTGCTCATTGCAGAATAGTTTCTCCATAACTAAAAATGTATGTTTGACTGATTACTTGTATATTGCTTAAAGTGAACCAGAGACGAAGTACCCTCATGTATTTTACTATATATATCAGTGGGAACATTAGAGAAAACACCTACTCTGCTCTCTGTTTCATTTATCACTGCACAGTCTGCCTGTTAACAGCTCTGATAAAATCCCTGACTGAGCATTCAGTCTGGCTTTGCCCCGTAATGATTACAGCTGAGTCAGTCTTCTGTGATGTCTTTTCAAGCCCAAGCCTGCCCCCTTGTGGCTCTGATTTCCTGCTATGTAACCTCGCAGCAGGAAAGCAGAGCCAGGAGGGGGTGGGCTTGGGCTTGAAAAGACATCACAGAAGACTGACTCAGCTATATTGATAACTGAGCAAAGCTAGACTGAATGCTCAGTCGGGGATTCTTATCAGAGCTGATAACAGGCAGACTGTGCAGTGAAAAATGAAACAAAGAGCAGAGTAGGTGTTTACTGTCATGTTCCCATTGATATATATGGTAAAATACATGAGCGTGCTTCGTCTCTGGTTCTCTTTACATTGATTTTAAATTAGGGCATAAATGTACATCAGAGGAGAGATTAATACACGAAAGAACAAAAAAGAGAATTAACATTATACCATGGTATGTATATACTAATCTCTCTGTGAATAGTATTAGAGATATTTGGAAACCAGAGAATGAATGATAAATAAAGTTTAGTATAAATGGGAGAAAAGCACTGCATGAATATCCATGCCATCATGCATTTACAGAATCTGTACATACAGTACACACTCCTATGAGGAATAATGGAAATACATTAGGAGACCATGGGCCTGCTGCACTAACTAGCATTAATATTGGTGTGTGCTGTCTGGTCTCCATATTTTCAGATATTAATTGGTACTTGAAATGATGTTTTTCACGCAAAACAATGGCAGTAATAATATTACATCAGAGATCCATGTAAACATGAATCCAGAGTTAGAAAAATGACAAAAGCAATACACCCAATATAAAATAGTAGGCGCTGCCTCAACCAGTGTTGTCTCTAAATCTCTTTAGAAATATAGGCAGCACAACACAGTTAATGAAAACAGCTATTCATGAAATTGAATTACTTTTGATATGTAATATCTATGTTGTCACATGCCCTAGACAGACATAATTACTTCTGACATTTTTTTTAGCATCACATCAGGTTATAGAGTAGCACTAGGTACCATATTATTGTAGCTATAATCAAAGTACTATACCTTCATAAAATAACTACTGTGCTATTAAATTAGATTTCTTAGATTCACTTTAATGCATTTTTAATTTTGGTATAGAGCAGGCATGGGCAAACTTGGCCCTCCAGCTGCTACGGAACTACAAGTCCCACAATGGATTTGCCTTTATGAGTCATGGCTGTGGCTGTCAGACTCCTGCAATGTATTGTGGGACTTGTAGTTCCTTAACAGCTGAAGGGCCAAGTTTGCCCATGCCTGGTATAGAGTCTAATTTTTTTTATGAATTAGTTTTATGGAAACTATGCATTGATATCTATAGGTAAGTTGGCGACTTAAGATTATTTTATAACATATCTCAATCAAATAATAGGGGTAAACTGTTCAGTTACTCATCAATCCAATAGATTTCATTTTGGGTTTAAGGCACAACTCCATTTTGCTGAAAATTTGCTGAAAATTGTTTATCAGTGCTAGTGATGAGCAAATCAAACTATTCATTTCATCAATAATCGCAATTAGAAGGTGTCATTTTGCATTGACTCATAATTTTGCAAAATACTCATCTATGTCAAAACACTTATTGTCGTCAATAGTGATGAGCAGAAATTATGCCTATGCGTAATTACGCATTGTAATTTGCATTTACGCATCGTATGCAAAATTTCGGGGGAAAAGCGCAATTAGTTTATGTAATTGTAAGCATGCATAATTACGCATGAATTTATATATAATTTACGCGTAATTGTGTGCCAATTTTGGTGGTGAATAGCAAAGCCCCCATACATGCCATTGCTACAAAATTGCCACATATGTTAAGGAGAATAGTGGGTACAAGTCAAAAAAAGAATCTTTCAAAAAGACCTTGTAGTTTTTGAGAAAATCACCCACCATTCTCTTTAACATGGAAGCAATATGGGGACTTTGCTATTCACCGACAAAGTTGGCACGAAATTATGCATAAATCAATTGGATTAACAATTAGTAATTAGGTATATGCGTAATTGCAAACATTTACGCAAAATTTTGCGTAATCGTAATTAGCTGATTACAATCATCAATAGTCGTCAATGCATTTGGTGAAACTGAATTTTTGCATGCATGGCTATATATTGCAATTTGCAACATATATGCTCAGCTATGTGAAAATGTGTTTTCTCATGCTTATTGACTTCAATGCATTTAATGAAAATTAATTTTTACTTGCATGCTCATACTCGTTATATAAAACTATGTTCAAAAGTGAGCGTAATTCTGCGTAACTTGCAAAAATTAAGCCAAAGGAAGATTACCGCAATTACGATCAAGACTGTAATTGTGAAAATTATACTAAATTTCACAAATGTGAGATTATCCACTATGCTTAACACTAACCAGTGTTCCATAAGTTTGGATGTACTTTAATATTAGTGAAATAAAATAAATTTCAGGTGGACATGCTCAGCCATTCTATGGGTTCTTTGCAGTGGTCATTTGATGTTATTGCTCTTCGTGTAGTGGGTTTACATAAAGCAGCCACAAAGGGTTTTTCTGAAAAGAAATATGGACTTTCGACAACATATTTGTTTCTTGCCTTTTATCTTTTGAAGATGTTTTAATTTACAGTATGCATGATACGTACTTGTACATACATTTTCCAGACACTTTTAAATCTTAAAGAAGAGTATTTTCTCTACATTCCAAACTATTTGTATCAACTTGTTACATTCCTTCCTTTGGAAAGCAGTTTTTCCCAGTGGTATGAAGTCATAACTCCTGATTTTCTTGTGTTTCCATAGTAATATTGGCCTCAATTCACTAAGCTTATCTCCTGTCTTCAATAACGTTTCTATAGTTATCACCATGGTGATGAGGCATGTAGTATTCAGGAAACATTTTACCTCAGGCAATCCTAAAGTTAACTCTTCTGTCTTTAAGTTAACTCTTCAATCCTTAAAATAACTCCAGAATTCTAAAGTTAAAGACAGGCTGTTAATTAACTGCGTGTGAAAATAACTACAGAGGAGGTAACTTAAAGGGGCATTATGGCTAATATTGTCGATTTTAGTTAATAAAGTAAATAATGTGCACAAGAGGTACATGTTATAAAAAAAAGTAAGTATCTAGTGAAAAGTTAAGTGGTGTCTGACAGGACTCATTGCTGCAGCTGGGGGAGGATGGGAATACACATAAGTAACAGAGTTAGCGACGGAGTTCAGAAGAGTTTATTAACCATGTGGGGGGACACAAACTGCTGTTCTGGCTAGAAAGATTCTTTCCCTGTGATAAGAAGTTACACGCTGCTTGTGATGTGTTGTTTAATCACTGCAGCGTATATCTGGCTGAGACTGTCCCTCCTTTCTCTCACACAGACTGTCCATGTGTCCTCGGCAGAACCAGATTTAGCCAGAGACGCTGCAGAGATTAAACAACACATTGCTCTTAAGCAGCTTCTTTCTAGCCAGAACGGCAGTTGCTCTGATTCGCCCACCCATGTTAAATGAGCTCTTCTGAACTCCATCACTAAATTGTGTATTCCCATCCACACCCCTCACCCCCCACCCCCAACCCAGGTGCAGCAAGGTGTCCTGTCACACACCACTTAACTTTTCACTAGCCATTTACTTTTTTAAAACCTTGGACCTTTTGTGCACATTATTTATATTATTAACTATAATCAGCAACATTAGATGTAATGCCCCTTTAACTACAGAGGACTTAACTTAAAGAGACTCTGTAACAAAAATGTCATCCTTTTTTCTACCATCCTACAAGTTCCTAAACCTATTCTAATGTGCTCTGGCTTACTGCAGCACTTTATACTATCACTGTCTCTGTAATAAATCAATGTATCTTTCCCCTGTCTGACTTGTTGCCCTGTGTCTGGAAGGCTGCCAACTCTTCAGTGCTGATCTGTTATGCATGCCCCCCCTCCAGGCCCCTCTATGCACACTCCCATGTGTGTGTTATTTACATAAGCCAGCAGCGTCTCTGCTCTCTGATATCAGTGAGAGAAGAGAGCTGGATAAAAATCCTCCTCTCCTATTCCCCTCTGTCACAGTAGGTTTAGCTGAGAAATCAATAAATGACTGTAGAGTCTTTTATTATAAATGCAATATAAATAATTAATATATACAGAAAATCATTAACATCAACAATTATAGAGACAATAGAAGTACAGTATAAAAATAAAAAGGGAAGAGGTAAATGAATACTTAAGTTCAGGTGAAAATGTCCTCTTTTGAAGTCTACGACAATCGGTGCAGAAAACTGATTGCGCTTGCGTTTTCTCACGGCTCTTCTGTGACACGTGGGACAGGGGGGGGGGGTGGACAGTTATACTTGGGGAGCCAGGCATGTGTCTTCCATTGCGTTTGTCATTGTTGCGATATCGGACACTGTTACCGCCATGCATGTGATCAAGCACTTAACCAAGATCTACCCAGCATGTCTGAGCAATGCTTTCGACTGATTTCTGTCTACAATTGGTCGCATCATCGATCAAGCATACTTGTTGTGGTGCCGATTTTCATCTGATTCGATACAAAAATCGAATCAGATGGATGATCAGGCCGCTGAATCGGTAGATGTATAGGCACCTTTACTCAACTTTAAATTCTTCCTGATGCGACTCAAATATTCACTTCAAACCTATTCCTAACTCTCTCCTCCCCATGTTCAGTACTTCTTGTGTCTATGACAGTGTTTTAAATCTTGATTTGCATGACCCCATGGATTCATCCAGTTTGTGTCATGCCCCATGAGATTTTAATCCTGGTTTTTGAGTTTGTAGCGGTATCACCCTCTAATTGGATCTGTTGTATAGAGAAAAATGCTAGTCAACTTTCAGAGGGAACTACCAATTCAAAGTGTTTCCTGGAGAAGCTCAAAGAGATGTTTGTGAGGATGTAAATAATAAAAATGAGAATAACTATACAAAATAGACTTTAAAGCATGGCATCACTTTCACTTAGTGAAATCCGTGCTATATACTGTATTTCAGTGCACATGGGTCAAAGGGGACCACTTGTGCAAATTATGCACAAGTGTTATGTTTCCCACTCAAATCTTTGATTGGCCTGGGTGGTAGTCCTTTTTTGGGAAAAAAAATGGATAGATTTTACTGTACAATGCTATTATAATCCATATCTGATTTTGTCCCAAGGAGATCTGACCTGATGTGCTAACAATAAGTCACGATATGTGAATAATCCTCTCACATTCAACCGTTGAGAGATTGCATAGATGCATAGAGACAGGAAAGGCAGGAAAATCTATCAGACAAACAAGTAGACCTACATTAGCACTGGTGTAGAGCATTATGCATGTACATTCTTTTGTTTACTGGGAAGTTGGCGAGGGAGCTTTCAAATCTCTTCGGGGGGCATAATCAATGAAAAGTTACAGCTGCATTATTTATCATGAGCAGTTTGGGATTGATTTGACACATCTAGATTATAAGTACACTTAAAATGTAAGAAATTCTAAAAATATTCAGTTTGCGGAAACAAATATAAATTCTTATTTCATGCTGCAAATGTTTTTTGTAAAACGGGTCATTTTGTGGTTGCACTTCAAGGAGAATATTCTTTTAAACACAACCATTTACGGTAGGTGATCCACAAATGAATGTCTTGTTGTAATTACAAAGCAACTTGCTGTGCTCTCTTTTAATTTCTAGGCTTGCATGAGGCTAGCACATAAATACAATCTGTTATAAAATAGCAAATGTCAAACATAAATCTCATTAATAGCACTGAAATTCCATCACCAGTTAGATGCAGGACCATATGTGTTCATAACAGATTTTGTCAAGCAGCTAATTCGTAACACCAAAAGGCTGTTAGTAATTCAAGTCAGGTTCACTGCCCAGTACAGCTCCAATGGATAGAAAACATGGATCAATACATTAAGAGTAAAATAAAGCAACACAATGCTTCTCTGATGCTTCTTCTGACGCAATGTACTACTCTGAAAGAACTACAGTGGGATGTAAAAGTTTGGGCAACCTTGTTAATCGTCATGATTTTCCTGTATAAATCGTTGGTTGTTACGATAAAACATTTCAGTTAAATATATCATATAGGAGACACATACAGTGATATTTCAGAAGTGAAATTAAGTTTATTACATTTACAAAAAGTGTGCAATAATTTTTTAAATAAAATTAGTCAGGTGCATAAATTTGGGCACTGTTGTCATTTTATTGATTTAAAAACCGTTAGAACTAATTATTGGAACTCAAATTGTCTTGGTAAGACAATGGCCTCAATTCACTAAGCTTATCTTCTGTCTTTAAAGGGAACCTAAACTGAAAAGCATATGGATTTTTCCTTTTAAACAATACCAGTTGCTTAGCAGCCCTGCTGATCTCTTTAGCCACAGTAGTGGCTGAATCACACACCTGAAACAGGCATGCAGCTAATCCAGTCTGACTTCAGTCAAAGCACTTGGTCTGCATGCTTGTTCAGGGGCTGTGGCTGAAAGTATTAGAGACACATGATCAGCAGGAGAGCGAGGCAACTGGTATTATTTTAAAAGGAAAAATCCATATCCTTCTCAGTTTAGGTTCCCTTTAATAATGTTAATGTAGAGTTATCACCATGGTGATAAGGCATGTAGTATTCAGGAATCATTTTACCCCAGGCAAACCTAAACTTAACTCTTCTGTCTTTAAGTTGAGATCTCTAAAGTTAACTCTTCAATCCTTAAAATAACTCCAGAATCCTGAAAATAACTACTGAAGAGGTAACTTAACTACAGAGGAGGTATCTTAAGGAATGGAGAGATACGATAACTCTCTCACTGTGTGGAGGTACGTTTTCTCCAGCAGGATCTTAGTGAATTGAGGCCTTAGATGTAAACCAATAAAATACAGAATTAGTACAAAATACAGAATAAGTAAGTACAATGACAAAAGTAACATGATAAATGAAATGTATAACAAATTGCATGACACAAAATGGATATCAAATTCCAAGACACAAAAAGGGTGAGAGAGATCTTCCCTTGCAAGCTTACAATTTAAAGGAATGGGGGGGGGGGGGGGAGACAAGAGGTGGGTAGTATACAATATTCGTACCCAGAGGCAGTTTGTTTTATTTAGTAGAGAGTACCAACTTGGCCAGAGGTTAAAGGGGCTAAGCTAGAGCATATATTTGTTCAAAAAAGTGAGTTTTGAGGGAGCGTTTAAAGATTTTAAAAGTTGGAGAGTGACTGATGTGTTGTGGAAGAGGTTTCCAAAGGAGGGCTAAAGCACGTGAGAAATCTTGTTCTAGAGGAAGACAAGACAAGGCTGTGCATAGATTAGAATTGGAACTATACACTTTTTATGTATGAACCTTTCCATAGAAAACTTATTTAAAACTGACAGGACACGACAGGACTGGTTAGGAAAGAAATGTACTCCTTTTATGAGTGACTCAAGCTCTAGAAAACGCTTACAAAGCTGATAAAAAACTGGCAAGACAGGACTGTAATGGAAATGTACACATTTATGTGTGAACCAAGCCACTGAAAACTCATACAAAACTGATGCAAACTGTCATAAACTGTAACCCCAAATATTGACAGTATAGACTAATAACGTAAAAACATCTAGAGCAGCTCTCAAGCAGTTGAAGATAGTTTGAGGAACACATACCCAACATTCAGAGCAACCGTGAACAGTCCATGACCAATGGAATGTACACCTCGTGCACTTCCCCGTAAGGTTTAACCACTCACCAGGTCCTCTGGCCCAAACCAGGCCAGTCAGCAAGTGTGGGGTAATAGGCCACCTCCAAGCCTCTCTGGCATGCTACTGCTCCCACTGTATCCTTTTCCCACCGTCAGGACACCTCGTGGGATAAAAAACTAAATGCTCCACATTGTGTAAAAACACAGTCTCTTTAATGGTAATAAACTTTGCGTACAATCAAACTGTCAATATTAGCGTTAGCAAACAACACGTAACACCTGTCGATGGGAGGATTAACTCTGCTGGATAGAACTTTGTCTACCTCTCCCTATTCCAACTCTGCTCATAAGCTGAATTACACCCTCCTAAAGCCATTGCTGGCTGTAAATTAAAACATTTACGCATTGAACCAGTAACGCGTAAAAATGTATGTGTTAATGTTCCTGCACTAGCGGGAATGCGTAAAAATGTACGCAATGCGGCCCGCCGACCTCCGAGGTCGGCAAGCTGCCAGTGGGGGACTGGAGCAGCAGTGAGTGACTACGATAGCACAGGATGGCTGCATGGGGCTGGTAGAAGCCCCAGGTAAGTGAAACTCATTTTTTTATTTTGCTTGGACCTTCCCTTTAAGAAAAAGCAAGCTTGACCGTGCTGCACTAGCTTCAATACACGTCACTATGCATTGGGCAGAGCTTGGCCATTGCAATTGCTTAATGACTGTGTGAAATGTTGCTGAAACAGAAAGTTTTAACATCTCACAACTGTGGCTCAGAAACACCAACAATATGGAGAAGGTAATATGGAGCATAAAAGGTCATAATGAAATACGGTAACTCAGAACAACAAAGTCAAGTATGCAAAAAACCAATCTAAAAGAGAAATTACCCAGCCAGAGAAGGGAGTTTTAGCTATTGGTTTAAATTGTGCTGTGAACTTCCTGCAGTATTGGATTTAATTACAGTGACAGAACTTTACCTTTCCTGTGAACAGTATAAACAGGCGGAACTTTAATAAGCACCACATTTATTTTTCATTCAAGTGACACTGAAGCAAAAAACAAAACAAAACAAAACTTATGATATAATGAATTGTATTGTGTAGTACGGTTAATTAATATACCATTAGTCGCAAAGAAATTAGTCTCATATTTTTATTTTTAGTAATATAGTTTTTTTTTATAACATTGCATCATTCTCTAATATAATATTTGCCATTTACAAACTACACCCTGCATTTTATACTATGAAACAGAGAAGAGCTAATGACCCTTTCAACTTCTCTGCAGTAAAATTTTATCTGAAGTTGTCTTACATTGTTTCTTTGATGTATAAGTGCTTCAGAAAATAGCACTGCTCTCTGACTAAATTAGTTGGGAGAGCTCAGATAAGCTATTTTGCATAGATAACAAGTAAAGTTTCTTAACTCTCCCTGTACTGGAAAAATATGAGACTCATATCTGGGCCATTAATGTTCAATTCCTTAGCTGTACTACACATACAACTCATTATATCATAAGTGTATTTTCACTTTCAGATGTCCTTTAAAACCAAGCAGTACACTCCATCAGCCACATATATATACAATTATTATCTTCTGCATAATAGTAAATTTTGGCCACACTGTTGGATAAAGTAGTGAATTGCCTGTACCTGTAAAACATATCAAGCAGGAGAGATGAACCACACTACAGAACAGAAAATGTGTGTGTGTGTGTGTGTATATGTACATATATATTTTATTATTATTATTATTATTATGTATTTATAACGCAGCGCTGTACAGTGTATATATATATATCTTGTCACTAACTGTCCCTCAAAGGAGCTCACAATCTAATCCCTACCATTGCCATATGTCTATATTATGTAGTGTAAGTACTGTAGTCTAGGGCCAATTTCAGGGGGAGCCAATTAACTTATCCGTATGTTTTTGGAATGTGGGAGGAAACCGGAGTGCCCGGAGGAAACCCACGCAGACACGGAGAGAACATACAAACTCTTTGCAGATAGTGCCCTGGCTGGGATTCGAGCCAGGGAACCAGCGCTGCAAGGCGAGAGAGCTAACCACTACGCCACCGTGCTGTATATACTGTACAGTATGTATGTATATATATATATATATATATATATATATATACTGTATGTATATATATATATATATATATATATATATATATATATATATATATGTATATATATATATATTTATATATATATATATATATATATATACGCACACACATACACATATATATGTTACGGTCTGAAGCTGAAGTCTGGCCACTTCAGGTTCTGGCCAGCCAAAATGAGAAGTAGCCATGCTACTGTGGCCAATGTGAGAAATGAATGGTGTGTGGTGGCTCCAGCTCCTCTGCTTGCCCCCATCAATGGCTCTGGCTCCTCCCCCTGCTCCTTCCTATAACCTCTGGCACTTGGTCCAGTATCCCTACCCCACTCACACACCTGAGTTGTTCGTCACTGCAGGCAGCAGGAACGCTGCAGACATTGCTTCCGCCAGCACCCGCTCTGCAGTGCTCACCTATAGGAATGAAACGGGTGGCACAAATCTCGGCTTCTTACGGTAATTCCCGGCAGTTACGAACAGTAACTAGTTGTAGGAAGAAGCAAGCGAGGGGGAAGATACAGGGTGAGTAGGGATCCTGGACCATCTGCCAGTGATGAGGGGAGAGGGTGGGGGAAGGAGCTGGAGCCGCTGGGCTTCATTTATTTTTTACATTGGCCGGCTTGTAAGAAGAGGGGGCAAGGGGAGGAGCCGGAGCTGCTGGGCTTCATTTATTTCTCACATTGGCCACGGTAGCATGGTCACTTCCTATTTTAATTGGCCAGAACCCGAAGTGGCCAGACTTTCAGGTTCTAGCCGTAACATACATATATTCTTTTTTTTCCTTTCTTTTTTGTCACACTCTACATGTGAACCCATATGCAAGCATGAAAATACTCAAATGTATTTTGCTAGTACTTTATCAACTACTTTTTAGCACTTTTGTTAGTTTCATTTCATTTTAATTTCATTAATTTAATTTTAAAGTACTGAAACAATGGGCAATATGCAATTATTTTTTTCACCTGAGTTATCTCCTATTCTCTTTAAACTATCTTTTCAGCATTTTCCAATAAAAAAAGTACCCAAACATTGGTGAAAATGTACTATCAAAATTATTTTCTTGCTTGCGAGTGGCTTAAAAGGCATTTTATGACAAGTGGTGAAAATATTACCTAGAAGAAAATTAAGGTGAAAAAGGGAATTGCATATGGGCCCATATGTTGAACAGAAGATGAAAAAAAATCTCCAAGGAGAAAACTCTGAATCTAAGACCTTTTTTGTACACAACATGTCTACTTTGATTTGTTCCCATATTCCCAGCCTAACAGGTACAGTATGTATTTTCTAGCATAATGTAAAGACTGATAGATAAGATACATTATAATGTGGCTGTAAATTGTTTGAACAGAAAACTTGTTTACTGAAAGCGCCAGGGGAGCGGAAAGTGCTTTCCACAATAAATATGGCAGCATTGTTATATCAACATTTTGTGTTATGACATTGAGATAGATAGCCTAGCAGAGTTGATTGCACTGAGTATTGTTACATATTTGGTTTTGACTACCAAAAATGTTTAATCAGCTGGTATTGTTTAGTGAAAGGCAAAGAAGAAGTCTGGTACAATAAACAATTAAGACTTCATTACTTGTAAAGTCCATATTGTATTGGTAAAATAGAATGCATAATCAACATTACAATGAGCTGAGCTATTATCTCTGGTAAGAGAATAGTGCAACATGTAGTTAAATCGAATCTTCACTGGAATATGAATTCTGGATAAGAAATAGCTTGTATCTGACATCAAACGTTTATTTGCTGTCTGTCAATTTTCATAAGATATTGGAATTTGATGGCTTCACTTGCCGGCAAAGATACACTCAGATTTGTAGTTTGAGAAGACTGCGAAGCAATGTCATGCACATATTGTAAGAGATAATGAGAATATAGAGAAGAATGGGTGCTACACCTTGGAAGTTTTCATTTCATGGTTTCATTTACTATTTTGTAAAGACTTATGAAATTATAATGCCTTATGCCTACTTCACAGTGCTCAGATATGCTGCAGAATCATTCTGCATGTCAACCCCTCTTGCCCATACAATTCTATGGGACTGTTCACAGTGCTATATTGTAACGGATTGTGTTATTCTAACTCATTTCATGCAATACTTTTGTATTAAAGTCTATGTCCAGTCTCCATTGCAGTTCAAGAGAGACTGAAGTTAGTCTACAAGCATGTTTTTACTGTAAAGCACCTTACATAGTGCTAAACCGTCGCTATCCCGCAGCAAAATGAGGGGTCTTTACCCCCCAAATCCCCTCTGTAAATTCGGATGAGTGCTTCCTGAAGAGGCAGAGCTTAGCCCAGTAGCTTTGCCTCTCAGCGCATCAATCCCTGCTGATTGCTGCCTCTCCCCCGCCCCTCTCAATCTGCCTTCACAGAGAGGGGCAGGGGAGAGGCGGAGATCCAGGCGGCGAATGACGCGCATGGAGGCAGAGCTGCAGCTCATAGCTCTGCCTCCATGAGCAGCAAAATCCATGACCGAGAAAGTCGTGCATTTTGCAGGAGGGATTTGGGGGGTAAAGACCCCTCGTTCTGCTGTGGGATAGCGGCGGTTTAGCACTATGTAAGGTGCTTTACAGGAAACACATGCTTGTAGACTCACTTCAGAGTCTCTTTCACACTCTTTATAACACATATAAAGTGTGGGTTATATTTATTCCAGGAGCATATGCAGACTGATGACAAATTACACGATGTAAGATCTTAATACATCACCCTTCCGGGGCTGCAAGCATTCACAGAGATGGTGTTCATGTCGACAATTGTTTCGCGCTAACAGCGCTTTTTCATAGACTTGACTCCTGGCGGGGAGAAGCTCACCGCCATCTCAAAAGGCCTGGCGTTATAAAGACGCCAGGACCTCCTCCATTCTTCCGGAAACCCTCCTCCCCCTGTCATCCTTAGGCGGAAGTGCGTCAGCGCTCCAACTTGGAGCGCATCTACAACTACCCGCCCATGTCGGAAAATTCGGAATTCGTTGTGTATGGCATATTCTGTCCTTGCTCCTATTTCTATATAGGGAGAACCACTCGCCCAATCCGTGAAAGATTGGTGGAACATCGCCGATCTATTAAAAAGGGAATAGGCGCTTTAAGAATGATCAATCACGTAAGAGAGATACATGATGCTAATGCGAATGTGTTAAAAATGGTAGGCCTTGAGCTGGTGAAAACCCCACGACGTGGGGGCAATAGAGATAACTTGTTGTCTCGAAGAGAATCGTTGCTTATTAGCCGATCCGATGCCCTAGGGCCTTTGGGCTTCAATGATCGCAATGAATTCAGTGTATTTCTGGAAAAATATTAGTACTGACGTGGACTCTCTTGTCCTTATTTTTCTGCCTCTGTCACTGGGTCTTTCTCTATTTACTTTTTCTTCAACACATTATACCTATTGAGAGTTAAATCATATATGAGCGTATGTACTGCACATGCCCCTATCCTTACTGTGCTACCTGTGCTCCTTTCTTTATTAGTCCGGTCATCCCTCCTCCAGATGTTGTCCGGTGTCTGAACCCCGCAAACGTCCCAGCACCGAGGACACTTTTCTTATGTCCGCGGTGGGACGCTCCGTATAGTCGGGAGGTTGCCTAGCAACGCACCAAGCGAATTTGTTTCGCTTGAGTGCGACAGGCAAGCGGTGGGTTTTTCCGACATGGGCGGGTAGTTGTAGATGCGCTCCAAGTTGGAGCGCTGACGCACTTCCGCCTAAGGATGACAGGGGGAGGAGGGTTTCCGGAAGAATGGAGGAGGTCCTGGCGTCTTTATAACGCCAGGCCTTTTGAGATGGCGGTGAGCTTCTCCCCGCCAGGAGTCAAGTCTATGAAAAAGCGCTGTTAGCGCGAAACAATTGTCGACATGAACACCATCTCTGTGAATGCTTGCAGCCCCGGAAGGGTGATGTATTAAGATCTTACATCGTGTAATTTGTCATCAGTCTGCATATGCTCCTGGAATAAATGTAAGCTCAAAGTAACTAGTGCCCACGGAATGTTTTCTTGATGATAATTGATTGATGCTCTTTCAACGTGAAGGCACAGTGAAAAGCTGATACCAGCAGCAGTAAAGGGAACCCAATCACCAACATTGTGTGCGGGGTAGACACTTTTGCTCTTTTGGGACATTGTTGATTCACTTAACTACCTAACGCACCAATGCAGCAAAGCTCACAGGAGGAACAGGGGGAACCCATGAATGTAACCACTGATGTGGAACCTAGTGAGACTTTCATTACTGAACGGTCTGATTGGGAAACCTATTTTTCTGATGATTGCAGCAGCACACCGGTTCACAGAGAACTGAACTCCAGAAGATTGGAGCACAGGTTGCTAAAGGCTTCTGAAAAGGAGGTTCGTCTGTTTTGGACAATAGCGTCGTTAAAGCGCTATAAGGAAAAGGGGTACACATCTAGAGGGTTTAGATATTACAAAGCTCCATCAGAATACAAAGATGACCCTGATTTTGTAGATAAGTGGAAGACGGCGTTTCTAACACTTGCTAAAACTCTCAATGATATTGTGTTGGAACGATCTGAGAAAGAACATGACAAAGTGACTGAAGAGGTTTGTGATATAAAGACTCAGTTACAGACAGTAGCTCCAGGGGAGAAGCTAAAAAGTATAATTGACAGAGTTGACAATAAATTGATTCCCATACAGAGGGAAATCAAAGAGAGAAAACTTGGGAAATATCTAAGAGACCAAGAAGATTTCCAGTCAGGAAACATTTTCCAATGGTCACAACCAGAGGGACGCCCAAAGAAACCTAGAGGCAGACCCCGTAAACCAAAGAGAGGCTATTGGACTTCCGAGTCAGGTTCAGACTCAGAAAGTGAAGCTAAAAAAGCAAAGAAACCTAAACCCAAAACCCCTTTAGAAAGAAAAAAGTTCGGAGGGGCAGGAGGAGAGGACGAGCCAGAATGTGCAAAGAAAGTATCCTGGAAGGGGCTTCGCCCAGAGTAGCCATCAATGTGGACAGTGTCCCTATTGACATTGACAACTCAGATAAAATGCAGGTTGTCAATATATCGGAGGTCCAGCTCCCAATGGATGTAACACAGGTGTTGGAAAAGGGCCTTAACTTTGTGGTCACCAAATCCTTTGATTATGCCAAATTTGAAATTGACCTTTACAAAAGTATACGAAAAATGAACATTTATCGGAACTTTGGGAATAAACATTGTGTATCTCATCAATCATCAATTGGTTCCCTTGGTTTTCTCCCGGAGTTGAAACCTGAAGATGAACCAGCATTGATTAACCTACAGGAATTGTTTGAAGAAGGGAATGCCTGGGGGGGAGGGGAGTCCCCTGAAATTACAACTGGACCAACAAAGCAGTTTTTTGCATGTAAATCTACTACCCCTTATCCGCCTTTACAAGGATCAGCTATTGATCTATTCCAACGTCAGATTTTAAGGGAAACAAAAGCGTTATTGTACCCTCATGACAAGAGAAACCTTACTCCTAGAGAGTGGAGAGCCATACAATGGCTAAAAGCTCGTCATGATCTGACAATAAAAAAGGCGGATAAGGGGGGTAATATTGTGGTAATGTCGACTCACAAATATTTGCAGGAAGCAAAACGTCAGCTTGAGGACCCAACAACGTATACTAAGTTGAAATCAGATCCCACTATATCTATACAAAATAAGCTTCGCTCCTTGTTGCGAAGTGGGGTTCAAGCAGGTTACCTTAGTCGCAAATTGGGAGATGACTTACTCCCAGATTTTCCAAAAAAGCCAGTCATATATTTCCTCCCTAAGATACACAAGTCCCTGGTGGATCCCCCTGGCAGGCCCATCGTCTCTGGGAGGGGATCAGTGACTGAGCCCCTTTCCAGGTACCTGGACCATGTTCTCAGACCGCTCCTACTTGAGATCCCCTCGTATCTGAAAGATACATCACATGTGTTGCAAAAGGTCGAGAAAACGAGTTGGTATAAAGGTGATCGACTGGCAACCATCGACGTGGTAAGCCTGTACAACAGGATACCGCAGCGATTGGGGGTCAGTACGATGTTCGACCTCCTCGTCGAGTCGGGACACTATGACATTCTTGAGAGTGAATTTTTGTGTCGCTGTCTAAATTTCGTCCTCGAAAACAACGCTTTTCGGTTCGGAGGGGAGTGGTTTAGACAGATATCGGGAACAGCGATGGGGACGTCGGTGGCTCCCACGTTCGCGAATCTTTTTCTGTCTAGATGGGAAACCATCTACATCTATGGGGAAAGAAACCCCTATAGGTGTTATCTGAGAGCATGGTCCAGGTATGTGGATGATGTGCTTGTCATTTGGAGATCCACCAGGGAGAAGTTTAATGAATTCCTGACATACCTCCAGCAGAATGACATGAACATGCAGTTCACTGGAGAGTGGGGAGGTGAAAAGGTTTCCTTTCTTGATCTTTCCTTGGAGGTGGTGGGGAACAAACTAATCACAAAAGGGTTTCGCAAAGCTACAGCAACGAATTCCGTCTTGCATAATGAGAGCTATCACCCACATCATGTCAAAAACTCAATCCCTTATAGCCAATTCCTAAGGTTAAAACGGAACAATACAACAAATGTTGATTTTGAGATACAAGCACAGGAGATGCGTCAGCGTTTCCTAAAGAGAGGTTATGATCCCACGATGGTGGATCAATCCCTTGTTAAAGTGAGATTAAAGGAAAGGTCGTCTCTTCTTGATAGGCAAAATGATGTAAAACCTGAACCAAATAAGTTCATTTTCACTTTTGATTTCTCACCAATGTCCCACAGGATTAGAGAAATAATTGATCGGAACTGGCCAATACTTGAGAAGGATGAGGGTATCTCCCCAAAAGTATTGGGGGGCCCCCTCATTTCCTTCCGACGCAGATCTACCATCGGATCAATGATCACACAAAGTGAATATATTTCAAATTATACTCCAACCTGGTTAAATAGATCATCCTATAGGGGATCATTCCCATGTGGACACTGTCCCACCTGTAAATACATGGTCAGAACTGACCATGTACAATTAGGTGGATACTCGCATCAAATTAAAGATTTTATTACGTGTAGAACGGAATTCGTTGTGTATGGCATATTCTGTCCTTGCTCCTATTTCTATATAGGGAGAACCACTCGCCCAATCCGTGAAAGATTGGTGGAACATCGCCGATCTATTAAAAAGGGAATAGGCGCTTTAAGAATGATCAATCACGTAAGAGAGATACATGATGCTAATGCGAATGTGTTAAAAAAATGGTAGGCCTTGAGCTGGTGAAAACCCCACGACGTGGGGGCAATAGAGATAACTTGTTGTCTCGAAGAGAATCGTTGCTTATTAGCCGATCCGATGCCCTAGGGCCTTTGGGCTTCAATGATCGCAATGAATTCAGTGTATTTCTGGAAAAATATTAGTACTGACGTGGACTCTCTTGTCCTTATTTTTCTGCCTCTGTCACTGGGTCTTTCTCTATTTACTTTTTCTTCAACACATTATACCTATTGAGAGTTAAATCATATATGAGCGTATGTACTGCACATGCCCCTATCCTTACTGTGCTACCTGTGCTCCTTTCTTTATTAGTCCGGTCATCCCTCCTCCAGATGTTGTCCGGTGTCTGAACCCCGCAAACGTCCCAGCACCGAGGACACTTTTCTTATGTCCGCGGTGGGACGCTCCGTATAGTCGGGAGGTTGCCTAGCAACGCACCAAGCGAATTTGTTTCGCTTGAGTGCGACAGGCAAGCGGCGGGTTTTTCCGACATGGGCGGGTAGTTGTAGATGCGCTCCAAGTTGGAGCGCTGACGCACTTCCGCCTAAGGATGACAGGGGGAGGAGGGTTTCCGGAAGAATGGAGGAGGTCCTGGCGTCTTTATAACGCCAGGCCTTTTGAGATGGCGGTGAGCTTCTCCCCGCCAGGAGTCAAGTCTATGAAAAAGCGCTGTTAGCGCGAAACAATTGTCGACATGAACACCATCTCTGTGAATGCTTGCAGCCCCGGAAGGGTGATGTATTAAGATCTTACATCGTGTAATTTGTCATCAGTCTGCATATGCCCCTGGAATAAATGTAAGCTCAAAGTAACTAGTGCCCACGGAATGTTTTCTTGATGATAATTGATTGATGCTCTTTCAACGTGAAGGCACAGTGAAAAGCTGATACCAGCAGCAGTAAAGGGAACCCAATCACCAACATTGTGTGCGGGGTAGACACTTTTGCTCTTTTGGGACATTAAAGTGTGGGTTATACAGCTGACCACTATGAACCTAGTCTAAAGGAAGCAGTAAAGACATGTAAATGCATCTGTGTTAAAAAGCAACTGTTAAAATTGGGAAATAAGGGCGCCTAGAAAAAAGGGCGCGGGGTGTAGCCAAAATTTTAATATATTGTCTATGACAATATTTTATTTGTTTCTTCATCTTTATCTAACATAGAATAATACATATGTTAAAATAATGGTATTACAATTGCAAAATAATGTCTATAACAATGAAAACATATACGTTATATAAATAATTATAGTTACAAAAATATAGTTACAGTCATAATTAGCATAGTAAAACATTGGTAAATATCATAAAACACTATGAGACATGGTAAAGGAGGGGTGTGGCCTGATTGAGTACAAACGAACAAATTGTGTTCAAAAAATATACCAAAACTTTATTCATTATATATCAAAATGCTAAAACCATGAAATATAAAACATTTCCCGCCAAACAGCTTGCCAACCGTCCAAACCCACCCGCAACCCCCCACGGGGTGTCCCGGCCTCATAAACCCCACCACTATGTCATGTGCACATGAGCTAGTTCAAAACTGCGCAGTTTCTGACCAATTGTATCTGGACTCAAAAATAGAAAAAATATGTATATTTATGCAATTGCTTCGTTACAAGTCAGCCTCTGAGCTTCCTATGGGTTATCCACTTAGACGTTAATGTAGAGTTTGAGAACAGCCCATACAGATGTGCCAGATCACTAGAAAAAATGGAATCCTCATACCTCCATGAGCTCGGCAATCACCCCAATGTCAGGCTAGAGTCCGAGAAAGCAAAGTAGCCGTGAGCATATAACAGTCAATGCAATGTGATGGCAGGACACGACTGAAGCAATGACATTACATATGTTCATGCAGCATGTCAGCCCAGCAAGAATTGGAGCCAAGCACATCAAACAGGTGAAGCAGGGAGAGTAGCAGCAGCACAGCTTGGTCAGCGTGGCACAGCGTGCAAATGCATCAATTGTCAAGTTCATATGCAGGTGAATATGCACAGCCAGGGTGCTATGGCTCTTATCAGAAGCAATGCCTGTGCCCAAAGGGCTCTTACTGTGTCCAGAGTGGTAAATATCACGTATAACATAACATATACGCTATAGCAGCATAGTGGGTGATATAGCGGCTGGAAACGCGGAAAATCACCCGCGTTCCCAGCCTGTCGGCGGCTGCCGCCGAACCCGGAAGTAGCCGCCGGCGGGGACAGGACGATCGGAGCGGGGCTGCGAGGGCATCATATAGCTTTAGGGGGCTGAGGGATGCCCCAGGTGAGTAAATATCATTTTTTTTTTAGACTTAAGTATTCCTTTAAGTCTGCTTCACTTTAATGACTTTCTTTCCCTTTATGAAGCCTACTCTATATAGCATTGCAACACTGACTGGACTCATCATTGCTGAACACCAATATTGCAAGTGATAATACTGTACTGTCTAATATAATTTTTTTTCACAAACAACCCAAAACAAGGATGGATACCGATGAACCCCTTGTCCCTCCAGTCTTGAAAGTGAAGGTAAAAAGTGACCCACTATACAAGATGCCACGTGTAGCTTTGGAGACTAACTCCTCTCCTCTACAATTGGATGAACAGGTGAAAGAGATCATCATTATGTTTATGTGCTGCTCACTGTAGTATGCTGTACACTGACAGGCAACAGTACTGTATGCAATCTGTTCTTCATCAGTCTGCCATTCTCTATATTGGTTTACATAAACTATTTTGTTCTTACTGTTGTAATACAAACTAGACCATAAAGGACAAAATAGCATAAGCAAATCTATTTCAGCACCTGCCAGAAACCATTATCATACACTGTATACAGAAGTAAAACATTTGAAACATTGATAAGTAGATATAATAAAATAGGCATAAACACATCACAGCAAAACCATTAATACCACAGAGAATGCATCACTTAGAGGCTTAATATGTCATATCTAGGATTATAAGGCATGTTCCGCCCCCACTTTTAGGCTTATATATAATGTTTGGATAAAGAGTATCTGTAAAGGAAAAAAGTGCCCCTACGGGGTGCTCAACATCTTAGAGAGGCTTCCCCCGTCCTCCTCCACCAGCCCATTGCATTGCTGGGACCCCCTAATACAGGGCTTTTCAACCTTTCCACTAATTGTACCACTTTTATTGCTTGAAAACTTTCAAGTACCACCAGTGTGCCTGCGCAGCAGATTGGATGCAATCGGGCTTGGCTGTTTCTGCTGGAGTCTGAACGGAGAGCAGCTACTGTGCATGCGCACACCGATGAGGAGAACTATGGGGCTCCCAGCACTGGTTCCCATCTACTGAGGAGGAAGGGGGAAACCTCTTTAGGATACAAAGGCCTCCCCTTCCCTGAGGTAAGTACCCCAGGGGGCACTTTTTTCTTACAAGGTACACTTTAAGAAAAAAAGGCATTTGGGAGGGGAAAAGTAGGAGGCATTGGTGGGGGAAAAAACTACAATTAGATTGCTAGCCTACATATTGTCAGTATTGGCAATCTAGAGGTAGATTGCCAATATAGGTAGCCATACAAGTTCCACCCCCCCCCCACGCGCTTAACTATAGGTAGCCTGGCCCCACCACCTGAGAGCTAGGCAGTGACTCACCACAAAGTTTGGAGCCCCCTTGCTCACTCCTTGCTGTGCTGCCCTGCAGAATAGTTCACACCTCAGATCATTGGTAAGCCAGCTGCAGAGAAGAGACAGCCAGGCAAGCGGTGCTCAGTGACAGCGTGTATACTTCAAATGAGCATTGATGTCCCTTTCTGTATCTGCGCCATCACTGTGCACCTGGCTGTCTCCTCCACACTAATCTGAGGTCTGAAGTAAGCCGCAGAGAAGCACAGCAAGGAGCGAGGGAGGGGGAGCCAAACTTTATGGAGGCAGGACAGGACCAGGACAAGTGGCAGGTGGACAAAAAAGTGGCAGGCAAATCTGGTGTGTACCACCTGGCCAACAGCAAAGTACCACCGGTGGCAAGCGTACCACAGGTGCAAAGCCCTGGTCTAGAGAGATTAGCCTGTCTAATTAGGCCTTATCAACAAGTAAACAGCAGGTGTAAATTAGGGTTGTCAGGTGTGCCACTCTATGCCATAGTTTGGGCTAATATGTAAACACAGGAGGTTAACCCTTTTGTGTCCCTAGGACACCAGAAAGTAAACACTGCAGGGTTTTTTGTAAGATTACTGTAAGTTGTAACAAAGAAATGTTTTTCTTTAGAGTTATGATGCTGTTGCTTATCTCCTTAGAGCAGAGAGGAAGCTCTCAGTTTAGGTCCGCTTCAAAAGCTGACTGAACCAACAGGTTTTGGACTAGTCCATCTCCTCACAATGGAGTCTCAGGGTTTCCCTTTATTTTCAAAAGCATTTGCTGAACGGCCATTATTAATTTTAACTGCCAAAATAGTGTGTGAGTAGGGACGCTGGCTGGTCCTATTTTGGCAGTTAGACTTAGCAACTGCCATTTAGGAAATAATTTAAAAAAACAAAGAAAACCCTTTGTATCCCCAATGAGGAACTCGACTAGTCCAAAACATGTTGGTTCTGAAAGATTTTAACTGCTTACTTTTTCACTATAGTGGTCCTTTAAAATGGTAATTTGATAACAACCGGGAAGGTCAGGATGTACTGCTGCATTGCTGAGCTTATTTCAGTAATGTGTCACAAACTCTCATGTGCTGTGCTGTGTTCTGACAATAAACTGCTGTATTCATCTCTGTGCTAAGACACTGCTGTCTCATTTCAATTAATATTGCCATGCAGAGCAAAACATGCGCCATACATTTTTGTAAAGAGAAGTAAATGGTTGGCACTCCAAAAAATTAGTACAGACAGATCTGTCATTCATTCTGTAATTAAGATGATCCAAAATTCCAAAGCAACAAAGTACCTCTTTATCAAGAAAAAAACAGTGCAAGTCCATCTGAAAAACAACTCCGCAACAATAAATCACCATAATGCATAATAAATAAATACATTTGAAGTAGCCCAAGAAAAAGAGGGTCACCATCGTGGAGGAACACCAGTACCCAACACTGAGGTAGAGAATGTGTGGACAAGTTTCAAAGGTGGCTAAACGTGCTGCTAGCCTGGAAAGAGAACCACCCTGAAAGCTGAAGCCAATAAATGGGTCATTAGACTGGGAGCAAGATAAGAAGATAAAACGCCAACATAGGCTTTTTCTTCCACTCCCTCTCTACAGTTATCCATATAATAAATCCTTTTTTTGTATAGCGCTTTTCTCCTGTCGGACTCAAAGCGCTTGCGAGGCAGCCACTAGAGCGCACTCAGTAGGCAGTAGCAGTGTTATGGAGTGTCTTGCCCAAAGAACTCCTTACGGAATAGGTGCTGGCTTACTGAATAGCAAGAGCCAGGATTTGAACCCAGGTCTCCTACGTCAGAGGCAGAGCCCTTAACCATTGCACTATTCAGCCACCATATCTGACACCTGTCACTGTTAGAGATAGCCAGTTTTAAATTGTGCAAATCGTGATGCAAATCTAGCCCCCAAAACACAAAATGAGGTGAAAAATCAACATTTGGAAAAAGATAGTAGAAAAATGGAAGTTGAAAAATGACAGTTGGAAAATGATGGAAGTCAAAAAACAGTTGAAATTTGGCTGTTGGAAAATGACAGTTGAGAAATGGCAGTTGAAAAATGACAGTTGAAAAACAGTTAAAATTTGACAGTTGGAAAATGGCAGTTAAAAAACAACAGTTGAAAAATGACAGTTGGAAAATGGCAGTTAAAATTTGACAGTTGAAAAATGACAGAAAATGGCAGTTGGAAAATAACAGTTGGAAAAAATCAGTTGAAAAATGACAGTTGGAAAATGACAGTTGAAAAATGACAGTTGAAAAATTACAGTTAGAAAATGGCAGCTGGAAAATGGCAGTTAGAAAATGGCAGTTAAAATTTGACAGTTGGAAAATGGCAGTTGGAAAATGGCAGTTACAAAATGGCAGCTGGAAAATGGCAGTTAGAAAATGGCAGTTGGAAAAATGGCAGTTAAAATGTGACAGTTAGAAAATCACAGTTGGAAAATGGCAGTTAAAATTTGACAGTTGGAAAATGGCAGTTAAAAAACAACAGTTGAAAAATGATATTTAGAAAATGGCAGTTAGAAAATGGCAGTTGAAAAATGCCAGTTGGAAAATGGCGTTCAACTTTTAACTGCCATTTTCCAACTGTCATTTTTTAACTGCCATTTCCAACTGTCAAATTTTAACTGCCATTTTCCAACTGTCATTTTCCAACTGCCATTTTCCAACTGTCATTTTTCAACTGCCATCTTCCAACTGCCATTTTTCAACTGCCATTTTCTAACTGCCATTTTTCAACTGCCCTTTTCTAACTGTCTTATTTAAACTGTCATTTTCCAACTGTCAAATTTCAACTATTTAAAGGACCACTACAGTGAAAAAAATGAGCAGTTGAAGGAGAAATTAAGTGAGAGGCGTATTGAGGCTGCCATATTTATTTCCTTTTAAGCAATGCAAGTTACCTGGCTATCATGCTGATGCCTCTAATACTTTTAGCCACAGCTCCTGAACAAGCACATGCAGATCAGGTGTTTCTGACATTATTGTCAGATCTGACAAGGTTAGCTGCATGCTTGTTTCTGGTGTGATTCAGACACTTCTGCAGAGACATAGATCAGCAGGGCTGCCAGTCAACTCATATAGTTTAAAGTGAACCTCCAGGCTAAAAATCGACTCAGCAGAACTGAAAAGGCTTTGGTGTTTCTTTAACAGTTTCACAGCATCAGAACTTTGTTTCTCTTATACAAGCCTCATTTTTAGCCTCACAGAAGAAAACTGCCCGGGCATTTTTCCCTTGATGCTGTGCAAAGCATGATGGGATTTCTGATGTTGTTGTTCTCGTTCTGCCTTTTTGGTGCAATTTTTTTTACATTTTGAACTTGTACATTTGAAGCCTAGCGCATGCAGCTGGGAGGGGTTATCAGGACACAGGACAGTTGGAACTGTGTCTTATGCTCCCTGTCACCTCCTTTCAACCAAAAAGATGGCTGCCCCCATGACAAAGATGGCAACCCCCATGAATCACAAACATTTGCCTGTACTTTTAAAACAGGGTGGGTAAAAAATTATATTACCAATCTATTCTAATTAACATAACTAATGTAACTTAATGACAGTATGTTTGTTTAGGCTGAAGTTCCCCTTTAAAAGGAAATTAATATAGCAGCCACCGTATTCTCACTTAAAAGAAGTTTTTTGCATCCTAGGAATCAAACAAGCTGACACTTACCTGGGGCTTCTATCGGCCCCCTGCAGCGGTAATGTCCCACGCCGTCCTCTTTCGATGCTCCGTTCCTCGCCGCCAGTCCTGGTGTAATCCCACAAGTTATTGCACACTGCTGCTGTGCAGTAAGCTCCCGATGACGCAGGCAGGAGCTAACATTATTGGTCTGTTTAGACGAATATTAAACCGGGACCGGCGGCGGGAAACGGAGCATCGTAGGAGTGTCAGCTTGTTTGATTGATTTTTAGAATCCCACAGAACCTCTTCAAAGAAGACCTAAACTCAAGCACTGCAGTCAAGGAAAACAAATACTACTGCGCATGCGCACACACCGACAAGGAGAAATTTGGGGCTCCCAGAGCTGGATCTCTTCTACTGAGGAGGAAGGGGGAAACCTCTTTAGGATACAAAGGCCTCCCCTTCCCTGAGGTAAGTACCCCCTGGGGCACTTTTTTCTTAAAGGTACACTTTAAGAAGAGGGCATATGGGAGGGGAAAAGTAGGGGGCATTGGTGGAGAAAACGACTAAAATTAGATTGCAAGCCTACATATTGTCAGTATTGGCAATCTGTAGGTAGATTGCCAATATAGGTAGCCTTGCAAGTTCCTCTCTTTCCCCTCCCCCGCATACATATGAACTGCCCACCGGGAGACTTGGGCGCAGGATACAGCTGGTATACGGCTATTGCTGGAAGCCGAATTGCAGTGTTTTAAAAGCAACTTCAGCACTGTCTTCTGATGGCGCAGAAGTTACTGACTGTGCGCTGCTATAGCCGTAAATTCCCATCTCGGCCAATGATGGTGCCGGCTGCGCCCAAATCTCCTGCACTGTTATTACAGAGCTTGCCCCCCCCCCCTGCATAATTATAGGTAGCCTAGTCCCACCATCAGAGAGCTGAGAGCTAGGCAGTGACTCACCACAAAGTTCAGCTCCCCCCTTGCTCACTCCTTGCTGTGCTGCCCTGTGGAATAGTTCACACCTCAGATCATCGGTAAGCCAGCAGCAGAGAATTGACAGGCAGGCAAACGGTGCATGGTGACGGCGCGTATACTTCAAATACAGGAAGTGAGCAGTGATGTCCCTTTCTGTATCTGCGCCATCACTGTGCACTATTTGCCTGGCTGTCTCTTCCCCACTGATCTGAGGTCTGAAGTATGCTGCAGAGCAGCACAGCAAGGAGCGAGGGAGGAGGAGCCAAACTTTGTGGAGGCAGGACAGGACCAGGACAAGTGGCATGCGGGCAATAAAGTGGCAGGCAAACCTGGTGTGTACCACCTGGCCAACAGCAAAGTACCACCTGTTTTACGTGTACCACAGGTTGAATAGCCTTGCCCTAATAGACAGCTTGCACATGAGCAGTTAGACTCGTTTGAGTCTAACGCCAAGCCCAATCGAGTCTGTCTGCACCTGCATTAGTCTATTAGACTCAGCTTTTTCTTCCTGAGCCCAAGCGGATCTGTGCTACTGCGCAGGTACAGTGCAACTTCATCCGGATTCTCATTGTTGGATCAGCCTTGCTGAGAGGGACGGGGGAAGCCTCTCTAGGACCCAGATGCTTATCTCCCGAGGTAAGTATCCAAAAAAGGTTGTAGCAAACCTCACAGGATTACTTTAAAGGCATACTGTAGGGGGGTCAGGGGAAAATGAGTTGAACTTACCCGGGGCTTCTAACGGTCCCCCGCAGACATCCTGTGTTGGCGCAGCCACTCACCGATGCTCCGGCCCCGCCTCCGGTTCACTTCTGGAATTTCAGACTTTAAAGTCTGAAAACCAGTGCGCCTGCTTTGCCGTGTCCTCAATCCCGCTGATGTCATCAAGAGCGCACAGCACAGGCCCAGTATGGTCTGTGTCTGAGCAGTACACTCCTGGTGACATCAGTGGGAGCGAGGACACGGGCGTGCAGGCACAGTGGTTTTCTGACTTTAAAGTCAGAAATTCCAGAAGTGAACTGGAGGCGGGGCCGGAGCATCGGTGAGTGGCTGCGCCAACACAGGATGCCTGCGGGGGACCATTAGAAGCCCCGGGTAAGTTCAGCTCATTTTCCCCCGACCCCCCTACAGTAACCCTTTAAAGATTATGCCATGATTGGCTATCATACTGTATGCACTGCTTCTCTATATCATAGTGCAAGGTTGCAAGATATGTGGCGCAGAGTCCCAGTGGGTGTGAAGTACACCCATGTTTCATCAAAATGTATTCTTTTCAGTGGGACATCTTCCAAATAATGGATATCCTGTTCAGTGAGGTGGTGTATAAAGTAATGATCATGTTCATTAAAGGGGTTCTCTGGCATGTCTAAAAAAAAGCTAAAACTGACACTTACCTGGGGCTTCTATTGGCCCACTGCAGCTGTCATGTGCTGTGCCGTCCTCCTACGATCTTCTGTTCCCCGCCGCCGGTAAGCTGCTAATTATTCGTCTAACTAGACGAATAGACTTGCAGCTGCGCGGCCTTGACCACCCCCATGTTCTCTCCCCCGCACATCATCGGGAGCTTACTGCACAGGCATAGTACGAAGTTTTCTTGTACTTCGCCTGCACAGTAAGCTCCCGATGACGTGTGTGGGAGTGAGCACGTGTGCGGCCACGGCCAAGCAGCCACAGTTCCAATTGTCTAGTTAGCCAAATAATTAGACCGGTGCCGTTGGCGGTGAATGGAAGATCATAGGAGGACGGTGCGGGACATGACAGCTGCAGGGGGCTGATAGAAACCGCAAGTAAATCTCAGTTTTAGTTTTTTTAGACATCCCACAGAACCCCTTTAAGCCGTAGTAGTTAATCAGATCTGAATTTACAGAAATTAGATTAATGAATGAAGTAAAGATGTTTTATGAATACTTGCTAAGAGTTACTGCAATTAACACACAATTTTGCAAGTGCTCAGAAAGGAAAGGATTAATAGCATCACTTTCAAAGAAATATAAAAAATGTATTTACTTTATGAATATTTGTATTAGTGCAGATTATTATTTACAGTTAGCTGCAGTTATAGAACCAATATATTTCTACCAACAATCTTCAGAATTTACTACTACTCAAATATCATAAACACTTTTATACTATAGAATGCACAGGAAAATCAGATGAGTTTCATATTAGATCGCTGACTCATCTCACAATTCATATACTGTGTATTTCTTTTTGTAACATTGGCATCACATACATACTTAATTTTCAACACAATAAAATACACCTTAGTGGGCTTAACATTCTAAAGTAAGATTTATTCTTCCAGTTACAGCATTCACCCTTCCTTATGCCAGCAAAATGATAATCACTTCCTCATAAAGACTGCTTGTGCACTATGTAGATGTTCTCCAAGATGCAGGTTTTTTGGGGGGCTCTTCCACATGGACAGATGACAGCAGTGCAGTTAACTGCCTGTCAGATGCTCCTGTTCATTTGCCGGATGCTACAGCCAGCTGCAAAAGTTGCCCTGTTCACACTTGCGGTTCTCTGCCAAACGGATCGGATGACCTGACCGGATCCGGACTGGATCCAGATCGGAACCGTACGGTTCTGATCCGGATCCGATCCGGATCCGGTCAGTTTGCATCAGGTGTTCATCAGGATGCGATCCGGATCCGTTTGGCAAAAGATAGTAGAAATAAAATAAAAATGTTGGGGTCTGGGAGGTCAGCAGAAGGTGGACCTGTGGAATCAGGCCCTCCGCTGTTTAGCACTCACCTCCACCTCCGACATACTGCCAACATCTCCAGCACGTTTAAAGTCACTGCTGCTCCACTCCAAAATGCTTGCCCATGTGTCCCCATCCAAAATCGCCGCTACAATACGCATAGGAAGTGGGGTAGAACATCCGGATTTTATAGCCAGTGTGTTGTGCGCTCTCCGGTTCTCATTGGTTTGTATTGGCCGGATGGTGCAGTCCGGCTCCGCTCCGGATACGTCTGCCGGAGGAGCCGGACCAAAAAATAGCGCATGTTGGGTCTTACGCCGGAGTCCGGTCCGGATCCGGTCCGGACAAAACGGACGCATGTGAACGGATGCATAGACTTTCATTGCTATGCCGTGCGTCCGTTCCGTCCGTTCCGCATGCGGTCCGGCTCCGGCGCGGCGATTCCGGACGGCGACCGCTAATGTGAACCGGGCCTAACACTGGTGGTCATCTTATTAAGGTACATCTGAGTGGGCAGCACTTGTAACATTTTGTTACTGAACAGTTACAAACAGCCCCATTCAGT
Organism: Hyperolius riggenbachi; assembly: GCF_040937935.1. Classification (NCBI taxonomy): domain Eukaryota; kingdom Metazoa; phylum Chordata; class Amphibia; order Anura; family Hyperoliidae; genus Hyperolius; species Hyperolius riggenbachi. The sequence continues at coordinate 168,876,502 of NC_090653.1, read as the reverse complement.
TGCTTTATAATGAAATCGGAAAGGTAAATCAGACGAATTGGGCATGATGCCCCTTCAGTTGCATTATAGTACCATTATAACACAGATCAGGTGAATTGGGCATGAAGCTACTTGGCTACATTGGGCGCCTACCATAGACTGCAGCTGAGAGCCGATAGCAGATTTTCCGCTAAAGTGCATAGTGTAGGTCAGGTTAGGTTAGTGTTAGACATATCGGTACAGATCGAAGATTTGGCCAAATAGTATAATATAACATTACCAATAATATCATTATCAGGATCACCCAGCGCACAAGCAATCAAACACTTGCTAATATTATTTCATGCCCAATTCACCTAATCCTATTCAATATATACTCCTTGAAAGTGCTCACTCCTGGCAATTGGATGGATAAAAAGCATGTTAAAAGCAGCAGTGTTTTGCCACCTGTCTGTAAAATTTTTCCTCAGTTATGAAAAAAGATGATTGAAAACTCTGAAAAATTAGCTTGGGCCTCAAAATCAACAATCTATCCCAGACCATTCGATCGTCTGAAAAATTGTACAGAAATTCCCACCCCCGATCCAGTTTTATTAAATAAAAAAAAGTTTCAAATTTTCTGCACAACTGATCACTTTTATCAAATTCCTGTAAAATTGGATCTTTTTTATTGTATCACGTGGGCCACCTTGAGGGTGATCAATAAACTAATAGCAATGTACAGCACAAAAATATGAAAGGCAAAATTATACTTTTTTCATATTTACATAGTTAGCTAAGTTCTTTTTTTTTATCTACTTTACTTGATTTGAAAGTTGGAGGTTGAACTTGATGGTTGCATGTCTTTGTTCAGTCTAGATAACTGTAACTATGGACTTGGCAGGCTATTACTTTGGACTCAAAGGAGTAAAGAATTTCAAATTTCAAATTAATGTGGCAGGTTTCTACCTTTTCACTGCTGTCCCTATGGTTGTATCCATATCTGATCAGCAAATGCGAGAAGAGTGTGAGAGTGTGTGCACACGCAGTACAATGCATGCCTGAATTAATGCTTTCTGTGCTCTGTTGCATGGTCATGTTCAAGGCTTAATATATAATAAATAAATATATATATATATATATATATATATATATATATATATATATATATACACACACACACACACACACACACACACACACACACACTACCAAAATTACCTCCCGTTTCATAACGGGTGTTAAGCAACATGCCGTCCATGCTGTGTCATATACAGTTGTGTTGTGTGCGCATGCTCGTAACATCATATGCGTGCACATGGGTAAGACCCCCTGCGTGCACATGGTGCCGGTCATGACTGCTGCTCTAAGTCCGCCAACTGCCACTTGCCACGCATACGCAGCAGGCACCCCAGATGCATGGACACAAGGACAGGGAGATTATTATTTATGAAATATACAGTGGGATGCGAAAGTTTGGGTAACCTTGTTAATTGTCATGATTTTCCTATATAAATCTTTGGTTGTTATGGTAAACAATGTCAGTTAAATATATCATATAGGAGACACACACAGTGATATTTGAGAAGTGAAATGAAGTTTATTGGATTTACAGAAAGTGTGCAATAATTGTTTAAATAAAATTAGGCAGGTGCATACATTTGGGCATGTAATTTTATTGTTTTTGTTTGTTTGTTTATTGTTCTTGCCTCTTGCACATCGTTTAGTATCTTTTGGGAGACACCTATGCCATTTCCCATCAAAAAAGTATTTGCTAGTTGAATAAAAGTAACTTAAAGTCAAAATTTGCCAAGGATTATGACTAATTATGGGCAGCACTATATATATATATATATATATATATATACACACACACATATATATATATATATATATATATGTATATACATACAGTGGGATGCGAAAGTTTGGGCAACCTTGTTAATCGCCATGATTTTCCTGTGTAAATCGTTGGTTGTTAAGATAAAACATGTCAGTTGAATATATCATATAGGAGACACACACAGTGACATTTGAGAAGTAAAATTAAGTTTATTGGATTTCTAGAAAGTGTGCAATAATTGTTTATACAAAATTAGGCAGGTGCATAAATGTGGGCACTGTTGTCATTTTATTGATTCCAAAACCTTTACAACTAATTATTGGAACTCAAATTGGCATGGTAAGCTCAGTGACCCCTGACCTACATACACAGGTGAATCCAATTATGAGAAAGAGTATTTAAGAGGGTCGATTGTAAGTTTCCCTCCTCTTTTAATTTTCTCTGAAGAGTAGCGACATATGGGTCTCAATACAACTCTCAAATGACCTGAATATAAAGATTGTTCACCATCATGGTTTAGGGGAAGGATACAGATAGCTGTCCCAGAGATTTCAGCTGTCTGATTCCACAGTTAGGAACATATTGAGAAAATGGAAGACCACAGGCTCAATTCAAGTTAAGGCTCGAAGTGATAGACCAAGAAAAATTTTAGATAGATAGAAGCGACGAATGGTGAGAACAGTCAGAGTCAACCCACAGAACAGCACCAAATACCTACAACATAATCTTGCTGCAGATGGAGTCACTGTGCATCATTCAAAATCATTCAATCATTCAGCGCACTTTACACAAGAAGATGCTGTATGCAAGAGTGATGCAGAGGAAGCCTTTTCTCCGCCCACAGCACAAACAGAGCCCAATGAGGTACGCTAAAGCACATTTGGACAAGCCAGATTTATTTTGAAATAAGGTGCTGTGGACTGATGAAACTAAAATTGAGTTATTTGGGCATAACAAGGGGTGGTATGCATGGAGGAAAAAGAACACAGCAGTCCAAGAAAAACAACTGCTACCTACAGTAAAATATGGTGGTGGTTCCATCATGCTGTGGGTCTGTGGGGCCAGTGCATGGACTGGGAATCTTGTCAAAGTTGAGGGACGCATGGATTCCACTCAGTATCAGCAGATTCTGGAAACCAGTGTCCAGGTATCAGTGACAAAGCTGAAGCTGTGCCAGGGCTGGATCTTTCAACAAGACAAATATCCTAAACACTGCTCAAAATCCACTAAGGCATTCATGCAGAGGAACAAGTACAACGTTCTGGAATGGCCATGTCAGTCCCCACACCTGAATATAATTGAAAATCTGTGGTATGAGTTAAAGTGAGCTGTCCATGCTCGGAAGCCATCAAACCTGAATGAACTAGAGATGTTTTGTAAAGAGGAATGGTCCAAAATACCTTCAACCAGAATCCAGACTCTCATTGGAACCTACAGGAAGCGTTTAGAGGCAGTAATTTCTGCAAAAGGATGATCTACTAAATATTGATTTCATTTATTTTTTTGTGGTGCCCAAATTCATGCACCTGCCTAATTTTGTTGAAACAATTATTGCACACTTTCTGTAAATCCAATAAACTTCATTTCACTTCTCAAATATCACTGTGTGTGTCTCCTATATGATATATTTAACTGACATTTTTATCTAATTTATTTGACAACCAACAATTTATACAGGAAAACCATAATGATTAACAAGGTCTCCCGAACTTTCGCACCCCACTGTATATACTGTATATACTGTATATACTGTATATGGCTGCTTGAATAATAGTAAGTATTTTTATGACTTTTAAACTGTTTTATAAACTAGGTAACATGATCGCCCCTTGACTGCATACTATATTTAATTGACTAATCAAGTTTTCCAATCTTAGTTATGTGCAAACTGAAATATACAATCTCAAGGACATTATTAAGTGCAGAATAGTAACTCAGGTGTTTGTTTACTACCATAATCTACATCTCTGTAACTTCCCGTAAAAAAAGTTCAAACTCATTTATAATTACAATGAAGAAAAATATATTCAATCTCAAAAATGCAGTAACATATGTTAACAATAATTTGTATTTAATTCTAAGATTCCAATTCATCTTTTTTATCTTTTTTTGTTTTGTTTACTGTAGGGTGTAGCAGTGTAGGTGACTTGTATGTAGGCACTACTGACCAGTGTGGGACAAGCACTGCTAAATCTGATCTACCAAAAATTTTACTATATTAAGCAGGTAGCTAGAGATCTACAGTACCTAATTGGGATCACAAGTAAAATATTTTCCAGGAATCAAAAAGCATCACACATATGTGCGTACACACACACACACAAGGGTTATTACTGTTTGTAACACACTGAAGTCCAATTATTTTGTATCTATAGGTTCTGTCACACTTCAGTCATAGAATGATTCCACCAATCAACAGTCTTTATATGACAGGACAGAGAGTCTCCAGTCAGCCCTTTATTGCCTTTTACATGGTAAAATCTACACAGTTCAGGGCTACCTATGTGTCGTGTGACTTTTTGAAGCATAAGTATAACAGAGTCATATCTACATGATGTTATGTGAACAGTATTAGACAAATACAATGTCATAACTGTTGACTTGTACCCTTTTTTTTGATATAGGCTGAAATAAATGAACTCTTGTTTTTTTTTTTGTTTTTTTTTTTGGTAGTTTGCTGCATTTGTGTCAGTATAACAAGTCTCATAAAAAAATCAAACTCTTATGAAGACCATCAAGAAGGTCTCAAAAAAGATCAAATATTTATGGAGTTGCCCATGAATGGTGTGCCTATTCAGAGAGAAAAATGTCTATTTTGACATAATCCGTCTGTCTATTATTCATTTATTTAATTTCATTATTAAAATGATGGACAATATTCAAACGTTCAGACAACTTTTACGTAGAGCTGATTGGGACAGTAACTAGTAGGTGTGGAATATTTGACTCTTGACTGGAATATTTGACTCTGCCAGAAATCTGATAGGGATCGAAAGTATTGATTGATGTATGTAATTGATATTTCCCGATCAGCATTTTCAGTAATGCACTGCCAGGCAATATTAATCAGAAACTGCTTAGGGTCTTGTGGATCATTCATAGGAGATCTCCTGCATCATGTGAACAGACAGCAGAACAAGCTTTAATACATTCACTTAACACTACTTTTGCTACTGGTGAATACCTGACAAGTACCAGAGAATTAAGTCCAATGAGAAGAACATATACTGCATTACATCAAATAACATTGATCATGTAACTCTGCATAAAGGCACAGTGTTTCTCAGAAGAGAACTAAGCATCTGTACAAATTTTTGTCACCAAATATAAAAGATACAAAAAACTCCCTACTTGTTTTTGGCTAATTAAACAGAAGTCAAAGACTCTTTTTTACAAACGGTTAACCATTCAGCAAAAATAATATAGTAAAAAAAAAACTAATGCCTTTGGACTTACCCATATCTCCAATGAACACAGTAGCAAGTGCGAACAGGAGAAACATCCCTTCTTCCCTGTAAAAGCTGCCAGAGACTGAACTCCAGGAGTGCAGGGAATAGAAGAGAGGAAGGAGGAGGTGTGGTGATTGAGGCTCCAAGCAGTCCCTTTCCCTACACATACTGCTACAGTATGTCACCATACACAGCACAGAGAGATGCAGCTGTACAGCTCAGCACCTGTGTATTACATGGCTGGAAGAGCATCAGTACATTGCTCATTACTGATCACTCTGTACGCATTATTACATGGAACACATTTTTCTTTCTTAAAATCATATATTTAACATACCAGAGTATGCTTTACATATATATATATATTTTTGTAATATAACAAACATGCTGTATAATGCATATCATTCTCTAGACCGTACACAATACCAGTTTATAGGTAAGTCAAGCTGACACATCATAATAATATAAAAACAATGGAAGATGCTCTACTTTGTTTTATAGAGAAGTGAGATTTTACATGTATGGTTTATCACCATAACAATGAACACTATATACATTAAGAAACAATAAGGCATCTATACAAAAGTATAGTAAAGTTGACATGTGCAGGAAGCAATCACACAACCACTAATTCACAAATCTCTCAGCAGCTCTGACTATGATCTGATATGATGCAAATGAAGTTGGCAAATCCCATCCACTTAATAGCAGACAGTTTTAATTAATCCGTTTCAGGTTTGCAGGAGTCCCTGTAAATGGATTTACTGATATCTTCCAGAAATACCTGAAGATCTCTAAACGTGTATTACAACATAAGGTGTGTTCAAAACAAAATGTATACAAATGGTTATGTATAGTTTTATTTCATGTCCTTTAAAGTATAGGGAAAACATCAAATAGCCTGTGTTAATGCTCTTCTACTTTTCCAGTGATAAAGCCCCTCATTACTTGATTTGGCCTTAAAGGACTCTCGAGGTGAAGAAATATATTATTATTATTATTATTATTGATTTATAAAGCTCCAACAGATTCCGTGGCGCTGTACAAAGTAAGAAACGAACATGGGGTACATAATAATACAGACAATGGTGTACACCAATATACAAGATACATAATTAGTGACAAAATACAAAGAATGATACAAAATACAAATTATGGAATTGGTAATGACAGTGATAAAATTAATATGATGAATAAAATGTATAATGGTTACCAAGACACAAAAGGGGGAGAGAGCCCTGCCCTTGCGAGCTTACAATCTAAAGGGAACAGGAGGAGGGGTAGTATGCAGCAAATATATAGAGGCTTTGTGTTTTAGGATAACTAGTAGGAGTGCAATTTGGTCTTAGTACAAAGGGAAGTGGCCTAAAGTAGAGCATATGCTTGTCGGAACAAGTGTGTTTTTAGAGAGCGTTTAAAGGTAACAAAGGTTGGCGAGTGACGGATGTGTTGTGGGAGGGCATTCCAGAGGAGGGGTGAAGCGCGTGCGAAGTCTTGTAAACGTGAATGTGAGGAGTTGATTCTAGAGGAGGACAACAGAAAATCATGTCCTGATCTGAGATTTCGATTGGGTTTGTATCTGGAGATTAGTGAGGATATGTACCGGGGAGAGAGATTGTGGAGAGCTTTGTAGGTTATGGTTAGGAGTTTGAACTGAATCCTCTGGTTAATTTGCAGCCAGTGAAGAGCTTGACAAAGAGGGTCGGCAGAGGAAGATCGAGAAGAAAGATGAATGAGACGAGCAACTGAGTTCAGTACCGACTGGAGCGGGGCCAGTTTGTTAGACGGTAGTCCACAAAGTAGTACGTTGCAGTAGTCCAGATGAGAAATTATGAGAGCATGTATTAACATTTTAGTTGTGTCTTGAATGAGAAAGGGACGGATGTGAGACATGTTTTTGAGTTGGAGATGGCAGGAGCTGGTTATGGATTGAACATGAGGAATAAAAGAGAGAGATGAGTCGAATATGACCCCCAAGCACCGAGCTTTGGGAACTGAAGTTATGGGAGTGTTATTAACATTTATTGTAACTTCAGGCAGGGAGGTGGACAGAGACGGTGGAAAAATTATTAGTTCAGTTTTACTCATATTAAGTTTTAGGAAGCGAGAGGACATGAAGGAGGATATAGCAGACAAGCAGTCAGGAACACGTTTAAGGAGGGAGTTAAGGTCTGGGGCTTAGAGGTACAGTTGTGTATCGTCTGCATAGAGATGGTATTGAAACCCGAATGAGTTGATTAAATCACCAAGACCATGCATGTAGATGGAAAAGAGGAGGGGACCAAGGACAGAGTGTGAGGAAACGCGGAAAAGCCGCCGCGTATACTAAAAGGCAGGACGGCTGAGTCCACGTCCAGCACAGCAGCTGGCATGCAGAGACGTGCGCCTGGCACCACGAGGGAACGCGGAAAAGCCGCCGCTGGTACTGACAGCAAGGCGGCTGTTTCCGCGTCCATTGCAGCGGTTTGTACGCGGCGGCATGCGGTTGGTGTGGCTGGGTCTGTTAGTTCATATAGACGACATGGAGAGCTACGCGCACGCGGCCCAGTTGTCAGGACCTTTGTACCAGCAGAGGAAGTGTCAGCTGATCAGGAGGATCAGCTGATTCCTGCTGGACTCATGATTGGCTGAGTGGCTTGGGCGGGGCGGCAGACTCCAGCAGCTATATATATAGCTTGCTTGCCAGTTGCTGGTTGTCTGCCATTGCAAATGCTTACGTGTTAGCACACAGACCTCAGTCAGATCCTACAGTGTGTTTGAACCAGGAAGGACCTGGGAATCCACACCGAGCTAGAATACTTTCTCATGCTTATGTTATGTTATGCTTAGACCAGTTCCAGGGTGTTGTGACTACAGGCCTCACAACCAAGACTAGGATACTGTGTCAGTTCTATGTTATGCTTTAGACCAGTTCCAGGGTGTTGTGACTACGGACCTCACACCCAAGACTAGGATACTGTGTCAGTTCTATGTTATGCTTTAGACCAGTTCCAGGGTGTTGTGACTACGGACCTCACACCCAAGACTAGGATACTGTGTCAGTTCTATGTTATGCTTAGACCAGTTCCAGGGTGTTGTTACTACAGACCTCACACCCAAGACTAGGATACTGTGTCAGTTCCATGTTATGCTTTAGACCAGTTCCAGGGTGTTGTGACTACGGACATCACACCCAAGACTAGGATACTGTGTCAGTTCTATGTTATGCTTTAGACCAGTTCCAGGGTGTTGTGACTACGGACCTCACACCCAAGACTAGGATACTGTGTCAGTTCTATGTTATGCTTTAGACCAGTTCCAGGGTGTTGTGACTACGGACCTCACACCCAAGACTAGGATACTGTGTCAATTCTATGTTATACCTTAGCCCGGTTCCAGGGCATAGAAAATAGGCCCTCACACCTAGTTAGGGCAAGCCTGTTTATATTAGCAGCAGGGCTTCCTGCAACCTAGCCTGGGTCCCTCTCCTAGGGAGCCTTTGGCTTAAGGGATTCACCCACAGTCTGGGGTGAAATCCCTTCTTCTTCCTACCTCCAGTTCCACTGGCGGTTCTTTTTCAAAGTGCTACTGTTACACTGTACACTCATATCTCAGGTGTCCAGAGGTTAGACATACCTGGATTATTAGTGATTCTGCAGATCATTCATAATCTGGTGTATATCTGCATTACTGGTGAATCTGCAGATCACCAATAATCAGATTCTCTCTGCGTGTTGACAACAATCTTTACACAGAGCCTTGGGGAACCCCGACAGACAAAGCATGAGGAGAAGAGATCTGATCTGAGTAGGAGACTGTGAAGGACCTTCCACAGAGGTAGGAAGATAATCATGTGAGAGCAAGGCCCTTTATTCTGACATTTGAAAGTATTTGTAGGAGTAGGGTGTGGTCGACAGTATCAAATGCTGATGACAGGTCAAGAAGGATGAGTATGGAAAATTGACCTTTGGATTTGGCTGTAAGAAGGTCATTGGCCACTTTGGTAAGGGCTGTTTCCGTGGAGTGGTTAGAGCGAAAGCCAGACTGGAACTGATCAAGTAGGGAGTTAGCAGATAAATAATGGCTTAATTTCGGCATGTATATGGCGTTCAAGTAGTTTGGATGCAAATGGGAGAAGTGACACTGGGCGGTAGTTGGCAAGTGTGGTAGGATCTAGAGAAGGTTTTTTAAGTAGTGGTGTCACAACAGCTTTTTTGAGTGGGGACGGAAAGATGCCAGTAGAGAGGGACAGGTTAAATAGTGTTGTTAGTGCAGGCAAGAGAGATGAGGATAGCTGCGGAATGAAATGGGAGGGAATAGGATCCAAAGAACAGGTGGTTAGATTAGATTTTGCAATTATGTATATATCTTTTTATTTACCTTTTATCTTTTTATTTATTTGGCAATATATCTGTAATAATCTGCTCAGCTGCCTGTGCAGGCAGGCAGCTTTTTGACCATTGTTCAGGTCTGCATTCTGCAGGTCTCTGGAAGAGAGACCTTTTGTCAGTTTTTCAGCTTGCTGCTGCTGAAGAATTTGCATACGTTTGTCATGCAAATTGCCTAGCCACATCCCTTGTAGGCTTGCTCTATATATACCATGTGATATCACAGACCTTCGCTGGTCATAAGGATTCTTCCTGTGAAACACTCCGGAGAGTGTCAGCCTTGCTCATTTGAAGATTAGCTTAGAGTTATTCCTGGGACTGCACTAAGCAGGTTTCCCTAGTGCAGTTAGGATTGTATATCTGTTTTGTTTGTCTGTTGCGATTGTCCTGTCCCTGTGGTGGTCGACAGGAATTCATTCTGATCTTTGTTCTTGGAGTATAGCTGGAGCAGCGGTTGCTACCAGCTATCTCCTCTATCTGTCTTGCCTGGATCGCACTCGCCTAGCGCTAGTGCTTTGGATCCGTCTGATCTCCATCTCTCTGTCTCCCTGGATCGCACTGGCCTCTTTTCGCTAGTGCTGTGGATCCTATCTCTCGCTTGTTCCTGTTTTCGTGTGTCTGTCTTGTCTGCTACGAACGCTTGCTGGAGGCTCGGTGAGGTAACCGTTAAGCAAGCGCTCGCGTCCTCTGTTTCATGTTTGTCTGTCGGTGGTTAGTTAGGCGTGCTTGTCTCTATTGTGCTTATCACGTGGAGACCGCGTACAAAGGCGTGCACTGTTGCGAATGAGTGCGGTGTTCGCGTTTAGCTTGCGTTTGTTATTTTCGTTATCTTCTCATTGTATGATTTGCTGTGCCTTTGCTACTCTCGTGCTCTGCCTTGCTGTAGCCTTGTGTCACGTCTGGCGATCGCACCTCTCGCGATCGCGTTCCTACTTCATATCTGCTGTGGTGTGTGCACCGTCGCGGGTTGGTGCACACACATACAATCTGTCTCTGTGCTCATTCTCAATCGCCTCTCTTGCGATTGAGTTTCTTCCCTTCATGCAATTCCTGTCTGGCGTGTGTGGTAGGGCAGAGGAGCTGTTCCTCTGCACTCCACAGCTCCACCTGCCGACAGGAATTTCCCTCTACAGGTGCATTGCACCTTCTGCTGGGTTTCCTCAAATTATATGCTTGTGGAGGATTTCCGCAGTGTCAGCGCACGCCTCGTGCGCTGATCACGGAGAGAATTCCACAATCATTACAATATCTCTTTTTATTTACCAGGGGCTTCTTTAAGCCCCTAGAAGTCCTTTGGGGCCCCCACCACAGCTCCGGTACTCCTGCGGATGGGTCAGCACTTCTTCTGTACGCAAACACACCCACGCCATCAGACGCAGTATGCTCCCGATGATGTGGACACATGCATAAGCGTGGACCCATCTGACACTTACAGGTGGCCAGCGGGAGCTGTGCCGAGGGACCCAAAGGACTTTAAGGGGCTAGAAGAAGCTCCATGTAAGTAAACAAAATTGTTTACATTTCAGAACATAAATGTTATCTGATACCAAAACCTTTGTGCTGAATGCAACTGAGGATATCAAAATGAAGGTAGCTCATGCCTAAAAACAGGTTAAGATTTTATAAATGTGAAATGATTTCCAATTTCCACTCCCCAAAACAAGATAAATAGGATTTAAAAGAAACTGTAAGTAAAAACAAGATCTGTAAGACCAAAAGGATTTTGAAATAGGGCTGTCCAGAAATAATAAGGCAAACCATGAAGGGCCACTATCATGAAAGGGCCTGTTTTCAGTATAATTATTTTTAGGTGGCACACAAAACAATAGGTTAGAATGTGCATTTTTTATGCTTTAATAAAAAAAAACTTATATTTAATGCCATCTCTTTCCCTTACCCTAGTGTCAGCAATGGAACACAACACTGCACTGTAGGGGAGCATCATCAGCTTGCCATACAGCTGCTTTGGCGACATCTCCCCCAGCATTGCATTGTTTTTCCCACAGCGCTAGAGGAAGTGCCAGGGGCCTGTGGGAGGTCCTGTCACGCTAACAAGTGACATCATGGCAGCATGCAGAGTGGTCCCTTGTGTCCTTTCTCTACAAGCATTTCTGAGGCAGCTGTTAAGTAAGCATTGAACATGTGCCCTGTGGAGCCCGGCAGGGACCAGTGCTCCATATGAGGAGAGCCTTGCACTGCTACTTGTAGAGATGAGGCACAAAGGTCACCTCTAAAGCTATCTGCACGAGCTGCAGTGACATCACCAGTCAGCATGACAAGTAATCCTGCTGTGTCTCCAAGTGCAGCTTCAACTTGCGCTTTGGGTAAAATCTATGTAACGCTGGAAGAGATGTGGATAAAGTAGTGGTGTAGTTTTCTGCTGATGCTCCCCTACAGCACAGTAGGGCAGTCCGTTTTCAGGGCAGGATAAGGAGGTGGCACTTGCAATTTTGTACTGAAAACTTGAAAACTATGGATTACAATAGGGGTCAGACTCATTCCTTAGCATTGCATAGGGGTATAACTACTGTCATCACAAGGGAGCACTTTTCACAATATTTATTTGCTTTTTGAGTAATTCTTATTTTATAAAATGTTTTTACATTTAAACAAAAAATGCTCATCTCTATTCCAGGAAAATAAAAGTTTTATAGAACAAAGATTTTCAGTACCAGAAAGGCTTCTGAAATTTGGGGCTACCACTTGTCATAACCACTATGGTTAAGAATGCACAAACAGCATTCACCTGTATAACTTGTACAGGTGGAACATTTCCTTTCTTTATGTTATTTGTGTTTGAGTGGCTTTTGAACGTAAGAAATATTCCAGTATAGTTACAGACATCAATTAACATATGGCAGCATTTTTAGTTATTTCCACTATACCCAAAATAAAAAATGAAAACAAATATTTGCCTGGACTTCAACTTTAAAGGGAAACTTGGGGGAGAGAGATATGAAGGCTGCCATATTTATTTCCTTGTACACAATGCCAGTTGCCTGGCAGTCCTGTTGATCTTGTGGCATATGTAGTGTATGAGTCAAAACCCTGGAACAAGCATATGGCTAATCCAGTAAAACCTGAGTCAGCTGAGTTAGAGTACCTGATTTGCTTATGTTTGTTCAGGGTCTATGGCTAAAAGCAGGGCCGGACTCTCCATAAGGCACTGTAGGCATGTGCCTACAGGCGTCTTATATTGCAGAAGTGCTCCACGAATATCGCCCTATGCAAATTAAAAGCTTTGGAGTGCGACATCGCTTACCCTCGTCCCGCCCGCTCCCACTATGATTTTAGGGCCCCCTGCAGTCAGCAACCACAAAGCGATCATCCCCAGTGGCAGCCCCATTTAATTTATGCATGCAGGCTTGGGGGCGGTGTGTGCAGGCTTTATATATTTGCCAATAACCATGGGGGGATGAGAGGGAGTTACTACAAAGGCCGTGGGGGAAGTGAGAGAGGAGCAAGTCTAAATCACTTACTGTTTTTTTGAGTAAGTGAGAGTATTTTTTTCTGTTTTTTTTTCTTCTTTTTTAGAGGTTAGGGAACAAAACGTGCATATCTAATAAAGAAAAAAAAAGTTTGTTGACTTGGAGTAGAAAAAAATGCATAAGCATAGAGAGCACATGTATTTTCTAATTTTGTTGTTTCTGTCTAAACTCCAAATATACTGAATTGTGGTTTTCCTTTTAACCTAGGACAGGATTGTAGGGTCTAGAGCCAACTGAACCCCTTCATTGATAGCTAGCAGAAACACGGCATAAACATACCACAACATACCTACGTCCTGTGGGCTTTGGAAAAAAAATCTAACGGTAAGGGCTTGTTCACACCAAATTGCTCTGCGCTACTTCTTACCTGCTGATACACAGGGTATACATTCAAGACCAAGGTGTGGGTAACAGCAGGGCTGGGCCATACATAAGGCGGGGTGAGGCAGGTTCCTCAGGCGGCAAAGTTGGGAGGGGGCGGCACCCATCTGGCCATGGGTGGGGGGGCCGCAGAGCTGGAGAGGGTAGCAGGCAGGAAGAGGGTATTGGGCACAGTGATGGGGAAGGGGGGTCAGACCCTCCCTCCCTCACCTGGGTCCCCTGATCTGTGCTCCCCCTCCAGCTATTAAGCGCAGCAGTGTAGTAATATCAGGCATTTGGGTACAGAATACCAAACTTAAAGGATACATGACCTACTGACCTACTTACCTGGATATACCATACCTCCTTGAAATATCTGTGTCCTTTTCTGTAGCCCCCTCTGTAGCGTCTGGGAGTGTTCTGCGCATACACAGTTCTACTACAATTGATGTGCTACGTCAGTGAGGCCCCGAGCAGCATGTGTATGCACTTGTGCATGCACAGAGGTCAGTGTCTGCTACAGAGGGGACCGCAGAAGAGTGGCTGCCAGCGAAGCTGTGACAAGGGACACAGAGACTTCATGGGGGGCCGGAGGAAGCAGCAGGTAAGTAGATCAACATTTCTTTTTTTTAACTCAGGTATCCTTTAATCAAATAAAGAAGAGTTGCACCTGATAGTTGCCAGTGTTGTCAATGTGGAACTGTTGAATGACAAGATATGTACACATGTTAGGGGACAGTGATTTCAAAAGTATCGCAAATTGAGGTTTAAAGGGAACCTGAGATGAAAAGAAAAGAAAAAAACATACATACCTGGGGCTTCCTCCAGCTGCCTTCGGCCTGATCGCTCCCTCAATGCCATCCTCCACCTCCTGGATCTTCCGTAAGGGCTCTCGTTGTTTTTGGCCAGTGGAGGCTTACTGATCATTGCTGGGAGCTTTCTGGCCGCGGTAGCTGGCCAAAGATACCAGGAGCCCTTGCAGAAGATCCAGGAGGCGGAGGACGGCACCAAGATAGTGATCAGGCTGAAGGGGGCTGCAGGAAGCCTCAGGTAAGTATGATTTTTTTTTCTTTTCCTCTCAGGACACTTTAACACAAAAAACAGACACACACCTCCAAACTCTAAAACTCCAAACTCTTCTCAATTCCCGCTTCAGTTTTTTTTTCCAAAAGTATTTTTGATTAAAAGAAGATCTGGGTTCAACATGAAATAGATTATGTTCAAATAAAATCACTGCTCTAAGAATTCTCTTTTACAGCAGATGGATTTTCTCCTCATAGGACTTTCTTACATCTAGGGTAGCTCTATGAAGAGGATTGCAACTAAAAGAAACAAAAAAAAAAACACAGGGCAGTGCACAATGTACTCAACATGGGTTATGTTAGAGAGTATGGCTAGCAAAAATGGAACTGATGTGAAGCTTATTTCAGCTAACAAATAAATAATCACATGCAAGAAAGCTAATGTTTTCCTCAAAAGCTCTGCTATGAGAATATTTATTGAAGAAAAACTATGATACTGTAAATGTACAGTACGTATGTAACAAACTATTTCAATAGCATTAACACACACTGATAAGATAACTTTCATGTGTATCTCTAAAAAATCTAAGGTTTTCTTTTAAAATAAATTGCAATGTTTTTATCCAAATGAAAACAATTGTACATCTTCAAATAATTCCTAAGAATGTGTTTGGCAGAAAGCTTCCATGGCAAATTTCTAGAAAGAAAAGAATGCTGAATATTTACCTACTTCTGTCAGCAGTCCTACCCTCTGAAGGTTGAAGATTATTGAAAGTGCAGGGAAACGTTTCTTCCATGCACTCCTGGAAATAATCCATTTAGGCTGAAGAGGAGAACTAGTGCATTGTAAGATTTTTTTAAGTGATAGTAAAGAAAGTTCACAGACGCAATTGTTTTTTATTATTTTTATAAAGCATCTACTGGTATATATAACTCGGCCCTGTAAATAAGGGGTACAAACAACAGACCTTTAAGTGACACTGAAGCGAAAAAAAAAATCGTATGATATAATGAATTGTATGTGTAGTACGGATAATTAATGAACGTTAGAAGCAAAGAAAAAAGTCTTATATTTTTATTTTCAGTTATACAGCTTTAAAAAAAATTAAAAAATAACATTGCATCATTCTCTAGTATTTATAAATACAATAAATACAGCTTTATAAATACAATAAATAAATAGTATTTGCAGTTTACAAATTACACTCTGTATTTTTTTTTATAACAGCGTTTTATTTTTTTTCAATAAGAATGTTATAGTTAGCCAAAAAACAGGTACAAAATAGTGTGTGTGCAACATGCACCAATACAGGCAATATGGTAACCCCTTCCCTTCCCCGCACCCCCCTTATGTCCCCCCACTTCAACCACTCTCTGACCTAGACTACCTCGTTATGACTCACATTCAGTACTGGTCAAAGAAGATAAAAGCATATAGAGCTGAGCATGCTCAAGTCCCAAAATACAGGTGACACAGGTTTGCGCTTTAAGGTACCAGGTTGTGTATTTGAAGGGGGTCACCAATTTGCATAAATCCACAGTAGTCAGCATAAACGGTTTCCATTTGATGAAAAACCTCTTTGTGCCCTTTTCTTTATTCAAACTACCATCCAGTTTAAGCAACATCGTTAGGTGTCGTAGAGAAAAAAAACATCTTTATTTCCAAATAATATATTGTCATACATTGTATTAGGAACATCATTCAAATGTTGTGATAGCGGTGACAACTGGGCAAATAAAATGTGTGCGGTTTATCTATAGCAGCATTGTATATTTTAAAATTATAGGGAATGGAATTGGAGAAATTGTTTATTGTTCTCCTTGTATTTTTCAATAAAATGCATGGAAAATAAAGTAATTACTGAAATCAAGTATTACCCCCCCCCCCCCCCAAAAAAAAAAAATGGTGAAAAAAAAAGATATAGATCATTTAGGTGTGACAAGTAGTGATACATTTATTGGCGAATGAATGGGAGGAGCGCTGACAGGGGAAAATTGCTTCCGTCCTTAAAGTGAACCTCCAGACTAAAAATCTACTCAACAGAACTGAAAAGGCTTGGTGTTTCTTTAACAGTTTCACAGCATCAGAATTTTGTTTTCCTTACGTAAGCCTTATTTTTAGCTGCATTTTTAGCTAAGCTCTGCCCTATCAAAGAAAACTGCCCGGGCTTTTTTCCCCCTGATGCTGTGCAAAGCATGATGGGATTTCCTATGTTGTTATTCACGTTGCCTAGCAACTGGGAGGGGTGATCAGGACACAGTACAGCTTGAACTGTGTTTCATGCTCCCTGTCACCTTTTTTCAACCAAAAAGATGGCTGCCATTATGAAATCACAAACATTTACCTATTCTTTTAAAACAGGGTGGGTAAGAGATTATATTACCTATCTATTTTAATTAACATAACTAATGTAACTTAATGACAGTATGTTTGTTTAGGCTGAAGTTCCTCTTTAAGGTGAAAACACATGTGGGCTGAAGGTGTTAACGAAAATGTGTACATTTTCATGACTTGATGACTGACAAAAATGTATTAACAAGTTTCTTAAAAATTACGAGGTCTTTTCAACATTTTTTGACATGTTGCCACTAGTGACCATGACAATGGTAGCAAATGATGATGATGACACGTTTGGGTCTCTGCAATGAGCCACAATGCGCTTGAATGGGGCACCCTTCCTGCAGAGTTGCAAGCGGGCGATAAGTGTGGGTTAACACTCACCTAATCTCCACTTCCAGCATCGCGCCTCCATGGCAATAGGGCGTGACGTGTTAGGACGTCAGGACGTGAAAGTCCTGTGACCATGGGGATCCGATGCTAGAAGTGGAGATTAGGCGATATCGCCCGCTCGCAATTGTGAAAGGAGGGAGGGAGAGAGGGGGGTTCAAAAGAAAGGAATGTGGCCTGCGTTCACAGCCGTCAGCACAGGCCGCATAAACTTTGCCAACCGCTGTTTTACAGTCATTTTTCACAAAAAGGTCTTTTTGAAAAATGTTTGACATGTTCCCATCATTTTCCCCTGACATACATAACATTTTGTGTTGATAATTCGTTTGGAGGATTTTAATCACAAACATTCACTATGGACTTCAATGCAAAATGTGCTTCGTGGCAAATTTTGGCCTCAGATTTATGAAGAATTTGGCTGAAAGTGGACAGAGCTTCAGAAATGGCTGCCCTTTGAGGGCTATCATCTTGTTTTCTGAAAATGACATTACCTGTATCTGGTAATCTTTTCTGACAACCAGTTGTTAATATCTGTCTCTAAGTTTCTATGAGATAAAAATGTCTACACCAGAAGGCTACAGGAGTAAAAGGGGCAGGTTTAGAGTTTAACTACTGCTCTTAATTGGCAGAAAGTAAGAATATCTGAATAAAACAAAATGGAAGGTATATAGCTAATCATAGTAATATCTGGTATTCTTAGGTAATCATTATGCTAAGAATACCAGATGTGAATATAGTAAGAGAAACGGGGAGAGCAGGCATATACTATCACTTGTCCTGATGCCTGTCACTCCCCTGTTCTCATTTCTGCCCCTGCATTATGCCTAAACCACCCCCCCCCCCAGAACCCTCTTCTGAGTCAAGCTTTACTGCCCAGGGCCCATGGCCGGGTGCGCTCTGCGTTTGCTTATGATGTCATGCTCATGATGTAGTGATGTCATATTCAGAGCATTTCCGACCACGGGCCCACGTTGTAGAAAGCGCGCAGTCTGAACAGCGCCTGTGCAGTAAAGCCTGACTCTGGCGACCCGGAAGAAGGTCCTGGGGGCTTTTAGGTATAATGTGGGGAAAGAAAGGAGAATAGGGGAGCGACAGGCATCAGAACAGGTAATAGCATACGCCTTCTTCCCCTGTTTCTCTTACTATTTTCACATCTGGTATCCTTTAATGATTTTGATTGAGGGAATTCTAAGAGTTAGGGCAGCCCAAGAGAAGTCTCAAGTCATGCATTGGGACAGATTATAATTTATCATTAGTGGGATAGTACTTCTTTGAGAGAAAAATTCTGACACTTTTCTGAAGCTTATAAGACCTCTTACACACAAAAGGTAGAAGTTGCTCTCGTGCACCAGCGGTGTACTTGGAATGGGCAGTGGAGAGGTGGCTACCCAAATGATGCTTTTTTGCCATCAAGTGACGCCACTGTGAGTCAAATGACGACAATACTGTATGTAGGGTTGTGACCTCTAACTGCATATTTACTGCTGTATGTGTGTCCATTGATAAAACTTTCCCCACTTCTCAATGTCTCTACAACAGGTCCTGGTCATCCAAGTTGCAGAAAATTAGGGGATTCAGTAAACTTGGTAGGTGTTTCATCTCTTGGAAATATTTGCATACTTTTTTCTCCAAGGTTAGGATATGCGCTTTTAAAAATATCAAAATGGGTTATAATGTTTTTCCATAATATTCAGAACAAAAACCCATTTTCTGATAAAATGGGCTTTAAATAATTACAAAACCACAACACTTCAACATTACTTTCAGAGAGAAAAAGAGATGTAGGTAATACATACATAGTTATTTTTATTTCTGCATCTTCTTCGTTGTTTTATTTAACAGAGAACATAAGCAAGATATATGCCCTCCTGGGGATTACTAATCTCTGTGTATAAATGGATTAGCTCTGCAGACTATTGCTAAAGGATTGGATGTTAAAGCATGTTAGGCAAAAGTATTTTCTTTTCATTACTTCAAATAGATTGATATTTTGATGCTGATATACATTTGGTGTCTATTTTCTGACAAAATAATGAAACATAGAGATAGCAATAAAATGGCCATGTATCCACTGTATAACTTATCAACATGCAAAACATAACCTAGTTTTTCTATGTTTGTTTTAAGGATATTGAAACACAAATGTAGTAAGAGCAATATGCCATATTTTTCTTAAAAAAAACCAAAAAAAAACAGAAACATTTGCCTGGCTGTCAGATAATTTTCTGTTAAAAAACTTTGTTACAGTGGTCTGAAACTCGGCATTTCCTATTTGTTTTAAACAATTATTTACAGTATAAAATCTACTACCACAAAATGTAGCAGAAAAGCATTCAAATAGTTAAACACAGCTCTTTCTTCAGTGCAAAGCTCCTTAAAGAACAACTATAGAAACTGTTCTTCTGTAAACCCCACATACCTATGGAGCTTTTAGCCAGCAACACTAGAAAGTTTTTCAGAGGTCTCTCACCACAGCTTGTGTAAAAAAATCAGTGTTTACCAGCTTTTTGTAACAATTTGTGTCAGCATCTAGCTAGAGGCTATAGCTATACCATGTATCTAGGTTACACTTCTGTGTCACTATTCACAGAGGAATGGTTTAATGTTTGTTTCTGCCCTGCCTGATTTCTCACAGATCATATGAGAACAGCTGAGGGGTTTTTAGATACGGAGACAGCTCTGAAAAGGAGGACATGTTCTTTTTCCTTACTTGGATGCTCCCTGCATTCAGAATGAGATCTCCTTGGCTGTAAACTGTTTACTTTACACAGCGAGGCAAAGAGAGAGACATGCTGGATATGCTGGACACAGTCCTCCATAGTAATGCCCACAGTGAAAACTGTTCTCTGTAAATGTCATATTTTCTTCACATAAAACATGAAAAGCTGAAAAAAGCATTTGTATCGCTATTTTCTAGTAATTACTGGAAATATATGTGGCATTTAGAGTTTTAGTTAACTTTGATAGTTGTCCTTTAAAGTAAACCCCCAGACTAAAATTCTACTCTGCAGCACTGAAAAGGCTTGGTGTTTCTTTAACAGTTTCACAGCATCCGAACTTTGTTTTTCTTACCCAAACCTCATTTTTAGCTCCATAGAAGAAAACTTCCTGGGCATTTTTCCCCTGATGCTGTGCAAAGCATGATGGAATTTCTGATGATGTTGTTCTCGTTCTGCTCCTTTTTTAATTTTGAATTTGAATCCTAGTGCGCGTAGCTGGGAGGGGTGATCAGAACACAGGGCAGTTGGAACTGTGTCTCATGCTTTCTGTCACCACCTTTTAACCAAAAAGATGGCTGCCCCCATGAAAAAGATGGCTGTCCTCATAACATCACAAACATTTGCCAAACAGGGTGGGCAAGAGATTATATTACCTATCTATTTTAATTAACATAACTGATGTAACTTAATGACTGTATGTTTGTTTAGGCTGAAGTTCCCCTTTAAGCTTCTGGACCACCCAAAGAGGTGATAGCATTATCTTTTGTTTATTTTGTTGCCAAAATTATCCAGCCAGCAGCGTGCTGACACTGAAATGCTCACAATGTAGAACCAGAGAGAGCTGAGAAGTGATCACTGGATACATTACAATATACAAATATAGCAGCTATGCAGTAAAATGCAATGGCAGCTTTCAGAGCAGATACACTATACTTTAGGAATTTGTAATGTATAGACAGACAATATTACTTGCACACAAAAGCAAATATGATAGCTGTATGGGTAATAAAAAGTAGGGAAACACTTTTTTATTGAATGTATAGTCAGAGTTTTATCCCACTGTAAAATGTATCTGAGGCAACATGTGACATGATGAGATAAACAGGTGTATGTAGAGGTAAACATATCATGATGAGATAAACATATTATTGACCAGGCTGTTTTAATTGTTTCGGCATACGCTGAAATCTACTCTTTATCTTTTTGGTTACGAACCTATTCTTCCATCTAACTGTCTGTTCTTTTTCCTTTCATGACTTTGGTCATGATTCTATAAAAAGTTCCAAGGAAATGCAGTTTCAATGTATGATCATCAAACATCACAATTAAACTGTTTACTAACAGGTTGTATTTCATTTCTGTATTTGCAATATCTTTCATATTATTGCTTGACAATATTTCTATACTGTAATGTTGTGCAACTTTTGGAACTGAATAAAAATATATTTACAGAAAAGTGAATATTTTCATTTTGCCACCATTTTCACAAAAAATGTCATGAGAATATTCATAAAAATATATGGACATGAAAAAACATGTTTATATAGATTACAATATTTGAAATAATACATGGGCTGAGAAAACATTTTTTTTGCATAGATGAGAATAAGGGTAAAAATGAATGGGCATGCATGCAAAAAAATATTTTGACAAAATATCAAATGCATGAAAAATATTGGATGTGGATCTTGCAAAAACCCATTATATATATATATATATATATATATATATATATATATATATATATATATATATATATATATATATATATATATACAGTATATATATATATATATTTTATTTATTTATTTTTTTATTTTTATTTATTTATTATTATTTTTTTATATTAAGTCAGGTACAAATGAAAATTTCTTTGGAAAAAAATGCTAGAGCATCCCTAGCAGAGGGTGCATTGCTTAGGCTGCAGTCTTCTCTGATTCACTGTAGGCGACACAATGCATGGGAAACATTTGGCGTCATGTTCCAGATTCAATGTGTTCCTGGTGTCACCAGGAATGCAATGCAATGATCACTGTGAACAGATTTTCACAATGCAATGGCCACTGTGTACACTGGAAAAAAGATTTCCATAGTCTATTGCACCCAGTTGCCCATTTTTATTCCCATTAATTTTCATGAAAATCGCAGTAAAAATTGCGTAAAAATCATGGAAATCGCATACGGTGTTCGATTACATGACCACGGAAATTGTGGGGATTTTTACCGCGATTTTCATGAAAGTGAATGAGAGCAATTTTTTAACAAGCGCTCAGCAAGCGCTAATTAAATGCAAACGCTTACAAAAGTGCTTATACTGTGGACCAGGCCTAAAAGTATTCTTATCTCCTAACAGATAAAAATAGACTACAGGCATACTGTGAATCATGGAGCTCTGAACAAAATAGAAAATCTAGTGCCACTGGATGCAATAAACTATGAAAATCTAGTCAGATGCAGATTTCTAGTGACCTGACATTAAATCATTACTGTAATAATTAACAGAAATGGGTTCCCCAAATAGAGGGTGTTGCAATAGCTTAAAAAGGGGGAACCATTAGTTTCAGTTACAACAAAACTCTAGTGCTGAACGTTTCGGACAGAAGGGAGGTGTGTAAGCACAGTAAAATTTATACACAGGCTACCATTCATGTTAAAACCAGGAGATCTACTGAACAGATGAAAAAGCCTATATGTGTGCTAAAGAGTGCAACAAATACATTGGGCCAAGAAAAAAAAAAGCAATTGACAAATCTGTTGATTAAAGAAAACATGGTTTAGAAATGAATAAAATAAAATAAATAATTTATGTAATAATGTAATCATGTAATATTTATATAAATCATAATCCATCAACAAAGTATTTTTACAAAGTCTTCATCTTCTTTGATGATGAGCCCTTGACAAACACTTGGTGGCATCTGAAGAAGCAGCGTGTCCATCGAGCTATGCATTAAGCTGGATCTTGTCTTTGCCCAATCTTCCAGTCTTTTGAAACTTAGATGCATGCAATCTTAGCTTTGCCATCCAGGTCTTCTCAGTTGTAAATAAACATGTAATTTTAGTGTTTTTACACTCAAAGTAAACTGAAATAAAAACAAACCTGTTAGAATGAAATTCACTCTCTTTTTTAAGAAAAATGTTATATATTTTGTCTGTTTCTACTGCATGTACTGCAAAGATTAAAGCAAACCTGAACTGAAAAATAAAAGTGAAAATAAAAATATGCATGTCATTCTTAGCGCGTAGTCTGCTCATCAATATCTATCTCCTCTCCCACATCCTGTTTGTCCCTTGTGATCGATGGAATTCTCCATCCTCCATTTTAAAAATGACGATGATCCAGTAACAGCTTCTGGGTCACCACTCCATTAACCAGTCATATCTCTTTTGCCATAGGAAAAAATGAACATTAGCTTGCATTCCAGTTGTCTAGTCAGACAACTAGTCTAGTCTAGTCTAGTCAGCCCAGAGCCCATCCTTTACACTCAATGACTGTGAGATCAGCAGAATATACCTACCTTGGTCTGGAAATCAACTAATCTGGAAGCCTTAAGTCAGCCACGGAGGCTCTAAAAGCCAAAGCATGCCGAACGTTTTATGCCATTAGGAAAGAACTGTACCACCTCAAACCACCAGTAAAGGTCTGGCTGAAAGTATTTGACAATGTCATCACCCCAATCCTACTGTATGGATGTGAAGTATGGGGCCCCACCACTTACCCAGACCAATCAAAATGGGAATCCAGCCAAACAGAAATATTCCACCTGGAGTTCTGCAAACACCTTCTCCATGTCCATCGAAGTACCTCAAACAATGCCTGCCGAGGTGAGCTAGGTAGATTCTTATTACTGCTTGAGATACAGAAGAGAGTGTTGTCCTTCTGGGCCCACCTACAGAGTAGCAGCCCTGACTCACCCCACTACAAAGCCATGTTGCACAATGAAGACCAAGAAAAGCCATGCGCACTGAAAGTAGTGGTCAGCTCTATACTCCCTCCAACCCCCGATCACAGGTCATAACAAGAGTCCAGATAAAACACACCACAGCCAAAAGCAAAAATGACTATGTGGAAAAATGGAGGAGTGAAATAAAACAGTCACAAAAGCCAACCATATACCAGTCTCTACAGAGAGAATATAAA
Organism: Hyperolius riggenbachi; assembly: GCF_040937935.1. Taxonomy (NCBI): domain Eukaryota; kingdom Metazoa; phylum Chordata; class Amphibia; order Anura; family Hyperoliidae; genus Hyperolius; species Hyperolius riggenbachi. Next base: position 168,852,426 of record NC_090653.1, on the reverse strand, counting down.
ATGGCCCCATACCTGGAAAAGCTCCAAAACTCTCAAGAGAGAAAAATCCTAAGTGTCTACAGACTGAGTGCTCACAACCTCAAAATAGAGTCCGGGAGACACAGACAGATGTACAAACCCAGGGAGGAGTGACTATGCCAACACTGTGAGCAGAAGACCCTTGAGGATGAAAGCCACTTCCTGCTGCACTCCCCCAAATATACTGCAACCATGGACACTTACTTTAAGAAATTGATAGAACTATTCCCAGACTTTTTCACATTAGAAGATGAGAGAAAAACATATATCTTAATGGGAGAAGAGGAATCCACAGTGACAATCGCTGCATACTATGTCACAGCATGCCACAGACTGAGAAGAGCATAACGGAACTGTAAACCTAAAAATGCTGCTTAGCCATTGTCCCCCTACCTCACCCCCTCCCATGTCCCCCTTTTCCCCTTGCTTTGGCAATACCTGTATGAATCTTGGTCATGCCAATAAAGCTATCTTTGATTTGATTTGTCTAGTCAGATCTAGTCAGAACTAGAAGGGATCATTGTTAGAGCTGGTGCACACCAGAGCGGTTCTGGAGCGTTTTTGAAAACGCTTGCAGGGGGAAAACCGCTTGGTTAATGAAAGTGAATGGGATGGTGCACACCAGAGAGGTTCATTTTTTCCACAAACGCAAACTCGGGGGCTGCAGCATTTTTTAGATTTCTGGGGCGTTTCTGCCTCAATGTTAAAGTATAGGAAAGTGGAAAACCGCTCTGAAAACCGCTACATCAGAGCGGTTTTCCAGGCGTTTTTGTTACAGTAGCTGTTCAGTAACAGCTTTACTGTAACAATATTTGTAATCTGCTACACAAGAACGCTCCAAAAAACGCTAGGCATGTTTACAAAACGTCTCTAAACATGCCTAGAATCGCTCTGAAATCTGCTTCAATAACCTCTAGCGTTTTGCAGATCTGCTAGAGGTGTTTGGTGACCTAGAAGAAAATGGTGAGCTTCTGAGAGGAACTGACAACGAAGTAAGTATGTAATATTCATAGAAAGGGACATCATGTGTTTATTTTAAATAATTCTACTTGTTTCAGGTTCACTTTCATTGTGAATTGTATTTTTCAGCTTGGTTATGTGCATATAAAACATAAACATTTCACAGTGCTTTAAACAGACAGATAGACAGAGAGACAGAGACAGACAGATAGATAGTGTCAAAGTTTGCTGCTAGTAAATGGAATAGTCCATGTGTTGAAAATGAGTAATGAACAGCAAATTAGTCCCATGGCAAGGTGGAAAGTTTCACAACTGTATTACTAACATACCTGTAGTACAGACAACTAAAGCTACAAAGAAAAGCAATCTGAGCTTACTGTCAGCTGTGAAAATTCTTAAGGGGCTCATACACTTATACTATTTCCCGCCGATATACAGCAGATTCGATCACTGTGATCGAATCTGCTGTGAAATCGTTGCACAAACGCTGACCGAACGATCGATTTCCATTCGAAATCGATCGTTCCCATCGATCTGTCTGCGCGGAACATTTCGCTCAATCGCCGGCAGGTCGGGAGTGTGTCGATAGCGGCGTTCGAATGTCCGACGACCGACCCTAGTGGCAATACATTACCTGCTCCGCCGCTGTTACCATGGTCCCTTCTCCGCTGGGCTCCAGCAGGCTTCACTTCTTCCTGTCCCAACAGGAAGTTTATATAGTAGAGCGCCCTCTACTGTTTAAACTTCCCCGGACAGGAAGTACAGTGAAGCTGGAGCCCAGAGCGGAGAAGAACACAGCGGGGACGAGAGGACTTGCGCCAGCCGGATCAGGTAATGTATGCAGGGGGGGGCAGCAGCAGCTCCACAGATTGTGAATCGGTTTCATAGTGAAATCGATTCAAAATCTGTTTGCAGTGTAGGCAGCCAATAGATCCCTCTTTGATCAGATTTGATCACAGAGGGATCTAGCTTCCGGTCGATCTCGTGGCAATCGACCAGTGTAAGGCAGCCTTTAGTTGTCTGCAGGTTGAAAAGGAAGGAACATTTTTAATAAAAATCAAAGTGCAAAAAAAAAAAAAAAAAGACTTGTGTAGCAACAATATATGTTTATTACATTTTTAACTACTTTACCCCCGGCGGTACGAATTTCTCCGTCCCTTTTTCCCCCCCTAAAAAACCAGGGACGGAGGAATCCTTACCTTCCGCGCTACCGCCGCTGTCCGCGCTCCCTCCGCTCTTGCGCGCGCTTCCGCCGCTCGTGCACGCCACCGCCCGCTCGCCAGGAGATCAATGAAAGGGAAAATCCATTCCCGTTCGTTGATCTAAGCCCCCACAATGATCTGCTGCTTCTTTGAGAAACAGCGCGATCATTGTGATTCTCCCAGCCTCCTACTGCTTCCTGTAAGCGTCCTTCCGGATGCTTACAGGTCGCATGTAAACAGACTCACTGTGGCCATCTTGTGTCCAAATAGTAAACTACACCCTAAAGCATTTTACACATACAAATACATTGTTTTACACAATAAGTTAACTCATTACTTCCCACACTCCCCAATTTATTTATTTTTTGTAATTAAAAAAAAAATACAATAAAAAAAAACATAAATAGTTACCTTAGGAACTGAACTTTTAAAATATTTATGTCAAGAGGGTATAACACTGTTACTTTATAAACTACGGGCTTGTAATTAGGGATGGATGCAAAACTGAAAAAAATGCACCTTTATTTCCAAATAAAATATTGGCGCCAAACATTGTGATAGGGACATAAGTTAAACGGTTTTATAACCGGGACAAATGGGCAAATACATTTCATGGGTTTTAATTACAGTAGCATGCATTATTTAAAAACTATAATGGCCGAAAAATGAAAAATAATATTTTTTTCTCACATTTTTCCTATTTTCCCATTAAAACACATTTAGAATAAAATTATTCTTGGCATAATGTCCCACCTAAAGAAAGCCTAATTGGTGACGAAAAAAACAACATATAGTTCATTTCATTGCGATAAGTAATAATAAAGTTATAGACGAATGAATGGACGGAGCGCTGAAAGGTGAAAATTGCTCTGGTGTTCAAGGGGTAAAACCCCTCAGTGGTGAAAGTGGAATTTCTCATTTACCCTCTTAAAATATTTTTGTGTCAAAATTAAAAAAGGTCCTTTACATGCAATGTAAATGTTAGTAACCCTCACCCCTCCCCCAAAAATAAAATAAAATAAATAATAATGATAATAATAATAATAATAATAAAAACACCTGTCCACAGAAATGTGATCAAACAGTAAAATTGAACCAGTAAAAGCCATAAAATGTTCCACTGTTGAAAGGTGTTTGTACTGACTGTAGTGAAGTGGTTAAAATAGTTAGCCATCTACCCTACCAAGGCTTTTGCATAAAAAGCCACATTTCATGCCTTTTCTTCTGTGAAATACTATTTATAAGGCTCCAGATCTTTTTTTCCTGGTTAGCAGTGAACATATATTTAGGGATATATATTTGGGGAACAAGTGCATGTATTTCTCTGTACTTCTTAAACAGTAACATGGCAGTTCTAAGGCCGTACAATCATACGTTTAGGCTGGTTTCACAGTGGGACGTTACAGGCGCACGTTAGAGCAGCCTGTAACGCACTCCACCGCACAGCAATGAAAAGTCAATGGGCTGTTCACAGTGCCCACGTTGCGTTACAGTGTAACGCTGCGCCATAATATAACGTACTGCATGCAGTACTTGGTAAGCGGCAGAGCCACGTTAGACTGCTTGCACATGCTCAGTAACGTTGGGGAGGAGCGGAAAGCGGCCAGGCACATGGCTAATTAATATTCACTGCACTCAGTGACGTGCAGTGTTTACTTCCTGGAGCGGCCGCTCTGTGCGGCGAGTGGCCGGCGGGACCACGTGATGCCGCATGCGTCCAAGAGTGCGCATCACGGCATCACGGACGCCAGAGTGAGCTGCACAACGCGGTTCACTCTGACGTCCAAAGAAGGGAGCACCAGGCGTTGCGTTAGGGGCACGTTATGCGACCATAACGTCCCCTAAAACGCAACGTCCTGGTGTGAAACCAGCCTTAAGGAGAATAAAATCAAATGTGCTTTCTATAATTCCTATTTAAAGAGAACATAAATTGGTGAATATATTTTGGGTTATTTTATTTGAATGAGCTGGTATTAAAAAAAAAAAAAAAAAAAAACATACAGCATAGACGGAGGGGATTCAGTGAAGTGGCAGTACAAGGGGAATATGTTCGGGGACAGGGGTTTAGTTTTTTAAAATATACTCTTCAGATTTAAATATATCAACAAAAAAAAGGATATATAAAATAGTTTGCTGTTGATCGAAACCAATACTTACCAGAGAATAATAGCATAAAGTTAATGTATAATAAGGTTAAAATATTATTAAATATTTAAACTGATGCAGCACTAAAATTCTCATCTCGCCCTAGTTCTTATGGAGCTAGTTAACTTTAGGCCTTTTTTTAATTGTTGTTTTAGGCTATTTTTTTCTAAATAAACATAAGCAGCCATATAATGTTATAGAGCAAATAGTTCACCTTTATGAAAATGGACTGTTGTGCCACTATGCATACGGGACTGTGCTTTTAGAAAAAAAATATCTAGCAGAGGGAAGTTTTTATTACACTGATTTATCTTCCTGGTGCAATATAGTTATGCCCATTTATGCAAGATCTAAGCAAGTGCTTCAGTCTTCTTAGATTAATAGACTAGCTGCTGATCTTAACAGATAAAGAAATAAAAAGAATCAGCTCTTAAACATTTAAGAAGTAAAATAAAATGTCTAACTACCAAAATATGTTCAAACAACAAAAGAACTCTACAACAGTTTGCAATATAATCTTGAGTGAATCTGAATTGCCATACAACTATATAAGAACGTGAGCTGGGTAAGTCACACAGTATTCCAGTATTGTATATTTAAAATCATAAATGCATAGCTGTGTCTAAAGCAACTTATTGCTAATGCTGATATTGCCTGAAATGATTTGGATGAAAAGAAAATCAACATGGCTAATGCAGGTGCATACTGCATTCAAATGATATTCATAACAGATTGTGTATAGATATACATTCCTACATGCATGAGTTATCTAACTTCAAAAGTATGCAGTAGTATGTACTGCATAAAGGTGTCAGTGAATAAGAAATTCATGGTCAATGGTGCACAGCATAGACATTTGTTCGGATATATTGACATTACTTAAAGTATTTAAAGAATGTACACACTGGCTGCAGCCATCAATCAGCACCTTTATTATTTCACTTTCCTTCTGTCTAATCTATTCAGCACATTTTATTGTACCACTTTCATTTATTTGAACAGCAATCTGTAGAAACATTTTACAGCCTTGACCCTTCTTTAACACGATAAAAAATGTATGCTAAAGCCACACATCACTACACATCTAGAACACAATAATATGAGTGTAATGATTAGCGGAGATGCCGCCTCATGGGAGAGCGGCATGGCGGCTATCTCCGCGTCCCAGCCGGCGGCTGCTGCCGCGTAGCAGCGTGGTGCTGCCTTGCCTGGTCCTTCTAGTGCACACAGATGGAGAACTACGCGCGTGCGCGCCAGGCGACAGGACCTTTATGCTGCTAGACGGGGAGTCAGCTGATCATGCCGATCAGCTGACTCCAGCTATGCTCCGGATTGGCTGAGTGACTGGGGCGGCGCTGTGGAGCGCTTTTAGTATATATAGGTCTCGCTTGTCACTTGCAAGTTGTCTGCTGTTGCGTCACTTGCAAGTTGTCTGCTGTTGCGAACATCTACGTGTGAGCGCTCAGACCTGAGTCAGATCCCACAGTGTGTTAGAACCAGCCGAAGCTGGGAATTCACACTGAGTCATATTCCATTGATAGCTTTAAAGTACTATTGATTGTTGCTATCATCTGTTAGACTAGTTCCCAGGTGTTGAGACCAAGGACCTCACACCTGAGACTAGGAGATTGCCATATTGTTACTATCATCTGTTAGACTAGATCCCAGGTGTTGAGACCAAGGACCTCACATCTAAGACTAGGATTGAGAGAGATTTCTGTTACCTGTTATGACCTTTGGCTTTCCTGACTACTCTCCTGTCCAATGATTCGGTACTTCCGCCCATCTGATTACCTGTTACCAACATTGCCTGTACCTGGATACCGAATCAATCTTCCGCTTCTGTACTTTGTCTGTCCGTTTGTTGCCGACCTGGCTTGTCTGACCTTTCTGGCTGTCACCTAGCCCTTGGGTGATCAGCCTTACTGTATACCTGTGACGCCTGCTCTTCAGGTGGTCATTAGCTGCTATATCAGGCCTATGGTCACCAGCTCCACTGGAGACCATCGTGCAGCACAGTCAGTGGGTCTCTACCTATCCAAGGTCCACTGGCTGCAGTACAGTCTGATTCCCTGCCTCTCAGAGAATCCTTGGCTGCAGTACAGTCTGATTCCCTGCTCCTCAGGGAATCCCTAGCTGCAAACCAATCATCATCTATAGTACTCCAGACAGTGATCCCTGCTCCTCAGGAATCCACTGGCTGCAGTACAGCCTGATTCCCTGCCTCTCAGGGAATCCCAGGCTGCAAAAGTGTTTGTATCTCCCGCTTCTCGGGAGATAATCTCTCCAATTACTGTTGCACAAAACACTATATCACATTGGGTGTCCTGTGTCTAGCTATACTAGTATTAATGGTGATTCTGCAGATCACCACATAATCAGGTATAGCATCTGTATTATTGGTGATACTGCAGATCACCAATAATCAGAAAAATCTGTGTTGCTGACACCAATCGTTACAGAACAGCAGACTAAAACAATATGGACGCACTACACAGCCGAGTTGACAGTTTAGCCACTTCGGTGGATAATCTCATCAGGGTGCTTGATGGCCAGCAGACTCAAATCACAGCTTTGTCTGGGTCAATACAGGTTCTCCAAACGGCTGTGAATACAGTGCGATCCCCTCCAGTTACAGACCTTCGCATGTCTGTACCTGAAAAGTTTTCTGGACATAGATCTGACTTTCAGAATTTCAGAAATCGAGTGCTATCATATTTTGAGTTGAGGCCTACCCTTTCGGGAACTGAGTCTCAGAGAGTTACGTTTATAAAGACCCTTTTGTCAGGGGATTCACAGACATGGGCATATAGTCTTCATGCAGAGACCAAGGCTCTGACATCGGTTCAGGAATCTTACATCGGTTCCCTCTTCTCTGCGCTGCTCCCCTCCGGCTGGGGAGGGGGACACCTGGCTACCTACTCTGGGCACATATACCCCTGCCTACATATACTGGGCATATATATCCCAGGCTACATATGCTGGGCATATATACCCCTGGCTACATATACTGGGCATATATACTCCTGGGTACATATACTTGGCATATATACCCCTGGCTACATATACTGGGCACATATACCCCTGGCTACATATACTGGGCATATATTATACCCCTGGCTACATATACTGGGCATATATTATACCACTGGCTACATATACTGGGCATATATACCCCTGGCTAAATATACTGGGCATATATACCCCTGACTACATATACTGGGCATATATACCCCTGGCTACATATACTGGGCATATATACCCCTGGCTACATATACTGGGCATATATACCCCTGGCTACATATACTGGGCATATATACCCCTGGCTACATATACTGGGCACATATACCCCTGGATACATATACTGGGCAAATATTATACCCCTGGCTACATATACTGGGCATATATACCCCTGGCTACATATACTGGGCATATATACCCCTGGCTACATATACTTGGCATATATACCCCTGGATACATATACTGGGCACATATTATACCCCTGGCTACATATACTGGGCATATATACCCCTGGCTACATATACTGGGCACATATTATACCCCTGGCTACATATACTGGGCATATATACCCCTGGCTACATATACTGGGCACATATAACCCTGACTACATATACTGGGCACATATATCCCTGGCTACATATACTGGGCACATATACCCCTGACTATATATACTGGGCACATATTATACCCCTGGCTACATATACTGGGCACATATACCCCTGGCTACATATACTGGGCACATATACCCCTGGCTACATATACTGGGCACATATACCCCTGACTATATATACTGGGCACATATTATACCCCTGGCTACATATACTGGGCACATATACCCCTGGCTACATATACTGGGCACATATACCCCTGACTACATATACTGGGGACATATACCCCCCACTACATATACTGGACACATATACACCTGGCTACATATACTGGGCACATATACCCCTGACTATATATACTGGTGACATATACCCCTGACTACATATACTGGGGACATATACCCCTGGCTATATATACTGAGAACATATACCCCTGCCTACATATACTGGGCACATATACCCCTGGCTACATATACTGGGCACATATACCTCTAGCTACATATACTGGGGACACATACCCCTGCCTACATATACTGGGCACATATACCCCTGGCTACCTGTTCTGTGGACATCTCTACCCCTGGCTACCTGTTCTGGGGACATCTATACCGCTGGCCACCTATTCTGGGGACATCTATACTGCTGGCCACCTATTCTGGGGACACCTATAGACCTGGGGCTACCTATTTTTGGGAAACCACTGCTGTCAGATTGAGTGTATTTTGGGGAACTGCTGCCAGGTGAGAGGTTTCTACCATATTAAGGGGGCATTCTGCCTATTTATGTGAAATGCTGTCTATTTATGTGCCTCATGACTGCTGAATTTGTCTTGTTGGGGGCCTCATGGTTACTGAATTTGTCTTGTTGGGGGCCTCATGATTAGCTGGGGGCCTCAAGATTGCTGAATTTGTCTCGTTGGGGGCCTCATGATTGCTTAATTTGTCTTTTTGGGGGCCTCATGATTGCTGAGTTGGTCATGTTGGGGGCCTCACGATTGCTGAATTTGTCTTGTTGGGGGCCTCATGATTGCTGAGTTGGTCATGTTGGGGGCCTCGTGATTGCTAAATTTGTCTTGTTGGGGGCCTCATGATTGCTAAATTTGTCTTGTTGGGGGCCTCATGATTGCTGAGTTGGTCATGTTGGGGGCCTCATGTTTGCTCATGATTGCTGAATTTGTCTTGATGGGGGGTTCATGATTGCTGAATTTGTCTTGGAACATGCTGGAAGGTACATACTGAGGGAGGGTGGGTGAGCGTGAGCCTGCTAACCTCCATGTACATTTGGCTCCATCCATAACCACGCCCACATTTATTATGTGTCCACGCCACCTTTTGGTGCGGCGCGCGCACCTTCACCTTGGGGGGCGCATTAATAGTCTTTGTCCCCGGGTGCTGAAAACCCTAGCTACGCCTCTGCCTTGGTTACAACTTCACTCTCCTCAGATTGACTGGGCTTCAGATCAGCTAAAGAGCTGGTCGGCCCATTGTCACCATCATTGTTTAGAGAAAGTTGCTGTTTGCGCTACCAAGATTCAGGTTAAAGGTGTGCCAGTACAGTATGCGGAATTCGCTGAAGTGTTCTGTCCCAAGTCTGCAGACAAACTCCCGCCTCACCGTAGCTTCGATTGTCCCATCGATTTAAGATCTGGTTGTATGCCTCCTAGGGGTCACCTTTATAATCTATCAGGACCTGAGAAGGTGGCAATGCAGGATTACATCAAAGAGAATTTGGCTAAAGGCTTCATCCGCCCTTCTCGCTCACCAGCTGGGGCAGGATTCTTTTTCGTACAGAAAAAGGATGGAGGCATCCGACCCTGCATTAACTACCGAGGTTTAAATAAGATTACAGTAAAAAATCGTTACCCTTTGCCTTTGATTGACGATTTATTCGCTCAGGTGACCAATGCCAGTATTTTTTCCAAACTGGATTTACGAGGTGCATACAACCTGGTACGGATTAGAGATAGTGACGAATGGAAGACGGCGTTCAACACACCCGACGGGCACTACGAGTATCTGGTGATGCCCTTCGGGTTGTGTAACGCCCCTGCCGTCTTCCAGGAGTTGATCAATAAGGTTTTCAGGGAGGTACTGGGGAAATTCGTGCTAGTGTATCTAGACGACATACTGATTTTTTCTCCTAATCTGACAGAACATCGTAAACATGTCAAGTACGTTTTGAGGAAATTAAGACAGAATTCACTGTATGCCAAGTTAGAGAAGTGCCTCTTCGAGGTCACTTCTGTTCCTTTTCTGGGTTATATTATCTCCATATCTGGTCTCTCCATGGATCCAGAAAAAGTATCAGCTGTTTTGGAGTGGCCACAACCTGTGGGTTTGAAGGCACTCCAAAGATTTTTGGGCTTTGCCAATTACTACAGGAGATTCATAAAAGGTTTCTCTTCGGTAGTGTCACCCCTCACCAGTTTTACCAAGAAAGGGGCTGACACATACCACTGGTCAGCAGAGGCACATTCTGCCTTCTCCACATTGAAAAAACTGTTCTGTTCTGCTCCCATTTTGAGACATGTGGATGTCACCTTCCCCTTCATTGTAGAGGTTGATGCCTCAGAGGTCGGGGTTGGGGCTGTACTGTCTCAACGCTCTGGTCTGCAGGGCAAACTTCACCCCTGTGATTACTTTTCCCGTAGGTTCTCTCCTGCTGAGAAGAACTACGATATTGGCAATCGAGAACTTTTGGCCATTAAATTAGCCTTCGAAGAATGGCGACATTGGCTAGAAGGGGCAGAGCATACTATCACAGTCTATACTGATCATAAAAACTTGGAGTACATAGAAGGGGCCAAAAGACTCAGTCTTCGACAGGCCCGTTGGTCTTTGTTCTTTTCAAGATTCAGATTTGTCATAACGTACACCCCAGGGAGTAAGAACGTCAAAGCTGACGCCCTATCTAGGTGTTTCGAGCCCGAGACAGTGCAGCCCTCAACCTCAGAAACCATCCTACCTCAGAAAGTAGTCTTGGCAGCTACTGAGACCTGGAAGGATTGGACGACTACTCTGGGCCCCTATCAGCAGGATGTTCCAGAAGGGAAGCCTGAGGGAGTCATGTTTGTACCACTACCCTTCTACCTACAACTCCTGCAATTGTTTCATTCCCATAAAAATGCGGGGCATCCTGGGGCTGCCAGAACTCAGGATTTGCTGGCCAGATGCGCTTGGTGGCCTACGCTAGCAACTGATTGTAAGAAGTTTGTAAGAGAGTGCTCAGTTTGTGCCAGGAGTAAGCCCTCTCGTCAGGCACCAGTGGGTACACTACAACCCCTACCAGTGCCCAGTGAACCCTGGACCCATCTGTCGATGGACTTTGTGGGAGAACTCCCCAAGTCTGAGGGCAAGACGGCCATTTGGGTGGTAGTAGATAGATTCAGTAAGATGGCTCATTTTGTCCCTCTGAAAGGACTCCCCTTGGCCCAGGAGTTGGCTGATCTCTTCATCCAGCACATTTTCCGGCTGCATGGCATTCTGGAGAATGTAGTGTCAGATCGGGGAGTCCAGTTCGTGTCAAAATTTTTGAGGGCCTTTTGCCATCAGCTGGAGATGGACCTTTCATTTTCATCAGGCTACCACCCACAGACCAATGGCCAGACCGAGAGAATAAACCAGTCCCTTGAGCAGTTTCTCAGATGTTATGTGGCAGATGCACAGTCTGACTGGGTAAAGTTTTTGCCGTTTGCAGAATTTGCACATAACAATCTGAAGAGTTCCTCTTCAGGATTCTCCCCATTTCAGGTAGTCTCAGGAAGATCTCCCAAGTTTGCCCCATTACCTGTGTCATCTACCCCATTTCCGGCCCTGGAGGATTGGCAAAGGGCATTGAGGGAGATTTGGGGAATGGTTAAGAGGAATCTGGGGAAAGCCTTCCAGGCTCAGAAGAAACAGGCGGATAAGAGACGGTCTGTAGAGTGGAAGTTTTCCCCAGGGGACATGGTGTGGGTATCCACTCGGCATTTGGCTTTAAAGCAACCATCACCTAAATTGGGACCCAGATTTGTAGGACCAGACCCGGTGTCCAGAAGGATTAATGACGTCACGTATGCGATTGATCTCCCAGCTAGCATGAAAGGTGTGAGATCATTCCATGTGTCTCTGTTGAAGCCTGCAGTGCACGTGGATTCCCCCCCCCCCCTGTGATGGTTAACGACCAACCCGAGTATGAGATCGAGAAGATTTTGGATTCTCGATTGGTGCAAAATTCTGTGCAGTATCTGGTCCACTGGAAGAGGTATGGTCTGGAGGAGAGAACTTGGGTGCCGGATTGTCGCATGCATGCTGAGGAATTGAAAAAAGAGTTTCATGACTTACACCCTGAGAAACCGGGTAGGAAGTGTCCGGGGTCCACTCCTCGGGGGGGGGGGTACTGTAATGAATAGCGGAGATGCCGCCGCATGGGAGAGCGGCATGGCGGCTATCTCCGCGTCCCAGCCGGCGGCTGCTGCCGCGCAGCAGCGTGGTGCTGCCTTGCCTGGTCCTTCTAGTGCACACAGATGGAGAACTACCAGGCGACAGTACCTTTATGCTGCTAGAAGGGGAGTCAGCTGATCATGCCAATCAGCTGACTGCAGCTATGCTCCGGATTGGCTGAGTGACTGGGGCGGCGCTGTGGAGCGCTTTTAGTATACAGTGGGTTGCAAAAGTATTCGGCCCCCTTGAAGTTTTCCACATTTTGTCACATTACTGCCACAAACATGAATCAATTTAATTGGAATTCCACATGAAAGACCAACACAAAGTGGTGTACTCGTGAGAAGTGGAACAAAAATCATACATGATTCCAAACATTTTTTACAAATAAATAACTGCAAAGTGGTGTGTGCATAATTATTCGTCCCCCTTTGATCTGAGTGCAGTCATTTGCCTATAGACATTGCCTGATGAGTGCTAATGACTAAACAGAGTGCACCTGTGTGTAATCTAATGTCAGTACAAATACAGCCGCTCTGTGAGGGCCTCAGAGGTTGTCTAAGAGAGTATTAGGAGCAACAACACCGTGAAGTCCAAAGAACACACCAGACAGGTCAGGGATCAAGTTATTGAGAAATTTAAAGCAGGCTTAGGCTACAAAAAGATTTCCAAAGCCTTGAACATCCCATGGAGCAATGTTCAAGCGATCATTCAGAAATGGAAGGAGTATAGCACAACTGTACACCTACCAAGACAAGGCCATCCACCTAAACTCACAGGCCGAACAAGGAGAGCACTGATCAGAAATGCAGTCAAGAGGCCCATGGTGACTCTGGACGAGCTGCAGAGATCTACAGCTCAGGTGGGAGACTCTGTCCATAGGACAACTATTAGTCATGCACTGTACAAAGTTGGCCTTTATGGAAGAGTGTCAAGAAGAAAGGCATTGTTAACAGAAAGCATAAGAAGTCCTGTTTGCAGTTTGCCACAAGCCATGTGGGGGACACAGCAACCATGTGGAAGAAGGTGCTCTGGTCAGATGAGACCAAAATGGAATTTTTGGCCAAAATGCAAAACGCTATGTGTGGCAGAAAACTAACACTGCACATCACTCTGAACACACCATCCCCACTGTCAAATATGGTGGTGGCAGCATCATGCTCGGGGGGTGCATCTCTTCAGCAGGGACAGGGAAGCTGGTCAGAGTTGATGGGAAGATGGATGGAGCCAAATACAGGGCAAACTTGGAAGAGAACCTCTTGGAGACTGCAAAAGACTTGAGACTGGGGCGGAGGTTCACCATCCAGGAGGACAATGACCCTAAACATAAAGCCAGGGCTGGGGCGGAGGTTCACCTTCCAACAGGACTCTAAACATAAAGCCAGGGCAACAATGGAATGGTTTAAAACAAAACATATCTATGTGTTAGAATGGCCCAGTCAAAGTCCAGATCTAAATCCATCGAGAATCTGTGGCAAGATCTGAAAACTGATGTTCATAAACGCTGTCCATCTAATCTGACTGAGCTGGAGCTGTTTTGCAAAGAAGAATGGGCAAGGATTTCAGTCTCTAGATGTGCAAAGCTGGTAGAGACATACCCTAAAAGATTGGCAGCTGTAATTTCAGCATAAGGTGGTTGTACAAAGTACTGACTCAGGGGGCCGAATAATTACGCACACCCCACTTTGCAGTTATTTATTTGTAAAAAATGTTTGGAATGATGTATGATTTTCTATCCACTTTTTATATGTACACCACTTTGTATTGGTCTTTCACGTGGAATTCCAATAAAATTGATGCATGTTTGTGGCAGTAATGTGACAAAATGTGGAAAACTTCAAGGGGGCCGAATACTTTTGCAAACCACTGTATATAGGTCTCGCTTGTCACTTGCAAGTTGTCTGCTGTTGAGAACATCTATGTGTGAGCGATCAGACCTGAGTCAGATCCCACAGTGCGTTAGAACCAGCCGGAGCTGGGAATTCACACTGAGTCATATTCCATTGATAGCTTTAAAGTACTATTGATTGTTACTATCATCTGTTAGACTAGTTCCCAGGTGTTGAGACCAAGGACCTCACACCTAAGACTAGGAGATTGCTATATTGTTACTATCATCTGTTAGACTTGATCCCAGGTGTTGAGACCAAGGACCTCACACCTAAGACTAGGATTAAGAGAGATTTCTGTTACCTGTTATGACCTTTGGCTTTCCTGACTACTCTCCTGTCCCCTGATTCGGTACTTCCGCCCATCTGATTACCTGTTGCCAGTGATGCTCATCCGAGCTAGGATATCCGAGATTCTCAGATATCCTAGCTCTTTTTTCACTATTCAAGCTCGAAATACTGAGCTCGAATAGTATTAGCTATCCGGGCTGTGCTATCCGAGCGCACCCGGATAGCAATCAGCTATCTGGAGATATCCTAGCTATCCGAGCTTGGATAGTGTCATCAGCTCGGATAGCGTCACGTCAGACGTCACCTCGAGTCCTCACAAGCGAATCAGAGGGCTCCCAGCCCTCTGACTGCAGCCAATCACAGAGGGGGAGCCTGGCCAAGCCCCCCTCTATAAATAGCGGGCGCCATGTTGCCTCACTCGTCCTGCTTGCGACTTACTGACTGACTGTACTGAGAGACTGCTCCAGTGCTTTTTGTCTGTGCAAGTGCATTTATTGTTCAATACACCAAGCGTTTTTACACTCCAACACTTGATATTCACCTGTATTGCTTTGTATTGTAGATAGATTGTATTTTAGGCAGTTTAGTTTGTGTGATTAGGGACTAGGGAGGGAGACTGTCACTGTGCCTAGGCAAGGCAGCCTGCCCTGCTCTGTGCTCTAGTCTCTAGTTACCTGTGCTCTCACCTGTCCTACTCTACTGTACTACTTCTGTGTTAGATAGATTATTGTACTATTTTCTAGTTAGCAAGGCCCAGCTTTACTGTCTGCTATACCTGTCCTGTATCTGCTCTCTGTAATCTAGTCACACCTGTTCTATTGTTTAGCTAGATTCTTCTATTGTTTAGTTAGTACTGTAGTGTACTTTAGTCTGTGTATAGGGACCGTCCGTCACCGCGTTTCCTAGGGTCTTTGTGTGCGCAGTGCACGTCTGCGCTGTCCGCACCCTCTCGTTAGTGCTACACCCGTCCTACTGTTC
Organism: Hyperolius riggenbachi; assembly: GCF_040937935.1. Classification (NCBI taxonomy): domain Eukaryota; kingdom Metazoa; phylum Chordata; class Amphibia; order Anura; family Hyperoliidae; genus Hyperolius; species Hyperolius riggenbachi. The sequence goes on along the minus strand of NC_090653.1, from coordinate 168,836,893 downwards.
TTCTATTGTGTATTCGCTGAATTGTACTGTACTGTAGTCTGTGTATAGGGACATTGTCAGACAGCGCCAGCTAGGGTCTTTGTGTGCGCACTGCGCACTCTCTCGTTAGCGCTACACCGATCTCTGCTGTAGAGTACACCTGTCCGTCACCTCACACACCCACCACCACCAGTCCAACCCCATTAAAGTACCCCACTTGTCCCACCCGCCTTTACATACATAACTTTTTTTTTTCATTTGTATAATATTAAAAATATACGATGTCTGGCACTTGCAGCCGCGGTTTGGGCAGGGGCAGCAAGGGCATCGGCAAGAGAGGAGGTTGTGGCAGCCACGCCACCACCACCGCCATGCGCAGTTCTGCGTCTGCACCAGTGGCTATTCCGCCATTAGCCACTGGCCGTGGACGCCTTGGCCGCCCAACAGCTAGGAGTCACGCTGCAGAGACACAGCAGCAGTGTGTGGCGCAGATGTTCCTCCCACCGCCAGGTCGTAGCCGTCCTATTGAGGAGAAGGACGCAGACTCTGTGGTGGAACTGATGGTGGATGAGCAGGCCACCATTAGCTCTGGAACCGAGTCCTCCACCCCCGCCACCACTCCTGTTCGCAAGTGCAGCAGCAGCCGCCCAGCACTGCCTGGGGAGGAGGAGTGCAGTTCTCCAGCCCCAGCGGGCAACACCAGCACCCTGTCACTCAGCACCTTCTTCTTATCCCCAAGCACAGCGAGGGTATGGAGTGCTGTTGCGGCAGAATTGGAGGAGGAAGAAATGCTGATGGGCACTTTGGGGGATGATGCTTTGGACAGTCAGACAGTGGTGAGTGTCCATCAGCCCATGCATGCAGAAGGGGAGTTTGTGGGGTCATCCCAGCAGGACATGTTTGCGGAGGGAGAGGATGATGATGACAGGGTGAAGGACAGAGACTGGGTGGCAGATCCTGGGTATTTCATCAGCTCTGGGGAGGAGGAGGAGGATGCGTCTGCGGGCCTTGCTAGAAGGATCAGCATTGCAGACATAGGCAGGATCAGAAGTGGGCGTCGTATGCAGGCCACACAGCATGCTGATTCGGAGAGTTCTGCCAGTGCCACCAGCCGCACCAAGAAACCCCCCCCCCCCCCCCCAACCACCACAGGGAGACCAGCCGCAGCAGCACCTTCGAGCCGATGGGGAAACTTCACCTCCCCAATTTGGAATTTTTTTCAGCCTGCCATATGTGGATTGCAAGTATGCCACCTGCAACCAGTGCCGCCAGCAGCTCAGCAGAGGGAAGGACCCCTCTGCGTACGGCACCACCGCTCTGGTGACCCATCTGGCAGGGAAACACTTTCATGAGCATGAGGAGTTCATGAAATTGAAGGAAGCTGGCAGTGGTGGTCTGCCACTGCGAAGCCGTCGGCAGCAGCCACCCGCCCTCCTCCACCTCCTCCAGCAGCACCAGCAGGAGTGCGTCAGAAATGCACTGCTCCTCCTCCCTCTGCAACTCCTGCCGCCGACACTGAGGCCTGTTCTGGCAGCCAGTCCTCAGTGGCTTCCTCTGCTCCCTCCAGTGATTCCCGTGCCAGCAAAAGGCGTCGCCAGACCCTGCTCAGCGACACCTTCCAGGGGGTGGTCAGGGTTCTGCCTCCCAGCAGCCGTCGCGTGCGTCAGCTGAACGGCTTGCTGGCACGGGCCATGTGCTCCCAACTTCTGCCTTATTCCCTTGTGCAGGAGGGGAGCGACATGCGTGCGTTTCTGATGTGTGCAGCCCCCGATTGGCCAATCCCCAGCCGACATTTTCTTGCACGCACGACCATCCCTGCACTTCACCGCTCTGTGATGGCCAATGTCGGGAGAGGGCTGGATCACGCGGTGGGTCAACGGGTTCACGTCACCATGGACTCGTGGAGCAGCCGGTTTGGGACAGGCCGCTATCTGTCCTTCACCGCGCATTGGGTCAGCTTGGTGGAAGGGGGTGAGGAGGGGGGAGCAGCATCAGGCACTGTCAGAGCAGCAGCAGCAACAACGCAGTGGGTGGTGCCACCATGCAGGGTCAGCGGAATTGCAGCAGGTTCCTCTGATCCGCTTCCATCCTCTGGAACACTAGCCCAAACCCCCCGCCTGAGCAGCAGCGTGAAGCCCCGCCACTGCCAAGCGCTGCTGGAATTGGTCAGCCTGGGGAAGACCAAACTGACGGCGAACCATGTCCTGGCCAAACTCCGAGAGCAGGAGAGGAATTGGCTGACCCCCAGAGGCCTCAGAGTCGGAGAGGTGGTGTCCGACAATGGGGCAAACCTGGTTGCTGCAATCAGCAGGGGAGACCTGACCCACATCCCCTGCCTGGCGCACGTCCTGAACCTGGTAGTCCAAAACTTCCTGCGGACCTACCAGGGGATAGACCGACTCCTTGAGGCGGCAAGGAAGGTTGTGCGTCATTTCTGGCACTCGGCTGCAGCCGTAGTGAGCCTGGAAGAGGTGCAGAAGGAGCTGCACCTGCCACAGCACCAGCTCATGATCGATGTTCCAACTCGCTGGAACTCCACCCTGGCGGTGTTGGAGCATCTGGTTAAACAGAGGCAGGCTGTCAGCCAGTACGTTGCACGAGCAACAGTTGCCGCCATCACTGCAACTGGGCGTGCCGCCACCAACCTCCCGTCCATCATCTACACGGAGGACTGAGGGCACATGCAGCAGGTGTGCTCAGTGCTGGCACCCTTCCTGCAGGCCACCAACATGGTAAGCAGGGACCATGCAATGGTGTGCGAGTGGGTCCCCATGGCGTGTGTGCTGGACAGGGCCCTGTATGCAATGCTGGAAGAGGGAGCAGCAGCCTTGGACCAGCAGGAGCTGCAGGCAGCTTCACAGGCCACCTCTGAGGAGGAGGGCTTGGAGTTGGTGGAGGTCCCTGACCTTGCTGCTGATGAGGGGGAGCAGCAGAGCGCAGCTGGAGTGGTGCAGGGGTGGAGAGAGGATGAGGTGGAGGAGGCAGAGGATGAGGAGGACAGCACTGTCGGCTCTGGGGCTGCCGATGATGTGCCAGCAGACGTGGCCAGACTCTTCCCAATGGCAGCGCACATGCTGAGGTGCCTGCGCAAGGACCCAAGGGTCATCCAGATGAAGCAGAGGGAGGACATCTGGATCTGCATGATGCTGGACCCACGTCTGAAGGGGAAGCTCAGCCAGTTCCTGCCTGCAGGAGGAGACCGTGCGCAACAAATGAGGGATTTGCATCTGTCCCTAGTTGAATGCTTGGAGGAAGCCTTCCCTCAGCCATCCACCCCCACTGTCCAGCCAGCACAGAGGCAGCAGCAGGTGCCTGCATCCACTAGCAGCAAGCGCACGCGCACCACAGACCTGCTGTCTCTGACCAACGAGCTCTACATGAGTGTAGAGCTGCCAGGGACTAGAGAGGAGGTGCCTGCAGCAGCATCCTTCTCCAGTCACAGACAGCGCTTGACCCGCATGGTGGCTGACTACATGGGGTCCTTCAGCGGGCTTGACAGCGTTGCCCCTGTTGATCCCATGGAGTATTGGGTCAAGCACCTGCCGATCTGGAGCGAGCTTGCGTAGTACGCCCTGGAAGTGCTCTCCTGCCCCCCTTCCAGCGTACTGTTAGAGCGTTGCTTCAGTGCAGCCGGTGGAGTCGTCATTGAGAAGCGATCTCGTCTGTCTCACAAGTCTGTGGACAGACTCACGTTTCTCAAAATGAACCAGGCTTGGGTGGAAGGCGAATTCCTGGCCCCTGTTGTCGGCGAGAGGGGGACATGAAGTGGCACGCACACATTACACCTGCTGCTGCTGCTGCTGTATTTCTTCCTGCTGTCTGTGTCTCCACTGCCAGGGAACACATTAAAAGGTGCTGCTGCCCATGCGCCACCAGCTATTTACGCTCAAAAATAGCTGCATTATTTTGAAAAAAAAAATTAAAATTATTTTAGAGGTGTCCGGGTTGAAAACTGTGCTGTCCCAATTGTGTATTGGACACAATGTGGGCTTCATGACCGCTGTCTGGAACCTCATGGTGTTCATTTACAGCCCTGGTACCACCGCTAGGAACCAGGGCCTATTATGTCTCGCTACCTGCCCTCCTGCTGCCTGCTGCCACACACTCATCCTCCTCACGCTGCCTGCTGTTGTATTTCCTCCTGCTGTCTGTGTCTCCACTGCCAGGGAACACATTAAAAGGTGCTGCTGCCTATGCGCCACCAGGTATTTACGCTCAAAAATAGCTGCATTATTTTGAAAAAAAAAATTAAATTATTTTAGAGGTGTCCGGGTTGAAAACTGTGCTGTCCCAATTGTGTATTGGACACAATGTGGGCTTCACAACCGCTGTCTGGAACCTCATGGTGTTTATTTACGGCCCTGGAACCACCGCTAGGACCCGGGGCCTATTATGTCTCACTGCCTGCCCTCCTGCCTGCTGCCTGCTGCCAGTCTGCCACACACTCAACCTCCTCACGCTGCCTTCTGCTGTATTTCCTCCTGCTGTCTGTATGTTTCCACTGCCAGGGAACACATTACAAGGTGCTGCTGCCCATGCCCCACCAGCTATTTACACTCACAAATAGCTGAATTATTTTGAAAAAATTTTTTAAATTATTTTAGAGGTGTCCGGGTTGAAAACTGTGCTGTCCCAATTGTGTATTGGGCACAATGTGGGCTTCACGACCGCTGTCTGGAACCTCATGGTGTTTTTTTACGGCCCTGGAACCACCGCTAGGAGCCAGGGCCTATTATGTCTCGCTGCCTGCCCTCCTGCCTGCTGCCAGTCTGCCACACACTCAACCTCCTCACGCTGCCTGCTGCTGTATTTCCTCCTGCTGTCTGTATGTTTCCACTGCCAGGGAACACATTACAAGGTGCTGCTGCCCATGCGCCACCAGCTATTTACGCTCAAAAATAGCTGCATTATTTTGAGAAAAAAAAAATATTTTAGAGGTGTCCGGGTTGAAAACTGTGCTGTCCCAATTGTGTATTGGACACAATGTGGGCTTCACGACCACTGTCTGGAACCTCATGATGCTCATTTACGGCCCAGGTACCACCGCTAGGAACCAGGGCCTATTATGTCAGTCACATCACACTGCCTGACACACACTACTCCTCCTCCTGTAGGTGCATTGAGCTTCTGCTGTCTGTGTGCTGCTACCACTGCCAGGGAGAACAGAAGAAGAACTATTTTCTGCTGCCACCCACTCTCCTACCAGCTATTACCACACTACAATAGCTGCAACTACTTCCTCCTCCTGCTGATGTCTGTGTTTTACCACCGCCAGGGTACACAGAAAAAGGCGCTGTGGCTTGCAATGTGCCACTAGTACTATTATGCCATCAACACAAATATAACCATGGTGTTATTAAAATAAAATATTTCCACAAATGAAGTAAAAAAAAATATTACAAAAGAAAGGAAAACCAAGACACATAATATAATGATAGAGAAGAAGAGGAAGAAGAAGAAGACGATATAGAAGAAGAAGATATAGAAGAAGAAGACGAAGAAGAATAAGATATAGAAGAAGAAGACGAAGAAGAAGAAGATATAGAAGAAGAAGATATAGAAGAAGAAGAAGACGAAGAAGATATAGAAGAAGAAGAAGAAGATACAGAAGAGGAAGAGGAAGATACAGAAGAAGAAGAAGATATAGAAGAAGAAGAAGAAGATATAGAAGAAGAAAAAGATAATTGAAGAAGATACAAGAAGTAGAAGATGAAGAAGATTCAAGTAGAAGAAGATATAGAAGAAGAAGAAAAAGAAGAAGATGTAGAAGAAGAAGATGAAGACGACGTAAATGAAGACTTCCAACTAACAACCATTTTGGACACACCTTCTCATGCAAACACTTTTCATGAAGTTAATTTACTATTTTTACCTTTTTTATAACTACTACATCACCACATAATCACTTGATTTTTTTCTTCATAAAAAAGGTGGTTTCATGCATCATTGACCTCCAATACAAGTTTTAAAAGCTATTTAAGGCCAGCTCGAATATTTTACTCGAATACAGACTCGGATAGTGACGTCGGATATCCGAGTTCGAATTGGATATTCTATTAACTCGAATATCGAACTTCGAGTGAATTCGGATAGTTTACTATCCGAATTTGACCAAACTCGAATAGGATAATGAGGTATCCGATCAACACTGCCTGTTGCCAACATTGCCTGTAACTGGATACTGAATCAGTCTTCCGCTTCTGTACTTTGTCTGTCCGTTTGTTGCCGACTTGGCTTGTCTGACCTTTCTGGCTGTCACCTAGCCTCTGGGTGATCAGCCTTACTGTATACCTGTGACGCCTGCTCTTCAGGTGGTCATTAGCTGCTATATCAGGCCTATGGTCACCAGCTCCACTGGAGACCATCGTGCAGCACAGTCAGTGGGTCTCTACCTATCCAAGGTCCACTGGCTGCAGTATAGTCTGATTCCCTGCCTCTCAGAGAATCCTTGGCTGCAGTACAGCCTGATTCCCTGCTCCTCAGGGAATCCCTAGCTGCAAACCAATCATCATCTATATTACTCCAGACAGTGATCCCTGCTCCTCAGGAATCCACTGGCTGCAGTACAGCCTGATTCCCTGCCCCTCAGGGAATCCCAGGCTGCAGAAGTGTTTGTATCTCCAGCTTCTCGGGAGATAATCTCTCCAATTACTGTTGCACAAAACACTATATCACATTGGGTGTCCTGTGTCTAGCTATACTAGTATTATTGGTGATTCTGCAGATCACCACATAATCAGGTATAGCATCTGTATTATTGGTGATACTGCAGATCACCAATAATCAGAAAAATCTGTGTTGCTGACACCAATCGTTACAATAAGCTAAAAATACACTCACTGTATGTACACACACTATATATATATATATATATATATATACATCCCTGAGGTCTGATTCACTTCATAACAGTATAGGGGGCGATGTATACATGAGTTGTGGGCAACACTGAGCACACTGAGTAATGTGTATACTAATAGTGACATTCCCATTTGCAGCAATTTACCCTGTGGTAAGTGATACTTTGAGGAAAGGAAATGCCAAGAAAGCATAGATCTGAAAGTGCTGGCCACAACAATTAACAAGGAAAGGTGCAGGGGGAAATACTGGGCTGCATAAAAGGGAGTGAAAAATTGCAGCCCTTGGGGGCCTGAAGGAGGTATTGGCTGCACTAAAGGGACAGGAGGGGTTAATGACCGAAATACTGTATGCAGTGCAGTCATTAACCCCTCCTGGTCTCCAAGTGCAGCCATTAACTTTGCTGGGTAGACTTATACTTGATTCAATAAAAAATTCCAGCTTAAAGGTGGCCACACACGATACAATAAAATGGTCCGATTTTACAGTAATTCGATAAAAACGATCGTATCTCCCGAAAAAATTGAAAGCTTTTTTTTCATTCGGCTGAAAAATCCGATCGGATTTCCCGTTTTCTTCGATTTTAATCGATCTGGACTGCCAGATATTTTTCTTCAATCTTTCTAAAGATTGTATGGTGTGTGTTGGATTGTCAATTTATTAATATACACACCCTAGCAATTTTGTTAAAGTTTCCAATCACATTTATCATAATTGGGGGGAAAATTGAACATAGGTGTGTGGTACATTGGTCATATTTTTGAAATGTTACAATCAGTCAGAAAAATTGATTGCAATTCTTAAATTTAACAGATATTTAAAAAATTGTATGGTGTGTGGCCACCTTAAGAGAGTTGAATATTGCAGTCGACTTATACACAAAGTCGACTTGTATTCAAGTATATATGGTATTTAAATATATATATATTTTGATCAAGTCAACTACCGGTTATATCTTTTTAATTTTGCACCTACAATTTAAATGCAGCTACAATGATCACAGAGATTACCGATTATATCTTTAAAAATTGAATACAACAATTTCACTAAATACTGTTTATATCTTTGACATAAAATGCAGCTGCATAATCATGCCAAATACCTGTAATAATTTGCACCGTTTCTACTTCCTGATTCATGGAAGCAGACATTGTTAACATCCTGGCTTTCAAATGAGCTTATCTGCCATCTCTGCTGACGCAGTCAGGTGACACAGGGGAGATGTCAAAAACCTGAGTGGGTATTGCCTTTTTCATGATTGCTAACTCAGTAAAGGACCAGCCCTTAAAGTGTTGCGATCATATAAATCCGGCATAGCGGGGTCTGAACCCTCTATAACAGTAATTATAGATAATTATAGATTGATGGTGTACCTTGAAATGAATCAGAGCACTCAGTATAGGATTTTATATAAAAAATTGTATTTGCTTATCATACAGCATATATACAAAATATGAACAGTTCCAAGTAGTGTTTCCTTCTAACAGTATTCCATCTCGTCATGGCCTTCATTGCCAAGCGATCATCAATCTTCTAAGCACATTCAAAAAAGAATATAACAGTTGTGTTATGTAGAATAAGATCAAAAGTAGTCTCATCTGTATTAATAGCTGTGTATCTAGTAGCTGTGTAAAACTTGTAGTAATCTTCTTAAAGAAATAGCATAAAAAATAGCTTCTAAAAAAACTTCTTGCTAACATCTTAACAAAACATAATGCTGAAAAATGAATAAAGTAAATCACCAGAATATTAAGCATATTACCCCTTCTCTGTCATCTCTTCAGCATCTAGAACCAAGTGTGGGAAGGTAGCTTCTGCCTCATGTGTCTTCTCAGGAGATTGTTGGGCTTCTGCAAATTATGAGCTTTCAGCTCCTACTTTTTTAGTGATTGGATGCAAAATGGCTGTCTAATCTGGAATTTCCCTGAATCCCAGGTTCTGATTGTCTAAAGCTTCTGTGCGTCAATGCTTTATCATGTTTTGAATACCTAAATCATAATTTTATTGTTTATAAATTCTGATTAGGTCATTTCTGACGCAGTTAATTAAAAATGGAGGTCACCAGCCATCTTGTCTGCTGGCTGACTTTTTTGCCCCAGACATTGAACTTCCAAACAGTAAACAATGTCATTTAGGATGCATTTATGATATGTCCTTCTACTAATTAATTTGGAATGTGTCTGTTCTTTCCCAGAAATAAGATTGGTCAGGTTGACACTGTAACCAGACCTGTGAGAGTCTTCAGCAATTTAAAGCTTATTGAAACATACAGGGCTTCTAATATACTTATTAAATATAAAGCTTATTATATAATTGTAATGATCGGTGTAACACAGAGAGGATCTGATTACCGGTGATCTGCAGTATCACCGAGAATGCAGAATATACCCGATTATTGATGATCTGCAGTATCACCGATAATCAGATATATCTTCTAACCTCTGGACACCTGAGATGTGAGAGTGTTTGGTGCAGCAGTAATACTTTGAGGAAAGCACCCGGAGAATGGGTGCTAGACAGTAGGATCTACTGTTAAGGACTAGCTTCCTTCCACAAGCCTGCTGCTCCCCAAGGGGCGGAGCCAGGCTGAGACAGTGGGAAGGACAGAACGTGAGTGACACCAGTGGAGGAGTGTCACTGACAGATCTGTGAACTATCTCCTAACAGGGGAGATAGTTCTCGAGGTCGGACAAGCCAGGTCGTTAACACACGGATAGACAAAGTACAGAGACAGTAGGCAGATACAGAATCCAGAGACTAGCCGGGTTTCGGCAACAGAGAATCAGAAAGACAAGGTACAAAATCAGAGATCAGGAGAATGGTCAGGAATGCAGAAGGTAATAACAGATAATCAACAATGCCTAAGCTTGAGTGTGAGCTCCAAGATTCTCACACTCCAGGAACTAAACTAGATAATACAAATAATACAGATGGTACAGAAATCCTAGACTAAGGTGTGAGTTCCATGGCCGTCAACACCTTGGAAACTGGTCAAGATAACAATACAGATAGTAACAGAATTCCTAGGCTAAGGTGTGAGCTCCGTGATCATCAACACCTTCGTAAACTGACTAATAAACACAGATACTGACAAGGTCTGAGTGCTACCACGTAGTGATCGCAACGCCAGACACCAGAGAAATGACCATCACCCAGTATATATACACCAGCGCTCTCCAGCGCCTCCCCTAAGTGCTGGACCAATGAAAGTTGCTGCAATTGTCAGCTGACCGGCCTGGTCAGCTGATCCTCCTCTGACTGCCATAAAGGGCCTGCCTCTCTGCGCGCGCGCGTCCTCCTAAACCAGTGTGGACTATCAGTCCCAGCCACACCAGTCATGTGTTGTAATGTTTCTGCTGTATTAGATGCGGAATCCGCCGCCACGCTGTCTGGGCATGTGGGTTCACTCCGCATTCCGCCTCACCGAGAGGAGCAGGCCTATGCGAGCAACTTGCCGCATTGGACGCGGAATCCGCCGCCCTGTAGTTAGAGCATGCAGCGGTTTCTCCACGCTCCGACTGCGCCCCAACTGCCATGTCAAACGCGGAATCAGCCGCCTCACCTTGAGTATTGGCGGCAGCTTTTCCGCGTTTTCTCACAATTATTCTTCCTAAAACAATCATATAAGATTAATTGCATATTAAAATGTAATAATATAAAATCATGTTCTAATCATGTTCTTTCTTAAGAAGATATAAATATAATATTTTCATCCGCCAGATGTCACCATTTTAACATCTTTAACTAATTGGGCAAACCCCTTCTTTTTGTTTTATATTTTGTTGAGGCCTGTTCTCAAAACATCATGTGTTATCAGCTATCAGTGTTTAGCTAGCTGAGACAGCCTTATAACAAGAACACGTCAACAATCCTCCAGAACCAAAACAATCCCACGAAAATGTTTCACTGGCCCAAAGCATCACTGGCAGAATCCAGCATTTAACTGTATTTCAAAATATTAAATTGTATTATGTGTAATTATAGGTTTTAACAATAATTATTTCTTTCTTTAGAAGGACTGTATTGATTATTAATATTTAGATTAATAATATTTATATGTAATAACTGAGAAAAATGTATATATATGTCTGCTGCAGTAATGTGAGTTTAAACTTGTTTTCTGTCTTCCATATACTGCGCTGTGTAACCTTGACATTTGAAAGATTTTTGTAACAGACAAAAATGTTTTGGCTTCTGTAACCAAAATAATATAATAATTATGAGTTCCACTGTCTGGATAATGCTGAGATGTCACAGAGCAATATTTTAAAAAAAGTCCTCTAACTTTACAGTTTACAATAAAATTTTGCATAGAACATTAAAACTTAAAACATATACATATGACAGCTTTTCCTGCATAAATAAAACCGCTAGAATTCTGACATCCCCCTTGCAGGAAAATGATGGCAGATGATTAGCGATCTCCATTGTTGTTATATTTCTCCGGAAGAAAAAAAAATCTATAATCAAAATTAAAAACATTGCAATCTTTCATTCATGCAAAAACTTGCTCATTAAGTAGTGTTGTCTGCTGTGTTGCCAGCCTGACAATAGACTCAATAGTAAGATTAATATCTTCTCCAATAAACATATTTTGCTGGTCTAGATATTGCTATAGTCTTTGCATATGACATATGTATGGATTCACCCTTGAATTTGTAGTTTCTATCAATGTGGTAGCTTGTGTAGATAATATGTAGGAAAATTATAGGCAATAGTTATTACCCATTTTTTTGTTGTTGCACAGTCTCTTCTCATGGCAATATTTAATGTAGTTGCATGCTTGATCCTGGATGTCATGTGTAGATTTTCCCTCTGATTGAAGTAGTACTTCGCACCACTCATTCATTAGTATTGGAATCAGTAGTCATTCAGAATTTTCTTTTCTGGAAACTTGTTTAACAGGTTTCATATGTTTCATATAGCTTTCAGTCAAGTCGCTGTAATTCTTATGCAGAAAGTTACAACATGCAGTTTTCACGGTAGCTCAATAGTCTACTTTCTGTTTTAAGAAAGCAAACTTTTGTTTTCCATAGCATTTTAAGCAAGGGGGCTTTTTGGTCCATTTATGCCCCTTACAAACTCCTAGAAGTTCTGGTTCACCATGAGCTTGCTGGGTACTCAACTCTGGGTGTTTCAAGTCCTACCCCATAGAGCCACATTAATCCATGCCATGCAGTGATGAAGACCAACCAGTCTGAAAAAGTCTGTATGCATGTTGGATTATTGTGGCTCTGTATATTTAACAAGCTGACACATTACATTCTAAGGGATCTAGCTTACAAGGAAAACAATGGGTGATTTTCATATTTCAGCAGTGATGCACTGGGAGACATCTCAAAGCTCACTACCACCTGAATTATTGCAAATACTTTCTGTTTTAAGAAAGCAAACTTTTTTTCCACAGCATTTTAGTAAGGGGGCTTTTTGGTCCATTGTAGCCCCTTAAACACTCCTAGGAGTTCTGATTCACTGTGAGCTTGCTGGGTACTCTGTAATTTTGTTTAGTTAGGGATACAGTGTGGAATATATCTAATTATCAACATTGCACTTATTGCTGATAAGGTGAGACTTGATTAAAAAAAAATCTTCTTTTAGGCGCTCCGAACTTACTGTCTACAGTATAAAGACACTGCTTTGTATTTGATCTGAGGAAGCGGACTGTGTTCCGCTAAACTCGTTTTCATTGATAGTGTCTGATGAATAATAAACTTTTTGTCTGAAATTGGCTTTGCCCCTTCCTTTGATGTAAGCCATTTTTTTATTATTTACATGTTTTACTATCTTTAGTCACATAATATAGATATACTGTTCATCCACCAGCACCTATTATTTGGGGCGCCTTCTTCCTCCCAGTTGTTATGCCACAGCCCCCCAGCTGCTTTGGGGGTTAATCTAGTGTTCAATTTCTGAACTATTGCTTTTTTTCTGGAGCGTGAACCACATATCTGATGACTAAAGAACCCGAGTGAGGACGGGATGTCCTTACCTGCCTTCATACTGTGGTTGCTAGTCGTGCAACCCACACTTGTGAGTATTCTTTTGCTCTTTAAGACTACGTGATTAGCACTGGACATACTACACCATAAGATGTTTCTGGTGTCTCTGTGTTTTTTCCTGTCTCCCTAGGAAGTCTGTTGAATCCCTTGGGATAACACTCATCCTCTTTCAGCTTGTCTATTGCATTGCTTGATACCTGCCTGACTTGACCTTGTTTTGTGTACTGGGTTACCTCTTCATCAACATTCTTGGATTTTTTTTTTCACAGTGACCTCCCCTGCTCCTGCTGGCCATTAGTAGATGTTGTCTACAACAGGCACTTCTATACGTCTATAAGTGTCTGTTTTGCATATCATATTTGAGTGTGCAGAGTGTACAGGAGAGAATGAGGGCTAACTTACAGATTGCTGGGTGGAATACAGTGAGGGCTGACAGAGTTTTGGGTGGATAGGATAGAGTGAGGGGAGACTAAGCCTGCTATGTGGGTAGGTGGGAGAGAGTGAGGGATAACTTAAACAATGTTAGGTGGATGGGAGAGAGTGAAGGGTGACATAGTGTTGCATGGGTAGGATACAGCAAGAGAGGGCAGAGGGTAATGGGTGCATGGTAGACAGTGAAGACTGACTGACCATGTTTTGCAATGGGGATTGAAAGTATTGGCCGACTGAGGGTGCAGTGTGGGTAGTGGCTAGTGTCAGGGCAGGGGCGTAACTAGGTGCCACCGGGCCCCACTGCAGAAATACTGAGCAACCCCCCCGGGGCCCGCTCGTGGCCGTTTTGGAGGGCTGGAGGGTTGCAGCATGAGGGGAAAGCCATGCTGCACTTTGGTGGGGAGGGGGGACGGTCCCTCCCCCCTCCCTCACCTCAGGCTCTCCCCTCTGCGCTCCCCTCCAGCATCAATACGATTGTGTATGCAGGCGGCGGGGCAGCGGCAGATACATACCTTCTGTGCACTCCAGCATGGACGTTCCTCTCTAGCTTCTGACGCGACCTCTTGTATAAACAGGAAGTCGCGTCAGACACTAGAGGGAGAAATGTTCAAGCTGGAGCGCACGGAAGGTATGTATCTGCCGCTGCCCCGCTGCCTGCATACACAATCGTATTGATGCTGGAGGGGAGCGCAGAGGGGAGAGCCTGAGGTGTTCCTCTCTAGCTTCTGACGCGACCTCCTGTATAAACAGGAAGTCGCGTCAGACACTAGAGGGAGAAACGTTCACGCTGGAGCGCACGGAAGGTATGTATCTGCCGCTGCCCCGCCGCCTGCATACACAATCGTATTGATGCTGGAGGGGAGCGCAGAGGGGAGAGCCTGAGGTGAGGGAGGGGGGAGGGACCGTCCTCCCTCCCCGCCGAAGTGCAGCATGGCTTTCCCCTTATGCTGCGACCCCTCCAGCCCCCCAAAACGGCCCCGAGCCGTCACTCATGACGTCACGCACATGCGCAGAAAGTGCCCGGCAACAGGAGCGCGATCTAGGACGCGCTCCGCCGGGCAGCGCAGGCGTACTACTCCGGGTCATAGCGACCCCGAAGTAGTAGAAGGCCCACAGATTTGGAGATGTTCGCCGGCGAACGGTTCGGGAACCGTTCGCAACATCTCTACTCAGCATTCTAAATGTTTTTACAGAGCAGTCTTGTGAACTATTGATCTGTCCTCTGGAAGAGAAAAAGAAAATCCTGGACTGACAGTTGAGATAATAAACTTAAGAAGACAGACCTCTCTGTGACTTTGAAAGTCGTGGAGCTTAATGGCTTTTTTTGCATAGAGATAACAACTGGAGTTTCTTAACTCTTCCTGTACTGGAAACAATTAGACTTATGTCTCTGCTCATAATGTTTTATTTCTAGCTGTACTACACATACAAATCATTATATCATAATTTTTTTTCACTTCAGTGTCTCTTTAAAGGACACCAAAGTGAAAATAAAACAATGAAATAAACGATTGTATCTATCTTCCTTCTCCTAAAAATGACTTTTTAAGATATTCCACAGTTTTATTTTATGTTTACATCTACTTTTCAAGTTTTAACTGTTTTGTTTTTGCTCATTGACACATTCATTGAAGTATGCCAGAGCTAAAAACTATGAACTATTGACCCTTTTTTTCTCTTTCCTGCTTTCAGAAGTCATTTTCTGCTAGGAAAGTGTTTTATTGTTGGAATTTCTTATCAGTGAGGGTCACACTGTCACTTCCTGTCTGAGTCAGGGCTGAGTCAGCCACTTACATTCCTGATATTTAACTCTTTCAGGCAGAGAAAGAAAAAAATGAACACAGCACAGTTATTTGTGTGCCAGGCACTGTACATACCCATGTCTATCTCATCATGTCACATGTCACTTAGGGTATCCTTTAAGTATTTTCTTGCTTGCTGGTGATTTAAAAGACATTTTATTGACAAGTTTGAAAATATCACTTAGAAGAAAGTGTGTCTTATATGATTTGAAATATAGATTGAGGTTAAATTCAGATCATTTCTTATCCTAATGCATTGCATTATTTTTCTTGTACTTTGTACTTCTGTCCTTATACAGAAGAAATCAATTGTCTCATATTTACAATCATATGTTTTCCAATGAAAATAGAACTTGGATGTGTGAGGTCTCCAGTTTCTCCAGTGGACACACAATTGCAGTTTGACATTCCTGGTAAAGTCAGTGCACAGCAATGTATATATAACAACAGTGATATATACCCTAAGCACTATGGAAATGTGCTGTGGTGCCGAAGAAGAACAACAGAAGATGTGAGAGAGAAAATGATAACTAAACAAAAGCTAAATTTAACATGATGAAAACAAAATGAAACCAACTATTTTAACACAAATCACCACTGCAGATTTAATGTGTCACAACAGCATGTATGCAACATATACATGGCAAATATATGCTATAAGTATATTATACTAACATACACTTAAATACTACTAAAGGTGCCATAAAGTAAACTGCAAACAACAAATGCTATTTCACTGTGTAATGTTCATATCTCTGCTTACACATACGGTGTATAGAAGAACGAGAAACAATAGTTTTCCCCAATGTAAGCATTTTCCTTGCTGACTGAAATTACATAGAATCAACTGTGTCCAGTGATAAGTTACAACAAATTAAGCTGCACACTGATGCTACATATGTGTTGCCTGAGATGATAGCTCTTGAATGTCCTGGTTAAAAATCTAGCATCAGGAAAGGTGTCCCATGATGTTGACAGCGTCATAAGAGATCTGCCTTTTAATGACCAACCGCTATTAACATACTGATGCACCTAACACTAATCTGACCTGATTTTCTCTCCATAGAACATAATAAGCTGAATCAATGGAAACATTGCACCTAATATAAATATATAAGAAGACGCTATTAGCTGTACTATACTCTTTGATCTGTATCTCAGGATAAAAAAGCATTAAAGCAGTGCTGTTTTTATTTCTTTAGTTTGCAGCAACATAACAGTAGAGGCTCAAATAGTTAAAAAAAAATATAGGTATACAGGTAAAGACTATCAAAATAGTGAATAATTATGACTAAGGGCCAATGTGCGTACGAAACATGTCAGCTGGTGTTCCCTGTATGTTGCTTTTATAATGTTTTATTTTAAGCTATATTTGTTATATATGAAAGTAATACCCACACAGCACCCTCAGTCAGCCAATACTGTCAATCCCCATTGCAGCACATTGCCAGTCAGCCCTCACTGCCTACCATGCACCCAGGCTGTTTAAAGGGAACCTAAACTAAGAGGGATATGTATGTTTCCTTTTAAACTATACCAGTTGCCTGGCAGTCCTGCTGATCTATTTGCTGCAGGAGTGGCTGATCACACACCTGAAACAAGCATGCAGCTAATCCTGTCTGACTTCAGTCAGAACACCTGATCTGCATGCTTGTTGAGGGGCTCCGGCTGAAAGTATTAGAGACACAGGATCAGCAGGAGAGTCAGGCAACTGGTATTATTTTAAAAGGAAAAATACATGTCCTTCTCAGTTTAGGTTCCCTTTAAGTGTTTGAGTGCTGTTCTGCTACAAATTTTTTTTTTTTTGTGGTAGTAGATTTTATGCTGTAAATAATCTTTTAGAACAAAGAGGAAATGCTGAGTTCAATACCACTTGAAAAATCAAAATTAGCACAATTAGGAGCAGCACAGTGGCGTAGTGGTTAGTGCTCTAGCCTTGCAGCGCTGGATCCACGGTTTGATTCCCAGCCAGGTCAACATCTGCAAGGACCTTGCATGTTCTCCCTGTGTCTGCGTGGGTTTCCTCTGGGCACTCCGGTTTCCTCCCAAATCCCACAAAAAAACATACAGATAAGTTAATTGCCTTCCCCCAAAATTGTGCAACACGTTACAAATAAAATTCAACAGTACAGTTCCACCCCTAATTAAACATCCAATTTACAAACGCATTGGTACGGAGGGTGGTTATCTTTGGACGTTGGTCCACCTGGAATGGTCTTCATATTTCTACAGATTGTTGTCTGGGGTCTTCATTTGGACTCACATGTGATATACATGTATACTGTATGCCTCTGAAGAAGCGATCTTTGATCGTGAAACACGTGTCAGGCAGTCGGTTTGGTTGTTATTTGGAGTTCTGGAAATTATGTCTACCTGTGTGTCCGTTACTATGAAGACCTTTTGATAAGAAGAAATAAAAGACGAATATTTGTTCATTTATTCCCCCAAAATTGGCCCTAGACTATGATACATACATTACATGATACATACATACACATATGACTATAGTAGGGATTAGATTGTGAGCTCCTCTGAGGGACAGTTAGTGACGAGCCTATATATAAACAAAGGGGCCAGGTGCAATTCCGACACTTTGCTGTGTACTCCTACCTATACTGCCTGATGAAGCAGGGTTAGTCCTGCGAAACGCGCTGTAAGCAATACCCTGGAGTGTACCAATAAATTCATTTTTGTTGAAATACACAGTTGCCTGTGTCTGCTTGAAGGAGGTAAGTCCACCGCTGCCTCCTAAGCACTTTTTTAATATATTTTAATTATTGCTTTTAACCTTTTGGCGCCTCTGTTCAGTCTTAAATTGCATCATATAGCCACCCTTGGTGGAGGGGGATACCCCTTTCTTTCTTCACGTATACAGAGAGTGACTTCTTAATCCTGAGTGGGGACAGGCTAATCTCCTCACCTGCTTATACAGTGGTTAAATGGAGGTAACCCTGGTTTGTGAGTATATCTTTTACTCTTGAATATACCATTTGCCTTGACTTACTACACTATATTGGGATCTCGGTTCTCTCTTCCTTTATATATTTTATTTATAAAACATTCGATAAATCTATAACACCTTACTGAATTCAAAATTAGATTTTACTCATGGGGTAAATTATCAAACGTTCGAAAAAGTGTTCAATAAAGGTTAGTGAATTGAGGCCTTTGTCCTTTACTGCTCCAATAAAGTCTTTCTGGCCTTAATTTACTTAGAGGATTCTTCTGTAAGATAGGCCACTACACAAAATCTTTAATAAATCGTTTTCACAACGTTTATATATTACTGACACTTCCAAAGCAGTGTGGTAATAAAATCATAGGCTAGCTTTAATGAGGCTACCCAAGACATTGTAACCTGGCACATTAGTAGAAAATCTGCTTCTAGATGACAGTACAGTGAGGTGGTGAACACTCCTTCATACACACGTGTATTTAGGAGTGTTCACCCCCTCACTGTCCTACCAGTCATTTGTGAGTGTAGGGTCAGTACTGTTTGGTGGGTTGGTGTATGTACACCATTCAGGTCTGGCTTACCGATATAGCCCAGCCTGATAATCAGTACCTCAGTATTTATCTTGAGATATTAAACCTCACCATAGTACCCTACCTGGTGATTTTCACTCACATTGTCGTATAAGTGCCGCTATTTCGACACATCCTGTATAGCACTGTCTTAGTATGTGTGTATGTATGTATATATATATATATATATATATATATATATATATATATATATATATAAATCATCATGATTTTCCTGTATAAATCATTGGTTGTTAAAGAAAACCTGAACTGAAGATTAAAAGTCAAAATAAGCATACACAAGTCATACTTGTCTTCCATGTGATCTACTCCTCAGTGTCTTTCTCCTGTCCCGCGTCCTGTGTGTTCACTGTGATCAAGGGAATTTTCCGTCCTCCATTTTGAAAATGGCTATTACCCCATAACAGCTTTCTGGTCAGCACACTGTTAAACTGTAACATTCCCCACTTGAGCCATAGGGAAACATGGACATTACCTGGTACATCAGTTTTCCTCTCAACTATAATTGACAACAACTGATATTTTACGGACAGCAACTGATATATTTCAGATCTGACAAAATATTGTCAGAACTGGAATGGATTATTGTCAGAAGAAAATGGTGAGCTTCTGAGAGGAACTGATGGCAAGGTCACTATGTAATGTTCATTTGAAGTTACCTCGTGTTTATTTTAAATATTTTTAATTAGTACAGGGTCTCTTTAAGATCAAAAATGTCAGTTAAATATATCACATAGGACAGTGTTTCTCAACATTTTATTGGTATGTACCCCTTTTAAAACCATATACTCACTAAGTACCCCCTAGCATAGTAAACATTATCACAAGTACCCCTTGACAAATATATATTTAATCGTAGTACATTATAATTGGTTTTAAACCATTTCCAAGCTTTTACTATTGCTTTTAATTAGCTAAAATACTAATTTGGTGGTGTTTAAATAAGATTTATCATTTTCTAAAACTCTAAATGTGTTATTTTTGGTTAAGTATATCAAGCCAATTGACTTCAGTGTAAAAATCTATCTGAAATATTGACTTAAATGTAAATGACAAATATCATGGATTACAAGTTATTGTGAAATTACAATTCCTAATTACGGTTATAAGACAAGTTAACTATGAATTGGCTGAAAATTTAGCATTGTAATTTCACATAACTGCAAATTTTGATGCAAATTTTATGATTACCGTATATACTCGCATACAAGCCGAATTTTTGACCCCCAAAAAGGGGGTCAAAAGTTGGGGGGTCGGCTTGTATGCGAGTTTTCCCTGGTGGTCCGTGGTCCGCGGCCCCCGCTACCCCCTCCCCGCTCCCCCCGCCGCCGCTGCTATTACTTGCGGCTATTACCTGCAGCGGCTTCCTCGTCCCCGGCGCTTCCTCTTCCCCGCTCTCATGCCTGTATGAAGAGATCACAGCAGCGCGCCCGGCACTGCTGCTGTGACGATGCAGGGGGCAGGAAAGAGCGGTTCCCCTGGTAACGGCGATACAGATCGCCGCTACAGGGAGCCGCGCTCTTTCCTGCCCCCTGCATCGTCACAGCAGCAGCGCTAAGCGCGCTGCTGTGATCTCTTCATACAGGCATGAGAGCGGGGAAGAGGAAGCGCCGGGGACGAGGAAGCCGCTGCAGGTAATAGCAGCGGGGGGAGCAGGGCACTATACTGGCCACTACCTACCTACACTGGGTACTATACTAGCTATACTGGGGCACTACCTACCTATACTGGGTACTATACTAGCTAAACTGGGCACTATACTAGCTAAACTGGGCACTTTACTAGCTATACTGGGGCACTATACTAGCTATACTGGGGCACTACCTACCTATACTGGGGCACTACCTACCTATACTGGGCACTATACTAGCTATACTGGGAACTATACTAGCTAAACTGGGCACTTTACTAGCTAAACTGGGCACTTTACTAGCTAAACTGGGCACTATATTAGCTATACTGGGGCACTATACTAGCTATACTGGGGCACTATACTGGCTATACTGGGGCACTATACTGGCTATACTGGGTCACTATACTAGCTATACTGGGGCACTATACTAGCTATACTGGGCACTATACTAGCTAAACTGGGCACTATACTAGCTATACTGGGGCACTACCTACCTATACTGGGCACTATACTGGCTAAACTGGGCACTATACTAGCTAAACTGGGCACTATACTAGCTATACTGGGGCACTACCTACCTATACTGGGCACTATACTGGCTAAACTGGGCACTATACTAGCTAAACTGGGCACTATACTAGCTATACTGGGGCACTACCTACCCATACTGGGCACTATACTAGCTATACTGGGACACACTGGGGGGATTACGCGGCCTGCACCAATCCAGCATTTCCTACCCCCGGCTTATATGGGGGTCAATCATTTTTTCCTGTTTTTCATGGAAAAGTTGGGGGGTCGGCTTATATGCGAGTATATACGGTATGTGAAATTTGAACTCATCACTAGTCATTACACCAGCTGCTAGGAGCTTAAAGTAGGATTACATTTCCAAAACTAAATTTAAGTATCTACTCTTAGGTACATTCAAAAGCATTTCCTGTGTATAAAAATGCTTACTTTCAATGCAGACAGCAGTACAAGTTTGTACTGATCTGCTAATTGGAAAATGTAATGATTGGCTGGCCAGGATAAGCTCTTTACCTGGTCTCTTCGCTCTGCTCCCCCTCCCGCCTCTGCTGAATAGATATTTCACTGTCGCAATGGCTGAGTCACCTCAGCAGAGGAGAAGGGAAGCAGTGTGAAGACTACAGGCAGGGAGCGTCTAGCTGTTAATGATTACACTTGCTAATTAGCAGAGCCACACTGGGCATGCTTTCAAATGTTCTTTTATGTACCTAGTAGAAGGTACTCAAATTTGAATTTAGGGAGTTTAATCCTACTTTAAGATAAGTCCACATTCTAGTAATGTCTTGGAGATATTGTTATTGCTCCAGTAAATCTAGTTAATGTTTAGTTAATGCAAAATGATTAGATGGTATGTGTGATGAGAATTTTTTATTTTATACCTTCTATGTTATGTTAAAACATATTTACAAATAAAAAAAGTGCAAAGAAAGTTTAGAGTAATGTTTTCATACGAATTGTGTTCTTAATCTTTTATTAGATGTAATAATATTTTCCTATGAGATACATGTTATCTGTCCCAAGTTACTCTCATTTAAAAGAAAGAAGGAGCTCTTGCAATTACTTCCCTTATATCCCCCGAGGCTGAAGAGAGAACGGTCACTTCACACAGCCGCAGCCAGTCTACTGCAACGCTTTTAGTGTAGAACTGTATTCCCTATAGAGGTTCAGTATGACCTGAGAGGCATCTTTCTAGATGCCACTACCAGTGTGCTGGACTTTTAAATGTACGTCACAGCCTGTGTAGAAGTAAAGGGAAAACTTGTTCTCAAATGAAACTTCCTACCTCCAAGTTTTGACCCCTGCTCTTTGGCTTCAGGTAAAAAATGTGACACACGAAATGGGTAAGGTTTTTATATGGAAAATACACAGATATGACCAATACACTATTTGAGAGTTACAGCTCTTCCCCTTCCTATGACCTACAATTATTTCACAATTAAAGTGTAAACTCTAACACTGTATGTCTAGCTTATATATAGTTAACATAATATTCATGTCTATGTGTTGATAAAATCTATGTGATAGTAATTATTTATAGTTACAAAATACTCAATGAAATGGAATGACTTTGGAAAAGTAAAAAAAAATTCAATTTTAGGCTTTTAGGGCTCATGCACTACTATGGTCACTTACAGTCTAAAAATCCAATAGTTGGCGGACATGGGTGCAAATGAGGCCTCACTCAGAGATAGGCACATGCACATTTGTTCACAATGTAGCATGAGTACTGCATTGGGAGATGCAGAAGAGCAAATGAGTTTAAATGTACATGTACATTTACACACGCATGTGAGAATGAGCTTACTGTACAAACTTGTTTCAAATGTTCAGTTTAAGCATGGGGAGAACCGCTTACCAGTTGCTGTAGGTTTTGAGCTAGTACTGTATGAGTGTGTGTGATACCAGGACCATATTTAGAGGTCTAGTGGTTACTGTAGCACCTCTTCCATAAGGCTTGTAGCCTCTTAACTCCCCTCTTCTAATGAGTGGGCCCATTTAATTAAGAATCTCACAAAAGTGAGGACACCTCTCACATTGTAAATATTTTATTATATATTTTCATAGAACAACTCTGAAAACATAAGACACTGTGTTACAATGTACAGTAGTCAGTGTATAGCTTGTATAACAACGTAAATTTGCTGTCCTATCAAAATAACTCACAGCTTAATAGCATAATTTCGGACCAAGGGCTCTGGCCCCTTTACAGACCAGAGCCTTTTTTTCATTTTGCACTTTCTGATTACTGTGATTGGCTCACAGTGATCAGGGGGTGATGAAAATGGCTCCTGACTGAAGAACAAAACAGAACAGTGCTAGCGGTATACGCTAATGCGTCCTATGCACGGGATCGGGCTGCGTTAAAGCTATGCCGCATCAGGCTTAGGCAGCCACAAGTGCAGCGTAGTTTTAACTACAGCCGGCCCCAAACCGGTTAATGCCTAAACAGCTGGCAACAAAAGCGAGTACACCCCTAAGTGAAGAATGTCAAAATTCTGCCTAATTAGACATTTTTCCTCCCTGGGATCATCTAAATGGTTAGTTTTACAAAGTCTCAGGTGTGAACGGGAAGCAGGTGTGTTAAATGTGGAGTTATCGCTGGAGTTATCGCTCTGATTTGGCCCACAACCACTATGAAGTCAGTCCAGTGATAGAGGGTGGGATTCCGCTCCTCTTCCATCCTCTCCCGCCGTCTTTTCAAACTTACGTGCAACCCACGTACAAGGGAAGAAATTACCTAATCGCACTCTCCAGCGGAGATCTCCATGGCAACGGTGGCATCATACGACCTGCCGTCAGCACTTTCCAGCGTGTCACATGATGTCACTGTTGCAATGAAGAATGCTGCTAAAAAGTGAGATTGGTTGAGTTACACACGCTTTCTCCCTGGAGGGAAGGAGACGGACACCGTTGCTGCGGGCTGCATTCTAGAGGAATGTATCCCAATCAAAGAAAAGTTTGCCCACCCCTGTGTTAGGCAATAAGAGTATTGCCAACCCCATTAAAGAGAATCTGTACTGTGAAAATCTTACATAAATTTACGTACCAGCCTGTTTGTTGTCTTCTCCTAGCCCCCTATGTGACATTTCTGCCGCACCCCACTGCTTTCTTGGCGATAAAATCACAGTTTTACAGTTTTAAGATGGCCGCCAAACAGCAAATACATCATCAGAGCAGGTGCCCGTTTGCAGTGGCTCCTCTCAAGCCTGACTCGACTGCTGGAATGTTACTCCCACTTGTTGTCTTAGCTGCTTGTCTGGGCTCTGCACTGATCGCTCTGCACTCACAGCTGTTCACAAGGTCACAGCTCTGTGAGCCTCACAGACAGGCTGGCTATGAGCAGAGACCTTGCCTGTGACTCATACACACAGCACACAGGAGAGCAGAGTGGGGCGTGCATAACTTCTCCCTATAACAGCAGAGGCAGCACATTCCTCCCTGGTTCGACAAAGAAAAGAAGATTAGATATATTACAGATACAGTGCAACTAGAAAAGGCTGCAATAATCCAGACCACATTAGAACAGGTATAGGAACTTATAGGATAGAGGAAATAAGGCTGAAAATTTTGTTACAGAGTCTCTTTAAAGTGAGTTGCAGGCCGGTGGTCAAGACAATACAGCAACTTAACAGGACAGGTTCCACTAAGAACAGGCCTCTCCATGGTGTATTCACTTTTGTGGGATAATCTACATAAATGTAAGGTCATGCACCTTAGGGCTGGGACCCACTAGTGCATTTCTGGGATCGCCAACAATCATCAGCAATTCCCAAAAACTCTTTACCAATATATTTGAATGGGACTCCATTAGTGCGATTAGGGTTAATTGCAATCACAGGACAGGCAGCATTTTGAGCACGTTTGCTCTCAATGCTAAGTATAGAAGCATGGCAAAATCACTTTGAAAAGCGATTTTGCAGCCATTTGGGGGTCTGAGCGATTACAATTTATTATTATTAACTTTATTATACTCACCAGGTGTCCGGATTCCGTCCTTAGCCTAACCTCCTAAAGAAATTGGTCACAGGCGCTTCACTGATTGGTCCTAGAGAAGCACGGGGATACACACAGAAGCCAGACATCCAGACACTTATTAAGTATAATAAAGGTTATTTAAAAAAGAAACACGGACATGCTAATCGGAAGCACTGTACAGTTTACTGTACAGTGCTATTAGGGCCTGAGCCCACTAATGCAGTTGTGTCCGATTTTCAGCAACACATCAATGTTACAGATGCTGAAAAGCAGACACAACTGCGTTAGTGGGCTCAGGCCCTGAATCGTGCCAAATGCGAGTGCCCTGGGAACTGCTAAACACAGCGATGCAGAGATTTTAAAGCATTGCAGTGATTCCTAGTGGGTCTGAGCACTATAAGTGCCAGTAATAAAGCACCGTATAAGATTAATGACACTCAGCTGGTAACATTGGTCTTGGAGAAGAAATACTGATTGATAACAAGTGAATCAGCGTTGTAAAGTTGGACTCAACACACATGCTGAATGAGTTCTATTTTGCAGCTTTGTTCAAAAGATCCTCCTGATGATTAAACTTAACCCTTTCCTGTCTGTAGCCTATCATTACCTCACTCTAAGTAGTATATAACCTAAAACCTTGGTATCTAACCTTTTTATTCATGCTGCCAGCTGTGCCCACAGTGTATGTGAATAGGCAACTATTTAATTCAGTTCAGCCTCCAGTAATTCTGGTTACTGTACTATCAAGAAAACAATTTTGATTATTTCAGTCAGCGCACCTGTCATTACACTTCTAGATAAGCAACACACAGACCTATAGTTTTATACTTTGACAAGGAGTGGTAATTATCATGAGCACAGTGAGATTCGCAATATCAATAAAGTTTGAACAAGCGCTGGAGTGTGACGTCATCGCTCCGCGACGAGTGGACTAGTTGTTTCCTTGTTATGAACTGGAACCGTCATGCCTAAGGTAGTTTCGCGTTCTGTGGTGTGCTCGGACACCCGGGACCGGGAGGAGTATGATGACGGGGAGAAGCCGCTGCACGTATATTACTGTCTGTGCGGACAGATGGTGCTGGTGTTGGGTAGGTCGCCACATTCTCTCCGTTATCTCTTTGCTCGCCTTCATTGCTGTGCTTCTATTGGAAAGTTATGAATAACGCATTACTGATGGTTACATTAGAAGAACCAGTACAATATGACTTATCTTATGTGAATTGTCTATGGATAGGAGCAATACCCTGTTCTCGTTATCCTGATTTTCAGATCCTATAATACCATAGTGCTTGGTTAGCTTAGCTTAAGATAATTTGTGTGTGTGTGTGTGTGTGTGTGTGTGTGTGTGTCAGTCTAGTTGAGGGTACGCAGCGGAAAAACCTGGTCATGGGCGCTCGCTTCAGCGACACGTGTTCACGCAACTTTACTAAGCTTAATTTGGTTGGTGGTGACGATAATGTTTCCTGCTGTGTCCCCTATTTTTACAAACTCGTCATGGTCGAGTCCATGTTGCTGTGAGCTGTAAGCGCCGTGGATCCCTCAAGTAGACATGCGCCGAAAACTGTAGATCTGTGTGTTGGTTATCTAGAGGTTTAAAACGAATAAAGCCTTGCACAGTAATTGAATTTTAAGTATAAATGTTTAATTTAAAGCAAATCTGTGAGTTTACAAAACAATAAAAATTTAGATACCTACCTCCAGTAAAGGACAGTCTTTGGGTCCTTCAGGGGCTTCTCAGATCCTTCTTGAGCCCCCACAGCAGGTCGCAGGGACACACCACTTCTTCACGGCTGCACTCCTGTCCGTGAGTGAGCGCAGCTGCACTGCACAAGGGCACTGATGGCCTGCTCAGTAGCATAGAGCACAGAGCTGCTTGCACCTGGAGGAAAAAGATGTGCATGAGTGGCTCAGTGCTACTGCACAGACCATCTTGCGCCTGTGCAAACCTATTCGACAAGCCCTTGTTGAATAGATTCAGAGGGTCCCAGTGCTGGAATGGTGGGCTCGATGGGGGATGAGGATAACCTCTGGATTTTCTAAATGCTTTCATCTGCTAAGGTACATATCTAACTTTTGCTGACAAATTGCCTTCAGGTAAATTTTAACTAATTGCAGGCTGAATGTTATTTAATAATTGTTCCATCTGTAATGTGTGTTTTCTCTTGATACAGTGGTTTGCAAAAGTATTCGGCCCCCTTGAAGTTTTCCACATTTTGTCACATTACTGCCACAAACATGAATCAATTCTATTGGAATTCCATGTGAAAGACCAATACAAAGTGGTGTACACATGAGAAGTGGAACCAAAATCATACATGATTCCAAACATTTTTTACAAATAACTGCAAAGTGGGGTGTGCGTAATTATTCAGCCCCCTAAGTGTAGTCAGTTGCCCATAGACATTGTCTGATGAGTGCTGAGGACTAAATAGAGTGCACCTGTGTGTAATCTAATGTCAGTACAAATACAACTGCTATGTGACGGCCTCAGAGGTTGTGTAAGAGAATATTGGGAGCAACAACACTATGAAGTCCAAAGAGCACACCAGACAGGTCAGGGATAAAGTTATTGAGACATTTAAAGCAGGCTTAGGCTACAAATAGATTTCCAAAGCCTTGAACATTCCACAGAGCACTGTTCAAGCGACCATTCAGAAATGGAAGGAGTATGGCACAACTGTAAACCTACCAAGACAAGCCCGTCCACCTAAACTCACAGGCCGAACAAGGAGAGCGCTGATCAGAAATGCAGTCAAGCGGCCCATAGTGACTCTGGACGAGCTGCAGAGATCTACAGCTCAGGTGGGGGAATCTGTCCATAGGGCAACTATTAGTCGTGCACTGCACAAAGTTGGCCTTTATGGAAGAGTGGCAAGAAGAAAGCCATTTGTTAACAGAAAAGCATAAGAAGTCCCGTTTGCCACAAGCCATGTGGGGGACACAGCAAACATGTGGAAGAAGGTGCTCTTGTCAGATGAGACCAAAATGGAACTTTTTGGCCAAAATGCAAAACTCTACGTGTGGCGGAAAAGTAACACTGCACATCACTCTGAACACACCATCCCCACTGTCAAATATGGTGGTGGCAGCATCATGCTCTGAAGGTGCTTCTCTTCAGCAGGGACAGGAAAGCTGGTCAGAGTTGATGGGAAGATGGATGGAGCCAAATACAGGGCAATCTTGGAAGAAAACCTTTTGGAGTCTGCAAAAGACTTGAGACTGGGGCGGAGGTTCACCTTCCAACAGGACCCTAAACATAAAGCCAGGGCAACAATGGAATGGTTTAAAACAAAACATATCCATGTGTTAGAATGGCCCAGTCAAAGTCCAGATCTAAATCCAATCGAGAATCTGTGGCAAGATCTGAAAACTGCTGTTCACAAACGCTGTCCATCTAATCTGACTGAGCTGGAGCTGTTTTGCAAAGAAGAATGGGCAAGGATTTCAGTCTCTAGATGTGCAAAGCAGGTAGAGACATACCCTAAAAGACTGGCAGCTGTAATTGCAGCAAAAGGTGGTTTTACAAAGTATTGACTAAGGGGGCTGAATAATTACGCACACCCCACTTTGCAGTTATTTATTTGTAAAAAAAAAAATGTTTGGAATCATATATGCTTTTCGTTCAACTTCTCACAGGTACACCACTTTGTATTGGTCTTTCACATGGAATTCCAATATAATTGGTTCATGTTTGTGGCAGTAATATGACAAAATGTAGAAAACTTCAAGGGGGCCGAATATTTTTGCAAACCACTGTATAGTAAAAACAGTGAAGGTTGCATAGCCACTTGAGGTGGAGACTGGTAACTGGATCATGGCCGGGAAATGGATTAATACGGATTTGTAATGAATGCCAAGTGGATGATAGCAGAGCTGGAGGAGAGCCATAGACCAGATCTGTCCAGTAGTCTGGGAAACTCCACTCTCATTGAAAATGTCCTAAAATATCTGGGCTCCACAAGGTTATTTTAAAATCTAATATTTAAAATCGTATTTCTATATTTTTGTTAAAAAAAAATAGCTGTGATGAAGCAAACATTGCACTTCTTTGCAACCCAAGATTCTGTACTCTTTGTAGAGTACAGACATTTTGCTGCAAGAGTAATTGGCTGCACTGATTAGAAGCTTGCTGATCTATCTCTACACCTTTACTAATCCATTGACTTGGGGTAAACTTAAGGTGCCCATACACTGAGCCGATTACCGGCCGATCGATTTCAATCGATCTGACATGCTGGAAAATCTAGATCGAGATGTGTGTTGAGATTGCTTATCATTTTGCGTTGGGCCTAATGGAAATCTGATGGCAAAAAAAAATGCCATCAGATCGATTTTCAATAGATTTCATACTGAAATCTATTGGAAATCTGTTCCTAGTAAAAAATGTTCATAAACACATCAGATAGATCAGAAATCTATCTGTTGCTAATCGAACGAGTGTATGGCCCCTTTAGATACTTCTATAGCCTAGTCTCTCTAATGCTGGGAATACACGGCTCGATTTTTGCTCCTGATCGTTTTCCACGCTCGATTCTGCGGGCGATTCTCTTACCTTTTTTGCTTGTTTTTCTTATCTTTTTTACCATTGTCTCCCGTTCAGAATTAAGTGTGGAAACGATCGGGCGGGAGATCAGACGTGTTGAAAATTATCAATCAAGCCATCTAAATGGCTCAAAATCGAGCCGTGGATTCCCAGCATTAAGGTGGCCATACACTATAGATTTGCAGCAGATTCGACCACCAGATAGATTTCTGTCAGATGCCTGTCAAGTCCATTCTAACAGGAATCTATCTGATGTGTGCCACAGACTAGGAACAGATTTCCAATATATTTCAGAATTAAATCTATTGGTAATCTATTTAAAATCGATCTAAATGCATTACTGGACCATTAGATCCAATGCAACGCTATGGGTCATTGATCTGCTGCCAGCAGCAGACCGACCTAGATTTTCCATCCTGTCAGATCAAATAGATCGAAATCGTCTGCAAATCGATCAAATGGGGAATTTGATGGAATCGATTTCTGATCGATTGATGGCTGAAATCGACCAGTGTATGGGCCCCTTTAGGCCCTTTTTCACACTTCTGCTGGCCATCAAGGGCCTTTTGACTGCAATAGATTTTTTTCCACCATGCAAATCAGGCATTTAGCACATTTTCAGCAACATTATTTGAGATTTTGTTGATTTAAGAAAAGTTTCTTTCTATTGATCTTGTTAACCACTTAAGCCCAACTGGACGAGATTTCTCGTCCAGTTGGGCTGCGCGCACTCCCGCAGGTCGCGTGCGTGCCCGCGGCCCCCCCACCCCCCCCCCCCCGTGCGCGCCCCCGCTGCTGGCCATTAGCCCACCGATCAGTGAAAGGGATTATAAATCCCTTTCGCTGATCGGACCCCCCCGGAGAAAAGCCGACAGCGTCTCTTCAGACGCTGCGGCTTTTCTGAGCTCTGGTCTCCTTTCTTCTGCCTGGGAGCGAGATCGATCGCTCCCAGGACTTTTTGATTCTGGCCATCTTGTGGCCAAATAGCAAATTACACCTACAAAAAAAAAAGTTTTAAGAATTAACCTATAAATATATTAAAAAAACCCTGTTTACCTCCCACACCAAAAAATACCCACATACAAGTTTAAATAAAAAAAATAATAAAAAAAATTACAATAAAAAAAAAAAAAAAAACATAAATAGTTACCTAAGTGTCTGAACTTTTTAAATATTCATGTCAAAGGAGTATATCAATATGATTTAATAAATTATGGGCTTCTAAACAGTGATGGACGCAAAACGGAAAAAATGCACCTTTATTTCCAAATAAAATATTGTCGCCATACATTGTGATAGGGACATAATTTTAACGGTGAAATACCCGGGGCATATGGGCAAATACAATACGTGAGTTTTAATTATGGAGGCATGTATTATTTTAAAACTATAATGGCTGAAAACAGAGAAATAATGAATTTTTTCAATTTTTTTCTTATACTTCCTGTTAAAATGCATTTACAGTAAAGTGGCTCTTAGCAAAATATACCACCCACAGAAAGCCTAATTGGTGGCGGAAAAAACAAGATATAGATCAATTAATTGTGATGAGTAGTGATAAAGTTATTGGCAAATGAATGGGGGGTGAAAGTTGCTCGGATGTAAAAAAAATTTCAACCCTTCGGGCTTAAGTGGTTAAAGGACAACTATTGTGAAAATCGTAAAAATCTAAATACATGTAAACAAATTCAAATAAGTACATAAATTACTTTTCTCCTATGCTGCTGTCACTTACAGTAGGGAGTAGAAATCTGACAGAACCAACAGGTTTTGGAGTAGCCCATGTTCTAATGGGGATTCTCAGGGTTTTCTTTATTTTCTAAAGCACTTAGCAAATAGCGGTTAATTCGTCCAATTGTCAAAAACAAAAGTGTGAAGCCAGTAGGGAGGCTGCCAGCATCTTTAAATAAATCCTTTTCAGGCAGTGTATAAAAAAAATAAAGGCCATGCTGAGAATCTCTCATGAAGAGATGGACTAGCCCAAAACCTGTCGGTTCTGTCAGATTTTTACTACCTACTGAAAGTGACAGCAGCATAGGAGAAAAGTAATTTATGGCTCATTTTACTCTGGAAGAAAAGCACTTGCAAATGTATAAACACTTGTGATCGTGTGTGAAACCTGATACCTAGGCTTTTCATAAGTTGTGTTTTTTTTTTTTTGTTTTTTTTTTTTTTTTGTTTTTTGCTTTGCTTTCAACAAAAAATTCTTTCCTGATACCTCCACGTCTCCATACTTCCTGGGTTAGCTCCTCCCCTCTAACCCCTATAGGACTCGTGTAAAACTATAAATAAAGGTCATGACCCCCTACCCCTCATTCTCTTTCTCTTTTTTGTCCTCACACTATGGGATCCGTGGATTGGTATAGTTACTTCTGTATATGTATATATTATTTTATGTTATCTATAATTTCTACTCATATCTTTATTCTTAGCTCATTGAGCGCCTTACCTAGAAAAGCCAGGTTTTTTTCATATTACCTATATATGTTCTTTTTTCCTGGACTTAGGGTAAAGTTTATGGCTGCTAAATGCGCCGCATATAGACACCCTAGGATCCGTGCGGCATCATAACAGGCTAAATGCTTGCAGGGGGATTCACTGTGTGCTCCTTTTGGGGCGCGCTTTGCCTACCTGTGGGCTCTTTTTCGTTGTCTGCCTGTGGATAGTTTCATTGCGGAACGGTGCCTTGCAATGGCGGCGGCGGCTTCCGGACAGGCTCACGCAGCGTCCGGAAGTAAGCTCTACGCATGCGCATGTCCTCGCCGTCATTGAAACTCGGAGGAGTCTGACGGCGGATATCTTTGTTGTGGGCACGCGTGCCCTTCCTTGCGTACGTACGTGGTGTACGCTCAGGGGCGCCCTATTTAAGTCAGTCTGCTCGCTTCCTCACAGCGTGAGGAGGTGTGGGACTGATTATCGTGAAATAGCTACAGCTGAATTAGTAAGTTGTAAAACTTTTTACATGATGTTTTATGGCATATGCTTATTCTCGCTGAATGCAATGATTGATTGAGGTCATGTCTTTCCCCACAGTGAATCCTGCCGCAAATACTGATCCAGGTCCATCCGGGTAAGGTTTTCTTGTTCTTACAGGGACCTTTCAAGAAAAAGAAAAAGGGTAATATTTAGTGGCAATTAAATTATTGCTTATATTTTATAGAGCACAAAATGTGGAAAAAAGAGATTCAAGATCTAATAAACTAAGGGCTGGTTCAGACGGACGTTTGGAGGCGTCGCGTTCATTGGCGTTGCGTTCGTGATGCGTTCAGGCTTTCAGCAGCGTTCGCATTGCGTTCGGATGCGGTCACGTTTTTTCTTCCCCTAGGGGGACATTACCCGTCGCGGTTAACCGCCCCTGGAAGCAACATGTAGCTTCCAGGGGCTCCTTGAACGCCAGTGAAAATCGGAACCAGAACGCCGCGTTTGTGCAAACGCGCGTAAAAGCTTGGTACAAACGCTCCCATTCACTTGAATGGGAGCGTTTAACGCCAAGCCCCGAACGCTGGCAGTAAACTCTCTGCAAGCGTCCGTCTGAACCAGCCCTAAGGTCTACTGTCCAGCAAGTAGATAATGTTGTACCTGCCTCGTCCGGGTAAGAAAAATAAATGAATATAAACATATAATTTTTTATATACTATACCCCACGAGCTCAAAATTAAAAGCAATTAAATATTGCTTATGTCTTATAGAACAAGTAGTGCAAGAGGATCTGAAGCAAGATCAAGGTCAAAGTCAAAGACAAAGAAACATAAGTCAAAGAAGAATCACAGATCTTCTAGGTCTAGATCAAGATCAAGGTCATGCTCCAGAAGAAGGAGGCATTCATCTAGATCAAGCTATCGTTATCACAGTTACAGATATAGATCTCCGTCCCCTGCTCATAGACATTTACCAGAAAAAAAATCAGTGTTGGGCATGCCCAAATCCGGCAATGCCGGACAAGACAGTATGTGAAACATGCTTTGGTCAGCTTGCTAAGACGCAAGAAAACAAAGAGGAAAATATATCTGATATCATTAGGAAAGTGGTAAGAGTAGAAGTGATGGCACATTCATCAACTTCTCAGCGGGCGGAAGAAGATCAAGATATAATGGAGTCAGACAGGGGGGAAGAGGATGACGCACCCTGTTTGTTTGACTTTAAACTAACAAGCCCTTTTATCACAGCTATAAAGGAGGCACTAGAATGGTCAGATCCTCCAGGAGAGGAAGAACAAAACAAGGAATACTATTCCCAATTATCGAAGAAATTGAATACTTTCCCGATAATGAAGGAAATAAAAAAACATAATTTTGGAAGAATGGAAAAAAGTAGAAAGCAAGGTCTCAGTTCATAATCGTTTTGCAAAGCTATACCCTATGAAAGATGAGGAGGTACCGTTTCTGCTAAATTCACCAACAATAGATGCTTCCCTGTCGAGGCTAGTAAAGCATGTCACATTGCCTAAAGAGGATTCAGCAATCTTTAAGGATGTGCTTGAAAGAAGAATAGATAATGACTTGAAAAAAATCATATATAGGAGCCGGTGCTACATGCAAACCAGCTATTGCGCTTACCTCTGTGGCAAAAGCTCTGAAGATATGGACATTTAATATAGAACAGGCAGTTAGAGAAGATGCAGATAAATCTGAAATATTATCGGCTATGGAAGATCCTGAAGATCACGGCTGATTTTGTTGGGGAGGCATCAATGGACATTCTCAGGTCTCTTTCCAGAATTATGTTAAATTCAGTTACCGCTAAGCGAGCAATGTGGTTAAAATCATGGAAGGCAGACTTGGGCTCTAAACAGAATTGGGTGAAGATACCGTATGATGGCGTATCCCTATTTGGAAGCGAAATGGATAAGGCGATTTCGCGAGTGACGGGAGGAAAATCGGGACTCATTCCTCAAGACAGGCCACAGAGGAGAAGTTTTCCAGCTAACAGAAAGCAGAATACTCGCTTTAAAGATGCAAGAACATATAGACCAGGGAAACAGTTTAGAGGCAACTGGAAGAGTTCGCAAGCTTCCCTGGCAAGGTCGCTCAAATCCAATATAGCGACTCCTGGTCAAAGCAAGCAGTCTTTTTGAAGTTACGCTCACCCTAACATCCAGAGGGGGATCACGTTTGATGGTCTTCAAGGATGTCTGGGTGGAAAGAGTAAAGGACCAATGGGTGATTTCAACAGGACACAAGTGGAGATTTCGTTGGACTCCCAAAGACAGATTCATTTACACCCAACTTTCAAGGAATCACGAAAAAAGCAAGCACATTAAGAGACCTTGGCTTCAATTCATCAAGCATTACCGCATTCGGTAATGCTGAAAACAGCTGAGTTAACGGAGCACTTAAGAAAATGCTAATTCATCAAAGCTGTTACCGAATGAGAAGCTGAAAACACAGAGCAATGAGATAAATTACCGACTTGTGCTCAACACATGTCAGCAAATGTCAGTAAATGTTAATTCATCAAGGTTACCACATTCGCTAGCACATTCGGTGTTTATCTCCAGCTCTCCCCTGTCGTTACAGGCTTCGAAAGCCTTCTGTGTGAATGTTTTCATGATTAGCAGGAGCAGGCAGCCAATAGAAACAGCCCCTGTTCTCCTGCAAGTGCCGCTGATAGGTGCTGATAGGTCACAGGCTTCTCCACACAAGCTTCCAGACCTCCCAGGCAGTGAGCAGAGATAACGGGACAAAAGATATCCCCAGATGTCCTTCGGTGGTTTAACCCTTTGAGTCCCTGTTTGAATATACAAAGATGCATGTGGTGAAATCACCAATCATGACATTTGTAAAGTCTCCAGGAAGTTTATCTACGTTGTGGCAAATAAGTAAAATGTTAAGAAACACTGATGGACAGATTCAGAGCAGCAGAGGCAGTATAAGTAACAGTAAATATAACACACGTTTACATGTAAAGGGATGTCTGGATGCCTTCTATTGTTATCAGCTTGTAACAACACAGAGACATTCCAAGCTGCTCTGCACCACTCTGCCGTTATCTAACAGCCTTTGATGAACTGAAGCCGTAGTACTTCGGTAACTTAACGAACCTCTACCACACATGGGAAAATATTGATGAATTAGCACAGTGAAGTGTAAAATACCGAATGCGGTATTTTAAGGACTGGGATTTTGTTATCGAACACCCTTTGATGAATTGAAGCCCATGTGAGTTTATTGCGGGAACAAAACGCAGTATGTACAGTACCCCCAATGGAAGAGGGAAAAGGTGTTCACTCCCGACTATTTCTTGTAGAGAAAAAAAGCGGAGGATATCGGCCTGTAATAGACTTGAAGTACCTCAACAAATCAATATCAATACCAAAATTCAAGATGGAATCTCTCCAATCAATCATTCTGGTAATCATGCCCAAGGATTGGATGCTGTCCATCGATCTTCAGGACGCATACCTGCACATACCTATACAACACAAGCTACAAAGATACCTGAGATTTTGTATAGACAATACACATCTTCAATTCAATTCGCTGCCCTTCGGACTCTCCACAGCACCTCGGACTTTTACGAAGGTATTAGTATCTGCAATAGCGGAGTTGAGACTCAAAGGCATCAGAATACACCATTATCTGGACGATATCTTAATACTCGCAGATTCGGAACAGAAGCTTATCCAGCACAGAGACTTTACCATCAATTTTCTAGAGGATTTGGGTTGGATCATCAACCGGAAAAAAAGCCAGATGACTCCAACCAGGAGACTGACTTATCTAGGAGCAACATTCGACACACTGAACAATACAGTTTTTCTTCCACAGGAGAAAGTACAGAGTGTCCAGAAATTGATGTATTGGACGATGTGCCGTCTCAATGTTTCTGCAAGACAATGTCTCCAGATATTAGGTGTAATGTCATCAGTAATTCCGATGGTGAGATGGTCCAGGTGGCACATGAGGATTTTCCAGTTGAATTTCCTAAGTCAATGGAATCGGTCCTCAATGAACCAGACGATCAAGTTATCGATGTCTTGCAGGATTTCCCTCCTATGGTGGACCAACCAGAACAATTTAAAGCAGGGCTTCTCACTTATTCCCCACGAATGGAGCATAATTACTTCGGATGCGAGCCAGGAGGGTTGGGGAGCCCATTGTCTCCATCATTGGGCACAGGGTCAGTGGCCGGAGGTTCAGAAGAAAGTCGTCTCCAATATACTAGAACTCAGGGCGGCATTTCAGGCGACAAAAGCGTTTGCTCATATTGTAAGGAATACAGCCCTATGCTTACGGATGGACAATCGGGCAGCAGTGGCATACGTCCAAAAACAGGGTGGCACCAGGAGCTTATCATTGATGAGGGAGCTTACTCCATTGATGATCTGGGCGGAAGAGAATCTGAAGGCGATCAGAGCAGTTTACCTTCCAGGGAAATCGAATCTGCAAGCAGACTTCCTATCGCGGAATATGATCAAGAACAACGAGTGGAAATTGAGCTCAGTAATCTTAAGGCAGATAGTGCTCTTATGGGGACTTCCTCAAATAGACCTTTTTGCATCAGATCACAACAATCAGTTACCAACTTTTCTCTCCAGACATTGGGTTCCAGGAACGAGCGAAGTGGATGCTTTGACATTTCTATGGAAAGCATCCCTGGTATATGCTTTCCCTCCGGTTCCCTTGCTACTGAGATTCCTGAGGAGACTGATGATAGAACAAGTGGATGCAATAGTGGTTGCCCCATACTGGCCCAAGAGGCCGTGGTTCCCACTGCTAGTCAAGATGTCCCTTTGCCCTCCCCTGAGGCTGCAGGTGACACAAGACATATTGACGCAGAACGGAATGAGCCATCAGAATCCGGAGATATTGTCTCTAGCGGCATGGAGATTGAGAGGCAGATTCTAATCGAAGCAGGATTCTCTCAAGCGGTAGTAAGCACCTTACTACAGGCAAGGAAAGTGTCAACAAATAAATCATACCATAGGATATGGAAAAATTTCATCGACTTTTCATCACTGAAGGGAATTGATTTCCTGTCTCCTTCTATTCCACATATTTTGGATTTTCTTCAATCAGGGGTAGACCTCGGCTTAAGTGTCAGTACCATAAGGGGTCAGATTTCGGCCATATCAAGCCTGATAGGGAGAAGATTATCATCTGAGAGACTGATCCAGTTATTTTGCCAAGCTTTAATGAAAATCAGACCTCCCATTAAGAAGATACTTCCTTCATGGGATCTGCCGCTGGTGTTGGAGTATCTATCGGGAGCTCCATTCGAGCCTATCGAGTCCTGCTCTATTTGGAACTTAACCCTAAAGGCGACATTTTTGATAGCAATATCATCTGGTAGAAGAGTCTCAGAGATTCAAGCCTTGGGAGTAAATGATCCATATATTACCTTTTTCCCAGACAGGGTAGTTTTAAGGCCAGTAATCAGTTTTCTACCAAAGGTGGTTACAACTAAGCATCTGAACCAGGAATGGACTTTGCCGGCTTTTCCGGACTCAGAAGAGGGATCATCTTGTAGATATTTGGACATTGCTAGGATTCTGAGGGCCTATATTAGCACTACAGAATCTTTTAGAGACTCGGATCATCTGTTCATTTGTCCTACAGGTCCCAGAAAAGGCAAGGAGGTTTCAGCAAGAACTATAGCTACTTGGGTAGTTAGACTAATAAAGTCAGCCTACAGAAATAGAGGTTCAGATGAAATACCCTCGACTTCAGCCCATTCAACTAGGAGTGTATCAGCTTCATGGGCAGCCTTATCCGGTGTTTCGCTCACAACAATATGTAAAGCAGCAAACTGGTCTTCCTCAAACACGTTTATCAGACATTACAGAATAGATCCTTCTGTGTTGACTTCTGTTAATTTTGGAAGAAAGGTGTTGGCATCTGTTGATAAATAATTATCTACCTTTTTATATAAATATTTTGCATTATACCCACCCGTCTGGTTTATTGTGTACTAGTTAGATCCCAGGAAGTATGGAGACGTGGAAGTATCAGGAAAGCCGGAAAATTTGTACTTCTGTAATTTTCCTTTCCTGATACTACTCCACGTCGACATACGACCCTCCCTTATTTTTGTGGTGTCTGAGTACTATATACAAGAATGAGGGGTAGGGGGTCATGACCTTTATTTATAGTTTTACACGGGTCCTAAGGGGTTAGAGGGGAGGAGCTAACCCAGGAAGTATGTCGACGTGGAGTAGTATCAGGAAAGGAAAATTACAGAGATAAGTACAAATTTTCCGGCTTTGAAGTCTCATATGCAAAGAACAGCACTGGCTGTGTGACATTGAAGCACAGACTCCCCTTTGCTAATGATTTGTTCCAATGCACCTACAACCTACATACAACCAATTACAGCTTTTGCCTCTGATATTTAACATGAAAATAGGAAAATGCTTACACAGTTAAATAGTTTGGT
This sequence comes from Hyperolius riggenbachi, assembly GCF_040937935.1. NCBI lineage: Eukaryota > Metazoa > Chordata > Amphibia > Anura > Hyperoliidae > Hyperolius > Hyperolius riggenbachi. Next base: position 168,798,220 of record NC_090653.1, on the reverse strand, counting down.
TAAATAGTTATTTGGGTTGAAAAAAGACTTACGTCCATCAAGTTCAACCAGAAAATAAAGTACAACACCAGCCTGCACCCTCACATATCCCTGTTGATCCAGAGGAAGGCGAAAAACCCTTACAAGGCATGGTCTAATTGGCCCCAAAATAGCGTTCCTTTAAACATTCCGCCATTAAACAGAAAATACACGAGCCTCATTTCTATGTTAGTAATCTCCTATTTACCAATTGTAAAATGCAATTAATCTCATCGGGTTTGCTTTAATGCAGAACCGCTGCCTATTGAAAGCAATAGGCAAAAAAAAATTATGTCTGCTGCAGTTTTATGCTGCACAAATCCAGACCTCTATAGCGATTTGATTGCAGACTCTCAAAAGTTAGGGTGCCATGTCCGATACAAAAACAGACGTGGCTGCCCATTGGAAATGTGTCCTTAGAGATATTACCTGTGTGTGAACATTAGAAAGTGAAAATAAATTATCTTCTGTTTGTTTTGCTATATGAACATTTTCAAATTCATTACATTTTTCTGTAATTCATCATATTGAATAAGCATACAGCCTGAATGATTTGGTTTTATTGGTTATGGCCACCTTTGAAGCACACCTGAACTGAAATTAAAAAGACCCATGATGTTTCCATAATTAGGGCTATTTCCAGCCCCCAATAATCTTCGTGGCCCATCAGTTTTGTTGGCCTTCCCTCTGTCTTGCAGCTTTCTTTCCCCCCCCCCCCCCCCCAATAAATCATGCGGCTGGGCTCAGTAGCGGCTATGGTTTATACTCTATCTTGTCTGTGTGCCTCCTCGATTGCACTACTGAGTGACTGTATATGGCTGCTGTGGCCAGGAGCATTCTGCAGCCACCTTTATGTGAGAATCTAGTGTGTGTGATGTGGCATTGTATATGGCAGTCCCAATAAGTTGCCAAGAGATCCGGCATGCCAGATCATCTATCCTCACTGCAGCCTGACACTTGTTTTCTTCCTTGCTTTACCTCCTCCATCAAGTGCCTTCCACCCCCTCCATAGTAACAGAACGCATTGCTAACCAGTAGATTAGCTACATGTCTGTACAGCCTCAGCCACGAGCTGTCGCCCAAGGGGTCATATAACCATCCCTACCAGGCGACAGTAATCTGAAGTGTGTACCCAGATTTACTGTTGGCCATAGCACCAATAAGTCAGCCAGGAGAGGAGAGCAGATTATACACTAGAAATGCTATAGAAAATACCTATTCTGATAGGTGAGATAATGGAGGAAGTGGTAAATTAGCTACAGTAGCCCTACTGTATGGGTCTTTATATATTTCATTAGCTTGGCTTGGGAGATATTACAGTTTCACATTTTTTTATGGCCTATATTTGCTTTGCAGTGTGACAAAACATTTACACCACTCGGTTCCTTGTTTCGTAGCCCAGATTTAAACCATTAGGTCATCTGAAGACAACAGCATTTTACTGTTCCACCTTAGCAAAAATGTTTTCTGCGGCAGAAAGCTGTTTCCTTAATTGCTTCTACAGGGATGTCGCTGATTGAGGTGTCTTGGGTCATATTAAGCCGGATAATAGTAATCTCAGCTACTTTCATCTCCCTTTCCCCTGGATGAACCATCTTTTAATATCTTATGATGATGTGATTAAAGAAGAAATTGCTGAAAGTCTGTAACAAGGTTAAATTAGATTCTCTCAGACTCACTTGGAGTCACAGAGGGCTTTTCAGTGGCTTATGGATTAGTAGTCTCATCTAGTTTATACACACCTTTATTTATAACACCTGCTTTCTCCTTAAGTTTGTTTTCAGGTTCCACATTTATAGTCCTATCAAGAAAAAGGTACTTATCCGTTAGCCGGGCGTATCCGGCAGGTGGCGCTGTTGATGCTAATTCCAATCATAATTACTTCACGTAAACCTGTGAATGTAAACGCCGGATGCGCCCGGCTTAAACAGATCAAGCCGCCGGCTTGCTTCGTGTCTCGCTCTCCTCCCCCTCTTGCCCTCTCTCCTATAGAACACTGGGGAGGGGACATGCGTGTCCCCCCAGAGTCGTTCGTCGCAATGCCGCGACGAACGACTCTGGGGGGACACGCATGTCCCCTCCCCAAGGCTCATACGAGAGAGGGCAAGAGGGGGAGGAGAGCGAGACACTCACGAAGCAAGCCGGCGGCTTGATCTGTTAAGCCGGGCGCATCCGGCGTTTACATTCACAGGTTTACGTGAAGTAATTATGATTGGAATTAACATCAACAGCGCCACCTGCCGGATGCGCCCGGCTAACGGATAAGTACCGAAAAAAATGTGGAGACTACCATTGCTGCTAAAAAAAAAAAAAAAAAAAAAATACCATTGACCTCCTAATAATCCTCGTTGCTTGGCAGCTACACCGAATGCCTAACTGGAGTTCTTTGGGTCACTTACCTGAATAAAGTCAATGAAGTCAGATCACCTGATCAGCAAAATGGGTTTTAAAGGGAACCTAAACTGAGAAGGATGTGGATTTTCCCCTCTAAAATAATACCAGTTGCCTTACTCTCCTGCTGATCCTGTTTCTCTGAGGGTGCGTTTCCACAAGTGCGGTGGGAAATCGCCGCGGACGAATTTGCATGCAGGAGCGAAATCGCATGCAGTTGTATGCGAATTTTACCGCGAATTCGCTTACGATTTCGCATGGATGACGCTGTGTGCGAATTTAACCATGTCAGTGCCTGTGTGCTTTTTCATTGATTCCATGCGAAATCGTATGCGAATTCGCATGAAAATTCGCATGAAAAAACACCATGCGAATTCCCTATTAAACACATTGTATGCGAATCGCATGCATGTGTGCGGTGTCTGAATTCGGATGGCTCTGCTGAGCAGATTTTTCCTGCACAAGAAAACGCTCCGTTTTCCTGACAAGTGGACACAGGCTCATTCACTTTTATTGGTTATGCGAATTTGCATGCGGGGAATGCATGCGAATTCGCGTTAGTGGAAACGCACCCTAATACTTTCAGCCACAGCCCTTCAACAAGCATGAAGATCAGGTGCTCTGATTGAATTAGCTGCATGCTTGTTTCAGGTGTGTGATTCAGCCACTGCTGAACCAAGGAGATAAGCAGGACTGACAAGCAACTGGTATTGTTTAAAAGGAAACCTCCATATACCTCTCAGTTAAGGTTACGTTTAAGAACACAAAGCCAGAAAATTGTGATCACATTTGATATTTATATACTAAAGGCATTCTGTGGGGCCTCATTTGCTTCCTTACTTGCATTTGAAGCCAAGTATTACTGCAGGTTCACTATCATTACAAATTCAGGAAGTGCTAAGAATGGCCATTAAATAAATGCCTACTATCTTTTTTAGTTGTAGGGGGAAAAAATCTGCTGCTTGGAATCAGTGCAATCAAATCTTCGCCTCAGTCACTCAGATGAAATCCTTAAATTGGTTAACAGTCTAAAGGTGGCCATTAACAATACCATCCTGTGTCCTATCGATAATTTCTATTCACTGCGGTAATCGATTGAAAACTATTTGGTTGTGCCCATCAACAGCTGAATTCGCCCCTACCCGATCAGATCGATGACATTAATTAGCTCCGATATCTGATCTACATGCTTGTTCAGGGTCTACGGCTTAAAGTATTAGAGGCCGACGATCATCAAGACAGAAAGGCAGTGTGCATATTTTAAAGGATACCCGCAGTGACATGTGACATGATGAGATAGACATGTGTATGTACAGTGCCGAGCACACAAATAACTATGCTGTGTTCCTTTTTTTCTTTCTCTGCCTGAAAGAGTTAAATATCAGGTATGTAAGTGGCTGACTCAGTCCTGACTCAGGACAGGAAGTGATTACAGTGTGACCCTTACTGATAAGAAATTCCAACTATAAAACACTTTCCTAGCAGAAAATGGCTTCTGAGAGCAGGGATGAGGTAAAAAGGGGAATTCCTTATCAGTGAGGGTCACACTGTAGGCACTTCCTGTCTGAGTCAGGACTGAGTCAGCCACTTACATACCTCATATTTAAATCTTTCAGGCAGAGAAAGGAAAAAAAAGGAACACAGCCTAGTTATTTGTGTGCTAGGCACTGTACATACACATGTCTGTCTCATCATGTCACATGTCAGTTCGGGTATCCTTTAAAAGGACATAAACATGTCAAACTCCATATCGCTTTCACCTCTGTTTTCTTTTTAAAAAAACATCTCTAGATCCCACCGCACTCGCCAACTACCTGCTTTATCGGTTCCAGTGAAGCCTTTGCTCTAACCACTCCACTGAAACAGCTTTTACTAAAGTGGCTAATGATCTTCTTACAGCTAAATCTAAAGGCCATTATTCTATACTCCTCTTTCTTGATATGTCATCAGTGTTTGATACTGTTGACCACACCTTACTACTACAGATACTTTAATATGTAGGCTTAAAGGGCCTCACTCTTCACCTTGGATATCTTCCAATCTCTCTGGAAGGTCTCTCACTCAGATCAGATCTCTTCTTTACATCCTTTGTCTGTGGGGGTACCTCCAGGCTCTGTCCTAGGCCCCTTTCTCTTTTTAATCTACTTGTATGGTCTTGGCAACTTAATCAACTCATTTGTGATTCAATACCACTTATATGCAGATAGTACACAACCGTACCTCTCGGCCCCAGACCTTAACTCCCTCCTCACATGTTGCTGACTGCTTGTTTGTTCCAGGGCTGTGGAGTCAGAGTTGGAGTCGGGGCAATTTTGGGCACCCGAAGTCGGAGTTGGAGTCATTGATTTCATAAACTTAGGAGTCGGAGTAGGGTGATTTTTTTTTATTTATTTATTTATTTTTTGTTCAAATTCCACAGCCCTGTTAAGTATTCGACTAAGGAGTTGGAGTCGGGGCCATTTTGGGTACTCGGAGTCGTGGTTTCATAAACGAAGGAGTTGAAGTCGGAAGATTTTTGCACCGACTCCACAGCCCTGGTTTGTTCTCTATCTATAAGCTTTATATGAGCAAACAGAACTAATCATTTTTCCACCGCCTTTGTCCACCTCTCTTCTGGATTAACCTGAAAACCTGAACTGAAAATTAAAAGTCAAAATAAACATATAGAAGTCATACTTACCTCCCGCGTAGTCTACTCATCAATCTTTCTCCTCTCCTGCGTCCTGTTTGTCCACTGTGGTCAATGGAATTCTCCAACCTCCATTTTGGAAATGGCCATTACCCCATAACCGCTTTCTGGTCAGCACACTGTTAAACTGTTACATCGCCCACTTGAGCCATAGGGAAACATGGACATTACCTGGCACATCAGTTGTCCTCTCAGCTGTAACTGACATCAACTGATATATAACAGACAGCAACTGATATACACTCACCTACAGGATTATTAGGAACACCATACTAATGCGGTGTTTGACCTCCTTTTGCCTTCAGAACTGCCTTCATTCTGCGTGGCATTGATTCAACAATGTGCTGAAAGCATTCTTTAGAAATATTGGCCCATATTGATAGGATAGCATCTTGCAGTTGATGGAGATTTGTGGAATGCACATCCAGGGCACGAAGCTCCCGTTCCATCACATCCCAAAGATGCTCTATTGGGCTGAGATCTGGTGACTGTGGGCGCCATTGTAGTATAGTGAACTCCTTGTCATGTTCAAGAAACATTTGAAATGATTCGAGCTTTGTGACATGGTGCATTATCCTGCTGGAAGTAGCCATCAGAGGATGGGTACATGGTGCAGTGTTCTCCCCAGAATTTTTTTCCAGCCGGGTGGCATGAAAAAGTAGCCGGGTGGGGTGCGACCGGGGGGGGGGGGGGGGGGGTATGCTTACAGCATAGGACATCCCTGCACCCCCTATCACTTCCCATGCATTAGTACACCTCCTATCACGTCCCATGCGTCCCTGTATCCCATACCACATCCCATCCAGTACTGCAACCCCTATCATGTCCCATGCACCCCTGACAACTCAAACAATACTGGGTCCTATTTCCTTATAACAGGTTATTGCACTTTCAAACATTTCATACACTACTGCAACACTAACACATTCCACATATTACTGCACGTCAGTATGCCCCTATACAGCACCCACCACACTCCACATATTACTGCACTGATCTTCAAACTTCATAGCTTATTAGTGTTTACATCCCAGCAATCTCCTTACATTACAGAGCATACATTACTGCACATATATTACAGCACATCACAATACATTACTGCACATACATTACATTACTGCACATGCATTACAGCACATCACAATACATTACTGCACATACATTACAGAGCATACATTACTGCACAATACATTACATTACTGCACATACATTACTGCACAATACATTACTGCACATACATTGCAGCCCATGCATTACTACAACCACAGTGTTCTCCCCAGGCTCTTTTAGCCGGGTGCTGCACCCGGCTAGTTTTGGTGACCACCCGGCTGTCCACCGGCTCACCTCCTATGCTGTAAGCATAATTGCTCATAGAAGCACCGGCCTTGCATTTTCTCCTTTCGCCCCATCCGGCTACTTTTTCACGCCACCTGGCTACTATTTCATGCCACCCAGCTGGGAAAAAATTCTGGGGAGAACACTGAACCATTATATTTATAATTACAAAACCATTCTATACCACTATGATTATTACACCCTACAGTATAGGGCATCCCTCTGCCCTGATCATGTGTGCTTGCACTCTTACAACACCTCCCCTTAGCCAATGCCCCCCCCCCCCTCACTCCATTGGCAGCCATGTAGTAGCACCCGTCCCCCGACCACCAGCACTCCTTTCTGCCGGTCACCGGGCTCCGTGCACGCCAGGATGTTGTAGATGAAGTTATCCATCTAGTGGGGCCTCTGTTGGAACATGGTGCCCGCCGAGTCACTCAGACCTCCAGATCAGCGACAGCCGGCAAGGATATGAGAGAGGGGAGCGATTTGCGGTAACGCGCCATAGGTAACGCGCCATAGACTTCAAATACAGGAAGTGACGTCACTTTGTGGCGTTACCACAAATCGCTCTCCTCTCTCATATCCTTGCCGGCTGCCGCTGATCTGCAGGTCTGAGTGACTCTATGGGCAGGCAGCGCTGCGGGAACTCGGGGCAGCTATGCAAAGGAGATCCGCTCTGTGAGAGCGTACAGTAGCGCACATCGGCACACGGACGGCAAAGCAGAAGGACTGTGTGAAAATTCGGGACTTAACCTCTTGAGGACTGCAGGGCTAACGCCCCCCCCCCCCCCCCAGTTACCAGGCCATTTTTGGTAAAATTGGCCACTGCAGCTTTAAGGCCAAGCTGCAGGGCCGCACAACACAGCACAGAAGTGATTTCCCCCCCCCCCCCCTTTTCTCCCCACCAACAGAGCTCTCTGTTGGTGGGGTCTGATCGCTCCCCCCATGTTTATTTTTTTAATAATGTTATTGTTACAGTTTTTTTTTTTTTTTTTAAAAGCAGGGTCTTTAAAACCCTTCCCTCCCTCCCCACAGCCAGCCAATTACGGCGATCGGCTGTCATAGGCTTCTGCCTATGAGAGCCGATCGCTCTCGTGTCACACGGCTGTCCCCAGTGCAGCGCTGCTGCTGATCGCAGCGTTGCGCAGTGTAAATAGACAGCAATCACACCGTCTAACAGTCTCCTGAGTGGCAATAGCCGCTCTTAGACTGAGGAGGGGGCGGAGCTCCGCCCTCCGAGCATGAGATTTGCGCGCGATCTCATGCAAATTACAGCCCCAGGACTTTATGCCAATTGGCGTTAGGCGGTCCTGGGGCTGCCGCCGCGGCCACGCCCATCGGCGACGCGGTCGGAAACTGGTTAATTAGTCCTGGGGAGAACACTGTGGTGGTCACGAAGGGATGAACATGTTCAGAAACAATGCTCAGGTAGCATTTAAGCAATGCCCAATTGGCACTAAGGGGCCCAAAATGCGCCAAGAAAACATCCCCCACACCATTACACCACCACCCGTGGTTAATTCAGTCATTGTTGCTCTTCTATCAGCTTGAATCAGTCGGCCTATTCTCCTCTGACCTCTAGCATCAGCAAGGCATTTTCGCCCACAGGACTGCCGCATACTGAAAATTTTTCCTTTTTCACACCATTCTTTGTAAACCCTAGAAATGATTGTGCGTTAAAATCCCAGTAACTGAGCAGATTGTGAAATACTCAGACTGGCCCGTCTTGCACCAACAACCATGCCCCGCTCAAAATTACTTAAGTCACCTTTCTCTCCCATGCTGACATTCAGTTTGGAGTTCAGGAGATTGTCTTGACCAGGACCACACCCTTAAATGTTTTGAAGCAACTGCCTTGTGATTGGTTGATTAGATAATTGCATTAATGCGAAATTGAACAGGTGATCCTAATAATCTTTTAGGTGAGTGTACTTCAGTTCTGACAAAATGTTGTCAGAACTGGAAAGGATCATTGTCAGAAGAAAATGGTGAACTTCTGAGAGGAACTGATGGCAAGGTAACTATGTAATGTTCATTTGAAGTTACCACATGTTTTATCTTAAATAATTTTACTCACTTCAGGTTCCCTTTTAATGTTAACAGCACTATAACTTCAGTTCCAAAAGCACAATGCTTATGAGTAATGCCTGAATACGGTACTTTCTCTCTTTTATTCCTTACATTCACATGCTTGAATACTCTCTCTCTCTCTCTCTTATTCCTCACATTCACTTCTTAACCAGTTCCTGTCATCTCCAACTCAAAAACATATCGTGCATGCAAACTTTTCTCACTCAGGACACAACTGAAATGTTAGTACGTGCTCTTATAATATCTCATTTGGGCTATTGTAATATACTGCTTTGTGGACTACCAACTAACAGACTGGTACCACTCCAATCTGTACAGAACTTGGCTGCTCAACTCATTCATCTTTCTTCTCGCTCTTCCTCTGCTGCTCCTCTCTGTCAAGCTCTTCATTGCCTGACAATTAATGAGGATACATTTCAAAGTCTTAAAGGAGTTATTAGGCTAAATTTAGTAAAATGAGCTGTACTCACCTGGGGCTTTCTCCAGCCCCTTGCAGCCGACTGTCCCACGCCGACCGCTTTGCTCTCCCGGGCTCCATGATCGGTATTCAGGCCGACCGTGGGGTTGGCCTTACTGCGGCTGTGCGAAGCGCCGCTGTCAATCATGGCCACATGGGCTGTGGCAAACTGTGCAGAACTACTGCGTCTGCGCAGTGCGCCGCGGGCCACGTGGCCATGATTGACAGTGGCGCTTTGCGCAGCCGCAGTAAGGCCGACCCAGTGGTTGGCCTGAATACCGATCACGGAGAGCGGCGGGGAGCGGAGCAGTCGGCGCGGGACAGTCTGCTGCAAGGGGCTGGAGAAAGCCCCAGGTGAGTACAGCTCATTTTACTAAATTTAGCCTGATAACTCCTTTAAGCCTAACCTACAAAGTTCTCCACAATCTCACTCCCCTGTACATCGCCGCACTAGTTTCCGGATACCAATTCGGCCACAATCTCTTGATTTTCACATGACCTTCTTTTGTCCTCCTCAAGAATCCCCTCCTCGCATTCATGTACTGTATGTTGGAATTTAATTATGATATTCTTGAATTCGGAGCCCTCAGTTACTATAGATGACTGGCTTTAGAAAAAGACTTCTGTCTCTCTTTACATGACATAAAGACAGTTGGAGGAATTACAGTTCTGATGTTGAGGAGAACTTTCTGTGCGTCTTCTACAAGGCTGTAGAAGAGATATCCAGTGCATATGCCAGACTAGCTGACGGCAAGCACCAGAAAACATGAGCCATTGTTATGAAAACATTCTCTCAGTACATCAAACAATGGTCTTGGGACATATTACCTCATTTTCGGGGTATTAGGGGAACAAAAGCCATATTTGGCTTTTCCCATCTGAGCAGGTGCGGACAGCGTCATCCATCACATGCTCTTATCAGCCAATTGCAGGTGATGGTTGACTGGTCCGTCCTTGCCGGGTGATGTCAAAGTTTACTCTTTAGAGGCTAGTATAAAATAGCCGACATGGGCTCCTTAGAGCCACTTCCAGTTTCTTCTATTTACCCTTTACTTCTTCTATTCACTTTCTAACTTCTTGTAACTCCCAGTATCTGTATGCTGTATATAGGCTAAGGGCTGTCTTAGCGCAATGTAGCATAGATGTTCGTAAGGGAAGGCCTGGTCTATTCACAAGGGATAGACCAAGAGCATGAAATGCTTAAAGGGGCACTATGGCGAAAAATTGTGCAATTTAAAGAGACTCTGTAACAACAAAAACCTCCCCTGGGGGGTACTCACCTCGGGTGGGGGAAGCCTCCGGATCCTAATGAGGCTTCCCAAGCCGTCCTCTGTCCCACGGGGGTCTCGCCGCAGCTCTCCGAACAGCCGGCGACTGTGCCGACTGTCAGTTCAATATTTACCTTTGCTGGCTCCAGCGGGGGCGCTGTGGCGACTTTCGGCACGGAAATGGATGGAAATACCCGATCTCCGTCGGGTCCGCTCTACTGCGCAGGCGCCGGAAACTTGCGCCTGCGCAGTAGAGCAGACCCGACGGCGATCGGGTATTTCCGCCTACTTCGGCGCCGACAGCCATCAGAGCGCCTGCGCAGGAGCCAGGAAGGTAAATATTGCGTCACGGCTGTACGGAGGGCTACAGCGAGACCCCCGAGGGACGCAGGACGGCGTGGGAAGCCTCATTAGGATCCTGAGGTTTCCCCCACCCGAGGTGAGTACCCCCCAGGGGCCGTTTTGTCGTTACAGTTCCTCTTTAAAATATGTGCAAAAATAAACAAGTATTTTTTTTTTTCCAGAGTAAAATGAGCCATAAATTACTTTTCTCCTATGTTGCTGTCACTTACAGTAGGTAGTAGAAATCTGACAGAAGCGACAGGTTTTGGACTAGTCCATCTCTTTATGGGGGGATTCTCAGTGATTTATGTATTTTCAAAAGCACTTAGTGAATGGCAGTTGCTCTGTTCAACTGCCAAAAAACTGTAGCGAGTAGGGAAGCTGGCCAGCGAACAAGTGACACCCATGCTAACCTAGAAATAAAAAACACATATATAAGGTGATAAATACTAATTCTACTTACATAACAGATGTATTGTGCTATCCACGTAATGATTCCTGGGAATTTTATAAAGGAAAAGCAGAAAATCCTATTCTAGGCAGTGACCATCTTGCCAAGCTAATGCTGACATCATATCCTCCCTGACTCTTCCCCCCCCCCCCCCCCTCCCTTCTCTTGCTCATTGTGTATTAATTAGCTGCCCTCCTCCCAGAGTCTTCAGACACTCCCACTCAGGTGTATACTAGGAACTGCAATGTCTTATCCACCAATCGTTGAGTCACCTCAGCCTTGCTTGTAAACACAAGTGATCAGGGGGTGTTTCTGATGAGCAGCTAGGCAGGAAAATAAATGGAAGAGGAGGAATATATTATTGGGCAGCACGGTGGCGTAGTGGTTAGCTCTCTCGCCTTGCAGCGCTGGGTCCCTGGTTCGAATCCCAGCCAGGGCACTATCTGCAAAGAGTTTGTATGTTCTCTCCGTGTCTGCGTGGGTTTCCTCCGGGCACGCCGGTTTCCTCCCACATCACAAAAACATATGGATAAGTTAATTGGCTCCCCCTAAAAAAAGAAAATTGGCCCTAGACTGCAGTACTTACACTACATAATATAGACATATGGCAATGGTAAGGATTAGATTGTGAGCTCCTCTACTCAAATAATAATAGATAAAAAGAGCTCCCAGCACTAGGGCCAGTGCTCCTAACGTATGTGATAACTCCAGATCATAACGGCAGAAAGTTTTGCAAGTTTTGAATGCACGATTAGCATCTTTATCAATTAAGACACTCAGACCAGTTGCTGTTGAAATTTGATTTTTATGGTGACAATACCGCTTTAAATACTTTTTAGGGAATATCTTTATAAAGAATAAAAGCCTTGTTGAGAATCCCCTATGAAGAGATGGACTAGCTCAAAACCTATCATTTCTATCACATTTGTACTACCTACTGTAAGTGACAGCAACATAGGAGAAAAGTAATTTATGGCTCATTTTACTCTAGAAAAAACATACTTCTTATTTGTCTGTTTGCACATATTTTAAATTTTACAATTTTTTTGCCGTAGTGCCCCTTTAAGATGACGTACTACAGATCGATTGCTTCGCTGAAGTAACGAACATGTAACGAAGATTGCTGATGAACTCACCTGTATATATGTTTTCCCGAATAAACTCCTTAAAAGGAACCTTAACTGAGAGGGGATATAGATGTTTCATTTTAAACACCACTAGTTGCCTGGCAGCCCTGCTAATCTCTTTGGCTGCAGTAGTGGCTGAATCACACACCTGAAACAAAAATGCAGTAATCCAGTCTGACTCCAGTCAGAGCACCTGATCTGCATGCTTGTTGAGGGGATGTGGCTAAAAGTATTAGAGACCCAGGATCAGCAGGAGAGTCAGGCAACTGGTATTATTTTAACTGGAACAATCCATATCCTTCTCAGTTTAGGTTCCCTTTAAACTTTGAAGACGTCTAACAGTTCTACCTCCTATACAGTTGCTGTGACGAGTGTCAAGTTATCACAAGTTCTGTAAAATGGTGCCGATCAAAGGTGTAGTGTTGTTGCCCATAGCAACCAACAAATATTTATTACAATGTATATAAGATTTCTCACGTGCTTTACCCCTCTTTTTTTTTCAACAACTATAAGCTCTACGTTAGGCCATTCCCCCTTTGAATCTGTACAAGTTCTCCCCATTTGAATCTGTACAATACTCCTTACTAGATAACTTAAAAAATGTTGCCTCTAAGCATGAATATTATATACTACCCCACCTCTTTTTCCCCCCACCCCAATTCCTTTAGATTGTAAGCTTGCAAGGGCAGGGCTCTCTTGCCCTTTTGTGCCTTGGAATTTGTTATACATATGATTCATCAAGTTACTTTTCAGTGTTCTTACCAATTCTGTATTTTGTGTATTGGTGTATATCATTGTCTGTATTATTATGAACCCCATGGTTTTTTTACTTTTTGGACAGCGCCACAGAAATATGTTGGCACTTTGTAAAGCAATAATAACAATTAACTAGCAAGGTATACATTTATTAGTTAATGACGGACAATTACCTACTTGAAACATGAAATGGGTGCCGGTTTTCTAGAAATAAAGCAAGTGGTAAAAGCAAAAGTCTCATTAGCACCTACCTTGTAGTACAATGTAAATCTGATGGAAGCCTTTTATGGGTCTATAGTAGTGTTGGGCGAACAGTGTTCGCCACTGTTCGGGTTCTGCAGAACATCACCCTCTTCGGGTGATGTTCGAGTTCGGCCGAACACCTGACGGTGCTCGGCCAAACCGTTCGGCCACATGGCCGAACTAAGAGCGCATGGCCGAACGTTCCCCGAACGTTCGGCTAGCGCTGTGATTGGCCGAACGGGTCACGTGGTTCGGACCCGAACGCGCTCTGATTGGCCGAACGGTCACGTGGTTCGGGTAAATAAATACCCGAACCACGTCATATCTCCGCCATTTGTCTGTGGGTTTAGCTTTGGGTAGGCAGGCAGGGTAGTTCGCGCTCCAGCCACGCTAGCCAGGGTCCCCCCTGTCATTGTGTCACTGCTGGGAACAGTAGTACACCGCTTGCTCAGCCACACTATATAGCATTCTGTTTACTGCCACTCTGTGTACCTCGCTCAGCCACACTATATAGCATTCTGTTTACTGCCACTCTGTGTCTGCTGGGAATAGTAGTACACCGCTTGCTCAGCCACACTATATAGCATTCTGTTTACTGCCACTCTGTGTACCTCGCTCAGCCACACTATATAGCATTCTGTTTACTGCCACTCTGTGTCTGCTGGGAATAGTGGTACACCGCTCGCTCAGCCACACTATATAGCATTCTGTTCACTGTTCTGTGTCTGTTTGGAATAGTGGTACACCGCTCGCTCAGCCACACTATATAGCATTCTGTTTACTGTTCTGTGTCTGCTGGGAATAGTGGTACACCGCTCGCTCAGCCACACTATATAGCATTCTGTTTACTGTTCTGTGTCTGCTGGGAATAGTGGTACACCGCTCGCTCAGCCACACTATATAGCATTCTGTTTACTGTTCTGTGTCTGCTGGGAACAGTAGTACACCGCTCGCTCAGCCAGAGTATATAGCATTGTGTTTACTGCCACTCTGTGTACACCGCTCAGCCAGACTATATACCATTGTTTACTGACACTCTGTGTACACCGCTCAGCCAGACTATATACCATTGTTTACTGACACTCTGTGTACACCGCTCAGCCAGACTATATACCATTGTTTACTGAAACTCTGTGTACACCGCTCAGCCAGACTATATACCATTGTTTACTGCCACTCTGATTCTGCTGGGAACAGTAGTACACCGCTCGCTCAGCCAGACTATATACCATTGTTTACTGACACTATATAGCAGACTATATAGCATTGTGTGTACACCGCTCAGCCAGACTATATACCATTGTTTACTGACACTCTGTGTACACCGCTCAGCCAGACTATATACCATTGTTTACTGCCACTCTGATTCTGCTGGGAACAGTAGTACACCGCTCGCTCAGCCAGACTATATACCATTGTTTACTGACACTCTGTGTACACCGCTCAGCCAGACTATATACCATTGTTTACTGCCACTCTGATTCTGCTGGGAACAGTAGTACACCGCTCGCTCAGCCAGACTATATAGCATTGTGTTTACTGCCACTCTGTGTACACCGCTCAGCCACACTATATAGCATTGCGTACTCTGCCAGTCAGTGTGTATATTGCTGGGATCAGTAATACTCCACTCACCGTCAACCACTATATGAGCTCAACATGAGTTCCCCAGAGACCTCCGCTGTGAGCAGCACTCCCAACAACAGCAACAGCCAACGCCCCACGCAAGCTATAACATCCACCCCAGCAGCCAGTGGTCAGCAGCAGCCCTCCCCGGAGGAGAACGTTGTGTCCATCAGTCCGTCGCCAGAGCGATTAATGAGGGCTGCCATTGAGGAGATGATGGGGCCTGATGTGGAGGAGGAGGTCTGGCTCAGGCCAGCATCCCAAGTTAATGTTGAGGACGATGAGGGGTCTGTGTCTGGGGATGTTGGGGTGGCAGAGGTGGTGGGTGGGTCAGACTCAGGAGAAGAGTTGTATGATGAGGATGATGATCGGGACCATCTGTATGTGCCTCAGAGTCCGACCCCGGAAAACATGTTGTATCGTGTGTTTAGGTACTAAAATCTGCGTTCCCTCCCAGTAGTGTTGGGCGAACAGTGTTTGCCACTGTTTGGGTTCTGCAGAACATCACCCTGTTCGGGGTGACTATATAGCAGACTATATAGCATTGTGTTTAATGCCACTCTGTGTACACGGCTCAGCCACACTATATAGCATTGTGTTTACTTCCACTCTGTGTCTGCTGGGAACAGTAGTACACCGCTCACCCGCCACTGTATAGCATTGTGCTCTGTGTCACTGCTGACAATAGTGGTACACCGCTCACCCACCACTGTATAGCATTTCTGTACTGCCACTGTACTGCTGCCAGTCAGCGTGTACTTTAAGGATAAGTGAAATGAGGAAGAAATCCGGTGAAAGAGGGAGGGGCAAGGGAAGAGGTGTTTCCCCTGACGGTTCACGTACAGGCCACAGGGGAGCACCCAAGAAAACCCACTCAATACTGCCCATGTTGTCCAGGACAACAACCCTCACAGATCCAAAAGAACAGGACCAGATAATTACTTGGATGACCTCTCAAGCGTCCAGCAGTGGGTTAAGCAGCACCAGCACATCACGCACGAGGTCCGAGTCCTCAGCCAGTTAAAGTCTGGGCTTTCTTTGAAGACTGCACTGAGGATGTTACCATGGCGATTTGCAAGGTGTGCAAGACCCGCCTGAGCAGGGGGAAAAGTATTAACAACCTCTCCACCACCAGCATGAGCCGCCACATTCTATCCAAACATCCCACTCTGTGGGCAAACGCGGCAGGACAGGGTACCACCAGCAACACTGCCTCCCTTGGGTTCACCAGACTCACCACCAGACCCGCCTCAGCAGCAGCAGTAGCCCAGCCATTGCGTGGTTCACAACATTCACAAACATCAGACGATGCTGACACTGTCACTTTCCGGACTAGTGCTCTTGAGGTCTCCCAGTGTTCATCAAACACAACAACCAACAGCCCTTCGGTGTGCAGCGCTACGGTTGAGTTGTCTGTCTCTGAGATGTTTGAGCACAAGAGGAAATTGCCAGCAAATGACCCCCGGGCCGTGGCAGTAACAGCCAGCCAGCATAGCCAAGCTTCTGGCCTGCGAAATGCTGCCATATCGAGTGGTGGAGACAAACAGCTTCAAGGGCATGATGTCAGTGGCCATCCCACGTTACGTGGTTCCCAGCCGCTACCACTTTGCGCGCTCTGCAGTGCCTGAGTTGCATGAGCACGTGGTCAGCTAAATAACCCGAAGCTTGAAGAATGCCGTTGCCTGCAAGGTTCACCTCACCACTGACACCTGGACGAGTGCGTTCGGCCAGGGTCGATACATCTCCCTTACCGCGCACTGGGTGAACCTTGTGGAGCCTGGCAGCGATTCCTCACCTGCTACGGCGCGGGTGTTGCCCACGCCGCAAACAGCTGGATAACAACAGCAGCACCTACCTCTCTGACTCCTTCTCCTCCAACGCATCTCAAAGCTGTACCTCATCCGGAAATGCTAACCCAGCACCAGCAGCAGTAGGATCGTGGAAGCAGTGCAGCACAGCTGTTGGCATGCGTCAGCAAGCGTTGCTGAAGCTGATCTGCCTTGGGGATAAGCAGCACACAGGGGAGGAAATTTGGAGGGGAATAAAGGAACAGACGGATTTGTGGCTGGCACCGCTGGACCTGAAACCGGGCATGAAGCTAGACACCTGGCACGAACTGGCAATGTACGCAATAGAGGTGCTGGCTTGCCCGGCAGCCAGCGTTATGTCGGAACGCTGTTTCAGTGCTGCCGGAGGCATCATCACAGATCGGCGTATCCGCCTCTCCACAGAAAATGCAGACCGTCTGACTCAAATTAAAATGAATCAATCCTGGATTGGAAACGACTACGCAACACTCCTGGACCCCAACCAAGTAACATGACCGATGAACATCTGGGATGGTTTAGCGTTTCCGGTCCCTGTTTATTGAACCTCTCATCTGTATTACATTTATGACTGCATGGCGGCAAAAAGCATTGCTGCTATATCCGCACGCTTTTTGTCCTCATGCAAGGCCTGGGTTGTTGTGTCTCACAAAGCGTGGCCTTCTCCTCCTGCGCCTCCTCCTGTTCCATCACGTGTGCTGCTGCTGCTGCTGCTGCTGCTGCTGGGTTACCGTTGCCGGTCCCTGTTTATGGAACCTCTTATCTTTATTACATTTATGACTACATGGCGGTACAAAGCATGCTATCCGCACGCTTTTTGTCCTCATGCAAGGCCTGGGTTGTTGTGTCTCACAAAGCGTGGCCTTCTCCTCCTGCGCCTCCTCCTGTTCCATCACGTGTGCTGCTGCTGCTGCTGCTGCTGCTGGGTTACCGTTGCCGGTCCCTGTTTATGGAACCTCTTATCTTTATTACATTTATGACTACATGGCGGTACAAAGCATGCTATCCGCACGCTTTTTGTCCTCATGCAAGGCCTGGGTTGTTGTGTCTCACAAAGCGTGGCCTTCTCCTCCTGCGCCTCCTCCTGTTCCATCACGTGTGCTGCTGCTGCTGCTGCTGCTGGGTTACCGTTGCCGGTCCCTGTTTATGGAACCTCTTATCTTTATTACATTTATGACTACATGGCGGTACAAAGCATGCTATCCGCACGCTTTTTGTCCTCATGCAAGGCCTGGGTTGTTGTGTCTCACAAAGCGTGGCCTTCTCCTCCTGCGCCTCCTCCTGTTCCATCACGTGTGCTGCTGCTGCTGCTGCTGCTGGGTTAGCGTTGCCGCGTGGTCCCTGTTTATTGAACCTCTTATCTTTATTACATTTATGACTACATGGCGGTACAAAGCATGCTATCCGCACGCTTTTTGTCCTCATGCAAGGCCTGGGTTGTTGTGTCTCACAAAGCGTGGCCTTCTCCTCCTGCGCCTCCTCCTGTTCCATCACGTGTGCTGCTGCTGGGTTAGCGTTGCCGCGTGGTCCCTGTTTATTGAACCACTTATCTTTATTACATTTATGACTGCATGGTGGTACAAAGCATGCTATCCGCACGCTTCTTGTCCTCATGCAAGGCCTGGGTTGTTGTGTCTCAAAGCGTGGCCTTCTCCTCCTGCGCCACCCTCCTCCTGTTCCATCACGTGTGCTGCTGCTGGGTTAGCATTACCGGTCCCTTTTCCTGGAACCTCTTATATGTATTACATTTATGACTGCATGCCGACAAAAAGCATGTTACCTGTGCAAAGAAAACAGACATTTCCCGCATTTAAAAGACAGTTTTCCCTTTGAAACTTTAAAATCGATTTTCTCAAAAACTATAAGCTCTTTTTGCTAAATTTTTTTTCCTCTTGTACCCACTCCCAAGGTGCACATACCCTGTAAATTTGGGGTATGTAGCATGTAAGGAGGCTTTACAAACCACAAAAGTTCGGGTCCCCATTGACTTCCATTATGTTCGGAGTTCGGGTCGAACACCCAAACATCGCGGCCATGTTCGGCCTGTTCGGCCCGAACCCGAACATCTAGATGTTCGCCCAACACTAGTCTATAGCCTATTATCCAAGTTTGTAGTGTTTGAATCTGGCCTAAAATTCTCTACTAAACGCAATAACTCCTGGTAATAATTTTTTCTCCTTTTCTTCCCGTCAGATTGCCAGTTGGAGAAGCTCCCCATGAGGCCTCGGGACAGAGCAAGAGTCATTGATGCTGCAAAACATGCTCATAAGTTTTGTAACACAGAAGATGAGGAAGCTGTTTATCTGCGCAGGTATCTTGCCCCCCCCCCCCCCCCCGCCCCCCCCCCCCCCCCACACACACACACACACACACACACACACACACACACACACACACACACACACACACACACACACACACACACACACACACACCTTCATTTAGACAGTCCTGTACACATGGCATCTTTGGAATACATGCTTACTCTCTGACCATACACTAAAGTAGAACTACACACATCCACGCTCCCTTTCTCACACTTCTTCGCTCACAGACATATATGATATTCCATGAAAATACATGTATTGTCACAAATAATAGATAAATATATACATACATACATACAGGTCCTTCTAAAAAAATGAGCATATTGTGATAAAGTTCATTATTTTCTGTTATGTACTGATAAACCTTAGACTTTCATATATTTTAGATTCATTACACACAACTGAAGTAGTTCAAGCCTTCTATAGTTTTAATATTGATGATTTTGGCATACAGCTCATGAAAACCCCAAATTCCTATCTAAAAAAATTAGCATATTTCATCCGACCAATAAAAGAAAAGCGTTTTTAAAACAAAAAAAAAGTCAACCTTCAAATAGTTATGTTCAGTTATGCACTCAATACTTGGTCGGGAATCCTTTTGCAGAAATTACTGCTTCAATGCGGCGTGGCATGGAGGCAATCAGCCTGTGGCACTGCTCAGGTGTTATGGAGGCCCAGGATGCTTTGATAGCAGCCTTAAACTCATCCAGAGTGTTGGGTCTTGCGTCTCTCATTTTTCTCTTCACAATATCCCACAGATTCTCTATGGGGTTCAGGTCAGGAGAGTTGACAGGCCAATTGAGCACTGTAATACCATGGTCAGTAAACCATTTACCAGTGGTTTTGGCACTTCCTTGAAAAATGAAATCTTCATCTCCATAAAGCTTTTCAGCAGATGGAAGCATGAAGTGTTCCAAAATCTCCTGATAGCTAGCTGCATTGACCCTGCCCTTGATAAAACACAGTGGACCAACACCAGCAGCTGACATGGCACCCTAGACCATCACTGACTGTGGGTACTTGACACTGGACTTCAGGCATTTTGGCATTTCCCTCTCCCCAGTCTTCCTCCAGACTCTGTCACCTTAATTTCCGAATGATATGCAAAAGTTGCTTTTATCCGAAAAAAGTACTTTGGACCACTGAGCAACAGTCCAGTGCTGCTTCTCTGTAGCCCAGGTCAGGCGCTTCTGCCGCTGTTTCTGGTTCAAAAGTGTCTTGACCTGGGGAATGCGGCACCTGTAGCCCATTTCCTGCACACGCCTGTACACGGTGGCTCTGGATGTTTCGACTCCAGACTCAGTCCACTGCTTCCGCAGGTCCCCCAAGGTCTGGAATCGGTCCTTCTCCACAATCTTCCTCGGGGTCCGGTCACCTCTTCTCGTTGTGCAGCGTTTTCTGCCACACTTTTTCCTTCCCACAGACTTCCCACTGAGGTGCCTTGATACAGCACTCTGGGAACAGCCTATTCATTCAGAAATGTCTTTCTGTATCTTACCCTCTTGCTTGAGGGTGTGAATGTTTATCAGTACATTACAGAAAATAATGAACTTTATCACAATATGCTAATTTTTTTTAGAAGGACCTGTACGTACATACATACATACATACATACATTTTATTTATTAATACTACACAGTCGTATGTTTATTTAACATGGTTTGGGTTGTGCTGTCTTTTTCAGAGTACTGTAAGCAGTCTGAGACTGAGTTTATGGCACAATATATGACCTATAAATTGCATGCACACTGTTAAAAACCTATCTGCCTTCTTTTGCTCCTGAGTATATACTGTCTTCTTCATCAAGGTTGACAGTATGTGTGGTTGAATTTCATGGATACATCATTTTTTTTGTCATGTTAGAACCTGATAAACTGAGTGTTGCTTAACAATTTAATTCCCTCTCGAGTAGCCCCCCCCCCCCCCCCATGTGCTCCCGCGATCGTTACTGCCGCTAATCGTTAGCCGGGAGATCAATGGAGGCGAACACCGTTCCCCTTCATTGATCTCAGTCCCCATGTAAATGACCGCCGCCTATTAGACAGCGCTGCCATTCACAAAAAACGATACTTACACATCAACGCATTACTTCCTCTTTGTGTAGTAATACTATGCGCAAGGACATCTTGTGGTCGAATAGTAAAATTAAATCTACACTTTTTTTTTTTTTTTTTTTTCATTAAGACATTTCTTTTTAACATTTAACCACTTGAGGAACATGGGCTTGACCTCCCTGGCGTTCAATTTCTCTAGGATTACTGTGCAAAAAGTGATCCAATCTACTTTCATTCCCTTTTAATTACTGTAACTTGCTAAAATGTGTCAAGGATCTAGTATACAATGCAGGAGAGTAATGACGTGTATGCATGTCAATACTGTTCACAGCATGTTTTGTATTGACGTGTATAACCATCAATACCACTAGGGAGGTTAACCCCCCCATCCCCTCGTGACCAGGCCATTTTTACAATATAGGCCACTGCAGCTTTAGGGCCTCGCTGCATGGCCGTACAACTTGGCATACAAGTGAATCCCCCCCCCCCCCCTTTCTGCCCATCAACAGACTCTGTTGGTGGGCTCTGATTCCATACCCCCAACCCCCCTTCTTCTTCCCAATTTGAACCATATGCTGTGGTATTGTGATAATATTCAGTTATTTTGGGGCGATGTACTCTCCTTTTCTGAATTTGTTACGGGATATAAGAGAGCTGTAAATCCACTCTTTTGCCTTTTTCATAGTCCTGGACTATTTAAGAATCAGCAATCACTGTCTATTCACAAATTTAAACATCTAGTTTTGTTGGCTGCTAAAAAGGCAGTTATGAAGAAATGGCTTGACACTGCTTCCCCGAATTTAGAGGAAGTTAAAGCTTTACTGAGACACCTCCTTCAGATGGAATGTCTTAATTTAGAACGCCAGAAAACAAAATCGGTGAATACATTTTTTTAAAGTTCAGCACAAGACCACAAATTATTCAATTTATGAAGTTGTTTGAGGTTACTAAATGGTATCTGAAAGGCAAAATTGGCGGATATCTAGGTAAACTTGAAATATAAATCTAGAAAAGACCCTTAAACTGGTATAGGTAAGAGGGAAAGGGGCAAGGAGACAGGGAGGAGACCAAATACCCAATTAAGGGTTATTGGTTTTATAGTAGATAGTAGTAAATGTAGTTTTAGTTTAGATAAGAGTAAGTTTCTGTTGTTTTCATTCTTATACGGGGATGTCTGGAAGGTTTTTGCAGTCAGTGGTATAGAGGAAATGGAGTTATGAAACAAGAAGATCAGGAGGGTCGTTTGAGAGTAAAATGTGAATGTGATCCTTCTTGTAATTCCTTTTTCTTCTAGGAAGATTTGAACTTTTTTTGTTCACCTATACCTCTGCGTATGTGGGACTATAACTTTCCCACCTGGTCTCACAGGAATTAAGACTGAATTCATGAGACGTTCCATGTGATCTATTTTCCTGTGCTGACATACAATTCAAATGTTATGAAAAATGATACTGCTTGTTGAATGTTGTTAATTGTGTTGTACAATTTTCTATTTGCTGCATCAATAAAAAGATTTATAAAAAAAAAAAAAACATTCATAATTCTTAGCAAAAAGTACCCCCCCAAAAGAAAGCCTAATTGGTGGTGAAAAAAACAAGATCTAGATTGTTTCGCTGTGATAAGTAGTAATAAAGTTATAGTCGAATGGAGGGAGCGCTGAAAGGTAAAAATTGGAAAAACCCTTGAAGGTGAAGTGGTTAGAAACTGGTTACAGCTAATATGCTCACAAATGTAAACTTACTCTCCTAGAATCGTATTATATCTGCCATGGAATGGTACATTTTTATGCATTTAAAAATATTGCTATTATTATTTTAGTATTTATATAGTGCCGACATCTTCTGATGCCCTGTACAGAGTATATTGTCTTGTCACTTAACTGTCCCTCAGAAGGGCTTACAATCTAATCCCCATCATTGTCCTACGTCTTTGTATGTATCATGTAGTGCATGTATCGTATTCTTGTGCCAATTTAGGTAAAAGCCAAATAACTTATTTGTATGTTTTTGGGATGTGGGAGGGAACCGGAATGCCCAGAGGAAACACACACAGACACAGGAAGAAAATACAAACTTCGGCAGATAGTGCCCTGACTGGGATCTGAATTAGGGCTAAAAAAGAGTGCTAACCCCTATGCCACCGTGCTCTAAACAAGTACTCAAATATTCTTCAAAAAGGCCTTCTTATAGTGGGTAACGTGTTTGGAATATTCAAATTCAGAACCTTATCCTGAATTCTTTTGATCAGAACCTGAATATTTGTACATGTGACCATGGCTTTTATATTATATTAAGTGACATTCTGAAGGAAGTGCAATCCTCTTGCATCAAACTAGATTGACCTACCTGAGTTGGCCACATTTAGTCTCTTCTTGAATAAATTATTTTTATTTTTTATTTATCCAGTAATCCTCTGGGACAAGACTCGGAGATATCCCCACCTACTTTGGAAATTGTCAAATTCTTCCCCTATAAAATAAAGGGTAGTGTCACTTCACCCACAGTTTAAATATCTCCTGCGTGTGCCTTCTCAGAGGTAGTCAGGTGTGGTTTTTTTTTTTTTTTTTTTTTTTTTTTTTTTTTTTTTTTAGTAAAGAGAACTTGGTTTGCCTCTTGGGTGGCTGCTGAATCTGTGGGGAGGAAAGGCTAGCGTGCTAAGTGCAGGTTTGTTCCTTACCTGTGGCCTCGTTTTCTCCCCTCGGAGTATGTCTGGCAGCGGAATGCAGTCAGCAATCCCGCGCCATCCGTAGCTGGACAGTGGCATGCTGCATCATGTGTCAGTGACTTAGGGTGGTAGCTCTTCCAGATGCTGTGACGACTTTGTGTGGTGGTGGGGGTGGGTGGTTGAGTCTTGGCTAGGAAATCTTATGGTTCTGTTGTGGAGAGAGCTACTGCCACGCCTCAGCAAGTGGTTGCCCATGGCAACCTAGCAGCTCAGGGACTTTCTACAGAGCTGTTTTCCTTTCTAGGACCTTAGATGTTCCCGTGCCACCATCTAGTGTCTGGAATGTGCTATGCATCCCTAAATGTAAATGAAGAGCAGGTGTTCTCACTGAAGTCTGACTAGATTAGGGGCATGATTTTTTTCTGGTGTTTGATTCAGACAGTACTGGAGCAACTTAGATCAGCAGCACTACCAGGGAACTGGTATTTTTTTTTTTTTTTTTTTTTTATGGGAAATAAATACTGCAGCCACCCTCTCATTTCAGGTTCCCTTTAAAAGATTGCTCCATCTATTGATGTATGAAATATCTAGATATGTGTTTGTGTTTTCTAGACCCGATGGCATTGAGCGACAGTACAGGAAAAAGTGCAGCAAGTAAGTGAACCATTTAATATAAGGTTTTGTATTTCTGTTATGATTGTAATATAGTGCTCTATGTAGTGCATAGTGCCTCCCCCCTATGCATCTGTGTGATGCAGAGTCTATGTATGTGAAGCAGAGTAACGTGCTTGTGTACATATACCTCTTCTCATTCCAGGGGGCCATCTTCCCAACTCCTGTGCAGCTTGTTACTTGCTAGCAATCCAGGTTCCAGTGTCTTTTTGTCTCTGGGCAGTCATCTTCCCATCTCCCTTGCTGTTCTGTACTCACTGCTGAACTCTAGTACAGTAGCTGCCCAAGTCAAGAAGACACTGAAACCTGGATCGCTACCAAGTGAAGACTGCCCTACTCTACTGTATAGATACAGTATGCGCTTCCTATGCGTGCACTTTATGTCCCGCATCTCGAAAATAAACACCCGCACTTTTGGAACCATTTTTTTTATTTTATGTTTTATTTATTTTTTTGTCCTCAATGTGGCTTACATTTGAGTATATATGGTACCCTTACTCTATGGTTACTCTCTCAACATGCTAAGGAAAACTCCTTTGCAGTGCGTTTGAAACTTTTGGGTCTTTATCACATAGGTACCTACATGTTTTGACATGAGTGAATTGGAAAGAACAGCTATTCTTTCTACCACTAGAGGCTGCTTTTTGCAAACTTATAGAATGACACCTGTTGATAAAATATATTGAGCCATTCTATCAAGACACAAAGGCAGAACAAATAACATTTATATCGCGCTTCTCTCCTGGCGGACTCAAAGCTCCAGAGCTGCAGCCACTAGGACGCGCTCTATAGGCAGTAGCAGTGTTAGGCAGTCTTGCCCAAGGTCTCCTACTGAAAAGGTGCTGGTTTACTGAACGGAAAGCCTTGAACCCTGGTCTCCTGTGTCAGAGGCAGAGCCCTTAACCAGTACATTATCCAGCCACCGCTATCAGTCTGCAAAGAATGTTTTGGTGGTTTGAAGATATGTAGCTGTGAGGACCTACAGGTTGTGGTTGATTGAAGGCCTGAATATTTCAGAAAAGGTGAGTACTTTGAAGTTTTGATACTCTGGTAACTGAACCTAAATTGAAAGATTAGTTAGTTCATGCTTCAAATAAATGTGGCACTGTCAGCATCTCAATATGACAAGCATGCTTACCATAGTACGATTAACTGTTCTACAATTTAAACTGTATGAGATGGTGTCCAATGCTTGTCAAATAAAAACATTTTCATCAGTACTCATTCAGTAAGCTCAAACTGCAGACAAAGCTCTTGGGGCCCTTCCACACTACATGCACATAAGTCAATTAATAGAAGTGCATGTGGGTTGCTGACTGTGATTAACATAATTGCAGTGCCTTGTGCAAAGTAGTGTGATCAGTTTTTACACACGGTCGCAAACGTAGTGACTGCTGCATTTCTCCTGCATGTGCGATTGCGTTAAATAGTAGCGGATGCAAATCACATAGCAAACACTGTGCTATGATTTGTTTTGCCATCTTGTGTTTGAAAATAAATTGCTGTAATTGTGGCAAAATGTGTGCTTGTGAACTCGCGAAAATTGTGATCACATGCACAATTCACTGTGCAGCACATCCTTTCAAGCCTTTAAGTACAGGCAGGTTTGGTTTTCCTTTTAGGCATTACATGGAACATTGTTTTACATGAATTATCCACCAATGCATTTGTCATAAACACTGCAGTTCTTGTAAGTGAGATAAAAAAACAGCCTTTAACAGCCTTTTATTTCCTCCTCAGTAATCTGACTGCCTCCTCACTTCTCCTTTCCAGTAAGTGGAAATCCTCTTCCAAATGAGTCCATGTGCAGTTGTGCAGCACAATCAAGCCCTCACGCCACCCCCATCCTCATGCCATGTGACCAAAGGTTGGGGGAGGGGGTTGTTAAATGGAACATGAGGTGACTGCTATGCAACTGGTATTGTTTGTTTAAGGCTGCTTACACACCAAGACGTTACAGGCGCACGTTAGTGCGCCTGTAACGCTCCCCCAACGCACAGCAATGTAACACAAGTGGGCTGTTCACACAGCCCACGTTGCGTTACATGTAACGCTGCACGTTCTGTGCAAAGTGCAGCATGCTACGGTGTTGGAGCGGCTATAGCCGCGTTAGACTGTTTGCACATGCGCAGTGGGGGGCGGAGAGGAGGCGGGGAGAGCCAGCTACAGTAGCCGCGCACATGGCTACTTAATATTCACTGCACTGGCGGGCGCTGATTGGCCGGCGGGACCACGTGATGCGGAGTGTCTCGCTCCGCATCACGTGGTCCCGCTGGCCAATCAGCGCCACTCTGGGAGACATTATAGGACTCGAGCCGCCTAACGCGGCTCACTCTACCGTCGGCTCTTGCAGCACCATACGTTGTGTTAGGTGCACGTTATGCTACCTTAACGTGGCACCTAATGCAACGTCTTGGTGTGCAAGAAGCCTTAAAGGATATAAAATATGGCAGCCTCCATGTCTCTCACCACTGGTTCCTTTTATGGCTGGCTGGATGTTAGTTTCAGTCCTTGGGAATCTTTAAATTGGAGGTAGTTTTGATCTACTTTTTTGTGAGAGAAACATTTTTTTTTATTTTTTTTTTTGCATAATCAACATAGTTGCATAGTTATTTGGGTTGAAAAAAGACATACGTCCATCGAGTTCAACCAGATTTAATCGAGTTAACCTCCCTGGCGGTATGATTTTTTTTTTCCAGGTTTTAAGGTTTTTTTAAAATGTTTCAGACCCTAAAATCAGGAAAATTCATGCCGCCAGACTGCCTGCAGCAGCCCCTTCTCTCACTCACCTCCATGGGCTCCAGTGCTGCAATTTTACCTCCGTCCTCCGGGTGGCGGTGTAGTGAGATCGATGACGGCGATCTCACCAGGGTGATTCAGAGCCTAGGAGGACAGGAAGGAGAACGGCTACTGATGTCTGGAGGTGAGTAAAAGCGTTCGCTGGGCGCTACACTCTGCATTGAGCTCCTGGCGGCTAGCCCGAGCTACACTCTGGATTACCAAGGTAGAGCCTCGTTGGGTAAGGGTCCTTTTACACTTAATGCGTTGGTATGCGTTAGTGTGCGTTAGTACACGTTGGTATGCGTTTTTTGCATAGCAGTGCATTGTGAAAAAGCTTTCAGTTAAAACCTATATATGGGAACTGAGCCATAGGGAAACATGGACATTACTTTGAAAATCAGTTTTCTTTCAGTTATAACTGAGAGCAACTGATTAAGTGTAAAAGGTTCCTTAGGCTTTTTTCCAGCATCATTCACATCAGCTAAAAGGTGATACAGTTCATCAGACTTGGTCACCTTTTTCAGTGGTGAAGCTGCAACTTTAGCCACGATAATTCTGACTCCTAGGCCCTCGTGCAATTCACTTTTTCTCCCAAATTTTTTGCTAGGAGATCATTTTTTTTAATATATTTTTTTTTCAGAACTTAGCAATTGAGAAAGTACCAAACAGTAGGTAAAAAAAGTACTATCAAAATTATTTTGTGTATTTTCTCACATGCTGGTGATTTAAAAAAGGAAAAGGCATGTATATTGACAAGGTGTGAAAATATCACCTAGGAGAAAACACAGGAAAAAGTTATTTGCATAAGGGCCTTGGTGTTTTTCACATGGGGATCACGGACTCCATCCCAGTGGAAAGACACAGACCCCACCTAGTGGCCTGCATCAAGATTACTTAATGGGTGATCTCATCCTTCATCTACTTGACAGAAACCTTTTAAGCAGAAGTCGATAATTCAGCTGAAGGAATACATGCTAGCAGCTCTGTACTGAAAATAATGTCAAACTTCTAAAGCCAATATTGCATTTATGAAGAATGCACTCTAGAGAGGAGAAACCAATAGTTCAGCTCAAAGTAATGCACCGGGATAAAAAAATTATAAAAGTACTTTCTAATATGAACAAAGGACAGTTATGAAAACATGTCACAGATGTTTACCTTACCTCGTATTATTATTATTATTTTTTTTTTTCAAAGGATTTATTTAAACCGATTTTTTTGGGACAAAGAAAGTGTCCCAAAAGTGTGTCGGGGGGTCAGCTTGTATGCAAGTCATGTGTAGGGGTGTGTGGGTATAGTTACCTGTCCTCCTTCCTGGCAGCATCTCCCATGCAGCTCTCTTTGCTAGATGAACAAGTTTCACTTCTTCCTTGTCTTGGGAGCCACTTCCTGTTTCCCTTGCAGTTCCATACTCCCCTACTAGATGTCTGCTTGGCCGTTAGCACTTAGCCCATAGCAGCGAGTACAAAGCTGCAAGGGAGACTGGAAGGTGGCTGCCCACAGACCAGAACACACTAAAGCCTGGACCTAGCAAGTGCAGAGCTGCAAGGGAGACGGGAAGATGGCTGATGAAGAGAGGTAGCTATATGTACAGGTCATACTGCACCATATACACTCTATACATACTCTGAATAGAGGCTAGAGGGAAGCCTTGGGGTGGGTCGGCTTATCCACGGGTCACACGTTATTAGGGTGTTTTGGGGGAAACAGAGGCGAGGTTCTGCTTATACATGAGTATATATGGTACTTTATCACAGATTATAGATTCGGCTTCTTTTACTTGCATTGGGCTTGATATCTAAGTGCCAATGAGACAGAATGTAATAAATTATTCAATATACCTTTACACCTTGTCCTGGTTTTGGCATCAGAAATATTTTTTATATCTACAGTATATATTGGTATGTAATACTGCCCTGCCAGTAATGTGTAGCCTGGGCTAAGATGTTGTGCAGCATCCTACCTCAGAGCACTCTTGGGAATCATGAGTTGTTACTCTTCCTGAAAAAAAAAATTACACACTGAATGTATGAGGTAGAACTTAACAATTGGCAAATATTAACTAAATTAAATTGTAATTGAATATTGTAAACACTAGTTGAAACGCCCGCCCGTAAAAAAAAAAAAAAAAAGGCACTAGGCCACAGCCGCAACGCATGCGTGCATGGCCACAGCACTCGCACGCATTTGTCCTCCACCGCTGTCTGAAATTCGCCCCCGTGACACAGGATGCAGCGACAGGGCTATTATTATATAGCATTGAGAATTTCTATTCATTTGTGTACAGTAAAGGTCTGCTTTAAGAAATTAGTGGTACAGGACTTATAATTTTAGCCTTTAAAGCTCATAATTTGTTGTTCCTTGAGATTTGTAATTAAAAGCTAATAATTAAGAAAAGTGACTCCAGTTGCTTTACCGCATGTTCACTGTGGTGGCTGAGCTAGGTGTTATTTTAACATTAGAACAGTAAGGAAACAAAAAAAACAAAACAAAAAAAATCAAGGTTTTAAGCATGAGAAAATCTACATTGGCATTCAGGAATAGCATTGCCTCGCTAAGGATCCGTTCACATGATACGCGCTTCCGTGCGCATTTGGAAGCGCGTATGATGTGCTGAAACACAGGAACGGCAGAAGGGCATAGACTGCCCTTCTACCGTTCAGATCTACTGCGCTGCGCAGCAGTACGATGCGCTAGGAAGCGCTTGCGTACTGCTGCATGCATTTGACCCGGAAGTGCAGAGCTGATCCCATCACTGTCAATGGATGGGATCCGCAGTGGGCAGCGACGCAGATGGCGTGCGATCGTATGCGCTGCGTTCGGATCGTACTGCCATCTGTGTTAGGTAGATGGGAACGAGGCCTAACCGCACTCACACCTACCTTTTTTTTTTTTTTTTTTTTCTGCTTTTGAGTCAAGATGGTCAATTAACCCCCTTGCCGGTCTAATTCCCGCGGCAAGGGGGCAGCGCAGCACTTTTTTTTTTTTTTTTTAATCATGTAGCGAGCCCAGGGCTCGCTACATGATAGCCGCTGAGCAGCGGCATCCCCGCAGCCACTCCGATCACCTCCGGCGATTAGAGTAAGCAGGAAATCCAGTTCAGAACGGGATTTCCTGCTGGGCTTCCCCGGTCGCCATGGCGACGGGGCGGGATAACGTCATGGATGTCGGGACATCAGAGGGAATCCCGATCCACCCCTTAGCGCTGCCTGTCACTGATTGGCCAGGCTGCGCAAGGGGTCTGGGGGGGGGGGGGGGGGCGGCGCGGCGAATCGGTGAGTAGAGGCGGCGATCACGTACCACACACAGCAAAGTGCTAGTTGCGTGTAGGAAAAAAAAAATTGAAAATCGTCCCAGCGGGGCCTGAGAAATCCTCCTACGCAGGTTACCCCGAGCTGAGCTCGGGATAACCGGCAAGGAGGTTAAATGGTGTGAAGTTGTGCTTTAATGCAAATTGAATGCTAATTGTATATCGCAGGGAGTTAATTAAATTGCCTAATTTCATGCTGCATACAGTTTGCCTTTAAGTGTACCTGAGGCAGAAAAAAAAAATTATACATACCTGGGGCTTCCTCCAGGCTGATCACTCCCTCATTGTTCGTCGCCTGGATCCTCTGCTATTTGGCCCCGAAAGTCGTTCAGTCAAGGCCTGCAGGTCTGTGCAGGCACAGTCTGAACCCGCACTCTCCCCCATCGACTAGGTCGTGCATGCTCAGAACGTCCCAGACCAGAGGACTTTCTGGGCCGAATTGTGCACAATCCAGATGGAGGATGGCAAGGGAGCAAAGCAGCCTGAAGGGAAGCCCCAGGTATGTATAGTTGTATCATTTAACCCCCCCCCCCCCCCCCCCCACCTGGTCTCAGGTTTACTTTAAATTTGCATGCATGCCAGACTCACTAGCATGTCATTGACCAGCTGTACTTTTGGGCAGAGTTCGGGTTATAATAGACTCTATAGTCATATTCTGTGAAACGTTAATACCTTACTCACCTATTGTTTTGCAAGGTACAGCAAGTACTAAAAACAATCCATAAATGCTCATTCAAATGCCAGGAAAATGCTAGTCATGTTTTCTTGGTATTTAACATGAATGGCAGTGCAAGCAAAGCCTTGATCATTTGCCTTGTTTTTCCTCCCTAGATGGATTTATATGCTATATAAATCAAATGAAAGACAACACTTTGTATGTACATATACTGTTTTGCATTTCATTATCAGCTAGTTTAAAAGGGAAAGACTTTAATGTGAACTGTCATTTGTCAGCATTGCTTAGCTTTGTTCTGGCTGACAATGGAAGCATGAAAATGTACAGGCTAAAAGTTTAATCATTTTTCCATCAGAGACAACCTTTGATCTTCTGTTTGTAGAAAGCTTGTGTAATGATAAACGACTAATGCATATTTGTTGTTTGGAGAAACTCATTTACCTACCTGACAAGATAAAAGTCAAAAATGTATTCCTGTAATATGCTGCTAAATCAATGTGGCTCAAATAAGTACATATTTGGTACTGCACATTCGTTTAATTTCTAGTCAGAACATAAACTCTCTTTTGTAGGATAGGTTTGTGTTTCTTAACTCTATTTCAGACCTTTGGTACCAAAGCAAATTTTGCAGATTTGAGATTCAGTGACTGAAAGATTATCTCCTTTCTGCGTCACTTCCAAATTTGCACCATTTTTGATGAGACTTTTTTTCTTATCACAGAACATTTAAAAAAATATACATAGGAAATGTTATACTAATAAAGTAAACCTGTAGGAAAAAAGTTCCTCTAGGCAGCACTTACCTCGGGAAGGGGAGGGCTCTGGATCCTAATGAGGCTTCCCCTGTCCTTCTCAGCAAGCTCGTTCCAGAGCTGGCTCCCTCACAGCAACACTGACAGAAATATTTACAATCGGCGGTGCGCACAGGTGCAGTAGTGCCTTCCTGCCCGGGATCCAGTGAAAATAGCCCAGCCCGATTGAGTCCTTTTTACTGCACAGGCTTGAACCATCAGCACCTATGCAGTAGAGCAGATCCGATCAGGTTTAACTATTGCCGCTGGAGCCCGTCAGAAATCCCTTGTTGGCGGGTTTTCAGGGGTCCCGGCGCTGGATGCCTTTTTGAGAGGACAGGGAAAGCCTCTTTAGGATCCAGAGGCTCCCCCCTCCTGAGGTAAGAACCCCCAGGGCCACTTTTTTCCCTTTTACTGTAAAGTCCTGATCAATATTTGAAAAAGTGGCTATCTCCTGCAATTTCTCCTTAAAATATAAGTTTATCAATGGCATGTTTATTTTTCATCTATCCTCTGCTGTGAGAAGCTGTTCTCTGGCAGGCAAGATTTTATTGGCTGTAATTCCTTATCTGTGAGCGTTGTGGTCCGACTGGAGAGATACTGTTGCTTGCAAATCTGAATGGATAACTCTTTCAGGCAGAAAAGAAACACAGCCTAGTTATTTGTATACTTGATGTTTCACTTGTAGGTAAAGCCCATCACACGCCATGGACACTGTACTTCTTTTGGTTATAGCTGCAAGTTAAAGGGCTATGGATTGGGGGGGGGGGGGGTGGAAGAGTAGAAGAGGTAAAATAACTATAATGCAAACAACTAGAGTAACTTAAAGGACTGCGGTCATGACAAATTTTAAATTTAAATACATGCATGTAAAATGTACATTTTTTTTTTTCCCTGAGTAAAATCCACTATAAATTATTTCCTATGTTGCTATCACTTACAGTGGGTAGTAAAAAGTTCACAGATCTGGCATATTATGGACTAGTCTATCTTCTCATGGGGGATTCTCAGTATTTCCTTTATTCTGTACAAAAGCACTCCCTGAAAAGGATCTATACAAAGATGCTGGCCAGCTTTCCTTCCCTGCTTTTGGCAGTTGGACTGGGAAACTACATTTCACTAAGTGCTTTTGTGAATAGATATCCGAGAATCCACCATGAGGAGATGGACTAGTCCAAAATCTGTCAGATTTTCACTACTTCCTGTAGGTGAGGGCTACATTGAAAAAAAGTAATAGTTGTCTTTTTTAACCTCCTGAGCATTACGCCGCTCAGGAGGTTTTGCTAGCCTGAGTCCCCCAAAGTAAATCTAATAGGTTTAGTGGCTTTATTACAAGTTAGCTAGCACTAGGCTAGCTTGTTTAGGTGCCCCCCCCCCCCCCCATCACCCCCGATAGAGCCGCTATATACATTACCCAGCCTCTATCCAGTGATCGCTTATCCTCCCTGCACAGCTACGTTCTTCCCAGTACATGATCGTACATGATGTCATGACGTCATGCACAGTCCCGATCCTCCCCATAGAGAAGAGCGGAGCTATGCGGGGAGGCTGCGGTGATTGCTGAAGCCAGGCTTGGTAATGTATAAGTGGCTGGAATGGGGGATTGCGGGCGACCATGATGTGCCGGCCACCTATACTAGCTAGTCTAGTGCTAGCTAATTTGTAATAAAGCCACTAAACCTTTTAGATTTATACTAGGGGGACACCGCTCAGGAGGTTAAGAGGTAGTTCATAATGGTCCCAAACGGTGAAGATAAAGTTTTTTTTTGATGAATGCCTCACAAATCCTTCAGTCAGGAGTACATTTTTAAGTTTAACCTCTTGAGGACCGCGGTCTTAAACCCCGCCTATTGACCAGTCCATTTTTTACAAAATTGGCCACTGCAGCTTTAAGGGCTTGCTGCAGGGCCATACAACTTGGCACACAAGTGCTCCTCCCCCCCACCCCCCTTTTCTGTTGGGGGCTATGATTGCTCCCCCAATGTTTATTTTCAAAAAACTTTTTTCATTAAATCTAACTTCTTTTTAAACTTTATTTTATAACCCCCCCCCCCCCCCCACCAGCCAATCAGTGTGATCGGCTGTCATAGGCTTCAGCCTATGACTCTGGATCACTTTTCTGCCACCCAGGCGTGACAGCCGTGTCACACGGCTGTCTCTGCTGTCTACAGTACAGAACTGCCTTAGATTGCAGCACTGTACAGTGTTGTTAGATGGCGTCTAACAGTCCCTATCGGTGATCGCTGATAACGGAGCAGAGCTCCATCATTTAAGCGGATGCAAGCGAGATCCCCTGCAATCTCTGACCCCAGCACTTCATGCTAATTAGCGTGGAGTGGTCCTGGGGCTGCTGCACTACTCACACCAATCGGCGTTCAGCAGTTGTTAGGCAGTTAATGTGGCACTTCTCAACCTCTGGAAGGTCCTCATATACACATGTGAGCATCGACCATTGAACACACTACTTGAGGAAGTGAGTCATACCTGCAAAACAAATTGTAAAAGTGCTGCATAAAAAGTTACTCTAGACTTTGAGGTAAATTATTCTTTCAAAGTGGATCTGAGATAAACTTTTACTCATTGCATAATTGTGTTCCTTTCATATAGTTTATAGGGCATTCCTCAAGCCAAATAATTTTTTTTTTAATACTCTAATTCCCTATAAACTAAACAAGCCTCGCCCACAGTTTATCCAGAGAGCCTTGGCACTCTGAGTCTTTGTAGCAAGGGCTTATGGGAGCTCAGTCTGGGCAGGAGGAGGTTGCTAGCCAGAGATTTCAGAGGCAAAGAGGAGGGAGGAGGAGAGGAAAGTGAAGTTTTCACAGGCTGAGGGCTGGAAATACAGATCAGCTTGCCTGTGTGTAATGTGACAAACAGGACATGGCTGCTCTCATTGTATATAAGAGGAATAAATAATCATAAACTGTTGAAGCAGTTTGCAGCTAGATTTGCTGTGTAAACTATTTAAACCTTAGATAAGATATAAGTACTTGTTATAGTTAGTTTTTCATCTCGGATCCGCTTTAACTTCCGTAATATTGTCACCATCCCTGGGTGTCCTCATATTCTCCCCCTTATGTTTTAGTTACATTTTTAACATTAAGGCACAGTTGCTGTTTCCAGGCTAGGGAAAAAAGCGGAGAATAGTGCACACTGTGTGTAAAGGAGAGCCACGCAAATGGAGCCACTTACTGGATGAAAACTTGGTTTATTGCACGTAGTAAAATCAGTAGCCTCACATCCCGACTCGAGTTTCAGCCATAATGCCTTCGTCAGCCTTCGTCGAGTTTCGGCCATAATGCCTGACGAAGGCATTATGGCCGAAACTCGAGTCGGGAAGTGAGGCTACTGATTTTACTACGTGCAATAAACCAAGTTTTCATCCAGTAAGTGGCTCCATTTGCGTGGCTCTCCTTTACACACAGTGTGCACTATTCTCCGCTTTTTTCCCCTAGCCTGGAAACAGCAACTGTGCCTTCACAGGCTGAATGTGCGAGGGATTGCGGTGGAACGCACGGAGAGACCGGAAGCAGGAAGCCGGGGTGTCAGCTGATCTACGAGTGCTGTCAGCGGACCCGGAGAGCGCTGTGGTCTATGCGCTGTTCGTTTGGGCTGAGTAACCACTCGCCCCGGAGTTCGGGATTACATCAAGAATTGCTTTATACCTGCAAGGGAGCGAAGTATCAACCGGCGTGAGAGGAGGTACTGTATTGCTCCATTTATTTGCTCTAAACGCAGCGGCACTATAAAGAACTCTACTGACAGTCTTCTGTGTTATCCATTCCACATAGCTGTTCTCACCCAGCAGAATTGTGTGACATTATTTGCGCTGAGATATACTTTACCTTTTTTACTTGACCCATTGGGGCTTGGGACCTGCCCCCAATCTCTAGCAGCAAACGTATTCCCAAATTGCGCTGTTCTTATTGCATTTTATTTAATCATATGAAGGCTTGAAGTAGTACTGAATTCAGAACTTCATTTCTATTTATACTGTGGAGGGGGCTATACTGGGGGAGGGGGGTTATATGCGAGTCAATTCTTTTTTCCAGTTTTTGAACGGAAAAGTTGGTACTTCGGCTTATATGCGGGTCAGCTTATATGCTTATATATAAGTATATACGGTAATTATGGTGTACCAGAGCAATTCTTGTTCATTTTGGATTTATTACTATACAGGTAGTCCCCGAGTTACGCATGCCCGACTTACGAACGACCCGCCGATACGAACACCCGCCGCGATGACATCAGGCAGCCCGGGGACTACTTCTTGTGCCCCCTTTCCTAAAGCAGAATATGTGCAGCGGAAGCTGCAACAAGTCTCCCCTCTTCCATGGCGGCTCTGGGCCAATCAGCGGTGTCCCCTCTCACCTCAATGTTCCTCCCAGTGGCTTCCCTAGCGTCGCGTAATGACGCAATCAAATAGAGCCCCGCGGCTCCTTCTGATTGCGTCATTACGCGATGCTACTAGTGTAGCCGCTGGGAGGAATGGTGAAGGGAGAGAGGACATCGCTGATTGGCCCAGAGCCGCCATGGATGAGGTGAGACTTCTGCTGCGCATACTCTGCATTAGGGGGCACGAGAGGCACAAGGAGACACAGAGGGGGGGCAGAGATGAGACAGAGGGGGACACTGGAAGCACAGGGGACAGAGAAGGCACAGCGTTCCGACTTAAGGATGGATTTAGGTTAAGAATGAGCCTACAGTCCCTATCTTGTTCGTTAACTGGGGACTACCTGTACAGCCATGCTGCTTGGTAGTATGGAGAGGGGTGTACAAGTGGGAGAAGACTCCCTACCTCCATACTGTAGTTGCTAAAGAAATAAATTAGCTGTCAGGGCAGAACTAATTTATGCAGCAGATCACTTTTTTTTTTTTTTTTAAAGTCATCTGTCGTGGGACATCTATACTCATGCTTGATTTTCACCCAGGAGGATCCAAAGACCTAACAAAAGTTGTTTAGGTTATACCTTTAATGGATTAACTGTACAAGAGTTTTCTTCAAGCTTTCGAAACTTCAAATTTCTTCTTCAGGCATGTTACAGAACTGGTTCAGAACAAAAAATAAAATCTTCTATGAACTCGCCATACACCTAACGAAATACCTTGGGGTGTCTTCTTTCTAAAATGGGGTCACTTGTGGGGTTCCTATACTGCCCTGGCATTTTAGGGGCCCAAAACCGTGAGGAGTAGTCTAGAAACCAAATGCCTCAAAATGACTGTTCAGGGGTATAAGCATCTGCAAATTTTAATGACAGGTGGTCTATGAGGGGCCGAATTTTTTGGAACCGGTCATAAGCAGGGTGGCCTCTTAGATGACAGGTTGTATTGGCACTGAAGTGCAGGAAGCGCAGGATGTTCTCAAATCGTAACCTGGACATGGCAGCAGAGAACATGGGCATGTGATGTATTTGGTGCGTAGACCAATAAGACCGCAATACATTATTTTTGAATAGACCCATGTTAAGGAGAAGGCCCCCAAAAATGTTACGTTCGGAAACGTGGAGTGGTTTCCACCGAAAAGGCTGGGCATGGTAGCTTCTTGGATTGGTGGTTGCATAGTGTGTGGCATAACGGTTGGTCTCAGCCACAATTAAGTCGCAGAGACCAGCAGTGATCAGAAAAAAAAAATAATCTGTCACTGCGGTGGGGCGGGTGAGGGTTTGGCCGGGTGATCAGAAGCCCGCAGGGGGCAGATTAGGGCCTGATCTGATGGATAGGAGTGCTAGGGGGTGACGGGAGGTGATT
Source organism: Hyperolius riggenbachi (assembly GCF_040937935.1). Lineage (NCBI taxonomy): Eukaryota > Metazoa > Chordata > Amphibia > Anura > Hyperoliidae > Hyperolius > Hyperolius riggenbachi. Next base: position 168,760,574 of record NC_090653.1, on the reverse strand, counting down.
GATGGGTGTCTCAGGGTGTGGTTAGAGGGGGGAACAGATGCAAGCAATGCACTGGGGAGGTGATCAGTGGGGGGGGGAGGTCTGAGGGCAATCTGAGGATGTAGGTGTGTAATTGGGTGCCCGCAAGGGGCAGATTAGGGTCTGATCTGATGGGTAGCAGTGACAGGTGGTGATTGATGGGTGATCAGTGGGTGATTAGAGGGGAGAACAGATGTAAATAATGCACTGGGGAGGTTATCGGGGGGGGGGGGGGGGGGGGGGGGGGGGGTCTGAGGGCGATCTGAGCGTGTAGGGGCAGGTGTTTGGGTGCCTGCAAGGGGCAGATTAGGGTCTGATCTGATGGATAGCAGTGACAGGGGGTGATGCTGTGATTGATAGGTGATCAGGGTGTGATTGGAGGGGAGAATAGATGCAAGCAATGCACTGGTGAGGTGATGGGGGGGGGTCTGAGGGCGATCTGAGGGTGTGGGCGCGTGATCAGGTGCCCGCAAGGGGCTGGTTAGGGTCAGAGCTGATGGGTGGCAGTGACAGGGGGTGATTGACAGGTAATCAGTGGGTGATTACAGGGGAGGATAGATGTATACAGTACACGGAAGGGGGGGGGGGGCGGAGAGGATCTGAGGGTATGGGGGGTGATCAGGAGCCCCGAGGGGGCATTTTAGGACCTATTCTAAAAAATAGCATTGACAGATAGTGAAAGGGGGTGATTGATGGGTGATTTGGGGGGTGATTTGGTGCAAACAGTGGTCTGAGTGGGTGATCAGGTGGGGTCTGAGGGGTGCTGTAGGCTATCATGGGGCAGGGGGGCAGAATCAGAGTGTGTGTGTGTGTGTGTGTGTGTGTGTGTGTGTGTGTGTGTGTGTGTGTGTGTGTGTGTGTGTGTGTGTGCGTGCACTTACCAGGGGGCTGCCTCCTGCCCTGGTGGTCCCTCGGGACCACCAGGGCAGGAGACAGCCTGTATAATACGCTTTGTATACATTACAAAGCGTATTATACTCTTACTATGCGGCAGATCGGGGGTTAATAACCCGCCGGCGCTTTTGAACGGCCGGCGGGTTGACGTCGCGGGTGGCGAAGCCTATTGCCGGCAGATGCGCGCCAACCCCGGCCAGCTAGTCCCGCAGGAACCGCCACTGATCGGCGTATTGCGGTCCTTGCGGGGTCCACTTTGCCGCCACCCATAGGTAGTGGGGGGTCGGCAAGTGGTTAAGGGTAAAATAGCAAGCACTTAAACCTTGCTAATTAAGGATTGTAGGGCATGCCTGGTCAGCCATTTATAGTTTTTTTTTTTGTTTTTTTTTTCCCTCAACAATACCAGTTGCCTGCCAGTCGTGTTGATCTCCTTGGCTGCAGTGGTGTCAGAATCGCACACCCAAAACAAGCATGCAGCTAATTCAGTCAGAGCACTTGTTGTGCATGCTTGTTTGGGATCTATGGCTATAAGAATTAGGCCTGGTTCACTCTTGTGATTTTGCGGCGATTGCTATTCCTGTTCAAGAGAGTGACAAAATGCTGCTTGCAGTGCATTTGCCATTTTATACAAATCGCAAGTGCTGCAGTCAGAATGATTTTATAGTGCCCTAGTGTGAACCAGCCCTTTGAGCTAAAACAGCCAAGCAATTTTCTATTGTTTTTAAAAGGAAAGAAGTATGTCAGCTGCCATAATTCTTTCACTTCTGGAGTGCTTTAAAGGTACAGATTGTGCAGTTGTTACCCAGCACAATCCTAGCAAGCACAAAGAACTCATATGCCTATTTCTAATATATCACAAGGAGACCTGCCTTCCACACATTTGCAAGTACATGTTAAACAGGGACACCTCAATAAGCGGTCACTTGTTTCTTGGTCTAACCACTTCAGAGTATTACTCACATCAGAGAACAGGTATGGCATGTGATTTGGGGGAAGAAAGAAATGCTTTCTTCAAAGTGTATTTTCTAGCTACTATTTACTATGTGAGTGCAAAATGCAGCTCAAAACCAGACTCTTTTGTTAGGCACTGAAAGCAAATACTTTAAAGAGAATCTGTATTGTTAAAATCGCACAAAAGTAAACATACCAGTGCGTTAGGGGACATCTCCTATTACCCTCTGTCACAATTTCGCCGCTTCTCGCCGCATTAAAAGTGGTTAAAAACAGTTTTAAAAAGTTTGTTTATAAACAAACAAAATGGCCACCAAAACAGGAAGTAGGTTGATGTACAGTATGTCTACACATAGAAAATACATTCATACACAAGCAGGCTGTATACACCCTTCCTTTTGAATCTCAAGAGATCATTTGTGTGTTTCTTTCCCCCTGCAGCTATCTTCCACTGAAGTGTCGGGCTGTTTCTTCCTGCAGAGTGCAGACAGCTCTGCCTGTATGTAATTCCTCAGTATGTGAAAGCCCAGCCAGCTCAGAGGAGGATTTATCCAGCTTGTAAAAGATAAGAGAGAAGAGAGAAGCTGCCCTAATCTAAATAATACACAGACAGTGTGCAGAGAGGGGCCTGGAGGGGGGAGATGCATCACAGAACCACAACACTGAAGAACTTGGCAGCCTTCCAGACACAGGCTGACAAGTCTGACAAGAGAGAGATAAGTTGATTTATTACAGAGATGGTGATAGTAAAACGTGCTGCAGTAAGCCAGAACACATTAGAATAGCTTTTGGAACTTGTAGGATGATAAAAAACAGTATGCAATTTTTGTTACGGAGTCTCTTTAAGTTGCATCTATAAAAGATACATCTAGGCCACATTGCCACTTAACCAGTGTGTATGCAACCTTGATAATTCTATCATAACATATTTCTTTGACAGGTGCAGCCTTCCTCTCTTCTATCAGCATCATCCGAAGAATATCATTGCAACATTTATTTTTAATGGAGCATTAGTGAAGTTTGGACAAGGATTTGGCAAAACAAACATATATACACAAAAGCCCGATCCCCCTAAAAAGGTACGTAGTAAAATAATTGTTACTGTGTGCATCAGTGGGTCTAATATATGAATACTAAGCTTGCTTGATTTGCTTGTAAGTTATCTTGATAATTCTCAGCAGAAGTGAGTATGGCATCTCAGGTGAAAACACGGCAGTGCTTTGATAAGTGGCAGAGCACACATTTCACAGTCTACGTTGCCAATTGAATTCAACACAAGGTCTTGGCAGTGTCATAACTGAAGGCAGGCAAACAAAACTCTATCCATGTACTGATGTGATGTAAAATAGGTGTATAAAATGATCTTAATCAGTGTCTTAACTTCTATATAATGCTTTCTTCGCCATATGTTTACCATTTTCCAATATTTGTTTTAATCCTTCTAAAGGTGATGATGACCAAGCGCACTAAAGACATGGGCAAATTCAGCTCAGTAACTGTGTCCACTATTGATGAAGAGGAAGAGGAGATTGAAGCGGTAAGCAGATCTGTATATGTACTTTTTTCACTGTATACATTTAAAATGGATTATTGACAGAGGGTTTGCTTTAGAATATGTATTTTCTTTACATCTCTTCGGTATTGGTGCTTAGCCTTTAGGACATTTTTTCTCATTTGTTGCTTCTCTTTTGTATTTAGAGGGAGGTGGCAGACTCCTATGCCCAGAATGCCAAGGTAATTGAGAAGCAGCTGGAAAGAAAAGGAATGAGCAAGAGAAGACTGCAAGAACTGGTATGTACTCGTGCACAGTCCCTGCTGTATTATCATGTATAAGCGTGCCATACAGAATCCTTATATATGTACAGCAAATGCTGTTGTGTAGAGAGCGGAGGACATGTCCACACAATGTGCTGTATATTGCACTGTATCGCACATAGTATCTGATACTCAGGAACATTACACTGCATACAATGTCAACATTCCCACTAATCCATTATTGTGCATGCATATTCATTTTTATCTTTGTGCTGCTCCATTCATTGTACTTAACCACTTTACCCCCACGCATACGCATTTCTCCGTCCCTTTTTCCATCCTTTCACCACCAGGGACGGAGAAATGCGTACTTTCCACGCTCCCGCCGCTGCCCGCGCTCCCGCTCGCTCTAGCGCGCACTCCCACTCGTAAACACGCCGCCGACCGCTCGCCCGGAGATCAATGAACGGGAAAATCCATTCCCGTTCGTTGATCTAAGCCCCGCAATGATCCGCTGCTTCTCCGATAAGCAGCGCGATCATTGTGAAAAAAAAAAAACTTTCCCAGCCTCCTAGTACTTCCGGACGCTTGCAGGTCGCATTAAACAAAAAGTTACTGTTGCCATCTTGTGGCCAAATAGTAAAACTACACCCTAAAGCATTTTTCACATACAAATAAATTAGTTTTACACAAAAAATTAACTCCTTACCTCCCACACTCCCCAAATTTTTTTTTTTTTTTTTTTTTTTTTTGGTAATTAAAAAAATTACAATTAAAAAAAAAAAAAATAGTTACCTTAGGCACTGAACTTTTTAAATATTTATGTCAAGAGGGTATAACACTGTTACTTTATAAACTATGGGCTTGTAATTAGGGATGGACGCAAAACTGAAAAAAATGCACCTTTATTTCCAATTAAAATATTGGCGCCGAACATTGTGATAGGGACATAATTTAAACGGTTTTATAACTGGGACAAATGGACAAATACATTTCATGGGTTTTAATTACAGTAGCATGCATTATTTAAAAACTATAAAGGCCAAAAACTGAAAAATAATACATTTTTTCCCCCACATTTTTTCCTATTTTCCCATTAAAACACATTTAGAATAAAATTAATTCTTGGCATAATGTCCCACCTAAAGCAGGGGTCTCAAACTCAATTTACCTGGGGGCCGCAGGAGGCAAAGTCAGGATGAGGCTGGGCCGCATAAGGAATTTCACAATCGCGGCGCATCGCCGCCTCTGCTCGCCCCTCTCACTCTTCCTTCACAGAGAGGGGCAGGGAGAGGCGGCGATCCGTGCGGCGATTGACGTCAGGAGGGGCAGAGCTGAAGCTGAAAGATCTGCTCCTTCCAGGAAATGCCGGCGGACTGCCGCCGGGGCGATTTGGGGGCTCTGCAGCCCTTGTTTAGCGGCGGGGATGCGGCGGATTACTTGGGAGCACTGAAGCGAACTATAAGGAAGCTTTTGCCGGCGAGGGCCACAAAATATTGTATCGAGGGCCACAAGTTTGAGACCCCTGACCTAAAGAAAGCCTAATTGGTGGCAAAAAAAAACCAAGATATAGGTCATTTCATTGTGATAAGTAATGATAAAGTTATAGACGAATGAATGGAAGGAGCGCTGAAAGGTGAAAATTGCTCTGGTGGTCAAGGGGTAAAACCTCTCAGTGGTGAAGTGGTTAAATAGGGTCAGCATCACACCAGACAGTGCCTCAATTGCCGGGCGATGTGCTCTAAAGTATGGCCATCCCATAACCATAATAATTATATTTAAAAGTGAACCTTTTCCACATCACTGGCAATAAATTCTTGCCGTTAAGTCTGCTTATTTACTTATCACATTGTATGCATTAAACTGCTTTAAGTAGAATAACATGCGTTAGGTCTTACCACACTGTGAGTAGAGCGAATGCAATACATTACATACGACACAGGTGGTTTTTCAATCCTGTTGTAATCCTTTGCCGTGTTCAATAAAAGTGTCTTTGTATCGAGTGACGGAATCCATTCACCTTTATTTAACATTACATGCGATGCATCGTGTGTTAGGGAGAATACAATACATTACATGTGAGGCATCATGTGTTAGACTTTACACATAATTATGCTTTAAGCAGTTAACTGCATACACCCCAGTATGTCATTACCTTTGCCATGTCAGCACTGAGCTTTAAATAAACACCAGTGTATGTCTGGGATATACCACTTGAGATACAGTTCATAAAACATTTATTACGCTAACAGCAATAAATCCTACTTTTTTTTTCTTTGCCTTGGCCAGCCATGAATGTATTAGAAAAGACTGTGATGGAAAATAACAGAGAATCTTCAGAAGTGGCCAAGGCTTAACAGAAAGCTACCCTTGGCTAACGGTTTTATTGTTGACTTAGATGACATCCCCATCTTCAGGGTGCTGATATAACTCAGAGCAGTTCACACAATATTTGTTTCCTTCGGCAGATAAGCAAGCAAACCTCTGCTTGGTGTGTGCCAGCTGAAGCCAACATGACTGGCATATGCTACTTCAGAACTATCAATTCCTATTCTGTGTGTATTAAACTACCAAAACATGTATATTAACATTCTTGTTTCCTATGCACTATTACACAACCCTTTTACTGCATATGGTTATTTTCATGATTGTGGTCTGAGACGGCTTTATGAGAGACAACAGTATGAAATATCCACAAAGTGCTGTGATTCCACATTTTTTTTTAAGCTAAACAAATCACATCTGGAGCAAAGTTTAGAGAAACTGGAATCAGAATAGGTATTATCCAGAAGTAAACTAAAGTCCGATTAGGTCCCTTTTCTACCAGCAGTGTTACGATTCAATTATCAGAACAGTCATGTTTTGCCATTGCGGGGCACAGTGATTAATATGTTAATCAAGATGCCCCTTAGATTTCCGGCAATTTGGAAAAGTTCTGAATTCTTTTGACACTTTGGATTAGCCTTATTAGATTTTTTTTTTTTTTTTTTTGGATAGCTGCCAAAAATCGTGAGGAAAATCATATCGTCTTAAAATGAAAGATGTAACGTTTTATGCTACCAGCTATAAATTATACCTAAAAACTCCAAGTAGGCCAAGACAGATGCCAAAGTTGTGAGGGCAAACAAGATTACACGTATCAGTATAATAATTTACATTTCAAAATTCATGTGCACAGCAATGTGTAACAGGTGTAACCTAGGAGAGATTATACCAGGGTGCTGTTATTTTCTGATGTGAGGTTCCATGCATGGCTATTTAGGTACCTGGAGATGGGAAAAATGTGTTGCGTTTTTAAGATATATATATATATTTTTTTTTTTTTCTAAATGTAATACCAGTAGGACTTTCTAGATTATATGTTTGTATCATGGCTCCAATTAAACTGATGTTCATTTTATCTTTTCTCAGGCTGAATTGGAAGCAAAGAAAGCTAAAATGAAGGGAACGCTGATTGACAATCAGTTCAAATAGAAGAGACATCCTGTGCGAAAGTGACAGTGTTGCAGAAGTGCTTATCAGCCGTAGCCTGTTGTTTACAAGTGCTGTGACTGATGTGTGTGGCACGAGTGTGCACCTTCTTACATGACTTCATGGCATGTCTATACTCCGCTGGGAGAATATAGTAATACAGCTGTACTTCAGCTCCTTTCTTCAGTCATCTTTAGTCATTCTTTGACTGTGTGTATATTCAATTAAATATGACAGAGATGAACTATAACATATGGTGGCTTGAAGCTAAGATTTTATCTTAACACTCTGAAGGATAGCAACGTATTTCCCTATTGGTTACTCAATGTTTTCATCATTCCATACCCAAGATACAGTGGCAAGGCCCTGTATGAGAGAAATTCAGTTTAAGGGCTCTTTTCCACTATGGATTGCTATTGCGATCGTAATCGCATTTCAATCTCCACCATGCGATTGAGCTACTATACTCGGTATAGTAAGGCTCAATCGCATCCAAAACTCGGCAGGCCGATGATTGCGGTTTCACCAAAATTGCATCTCATTCGCACTAATGGAAATTGCTGCTGCAGTTTCCATTAGTTTACTGTACCTTGCGATCAGAATCAAATCGCAGGGTAGTGGGAAAAGGCCCTAACTGTACTACAACAATACTGATTGTGCAATACCCAACCAATCCATATGAAGAATTTAAGCCTTTTTCAGAACATCATTGCTGAATAGGGAGAGCTGGTTTGTGTTTGTTTATTGAAGAATTCTGATTGGTTGCTTTTTGTTACTGTAGATCACACAGCACTTGCTGATGTTACTCAGCTTATACATACATTTGTGAATTTATGACCTATGGTAATTGCATTGATCTATGCTAATGTTTCCTTTATTCAGTCATATATTTATAATGTGTTATCAGTTTTTCCCCTTGGCCTCTGGTCGCCTATCGTTTTTACCCACAGTTCCATGGCATTTTATAGACTAATTAACTTTCTAACAATTTTGAGCAGTTTATAGATTTGTAGCATGACTGTTTAGTAGTAAATCGTCGGTGTTGGGAAGTCACTACTTCTAACTATTGCACTGGAGAATCGAGCATTCATTATTTGTCTGATCAGACTTATGTTTGGCCATTTTCATTGGTGTCTCCCAAGAACATCATCCAGTAGGTGAGCTGACTACTACCTCCTGCTTCTTTTATAGCACCCTCATGCAACCCACTAAACACCTTGTTGCCCTCATTTTTGTATACTGCTGTACTTGACAATTCCATCTATATGAACCGTACTTTAGGTCTGATCACTGATGTCCGTGCTCAGCCCTATTTGTGTGTGTATCAAGCTTCCTGTGCTCACAGGAACATATACAGTGTACCTCCCTACTTGGTAGCATGGTAAATGATACCTCCTTATCCATACCTTCAGTCATAAAACATCCCAGTCACCAGAGTTTCTGCTTATTTTAGTCATTGATATACAGTGAACTAACTTGTCTCACTATAGCTGGCCATAAACAATCCGCTAGAGATGGTCAAAGATGTGGTGATAATACTAGCTTGCATTCAAATATAATTACACATTAATGAAATTTAGAGTTGGGCGAGACAAAATCGGTAGGAAGTGCATTTGACTGGCCCAGCTCTAAGCTGCATACAGTTTTGATGATATTTGCATGGAAGCCAGTATTACTATCCCATTGACCAGTTCCTGATGGAAACCATTGTTTTGGTTGAGGAAACACATGTAATCCATCCATTCATCCATCCATGATTTAACTAATTCTTATTGAATCTCTAAACTCATTTCACTTTGTTTTGTTTATTGTATTTAGCAATAGTATCCAAAACAATAAAAGTTGAACACCTAATAAAGAAAAAAGACCAAACTCCAGTTTTGATTGTATTGTGCGATCACACATCATAGTCCTCCAGCATTACAAAGAGTATTATAAAATATTACATAAACAACGGGATTTTTTTTAATCGTTATCTTCCCTCCAGTGTCATAGCTAGAAATCATGAGGCTCCATAACAGTTTTCTTGAGGCTCCCCGAAAAAATTATAAGGCACCTTTTGTGCTTCTTTACACACCAATTTTAAAGTAGCCAGAGGTGCCTTCACAGTATTGAAGTGTAACAGAGATGTTTAAAAAAGCAGCTTTTATACTTACCTGGGACTTCCTCCAATCCCTTGTCAGCCATGAGCTCCATCGCTGTCCTGGGCCCCTCTGTTCCTTTTCTGTGTCCTCCGCTATATATCTCTGTTCAGTGTTCTCCCCAGGATTTTTTTCCAGCGGCTGGCATGAAAAAGTAGGCGGGTGGCATGCGACGGGGAAGTGCAGGACAAGTGCAACTCTGCTTACAGCATAGGGGGAGGATGAGGAGACGAGCCGATGTACCTGCTAGGTACACACGATGCAATTTTCTGACAGATTTACTGTCGGATGGACTATTTCCAACATGTTTAATCTGATTTTCAATCGATTTTCCGTTTACTTCTAAGGGAAATCAATCTGAAATTTGATCAGAAATCAGATTGGACATGTTGGAAATGGTCCATCTGACAGTAAATCTGTCAGAAAATTGCATCGTGTGTACCTATCATTAGGGAGAAAGTATTTCAGATTATGGTGCTCAGGTTCCTTTAAAGCAGACCAGCACTCAGAACTTCCTCTCTTCTCTAAAAGATAAGCAACAACATAATACACTTTAATGGAAGACATTTCATTGGTACAGCTGATACAAATTCTACAATAAATCTGCACTGTTTCTACTTCCTGCTTTCAAGGAAGCAGACATTGTTAACCTCCTGTGCTTTCAAATTAGTTTATCTGCCATAGCAGTCAGGTGACACAGGTGAGAAATAAAACTACAGATTGTGATTAGACAAGAGAGGTAATAAGGCCTCTTGCACACTGCAAGCATTTCCGATTCAGATTCCGCTTTTTAATCTGTTTTTACATCCGATTCAGATTCCGATTTGCAGTGTGCAGGGAGCAAACTGGAAATTGGAATTGGATGTAAAAAGCGGAATCTGAATCGAAATCGCTTGCAGTGTGCAAGAGGCCTTAGACAGGCCAGACTCTATAAATACATGCAGGGTACATTTCACTGTTTTCCTTCTATGCAAGAGTTCAGGTCCACTTTGTTCATGCAGAGTGATTGTTGAAGGGGGAGGGGGATCATTACTGACAGGATGCAAGCTGGGGGGGTAGACACGGCAGGAGAGAAGATTGCTTTATTTAATTTTTTTACTTTAAGTTTGGGACTCGGAGCAGAAAAGAGCTGAGTGCAGAGGAGGCTGCCTCGGAAACACCGTCACTCTACATGCCATGTAATTCTATCCTCCCCCAAAGTGAATGCAAACAAAAGAAAGCAAACGTCTGAGCTCTGAAGTTATATCACCTCTCCTAGCTGGATTAGACCAGCAGCTCCTTATCTAAACGGCATGGTTGTTATCTGCTGCCTGCCGTAATGGTGAATGAAGGAGTCGCTTCTGACTGACTGTCCCTGATTGCGGACGAACGCACATGGTCTCATCTCTCATAACTCCCGCAGGCTGCTGACAAAGATGTATAGGCGTGCTTGCTTGGCTGCCTCTCTTTCCATTGGCCAGAGAGCTGCCAGCATAAAATAAAGCCTGTTTCATTGGAGGGCGGGAGGCAGAGATGGAGCAGAAGTTTCCAGCTAGATGACATGCATGGTGCCGCCCCTTACAACCCGCCCAGCCAATCCCTGCTCCACCAGACAGCGTGAGGTGACAGGCAGAGGAGCGCTCCTCAGCTCCTCCAGTGTACAGCGTCAGCTCTCCCTATTGTGCGAGAGCTGGACGCTGATTGCTAGCAGGCAATGGAGCGCACCTGCCTGGGTTTTTTTTTTTTGCAGCTGGGTGGGTGATTGACAACAGCGGGGCGGGGTCTGAAAACAGCCGGGTGGCCCGCCCACTTAATTGGCCCTGGGGAGAACACTGTCTGTTGTGGCCAGTCATTGTTCACCACACATGCCTAGCCACACTCTCCTCTGTTGTGCTCCCGTGGCTTTGGCCGTTCTGCGTCTGCACAGTGCTGGCTGCGCAGAGATAACCCCCCTCCATAAAGGTAGTCAAAGAGCTCCAAGTATGGATAACCTGAACTAACACACACTCACTCACTCACTTGTTCTTGAGCCAATTGACTAGCTGTCAGGTATATTCTGATTGGTTAGCCTTCTCTCTCCTTCTCACAGCTGCTTGCCAACCAAGTGTCCGCTTTAGACAGCAGTACAATGTAGGTGGTACATCATAACTTGGCCTTCACACCATGAAGACAGTCACAGGCAGTATGTCAAAAACTCCTTGGAAGGTATCCCGGAAGGTTATTCTCAGTATGTCTTCATAATTTCTCTTGTTTCTTCTGAGAATGATTTTATGGCTCTAAAAATTGTAGTGTAAATTTACAAGAAGTGTAAATTCATTTCTACAGTATAAGGCCTGGTTCACATTGGAGTAAAAAAAAGTCAGTTTAGCGGACCATAGGGGAACGGACTCTACCGGAGGTGAACCGATTCTATGTTGTTAGCACAATGTTGGGAAAACAGGTGCCCAAGTGTAAATAAAATTAGATTAAAATCAGGATAAAACTGAAAAAGGGTAAGAGGGCCGTTTTTTTATCCTGAGTTTAATCTAATTTTATTTACACTGGGCTGCCTCTTTTCCTAAATTGTGCTTTTAAATACACCCCAACATAAAAATAAGAGAAGATCTTAAAGGGAACCTGTACTGAATAAAATTATTTAAAATCAACACATGAGGGAACTTCAAATGAACATTACATAGTTACCTCGCCATCAGTTCCTCTCAGAAGCTAACCATTTTCTTATGGCAATGATGCCTTCCAGTTCTGACAACATTTTGTCAGAACTGAAATATATCAGTTGCTGTCAGTTATTTATGAGTTGCTGTTAGCTATAGCTGAGAGGACAACTGATGTGCCAAGTAATGGCTATGTTTCCCTATGGCTCAAGTGGGCGATGTTACAGTTTAACAGTGTGCTGACCAGAAAACTGTTATGGGGTAATGGCCATTTTCAAAATGGAGGACGGAGAATTCCCTTGATCACAGTGGACAAACAGGACGTGGGGAAAGAGAAAGAGATTGAGGAGTAGACTACACCGGAGGTAAGTATGACTTGTGTATGTTTATTTTGACTTTTAATTTTCAGTTCAGGTATTGTTTAAGAGCTGTAAAGAAATGGATATTTCTTGGACTCCTTTAAAATTATGTCCCTCCCACAATTACTATATCGTTTTAGTTAACTTTCAATTCCTGTAAATAATCAGGATTTAGTAGCTTTACAAAAAGATATGAGTAGCTTTATCTGGAAAGGGAAAAAAAACAGAAACAATATGAATGCTACATACTATCATAAACAATTTGGTGCTCTGTCGATACCCAATCTTAAAAAATATTATTTAGCCTGTCAAATTGCACAATTACCTTCTATAGAAGCAGGAGAAAATTCCCCAACATGGGTTTGTCTGGAATCTTCCCTAATGTCACTATTTACCTGGCAAGGAAGCTTATGGTCCAACAACCTTAAAGATACATTAAACTTCCTGTAAAATACTCAACATTCACTAAAAATCTGTAAAACCAGCAGATACAGGTTTGATCTGTAAAACAAGATTTCACGACTTCTAGAATTGACAGGTTGTCCAGACTTTCCCCCAAAAAATATGGGGGGAGGGTGGGTCTGTCATGGAGATTCGATCTACAGAAACCTCTCTCTAAAATCTATAATATCTCAAAATTAGGTAAACTAATGACATTAAGAAATATTCAAAAGTCTTGGTCATTATCTTTTGAACATTTTTAGAATTGTCACCTTTCCTGACAAGTATTGTAAAATCTAAAAACTTAAAGGAACTTACTCAATTTGAAAGAATCTGCATTTATGAACCTTTGAGGAAAGGGAGGATCTCCATGATTTACTCATCTATGACTTGACCTAAACCTAACTTTAAACATAGGTACATGATTAAATGGGAAGAGGATCTGGGGGTTGACAGACCATCATTAGAATGGTATAATTCCTGTGTAACATTGTCCACTAATAGCCTTTATTATTCACTCCTAGAAACTTCAATCAAGCTATTACATAAGAGTTTACTTAACACCTAATATAATGAATATCATAGACGAAACTAATTCTGATAGATGTTTTAGGAATTGTGGTGCAAAGGGAGACTTACTCCATATCTGGTGAATATGCCCAAAAGTAGCAAGATATTGGAATATCACCAAAAAAATGAGTAAAATCTTGAAGACTTACACTAAAAAAGATCCTTTGGTATACAGTATCTTTTGGGATCTCCATTACCAAACCTCTTAAAGTGTGAACAGAAATTAATACAACACATATTCATGCCAGCTAAGGCCATAATAGCCAGAAGGTGGCAGTCTCCCTCCCTATATACTTCAGAAACGTATGCTTTGATCTCAAATATGATTAGCAAAAAAATCAACGCTATACTCTACGATAATCTTTCTAAATATAAAATGATTTGGACACCCTGGATTGAAGAAAGCGCTTCCACAGGACTATACTATACCATTACGAAACTTTAAACTATATTAACCAATTATACTTTGAAGAGTAATTTACTACAAAAGTGATATGTTTTCCTGTGCTGCTTATAATAATAATATGTCAACTGTGTTTTAATGAGTGTCTAGCTGTTATGACATTCATAAACGTTAGTTTAAAAATGTTGCTGTTAATTATGCATGTTATTGGCTAAAATGTGCAAACTGTTAAAATATAAATACACCCCAACATATCCTGTTGGAGGGGTCGGGACAGGCTACGCTAGGATCAAACTTTAGTGATAGCCTGTCATTTTTGTCAAGGAGAGCGACCACATCCCAGTCCGGCTAGGCCACCCTGAGTGGAGTCGGGTTTGTTGTCTCCACCTGCATCCTGTGGTCGGTTGCCTCTAACAATCTGCCTTTGTGAGTAGCAAATATACTTTGCCTATCAGTACCCCTTGAATGAAACATGCTATTAGGTAGGCTCCTGTTTTGTCTCTGGTCTGGTCATTTTTCTCCAGAGTGCCAAGACAACCCCAACACTGATCTATGTTAATAGTATCCGTTCACATTGCTCCGTTCGGACAGATCCATTTGGCCTGTACCACGGAATGGACCGCAAGTTCGGTACTGCATTGATTTGCCAGAATGACGCGTCAGTCGCATTGACCATACACTAACTGCGGAGGTTCACGGGTGGAAAACTGATGCGTTTTAAAAACAAAATCTATTCCATGGATCAGTTTTTCATCCATGCAAGTGTGAGCTGGGCCTAAGAAACTTTGACTTTAGTAATGAGAAATGCTCATGGTCTGAGCATTGGTGGTAGCAATGCAGATGTGAATTATGATCAAGGCTTTATGTAATCTACAATGCTAACAGAACTTTTCAGCTAAGAAGGTTGACTGCACCTTATTAACATTTAAGGATTTAGTATTTTAGCCAACTGTAAGAAATGGTAAAAATCTTTAAAAATAATCCCATGAAGCATACAGTTGTCATTCCAGTACTGAAGAAGCCCTCCATGGAGCACTCCCTACTATCTAGTTGTCATCCCATTTCTCTTCTTCTACGCGTCTATAAACCACTTGAATGCCGTATTTACTAAAGCCTAGTAGAATTTGTTTTCACTTTGCTACTGGACCCTCTTCAATGAGGCTTTTGATCGACACACTTCACTAAAAATGGCTCTCATAATGGTGGCCAGTGACCTCTTCAGAGACAAGTCACAAGGACAAGGCCACTTGTCTCTGCTCCTCCTCCTGGATCCTAGCTCTGCTTTTTAAACTGTCAGCAATTCCTTCAGGCCCCAACAATGACCTCTGCTTACACGCCTCAGTTTTGTGTATGTGTGATTATGTTATTGCTTTGTTCCCACTAACGAAAGACGTTTTTGCAAATATGTACAAAACCCCCCCCCAAAAATATATATTATAGTTTGAAGGTGTTTGCAAGGTGGTTGCCTGTGGGTTATGAGCTTGCACATTGATTTTGAATGGCTTTCAGCAACCCTACAGAGGCTCAGTGCAAACTGAGTGCTTGCATAACCACTGCTATAACCACTTTCAACAATGCCACCACCTAACCGCCTTCATTAGTGTGAACAAATTTGGAGAAAGTAATGCTTTAAAGTACCCCTGAACCATGTACTGTGTTTTAATAACCGTGGTTATAACAGTGTTTTTTATGCTGCAGGTGCTGTGGCTGAGCTACGGCACAAACCTCACCATAATTTGCCCCCACTCTGCTCTCCTCTCTGCCTATCTTTCGTCCTTGCTAGTGGGCGGCATAGTTACTACCTGTCTTTCAGCTCTCACTACACAGCAGGAGAGCTGTGTATTTAGATACATTTTGAATCTAGTATATGGAGCGGTACAAATATTGCTTGTGTGCGCCCTCTTGTGGCAATCGGGAACATTACAGCCTGTCCACTGCTCTACAGAGACATTGTATTACAGATGTTGGCGCTGACCCGGAAGTAATTAGAGGGTTAATGCTTTTACTGTGCGCATGCAGAAATCAAGATATGTAATTACAGAAGAATGGGGGCGCTGGAGTGCCCGATATGACAGCGAGGGAAATCCTAATAAGGTAAGTAATTGTGTCATGTTTTTTCCCTGACCGGTTATTTTTACAGATTCAGGTGTACTTTAAAGTAATATTTGGCTTAGAAAGGAATGCATTCTATAATTACTGTGTTATGGAATACCTCTCCAGATGCCATAGATTATCTGAGAATATGGGTATTTGGAGATACCTTTTGGAACAAAATGAATTTAATTATCTTTGCTCCCCTACAGAGCTGTGTCATTTTTTCTCCCTTTTGTTTCTCATCTGTTTATCAGTTTCCTTCTGACTTGTAAGTTTGCCTAGCAGTGGATTTTGTACCCGTCACTCTGCATCTTAATATGTTATGACAGCTTCAAGTTACTGAGCAGTAGCAGCATCTGTTGATGTTCCCTAAATCAGCATCTGCACCAGATTTGTCCCTGCACCCTGGAGAATTCAGAACTCTTATAACTGACAGTCTAGTCTGCATAATACTGCATAAGCTGTCAACTCTTCTAGCAATTGAACACATTTTATGCAAGGCTTGTGCAACTGTCCTCATGACAGACACAATCTGAGACATTTTACTTTACTGCTTTATTCTCATGACTGGCCTTTACTCTGGAATCAAACTCCACCAACAGACCTATTTTTCTTCTGTAACTTAACACAGTTTTTGAAAGCACTCTACTGAATGTTTCAAATTATTTCTAAAGGTTTTATGCTAATACTAGGCCTAAGGCCCATTTAAAAATGGGCGCTAGGCTCTGGCCACGACCTCCGCATTGGCTGTCACACACGCCGTGTGTGCACCGCGCATGCACGCCCACCCCGGGCCCCCTCTTCCTTTTTTTGTTTTTAAATCACGCGAGAGCCGCATCATGTCCACAGCTCTGCGCACTGCGTCCCTGTTACCCTAGCAACTACGCGCAGAGCTGTTAGAGCCGGCTGTATTGCATGCACATGCGCAGATTGTTTTCAGCGTGGACACAGGGACATGGGATGCAGAGACACAGGGATATTATTATATAAGTATATTAATCTTGGGGAAGCAGTCTTTAACCTATTTTGGTTCCTGGACGTAGAAACTACGTCCAGGAACCATGCGTGCTACCGCGGCCGATCGCGCGCGATCGGCCGCGGATTCGGTAGCCATGGAATCAATGTATCGGGCTATGGTGCCCGATCACTGATTCCTCTCCCCCGCTGAAAAAGCGACAGCTTCTCTCGGAAGCTGTGCTTTTTCTGTCCGTTGCCTCCCCCCTGCGTCACTCTAAGCGTGTGTTATGCTTAGAGTGACGTCAATTAAACGAACTCATGGCCGCCATCTTGTGGCCAAAAAGTAAAACTACAACTAAAAGTAAAAAAAAATAAAAACAACACACAATTACATTATAAAACTATAGTTTACATCCCACCCTCCCAAAAATACCCAAATAAAATGTTTAATATAAAAAAAACATGTAAATATTTACCTAAGGGTCTAAACTTTTTAAATATCAATGTAAAGATGAAATATTTCTATATATTTTTTTTATTTTAAACTTGTAAATAGTGATAGATGCAAAACGGAAAAAATGCACCTTTATTTCCAAATAAAATATTGTCGCCATACATTGTGATAGGGACATAATTTTAACGGTGTAATAACCAGGACATATGGGCAAATACAATACGTGAGTTTTAATTATGGAGGCATGTATTATTTTAAAACTATAATGGCTGAAAACTGAGAAATAATGATTTTTTCCGTTTTTTTCTTATTCTTCCTGTTAAAATGCATTTACAGTAAAGTGGCTCTTAGCAAAATGTACCCCCCAAAGAAAGCCTAATTTAAAACAAGATATAGATCAGTTCATTGTGATAAGTAGTGATAAAGTTATAGGCTGATGAATGGGAGGTGAACATTTCTAAAGTGAAAATGACGGAACGCGAATGGGTTAAGCACAGCAAATCCAACAAACAGCCTAAAAAGGTGGCCTTCACCACTGTGAGTACTGCCAGCGATTTGTGCTGGTTGGTTGAGACTGCCGGTTGGTTAAGTTCCGGATAACCAGGAGTCTATGTGCTGTTTGTCCATTCCTAAGCTCTGTTTCTGCAGCAACCTTCCTAAGAAGGAAATTCAGAATTCCCCTCCAAAAACCTTGTGTGTGGCTGTGTTTAATTAAATTCAATGATGAAAGTTTAAAAGTTAAAACATTGCAGAGATACCAATGTACCCACAGCATCAGCCCACTTTTTCAGGCCAAAGCCATTTTTTAAGGGCACATTTATCACTCACATGCATTGTTTTAATTCATGTCAGTCTGATCTGGTCATCGGGGGGTGCTAAGCCATTTGATTCCATAACTGAAGCTTTGCGTGTACTGCACATACATGAGCATTGCATCCTGCTTTGTGGATGGGTATGTGTATTTAGCAGCTGAGCTTATCACCATAGTGCAAGTGCAAGAGGAGGCAGTTCTATTTATATATTTATACCTCATTATACAGACTACTTCACCCTAATCCATAGCCTGAGAGCCATGAACAATGACTTTCAGGAAATTACAGTTATAAGGCTGGAAATCCACCCTTGCTGTAGCTCCACAACACTGCCCTGTGGCTGATCTCTCTCCACAAGAAGAGGTAAATAACAGCCTTACCTTTTACTGAGCCAAGATGCCCCTGGGAGTTTACCCCTGGCCCTGGATAGTGTTGAGAAAGAAATGATCATGAGAGGCATATTGGGCCTGACTTTCTAAGACTTCTACAAGCATTTCCTGGACTCCCTATTTACTAAGGCACGTTGTCAATGATTCCACAAACCTGGACTGTATTATAAGAACAAAAAAAAATCTGCTAGATGAAAAAAACTTGCAGCCCTTGCCTGTCATGTTGACACAGTGTGGATTGCTGAAAGGTTAGCAAATTAATAGTTGTATGATTCCAATCACATCTAGAGGTGTAGCGAACGGTTCGCTGGCGAACGGTTCCAGGCGAACATTGGTGGTTCGCGTTCGCCTGCGCCAGGCGAACTTTTACGGAAGTTCGATTCGCCCCATAATGCACTATGAGGGTCAACTTTGACCCTCTGCATCACAGTCAGCAGGCACATTGTAGCCATTCAGGCTACAGTAAGCCCTGGAGCCCCACCCCCCCTTATATAAGGCAGGCTCCGGTGGCCATTACACTCACTTGTGTGCCTGCTAGTGAGAGGAAAGGGACAGCTGCTGCAGACTTGTTCTTCTAGGAACAGATTAGTTAGGTTCTTGGCTGCTTAGTTTGCTCCTGGCTGATTGTTATTGCTTTATAGCACCATAGCTTTTGTCAGAGCTCATCCTGTACTTTTTTTTTTTTTACTGTGTGTCAAACTGACACTTTTGTTGCATGCACAGCCTTGCTAATTGATAGTGTGTGTGCCACTGCCAGCAGCCCAGCACATTCAGTGACTGACTGCCTGTGTGTGTGACAGGGAGCTGCACATTGTACTACCCAGTACTGCATATACCCAGTACCTGTTGTGTTTACTTAACCCACCTCATCACTGCATATACCTAGCTTTGTGTTGAGTGAACCCAGCTCACTGCATCCTACTACTACCTGTTGTGTTTACTTAACCCACCTCATCACTGCACATAACTACCTGTAGTGTTGAGTGAACCCAGCTCACTGCATACACCTACTACCTGTTGTGTTTACTTAACCCACCTCATCACTGCACATAACTACCTGTAGTGTTGAGTGAACCCAGCTCACTGCATATACCTACTACCTGTTGTGTTGAGTGAACCCAGCTCACTGCATCCTACTACTACCTGTTGTGTTTACTTAACCCACCTCATCACTGCACATAACTACCTGTAGTGTTGAGTGAACCCAGCTCACTGCATATACCTACTACCTGTTGTGTTTACTTAACCCACCTCATCACTGCACATAACTACCTGTAGTGTTGAGTGAACCCAGCTCACTGCATATACCTACTACCTGTTGTGTTGAGTGAACCCAGCTCACTGCATCCTACTACTACCGGTTGTGTTTACTTAACCCACCTCTTCACTGCACATAACTACCTGTAGTGTTGAGTGAACCCAGCTCACTGCATATACCTACTACCTGTTGTGTTTACTTAACCCACCTCATCACTGCACATAACTACATGTAGTGTTGAGTGAACCCAGCTCACTGCATCCTACTACTACCTGTTGTGTTTACTTAACCCACCTCATCACTGCACATAACTACCTGTAGTGTTGAGTGAACCCAGCTCACTGCATATACCTACTACCTGTTGTGTTTACTTAACCCACCTCATCACTGCACATAACTACCTGTAGTGTTGAGTGAACCCAGCTCACTGCATACACCTACTACCTGTTGTGTTAACTTAACCCACCTCATCACTGCACATAACTACCTGTAGTGTTGAGTGAACCCAGCTCACTGCATATACCTACTACCTGTTGTGTTGAGTGAACCCAGCTCACTGCATCCTACTACTACCTGTTGTGTTTACTTAACCCACCTCATCACTGCACATAACTACCTGTAGTGTTGAGTGAACCCAGCTCACTGCATCCTACTACTACCTGTTGTGTTTACTTAACCCACCTCATCACTGCACATAACTACCTGTAGTGTTGAGTGAACCCAGCTCACTGCATACACCTACTACCTGTTGTGTTTACTTGACCCACCTCATCACTGCACATAACTACCTGTAGTGTTGAGTGAACCCAGCTCACTGCATCCTACTACTACCTGTTGTGTTTACTTAACCCACCTCATCACTGCACATAAATATCTGTAGTGTTGAGTGAACCCAGCTCACTGCATATACCTACTACCTGTTGTGTTTACTTAACCCACCTCATCACTGCACATAACTACCTGTAGTGTTGAGTGAACCCAGCTCACTGCATATACCTACTACCTGTTGTGTTGAGTGAACCCAGCTCACTGCATCCTACTACTACCTGTTGTGTTTACTTAACCCACCTCATCACTGCACATAACTACCTGTAGTGTTGAGTGAACCCAGCTCACTGCATACACCTACTACCTGTTGTGTTTACTTAACCCACCTCATCACTGCATATACCTAGCTTTGTGTTGAGTGAACCCAGCTCACTGCATATACCTACTACCTGTTGTGTTGAGTGAACCCACCTCACTGCATCCTAGTACCTTTACTGTTCAGTGAACCCAGCTCACTGCATATACCTAGCATCCCCCCGAGATGGACAAAATGGACAAACCAGGTAAAGGAAGAGGTAGAGGCAGACCCAGAGGAAGGCCACCAGGCACCGGCAGGTCTGTGCGAGGTGGTGTTGCTGTGATTTCGTGCGGACCTGCCCCAAAATACAGTGCTCAGAAGAAGGCACGTGCCATCACTTCCCAAAATCGTGAGGAGGTGATTGAGTATTTAACACAGAACACCTCATCTCCCGCAGCCACCAGCGCTACAACAAGCACCACATCCGCTGCATTTGACACTTCGCAGGAGTTATTTGGTGGTGGTGGTGGTGGTGAAATCACCGATTCACAGCCACTACTGCAACAACAAGAAGAAGGCGCAGGTACACCACCTCCTACGTCTGAGTTAGGTGGCGATAGTATGGACGTAACGTGTGTGGAGGGGGCTGATGAAACACCTGAAGTTGGTGCAGTTGAGGAGGTGTCTGAGGAAAGTGCAGCTGGCCAGGAGGATTATGATGACGATTATACGGATACCACATATGTTCCCGGTAGAGGAGATGACCAGGGGGACAGTTCAGAGGAGGAGTCAGAGAGGACTAGGAGGAGACGACTCCATGATAGAAGCAGAGGGAGCTCGTCCTCAGAAACAGCTGGGGGCAGTGTCCGGCGCCATGTATCGCCAGCTATGGCCAGACAGCCAACATGCCCTTCAACGTCAGCTGCTGATGCCACCGTAGCGCCATCACCCCAGGGGGGCTCAGCGGTTTGGACATTTTTTAACGTGTGTGTCTCAGATCGGAGCAAAGCCATCTGTTGTCTCTGCCAGCAAAAATTGAGCCGTGGAAAGGCCAACTCTCACGTAGGGACAAGTGCCTTACGAAGGCACCTGGAGAAAAGGCACAAACAGCTATGGCAAGAACACCTGAGGAAAAGCAGCACCCCTCAAAAGACAAGCCACCCTCCTTCTCCTCTTCCTCCTTCAGGTGCATCGTCTTCATCCACTTTCTCCCTTGCACCTTCACAGCCACCCTCCTCCACACCGCCTCTTCCCTTCAGTGGTTCCTTCTCCTCTGCCCAGAGCAGTACCCAGCTGTCCGTGAAGGAAGTATTTGAGCGGAAGAAGCAAATGTCTGCCAGTCACCCTCTTGCCCGGCGCCTGACAGCTGGCGTGGTGGAACTATTAGCTCGCCAGCTATTACCATACAAGCTGGTGGATTCGGAGGCTTTCCGTAAGTTTGTGGCCATTGGTACACCGCAGTGGAAGATACCAGGCCGCAATTATTTTTCACAAAAGGCCATACCCAAACTCTTCCGTGCAGTTGAGAGGCAAGTGGTGTCATCTCTGGCACACAGCGTTGGGTCAAGGGTCCACCTGACCACGGATGCCTGGTCTGCCAAGCACGGGCAGGGCAACTACATTACATACACAGCCCATTGGGTCAACCTGGTGACCGATGGCAGCAAGCAGGGAGTACGTGGCTGCAAAGAGGACCGACTTGTCACACCTCCACGGCTTGCAGGCAGGCCTCCAGCCACCTCCTCTCCACCTGCTATCACCGCTTCGCTGTCGTCATCCTCCTCCTCCTCCTCCTTGGCTGGTGCCGCCATCTCCTCTCCAGCTACACAGCCCCAGCACCCCAGGGCCTATGCTGCATGCCAGGTGCAACGGTGTCATGCAGTGTTAGACATGTCTTGCCTGAAAGCGGAGAGTCACACTGGAGCAGCTCTGCTGGCTGCTCTTAACAAACAGGTGGAGCAATGGCTGACCCCGCACAAGCTTGAGATTGGCAACGTGGTGTGTGACAACAGCAGCAATCTCATTGCTGCGTTGAATTTGGGAAAGCTGACACACATACCCTGCATGGCACATGTGCTTAATCTGGTCGTGCAAAGATTTGTGTCCAAGTACCCAGGCTTAGAGGACGTCCTGAAGCAGGCCAGGAAGTTGTGTGGGCATTTCAGGTGCTCTTACAAGGCCATGGCACGCTTTGCGGAGATTCAGCGTAGAATGAACTTGCCGGTGAGACGCCTGATTTGCGATAGCCCGACTTGCTGGAATTCCACCCTGCTGATGTTCTCTCGCCTGCTAGACCAGGAAACAGCCGTCACCCAGTACCTGTATAATTACAATACAAGGACACAATCTGGGAGGATGGGGATGTTCTGGCCCAACAACTGGACACTGATGTGAAATGCATGCAGGGTCATGGAGCCCTTTGAGGAGGTGACCAAACTGGTGAGTCGCGATGAGGGCACCATCAGCGACTTGATCCCCTACGCCTACTTCCTTGAGCGTGCCGTGCGTAGAGTGGTGGATACAGCTGTGGAGGAGCGTGAACAAGAAGAGTTACGGCAGCAGGAGTCGTGGGATCCATTTACATCCGAACCCGATGTTTCCACAACACCGGCGGCAGCACAGAGGGGGGAGGAGGAGGAAGAAGAGGAGTCGTGTGGGGAAGGAGAGGAGTCAGACTCTGATGATGGTGATGATGAGGAAGGTGTTTCTGTGGAGGAGGAAGAGGCGGCGGAAGGAGAACAACCGCGGCAGCCATCACAGGGGGCTTCTGCTGCTCCACGTTCCCGTGGTATTGTTCGTGGCTGGGCGGAGGAAGAGGAGTTGCGTCCCGTCACTGAGGAAGAGCAAGAGGAGATGGAGAGTACGTCTGCATCCAGCTCTGTGCAGATGTCCTCTTTCATGTTGTCCAGCCTGTTGAGGGATCCCCGTATCAAAAAACTCAAGATGAATGACCTGTACTGGGTGGCCACGCTACTAGACCCTCGGTACAGGCACAAAGTGGCCGACCTGTTACCAACTCAACAAAAGGCGGAAAGGATGCAGCACTTTCAGAACAAGCTTTTAATGATGCTTTACAATTCATTTAAGGGTGATGTGGATGCACAACGCAATCAAGGTACCACTGGCAGTAACCCTCCTCCTCCCAAGTCCACGCAGGCAAGGACAGGACGCTCCAGCGATCTCAGGGTGATGTCGGACATGCGGACGTTCTTTTGTCCAACTCCTCGCCATAATCCTTCTGGATCCACCATCAAACAACGCCTGGAGCGGCAGGTGGCCGACTACCTGGCCTTGAGTGTGGATGTAGACTCTGCGAAAAGTGACGATGAACTCTTGGACTACTGGTTGCGCAGGCTTGACCTGTGGGCAGAGCTGTCCCAATTTGCCATACAACTTCTCTCTTGCCCTGCCGCAAGCGTCCTGTCAGAAAGGACCTTCAGTGCAGCTGGAGGCATAGTTACTGAGAAGAGAAGTCGCCTAAGTCACGACAGTGTTCAGTACCTGACCTTTATCAAAATGAATGAGGAATGGATCATGGAGGGCTACTGCATGACCGAAGACTAAGTCAGTCCCCACACTCAGCATCTCTGCCTGCAGGCCGCTTGACTGCCTTTTCCGTTACCACCAACAGGGTCCAGGACTCTAGGCGGATTCCTGAATTTTTAAGGCCGCTGCTAGCAGCGGCCGCAACACTAATTTTTCCGGTGCGTGTGCATGTGCCCATCCCCCTTCGTGATCATTACCTTGCCGCGGTGAAAGGGCTTGCGCATCACAATGAAGCAATGACCGCCGGCTATTTGAGTGTCTCGGGTGGGGGTGGCACACAAAAGATAATAAGGTCGTTGCTTCATTGTGGTCATACCAAATTTGATCAGCTGGACAGTCACTGTTCTGTCATTCAGCTACATCAGCCGGGCGAGCATATGGGCTGAAAAGCCACCATCACCTGCACTCTCGTCATGGTGCGCACCAGTCCAGCACGGCCGTCACTACACAAATGGCTGTTTGCAGTCACTGCATACCTTTCACTGCATCTGTGACTGCACATTATACCTGGCAGTCAGTGCATAACTTGCACTTGCATGGATACACTTTTAAACAATTTAAAAATACAACCATCTAAACTTGCAAACAATTTAAAAATACAACCATCTAAACTTTCAAACAATTTAAAAATACAACCATCTATCATTTTCAAACAATTTAAAAAAAGGGCAAAAAAACTTGCCCTCCGTAAAACATTCTTGGCAAATGCTTTCGACTTGGTTTGTCTTCCTCTGGCTCAAGGGTCCATCTGACCACAGATGCCTGGTCTGCAAAGCACGGTCAGGGCAGCTACAGCATGGGTCTCAGCTGGCTCCCACTTCGGGCCGCAATCCAACCTTCATTCCCCGCGGTGACAATGGCAGACTTGCCCTCCATAACGGATTCCCGTTAAAGGATTTAAAGTTAATTCATTTCAATTAGGGCCGCAAAAGGTCCTCCTGAGTCCTGTATTGTTATTTTTGGTCACTACCTCGGGGCGGGCGTGCATGCCTGCCTGCCTCCCTCCTTGCCTGGATGTGTGGTGGTAGCCGTTGATCAGGCTCCAACTCCGGAATGCAATACAAGAGGGAGCTCGTCCTCAGAAACAGCTGGGGGCAGTGTCGCCCGCTATGGCCAGACAGCCAACATGCCCTTCAACGTCAGCTGCTGATGCCACCGTAGCGCCATCAGCCCAAGAGGGCTCAGCGGTTTGGAAATTTTTTAACGTGTGTGTCTCAGATCGGAGCAAAGCCATCTAGTGTCTCTGCCAGCAAAAATTGAGCCGTGGAAAGGCCAACTGTCACGTAGGGACAAGTGCTTTACGAAGGCACCTGGAGAGAAGGCACAAACAGCTATGGCAAGAACACCTGAGGAAAAGCAGCACCCCTCAAAAAACAAGCCGCGGAGAACAACCGCGGCAGTCGTCACAGGGGGCTTCTGCTGCTTCACGTTCCCATGGTATTGTTCGTGGCTGGGGGGAGGAAGAATGGCTACACTTAAACAATTTAAAAATACAACCATCTAAACTTTCAACCAATTTAAAAATACAACCATCTAAACTTTCAAACAATTTAAAAATACAACCATCTAAACTTTCAAACTATTTAAAAATACAACCATCTATCATTTTCAAACAATGTAAAAAAAGGGCAAAAAAACTTGCCCTCTGTAAAACATTCTTGGCAAATGCTTTCGACTTGGTTTGTCTTCCGCTGGCTCAAGGGTC
The DNA here is from genome assembly GCF_040937935.1 of Hyperolius riggenbachi. Lineage (NCBI taxonomy): Eukaryota > Metazoa > Chordata > Amphibia > Anura > Hyperoliidae > Hyperolius > Hyperolius riggenbachi. Next base: position 168,734,657 of record NC_090653.1, on the reverse strand, counting down.
CATCTGACCACAGATGCCTGGTTTGCAAAGCACGGTCAGGGCAGCTACAGCATGGGTCTCAGCAGGCTCCCACTTCGGGCCGCAATCCAACTTTCATTCTCCGCTGTGACAATGGCAGACTTGCCCTCCATAACGGATTCCCGTTAAAGGATTTAAAGTTAATTCATTTCAATTAGGGCCGCAAAAGGTCCTCCTGAGTCCTGTATTGTTATTTTTGGTCACTACCTCGGGGCGGGCGTGCATGCCTGCCTGCCTCCCTCCTTGCCTGGATGTGTGGTGGTAGCCGTTGATCAGGCTCCAACTCCGGAACGCAATACAAGAGGGAGCTCGTCCTCAGAAACAGCTGGGGGCAGTGTCCGGCGCCATGTATCGCCCGCTATGGCCAGACAGCCAACATGCCCTTCAACGTCAGCTGCTGATGCCACCGTAGCGCCATCAGCCCAGGGGGGCTCAGCGGTTTGGAAATTTTTTAACGTGTGTGTCTCAGATCGGAGCAAAGCCATCTAGTGTCTCTGCTAGCAAAAATTGAGCCATGGAAAGGCCAACTGTCACGTAGGGACAAGTGCTTTACGAAGGCACCTGGAGAGAAGGCACAAACAGCTATGGCAAGAACACCTGAGGAAAAGCAGCACCCCTCAAAAGACAAGCCGCGGAGAACAACCGCGGCAGCCGTCACAGGAGGCTTCTGCTGCTCCACGTTCCCATGGTATTGTTCGTGGCTGGGGGGGAGGAAGAATGGCTACACTTAAACAATTTAAAAATACAACCATCTAAAGTTTCAACCAATTTAAAAATACAACCATCTAAACTTGCAAGCAATTTAAAAATACAACCATCTAAACTTTCAAACTATTTAAAAATACAACCATCTATCATTTTCAAACAATGTAAAAAAAGGGCAAAAAAACTTGCCCTCCGTAAAACATTCTTGGCAAATGCTTTCGACTTGGTTTGTCTTCCGCTGGCTCAAGGGTCCATCTGACCACAGATGCCTGGTCTGCAAAGCACGGTCAGGGCAGCTACAGCATGGGTCTCAGCAGGCTCCCACTTCGGGCCGGAATCCAACCTTCATTCCCCGCGGTGACAATGGCAGACTTGCCCTCCATAACGGATTCCCGTTAAAGTTAAACCATTTCAAATACACAGCAGGGCCTCGAAAGTCCGCCTCCTGTATTGTTATTTTTGGTCACTACCTCGGGGCGGGCGGGCGTGCATGCCTGCCCGCTGCCCTCCTTGGATGTGTAGTGGTAGCCATTTCTCAGGCTCCACACCGGATTCCATCCCTCATTCCCCGGCCATTACCCGGGGTCACAAATGGCAGACTTGCCCGCCTCCATATGATTCTCGTGAAAGGAATGTGGTGTCATCTTTGCCCGCCATAACTGGTTCTCGTTCAAGGATTTAAAGTACATTCATTTCAAATACACAGCAGGGCCTCGATAGTCCGCCTCCTGTATTGTTATTTTTGGTCACTACCTCGGGGAGGGCGGGCGTGCATGCCTGCCCGCTGCCCTCCTTGGATGTGTAGTGGTAGCCGTTGCTCAGGCTCCACACCGGATTCAAACCCCTCATTCTCCGGCCATTACCCGGGGTCACAATGGCAGACTTGCCCGCCTCCACAGGATTCTCATTGTAGCGGTACTGAACAAGTACACAGCAAGTAGAAAATGTAATTTAAAAACAAAACGTAAGCTTTTTAACAATGCCATGGAAAGTTGAGAAGGAAGTCACACATTACCTGACATCACTGAGTGAGGAAGAGCAATCTCGCCATGTTGCGCAGTAGTCCAGCATGGCCGTCACTACACAAACAGCTGTTTGCGGTGCGTTACACAGTGAGTTTGGTGTGTCAGTGTGAAGCAGTACTCTAATTACACTCCCTGATTGATGTATACACATGCAAGATGTTTTAAAGCACGTTAGGCCTGCAATTTAGCATTCAATGTGATTTCTGCCCTTAAAACGCTGCTTTGCGTCACATCCAGATTTTTCCCCGGGACTTTTGGCATGTATCCCACTCCGCCATGCCCCCGTCCAGGTGTTAGACACCTTGAAACATCTTTTCCATCACTTTTGTGGCCAGCATAATTTTTTCTATTTTTCAAAGTTCGCCTCCCCATTGAAGTCTATTGCGGTTCGCGAACTTTTCCGCAAACCGAACCTTCCACGGAAGTTCGCGAACCCGGTTCGCGAACCGAAAATCGGAGGTTCGCGACATCTCTAGTCACATGCTGGCAGCCACAGTTACATTTTTTTTCAATTTATTTTTTACTCCCCTCTACCCTGGATTTATCAAAACAAATAGAGACTTTTGGGGTCTGATTTACTAAAGACTAGCATCTCCAGTGGGAAAATGACAATTATATGGTACGGGTTTTCCAGTTGTACCAGGATTATATTGCATCACAGGGTTGCTGTGGTGTTTATAAAGAGGTGAGCTTATGAAGATGTCAAATATCTTATCGATATCTGCCCTAAGGCCTCTTTCACAGTGGGACTTTGCGTTTAATGCAACGTTAAGGTCGCATAAGGTGCCCCTAATGCAATGCACTGAAAGACTATAACCTGGACGTTATAGTACATTCTTTAGCCCTGCGTTTGGTGCGCCGTTTTCGTCGCACAGTGATGGAACGAAAACGGTGCATGCGTTACATATATAAAAAAAAAAAAAAAAACCTTACTGAGCATGTGCAACACACTTAACGCAGCAAACTAATTGCTAAACGCACAGCATGCAGCACTTTAAATATTTCTACACGTTACACACAACGCAACGTGTGCACTGTGAATGTCGCACAGACTTTGTATTGCTGTGCGTTAGTCTGCGTTATAAAATTTTCTAACGTGCGACTTTAACGTCGCACTGTGAAAAAGGCCTAAATGATTATCAACTACTTAAAGTGCCAGCCTAAAAGTCGTCATAATCAAGATTTGCCAATTGTGGACTCGTAGCTCACTATAAACAGAATTTTTATAGGCTAACAGGTTTACCTTTGGAAAAAATACGCAACACTCATTTGTTAAATTTTATAAAATTATATTGATGTAAAAAATAGATAACGCATACATACAGTGATATACATCTCTCCAGTTGTTGTCCATCATCTGATATACATTGTCAGCGTTCCTTTAGTGACACAAGTCCATATCAATATAGCAACTCTTCTTCTGTAGATTTTATCCTCCATCGATAATTGTTGTCTCGATTGTACAATGTATGGTGCACACAAAGATAGATTTATCCTTAAAAATGGTATATAGAGTTCTATTCTTATATAAATAACTTCAAGTAGATATATCTTAACCACTTGCCGACCGCACGCTTATACCGTGCGTCGGCAAAGTGGCAGCTGCAGGACCAGCGACGCAGTGTGCGTCGCCAGCTGCAAGCTGATTAATCAGGAAGCAGCCGCTCGCGCGAGCGGCTGCTTCCTGTCAAATCACGGCGGGGGGCTCCGTGAATAGCCTGCGGGCCGCCGATGGCGGCTCGCAGGCTAAATGTAAACACAAGCGGAAATAATCCGCTTTGTTTACATTGTACGGCGCTGCTGCGCAGCAGCGCCGTAAGGCAGATCGGCGATCACGGCCAATCAGCGGCCGGGGATCGCCTCCATGTGACAGGGGACGTCCTGTCACTGGCTGCACAGGACGGATAGCGTCCTGTGCAGCCCGGATCACCGGGAGCGAGAGGTAGGAGAGGGAGGGGGGTGAATGTCGCCGCGGAGGGGGGCTTTGAGGTGCCCCCCCCGCAACTAGCCTGCACGCAGGAGCGATCAGACCCCCCCTGCACATCATCCCCATAGGGGGGAAAAAAGGGGGGCGATCTGATCGCTCTGCGTGCACCCTGATCTGTGCTGGGGGCTGCAGAGCCCACCCAGCACAGATCACAACAAACAGCGCTGGTCCTTAAGGGGGGGTAAAGGGTGTGTCCTCAAGTGGTTAAACAAGGCTGGGTAGTTGTCCCTAAGCCTTCAATTGTATTTACCGTAAATAGTAATGCTTACTGATTGGTATATAAAAAATAGCATAAAAAAAGTTTATCTAAAAAAACCTAAAACTGCTGAACTGCTGGACTGGTGCGCATCATGGCGAGATTGCTCTTCCTCACTCAGTGATGTCAGCTAATGTCTGACTGCCTTACCAACTTTCAATGGTTCTTTCTCTACCATAGTTAATTTTTTTTAAATACTTGTTCTGCTTGCTGTTCAGTACCTGCAACGAGAATCTTTTATGGAGGGCAAGTCTGCCATTGTGAGTGACCACTGGTAATGGCCGGGGAATCCTGATTCGATTCCGGTCCGGAGTGGGAGCCTAAGAAACGGCTACCACCACCACACATCCAAGGAAGGCAGCAGGCACGCTTTGGGCAAAGGAGCAGGAACGGCTACCACACATCTAAGGAAGGCAGCAGGCATGGCATGCTCATCCCGAGGTAGTGACCAAAAATAACAATACAGGAGGACTTTCGAGGCCCTGCTGTATATGACACTGATAGACTGTACTACCTGTAACGAGAATCTGTTATGGAGAGCAAGTCTGCCATCCATTCAAGTGAAAGGTTTACAATGACTGCCAGGTATAATACAATGTGCAGCCAAAGATGCAGTGAAAGGTATGCAGTGACTGCAAACAGCTGTTTGTGTAGTGACGGCCATGCTGGACTGGTGCGCACCATGATGAGAGTGCAGGTGATGGCGGCTTTCCAGCCCACATGGTCGCCGGGCTGAGGTAGCTGAATGACAGAACAGTGACTGTCCAGCTGATCAAATTTGGTCTGTCCACATTGAAGCAACAACCTTATTATCTTTGGTGTGCCATCCCCCGAGACACTCATATAGCCGGCGGTCATTGCTTCATTGTGATACGCAAGCCCCTTAACTGTGGCAAGGTAATGATCACAAAGAGGAATGGGCACATGTACGTGCCTTTTGTTTTGTTGTTGCAGCTGCACTGCAGCCAGAAAAATTAGGCAGGCATGTACACGCACCAGAAAAATTATTATAGCGGCCTTAAAAATTCAGGAACCTGCATGGAGTCCTGGACCCTGTTGTAGAGATGTCGCGAACCTCCGATTTTCGGTTCGCGAACCGGGTTCGCAAACTTCCGCGGAAGGTTCGGTTCGCGGAAAAATTCGCGAACCGCAATAGACTTCAATGGGGAGGCGAACTTTGAAAAATAGAAAAAATTATGCTGGCCACAAAAGTGATGGAAAAGATGTTTCAAGGGGTCTAACACCTGGAGGGGGGCATGGCGGAGTGGGATACATGCCAAAAGTCCCGGTGAAAAATCTGGATGTGACGCAAAGCAGCGTTTTAAGGGCAGAAATCACATTGAATGCTAAATTGCAGGCCTAACGTGCTTTCAAACATCTTGCATGTGTATACATCAAACAGGGAGTGTAATTAGAGTACTGCTTCACACTGACACACCAAACTCACTGTGTAACGCACCGCAAACAGCTGTTTGTGTAGTGACGGCCATGCTGGACTACTGCGCAACATGGCGTGATTGCTCTTCCTCACTCAGTGATGTCAGGTAATGTGTGACTTCCTTCTCAACTTTCCATGGCATTGTTAAAAAGCTTATGTTTTGTTTTTAATTTACATTTTCTACTTGCTGTGTACTTGTTCAGTACCGCTACAATGAGAATCCTGTGGAGGCGGGCAAGTCTGCCATTGTGACCCCGGGTAATGGCCGGGGAATGAGAGGTTTGAATCCGGTGTGGAGCCTGAGCAACGGCTGCCACTACACATCCAAGGAGGGCAGCGGGCAGGCATGCACGCCCGCCCTCCCCGAGGTAGTGACCAAAAATAACAATACAGGAGGCGGACTTTCGAGGCCCTGCTGTGTATTTGAAATGAATGTACTTTAAATCCTTTAACGAGAACCAGTTATGGCGGGCAAAGATGACACCACATTCCTTTCACGAGAATCATATGGAGGCGGGCAAGTCTGTCATTTGTGACCCCGGGTAATGGCCGGGGAATGAGGGATGGAATCCGGTGTGGAGCCTGAGAAACGGCTACCACTACACATCCAAGGAGGGCAGCAGGTAGGCATGCACGCCCGCCCCGAGGTAGTGACCAAAAATAACAATACAGGAGGCGGACTTTCGAGGCCCTGCTGTGTATTTGAAATGAATGTACTTTAAATCCTTTAACGAAAACCAGTTATGGCGGGCAAAGATGACACCACATTCCTTTCACGAGAATCATATGGAGGCGGGCAAGTCTGTCATTTGTGACCCCGGGTAATGGCCGGGGAATGAGGGATGGAATCCGGTGTGGAGCCTGAGAAACGGCTACCACTACACATCCAAGGAGGGCAGCAGGTAGGCATGCACGCCCGCCCCGACTTAGTGACCAAAAATAACAATACAGGAGGCGGACTTTCGAGGCCCTGCTGTGTATTTGAAATGAATGTACTTTAAATCCTTTAACGAGAACCAGTTATGGCGGGCAAAGATGACACCACATTCCTTTCATGAGAATCATATGGAGGCGGGCAAGTCTGTCATTTGTGACCCCGGGTAATGGCCGGGGAATGAGGGATGGAATCCGGTGTGGAGCCTGAGAAACGACTACCACTACACATCCAAGGAGGGCAGCAGGTAGGCATGCACGCCCGCCCCGAGGTAGTGACCAAAAATAACAATACAGGAGGCGGACTTTCGAGGCCCTGCTGTGTATTTGAAATGAATTAACTTTAAATCCTTTAACGGGAATCCGTTATGGAGGGCAAGTCTGCCATTGTCACTGCGGGGAATGAAGGTTGGATTGCGGCCCGAAGTGGGAGCCTGCTGAGACCCATGCTGTAGCTGCCCTGACCGTGCTTTGCAGACCAGGCATCTGTGGTCAGATGGACCCTTGAGCCAGCGGAAGACAAACCAAGTCGAAAGCATTTGCCAAGAATGTTTTACGGAGGGCAAGTTTTTTTGCCCTTTTTTTTAAATTTTTTGAAAATGATAGATGGTTGTATTTTTAAATTGTTTGAAAGTTTAGATGGTTGTATTTTTAAATTGTTTGAAAGTTTAGATGGTTGTATTTTTGAATTGTTTGAAAGTTTAGATGGTTGTATTTTTAAATTGTTTAAAAGTGTATCCATTCTTCCTCCCCCCAGCCACGAACAATACCATGGGAACGTGGAGCAGCAGAAGCCCCCTGTGACGGCTGCCACGGTTGTTCTCCGCTGCATGTCTTTTGAGGGGTGCTTCTTTTCCTCAGGTGTTCTTGCCATAGCTGTTTGTGCCTTCTCTCCAGGTGCCTTCGTAAAGCACTTGTCCCTACGTGACAGTTGGCCTTTCCACGGCTCAATTTTTGCTGGCAGAGACAACAGATGGCTTTGCTCCGATCTGAGACACACACGTGAAAAAATTTCCAAACCGCTGAGCCCCCCTGGGGTGATGGCGCTACGGTGGCATCAGCAGCAGCTGACGTTGAAGGGCATGTGTGCTCCCTGGCCATAGCTGGCGATACATGGCACCGGACACTGCCCCCAGCTGTTTCTGAGGACGAGCTCCCTCTGCTTCTATCATGGAGTCGTCTCCTCCTACTCCTCTCTGACTCCTCCTCTGAACTGTCCCCCTGGTCATCTCCTCTACCGGGAACATATGTGGTATCCGTATAATCGTCATCATAATCCTCCTGGCCAGCTGCGCTTTCCTCAGACACCTCCTCAAGTGCACCAACTTCAGGTGGTCCACCATCATCCCCATCCACACACGTTACGTCCATACTATCGCCACCTAACTCAGACGTATGAGGTGGTGTACCTGCGCCTTCTTGTTGTTGTTGCAGTAGTGGCTGGGAATCAGTGATTTCACCACCACCACCAAATAACTCCTGCGAAGTGTCAAATGCAGTGGATGTGGTGCTTGTTGTAGCGCTGGTGGCTGCGGGAGATGAGGTGTTCTGTGTTAAATACTCAATCACCTCCTCACGATTTTGGGAAGTGATGGCACGTGCCTTCTTCTGAGCACTGTATTTTGGGGCAGGTCCGCATGAAATCACAGCAACACCACCTCGCACAGCCACAGACCTGCCGGTGCCTGGTGGCCTTCCTCTGGGTCTGCCTCTACCTCTTCCTCTACCTGGTTTGTCCATTTTGTCCATCTCGGGGGTATGCTAGCTATATGCAGTGAGGTGGGTTCTCACTCAACACAACAGGTAGTTAGATGCAGTGAGGTGGCCAGGTGGGTTCACACTCAACACAACAGGTAGTTAGATGCAGTGAGCTGGGTTCACTCAACAGTAAAGGTACTTAAGATGCAGTGAGGTGGGTTCTCACTCAACACAACAGGTAGTTAGATGCAGTGAGGTGGCCAGGTGGGTTCACACTCAACACAACAGGTAGTTAGATGCAGTGAGCTGGGTTCACTCAACAGTAAAGGTACTTAAGATGCAGTGAGGTGGGTTCTCACTCAACACAACAGGTAGTTAGATGCAGTGAGGTGGCCAGGTGGGTTCACACTCAACACAACAGGTAATTAGATGCAGTGAGCTGGGTTCACTCAACACAAGGCTAGGTATATGCAGTGATGAGGTGGGTTAAGAAAACACAACAGGTACTGGGTAGTTAGATGCAGTGAGCTGGGTTCACTCAACAGTAAAGGTACTTAAGATGCAGTGAGGTGGGTTCTCACTCAACACAACAGGTAGTTAGATGCAGTGAGGTGGCCAGGTGGGTTCACACTCAACACAACAGGTAGTTAGATTCAGTGAGCTGTGTTCACTCAACAGTAAAGGTACTTAAGATGCAGTGAGGTGGGTTCTCACTCAACACAACAGGTAGTTAGATGCAGTGAGGTGGCCAGGTGGGCTCACACTCAACACAACAGGTAGTTAGATGCAGTGAGCTGGGTTCACTCAACACAAGGCTGGGTATATGCAGTGATGAGGTGGGTTAAGTAAACACAACAGGTACTGGGTAGTTAGATGCAGTGAGCTGGGTTCACTCAACAGTAAAGGTACTTAAGATGGAGTGAGGTGGGTTCTCACTCAACACAACAGGTAGTTAGATGCAGTGAGGTGGCCAGGTAGGTTCACACTCAACCCAACAGGTAGTTAGATGCAGTGAGCTGGGTTCACTCAACAGTAAAGGTACTTAAGATGCAGTGAGGTGGGTTCTCACTCAACACAACAGGTAGTTAGATGCAGTGAGGTGGCCAGGTGGGTTCACACTCAACACAACAGGTAGTTAGATGCAGTGAGCTGGGTTCACTCAACAGTAAAGGTACTTAAGATGCAGTGAGGTGGGTTCTCACTCAACACAACAGGTAGTTAGATGCAGTGAGGTGGCCAGGTGGGTTCACACTCAACACAACAGGTAATTAGATGCAGTGAGCTGGGTTCACTCAACACAAGGCTAGGTATATGCAGTGATGAGGTGGGTTAAGTAAACACAACAGGTACTGGGTAGTTAGATGCAGTGAGCTGGGTTCACTCAACAGTAAAGGTACTTAAGATGCAGTGAGGTGGGTTCTCACTCAACACAACAGGTAGTTAGATGCAGTGAGGTGGCCAGGTGGGTTCACACTCAACACAACAGGTAGTTAGATGCAGTGAGCTGGGTTCACTCAACAGTAAAGGTACTTAAGATGCAGTGAGGTACGTTCTCACTCAACACAACAGGTAGTTAGATGCAGTGAGGTGGCCAGGTGGGCTCACACTCAACACAACAGGTAGTTAGATGCAGTGAGCTGGGTTCACTCAACACAAGGCTAGGTATATGCAGTGATGAGGTGGGTTAAGTAAACACAACAGGTACTGGGTAGTTAGATGCAGTGAGCTGGGTTCACTCAACAGTAAAGGTTCTTAAGATGCAGTGAGGTGGGTTCTCACTCAACACAACAGGTAGTTAGATGCAGTGAGGTGGCCAGGTGGGTTCACACTCAACACAACAGGTAGTTAGATGCAGTGAGCTGGGTTCACTCAACAGTAAAGGTACTTAAGATGCAGTGAGGTGGGTTCTCACTCAACACAACAGGTAGTTAGATGCAGTGAGGTAGCCAGGTGGGTTCACACTCAACACAACAGGTAGTTAGATGCAGTGAGCTGGGTTCACTCAACAGTAAAGGTACTTAAGATGCAGTGAGGTGGGTTCTCACTTAACACAACAGGTAGTTAGATGCAGTGAGGTGGCCAGGTGGGTTCACACTCAACACAACAGGTAATTAGATGCAGTGAGCTGGGTTCACTCAACACAAGGCTAGGTATATGCAGTGATGAGGTGGGTTAAGTAAACACAACAGGTACCGGGTAGTTAGATGCAGTGAGCTGGGTTCACTCAACAGTAAAGGTACTTAAGATGCAGTGAGGTGGGTTCTCACTCAACACAACAGGTAGTTAGATGCAGTGAGGTGGCCAGGTGGGTTCACACTCAACACAACAGGTAGTTAGATGCAGTGAGCTGGGTTCACTCAACAGTAAAGGTACTTAAGATGCAGTGAGGTGGGTTCTCACTCAACACAACAGGTAGTTAGATGCAGTGAGGTGGCCAGGTGGGTTCACACTCAACACAACAGGTAGTTAGATGCAGTGAGGTGGCCAGGTGGGTTCACACTCAACACAACAGGTAGTTAGATGCAGTGAGCTGGGTTCACTCAACAGTAAAGGTACTTAAGATGCAGTGAGGTGGGTTCTCACTCAACACAACAGGTAGTTAGATGCAGTGAGGTGGCCAGGTGGGTTCACACTCAACACAACAGGTAATTAGATGCAGTGAGCTGGGTTCACTCAACAGTAAAGGTACTTAAGATGCAGTGAGGTGGGTTCTCACTTAACACAACAGGTAGTTAGATGCAGTGAGGTGGCCAGGTGGGTTCACACTCAACACAACAGGTAATTAGATGCAGTGAGCTGGGTTCACTCAACACAAGGCTAGGTATATGCAGTGATGAGGTGGGTTAAGTAAACACAACAGGTACCGGGTAGTTAGATGCAGTGAGCTGGGTTCACTCAACAGTAAAGGTACTTAAGATGCAGTGAGGTGGGTTCTCACTCAACACAACAGGTAGTTAGATGCAGTGAGGTGGCCAGGTGGGTTCACACTCAACACAACAGGTAGTTAGATGCAGTGAGCTGGGTTCACTCAACAGTAAAGGTACTTAAGATGCAGTGAGGTGGGTTCTCACTCAACACAACAGGTAGTTAGATGCAGTGAGGTGGCCAGGTGGGTTCACACTCAACACAACAGGTAGTTAGATGCAGTGAGGTGGCCAGGTGGGTTCACACTCAACACAACAGGTAGTTAGATGCAGTGAGCTGGGTTCACTCAACAGTAAAGGTACTTAAGATGCAGTGAGGTGGGTTCTCACTCAACACAACAGGTAGTTAGATGCAGTGAGGTGGCCAGGTGGGTTCACACTCAACACAACAGGTAATTAGATGCAGTGAGCTGGGTTCACTCAACACAAGGCTAGGTATATGCAGTGATGAGCTGGGTTAAGTAAACACAACAGGTACTGGGTAGTTAGATGCAGTGAGCTGGGTTCACTCAACAGTAAAGGTACTTAAGATGCAGTGAGGTGGGTTCTCACTCAACACAACAGGTAGTTAGATGCAGTGAGGTGGCCAGGTGGGTTCACACTCAACACAACAGGTAGTTAGATGCAGTGAGCTGTGTTCACTCAACAGTAAAGGTACTTAAGATGCAGTGAGGTGGGTTCTCACTCAACACAACAGGTAGTTAGATGCAGTGAGGTGGCCAGGTGGGCTCACACTCAACACAACAGGTAGTTAGATGCAGTGAGCTGGGTTCACTCAACACAAGGCTAGGTATATGCAGTGATGAGGTGGGTTAAGTAAACACAACAGGTACTGGGTAGTTAGATGCAGTGAGCTGGGTTCACTCAACAGTAAAGATACTTAAGATGCAGTGAGGTGGGTTCTCACTCAACACAACAGGTAGTTAGATGCAGTGAGGTGGCCAGGTGGGTTCACACTCAACACAACAGGTAGTTAGATGCAGTGAGCTGGGTTCACTCAACAGTAAAGGTACTTAAGATGCAGTGAGGTGGGTTCTCACTCAACACAACAGATAGTTAGATGCAGTGAGGTGGCCAGGTGGGTTCACACTCAACACAACAGGTAGTTAGATGCAGTGAGGTGGCCAGGTGGGTTTACACTCAACACAACAGGTAGTTAGATGCAGTGAGCTGGGTTCACTCAACACAACGCTAGGTATATGCAGTGATGATGTGGGTTAAGTAAACACAACAGGTACTGGGTAGTTAGATGCAGTGAGCTGGGTTCACTGAACAGTATACAGTAAAGGTACTTAAGATGCAGTGAGGTGGGTTCTCACTCAACACAACAAGTAGTTAGACTTAGATGCAGTGAGCTGGGTTCACTCAACACAACGCTAGGTATATGCAGTGATGAGGTGGGTTAAGTAAACACAACAGGTACTGGGTAGTTAGATGCAGTGAGCTGGGTTCACTCAACACAAAGCTAGGTATATGCAGTGATGAGGTGGGTTAAGTAAACACAACAGGTACTGGGGTATATGCAGTACTGGGTAGTACAATGTGCAGCTCCCTGTCACACACACAGGCAGTCAGTCACTGAATGTGCTGGGCTGCTGGCAGTGGCACACACACTATCAATTAGCAAGGCTGTGCATGCAACAACAGTGTCAGGAAAAAAAATGTACAGGTTGAGCTCTGAAAAGAGCTGTTGCTGGGTGCTTTAAAAGCAATATTAATCAGTCAGGAACAAGCAAAGCAGCCTAGAACCTAACTAATCTGTCCCTAAGAGAAAAAGTCTGCAGCAGCTGTCCCTTTCCTCTCTCTAGCAGGCACACGAGTGACTGTAATGGCCGCCGGAGGCTGCCTTATATAAGGGGGGGTGGGGCTCCAGGGCTTACTGTAGCCTGAATGGCTACAATGTGCCTGCTGACTGTGATGCAGAGGGTCAAAGTTGACCCTCATAGTGCATTATGGGGCGAATCGAACTTCCGGAAAAGTTCGCCTGGCGCAGGCGAACGTGAACCTCCAATGTTCGCCTGGAACCGTTCGCCGGCGAACCGTTCGGTACACCTCTACCCTGTTGGTGGTGGTGGAGAAGGCAGTCAAGCGGTCTGTGGGCAGAGGTGCTGTGTGGGGAGTGACTTAGTTTTGGGGCAGGCAGCCAGTCACGCAGCATGCAGGCAGAGATGCTGTGTGTGGTGAATGACTTAGTCTTCGGGCGGCCAGTAGCCCTCCAGGATCCATGCCTCATTCATTTTGATAAAGGTAAGGTACTAAACACTTTTGTGACTTAGGCAACTTTCCTTCTTAGTGACAATGCCTCCAGCTGCGCTGAAGGTCCTTTCTGACAGGACGCTTGAGGCAGGGCAAGACAGAAGTTGGATGGCAAATTGGGACAGCTCTGGCCACAGGTCAAGCCTGCGCACCCAGTAGTCCAAGGGTTAATCGCTGCTCACAGTGTCTACATCCACACTTAAGGCCAGGTAGTCAGCTACCTGCCAGTCCAGGCGTTGGTGGAGGGTGGATCCGGAAGCGCTAAGTCGAGGCGTTGGACTAAAGGATGTCCGCATGTCCGACATCACCATGAGATCGCTGGAGCGTCCTGTCCTTGCTTGCGTGTACATGGGAGAAGGATTACTGGCAGTGGTACCTTCATTGCAATGTGCTGTGACATCACCCTTAAACGCATTGTAAAGCATAGTTGCCAGCTTGTTCTGCATGTGCTGCATCCTTTCTGCCTTCTGGTGAGTGGGTAACGTGTCCGCCACTTTGTACCTATACCGTGGGTCTAGTAGCGTGGCCACCCAGTACAGCTCATTACCCTTGAGTTTTTTTATACGGGGGTTCCTCAACAGGCTGGACAGCATGAAAGACGCCACCTGCACAAAGTTGGATCCAGACATACTATCCATCTCCTCTTGCTCTTCCTCAGTGACGTCAGGTAAGTCCTCCTCCTTTTTCCAGACACGAACAACACAACGGGAACGTCGAGCAGCACAAGCCCCCTGCGATGCCTGCTGCGGTTGTTCTTCTGCCGCCGCCGCCTCCTCCTCTTCCAAAGAAACACCTTTCTCATCATCCGAGTCTGACTCCTCTTCCCCACACGACTCTTCCTCCTCCTCCCCCCTCTGTGCTGCCGCAGGTGTTGAGGAAACATCTGGTTCTGTTGAAAATTGCTCCCACAAATGTTCCTCCCGTAACTGTTCCTCTTCACGCTCCTCCACAGCTTAATCCACCACTCTACGCACGGCACGCACCAGGAAGTAAGCGTACCGGATCAAGCCACTGATGGTGCCTTCACTGCGACTCACCAGGTTGATCACCTCCTCAAACGGCTCCAGGAGCCTGCATGCATTTCGCATGAGTGTCCAGTTGTTGGGCCAGAACATCCCCGTCTTCCCAGATTGTGTCCTTTTACTGTAATTGTACAGGTACTGGGTGACGGCTTTCTCCTGTTCTAGCAGGCGAAAGAACATGACCATGGTCGAATTCCAGCGAGTCGGGCTATCACATATCAAGCGTCTCACCGCCAAGTTGTTTCTCCGCTGAATGTCCGCAAAGCATGCCATGGCCATGTAAGACTGCCTGAAATGCCCACACAACTTCCTGGCCTGCTTCAGGACGTCCTCTAAGCCTGAGTACTTTGACATCAAATCTTTGAATGACTAGATTCAGCGCATGTGACATGCAGGGTACATGTGTCAGCTTTCCCAAATTCAAAACGGAAATGAGATTGCTGCCGTTGTCACCCCACCATGTTGCCGATCTCCAGCTGGTGCGGGGTCAGCCACTGATCCACCTGTTTGTTAAGAGCAGCCAGGAAAGCTGTTCCAGTTTGACTCTCCGCTTTGAGGCAAGACTTGTCTAAGATGGCGTGACACCGTCATACCTGGCATGCAGCATAGGCCCTGGGGAGATGGGGCTGTGTAGCTGGAGAGGAGATCGCAGCACCAGTAGAGTTGAACTGCCATTCAGCCAAGGAGGAGGAGGAGGATGATAGCGAAGAGGATGTAGCAGGAGGAGAAGGAGAGGAGGTGGCAGGAGGCCTGCCTGCAAGCCGTGGAGGTGTCACAAGTTGGTCCGCTGCACAGCCACGTACTCCCTGCTTGCCATCGGTCACCAGGTTGACCCAATGGGCTGTGTAAGTAATGTACCAGCCCTGTCCGTGCTTGGCAGACCAGGCATCCGTGGTCAGGTGGACCCTTGACCCAACGCTGTGTGCCAGAGATGACACCACTTGCCTCTCCACTTCACGGTACAGTTTGGGTATCGCCTTTTTAGAGAAATAATTGCGGCCTGGTATCTTCCACTGCGGTGTTCCAATGGCCACAAATTTACTGAAGTCCTTTAAAGTCCACCAGCTGGTATGGTAACAGCTGACAAGCTAACAGTTCCGCCAAGCCAGCTGTCAGACGCCGGGCAAGGGGGTGACTGGCAGAAATTGGCTTCTTCCGCTCAAAGATTTCCTTCACGGACACCTGGCTGCTGTGGGCAGAGAAGCAGGAACTGCTCAAGGGCAGAGGCAGAGTGGAGGAAGGTGGCTGTTAAGGTGCAAGGGAGAAAGCAGCTGAAGCTTGACTCATGGAGACTGTTAAACCCCTCGGGGACAGACTACACATATTATTCAGATTTACATTGAAAATACACCAAGATTGACTACATTATGATCATGCAGAGAGACTTAGAGAGACTTCTTGATTCTGAAATTGGGCTACAGACACTATCTGATCATGCCCCAGTACACACTAGATTGAGATGGGGCCCTCTTCCCCTACTCAATGGCTCTGGAGGTTGAACCCGCACTTGCTCTCTGACAAAGCTAGGATATCTAAGATCAAAGACACCATTTTGAAGTACTTTGAGGAAAACAAAACAGAGGATAGTAATCCCATGATGGTGTGGGAAGCACATAAACCAGTCATTAGAGGGGTTCTAGTAAAGATGGGGGCTAGACTTAAAAAGGAGAGGGAAGAGGGGATCAACCTCCAGATAGAAAAGATTAAAACCTTAGAAGAAAAGCATAAACAGACCATGCTCCTCGTTGACCTTGAGGAATTGAGGATAGAAAGAGAACACCTTTTAAAATTACTGTATTACAGAGCCCAATACATGTTCTTGATGGGGAAAAAGACCCTCTATGAAGAAGGAAACAAACCTGGCAGACTACTTGCCAGACTTCTTAGGAACAGAAAGACTGAACTACAAGTTAACTCCTTACGCAAAATGGATTAGACCAAGATTTATAATCTATCTGATATAGCCCAGATATTCGCAGAATTCTACTCTAACCTTTATAACCTATCAACTCCTATCTCACAGACAGATAGACAGGAGAAAATACGTAACTTCTTAACTAAATTTGGACTGCACAAACTGGAGGCAGAAGATATTAGACTTTTAGAGGACCAGCTGACAACAGACGAATTCCTAATAGCTCTGAAACAAACAGCTACAGGGAAAAGCCCGGGCCCTGATGGCTTTACGACACACAATTATAAGACTTTTCAGGGGATCCTGGCTCCCCATTTTATTGATGCATTTAACAATGTTACCAAGGATAAAAAACATTCCCCGGAACTCTTGGCTGCCCACATTACAGTAATACCCAAAGAGGGAAAGGATCCTTTGGCGTGTGAAAGCTATAGGCCAATATCTTTGCTGAATGTTGACATCAAACTGTTCGCAAAGGTACTGGCCAATAGGCTACTTCCTCATATACCATCTCTGATCACAGTAGACCAGGTTGGTTTTGGGCGCGAAGTAAGAGACAACACTATCAAGGTTCTAAATGTTCAACATTGGCTTTCTCGGCATCGGGTGGAGGGGATGTTTCTCTCCACCGATGCTGAGAAGGCCTTTGATCGTGTTTCGTGGGACTATATTTCTAGCCTCCTGGCTGACTTGGGCCTAGGCTTAAATATGCATAATTGGATTGGCTTGTTATATAGCGACCCTTCTGCACAGGTTAAAGTTAACTGTATCCTTTCGGAGAGATTTAGTCTTAAAAATGGGACAAGGCAGGGATGCCCTCTATCCCCCCTTATCTTCATTCTTTCTTTAGAGCCTTTTTTAAACGCAATAAGAGCAAACCCATCCATTCACGGAGTTCTCATTGGGGGAAAAGAATATAAGACTGTAGCATTTGCTGATGATACGATTTTTTTCATCACTCAACCCTTAATCTCACTACCTAACCTACTGCTAGAATTTTCAGACTTTGCGGTTATCTCAAACCTAAAAATTAATTTTACCAAATCTTTTGGATTAAATGTCACCCTTCCCATAAAGATGTTTTCCTTATGCCAGCAAAATTTCCCAATCAAATGGGCATCAGAGAGCTTTACATACCTGGGAATTCAGATCCCTTCCAATTTTTCAGACGTATTCCGATTAAACTTTGAGAAACTTATGCGATCCACGAAACACACCTTGGAACATTGGGTTGGTAAACCTCTCTCCTGGTTTGGCCGATTGGCTAGTATCAAAATGACTATACTACCTCGGGTATTATACTATCTAGCTACCTTACCAATCTATATTCCCAAAAAATGGTTCCTTTCCCTCCAGGGCCTTGTATCTAAATTCATATGGGGAGGCAAACCTCCCCGCCTTAAACGAGACAAGCTGACCTATCCTAAAGATAGTGGGGGAGCAGGTCTTCCAGACTTTTGGCGATATTATCAAGCAACCCTCTTGACCAGAATAGTTGACTGGCACTGTAACAAAGCTAACAAGGACTGGGTGACATTGGAGAAACAATCTTTCACCTATGACATTTCTTGGTTACCTTGGAACTCTGATTTGGACAGAACAGCTCCCTCTTACTCTGACCTTAAAACACATCCTACAATTTGGCCCACCCTCTCTGGGTTTGGAAGGTGTTGTAAAGAAACCAATATCTCTTATGTGACTGGTCCCCTTTCTTCGATTAGGTTTAGAAAAGCTTTCCCTCCTGGGAATGATTTGAAATTTTTTCAGAATCTCCAAAACTTACAGACGCTCCTGGTAAAAGATCTGTGGGTCAACAACAGATTGATAACGTTTGATGCATTATCTCAAGATTCCTCATACCCTCCTCCATTTTGGCAATGTCTACAACTTAAAAGCTTTCTCCTCTTTTTGGGCAAGTCATCTAACCTAACTAGGAAACAAACAGATTTTGAACAAATAATTGTCCGTCAGACTCCTCAAACTCGGGTAGTTTCGGAAATGTATCATTTACTCTGTCTGTATCATGACACATAAAAGCTCTCTCAGTGTAATAATACAGGAAATTAATTTCAAGCTATTATCCCATTGGTACAGAGCTCCAGCTCTCTTGCAGCGGTTCTTCCCCTCAATATCAGATCTTTGTTGGAGATGTGGAGAGTTAAAAGGTGACCTGCTCCATATCTGGTGACATTGTTGTAAAATCATTCCATTTTGGAAACAGATACATGCTCTCATCAAAGAAATTGCTTCTGATTGTCTGGAATGGAAACCAGAAGTGTTTCTCCTACACTTATCTAAAGAAAGTCTCCAATCTTACAAAAAATCCTTGGTTAAACATTTACTAAACGCAGCTAAAGCATGTATCCCTCTGAAATGTAAAGATCCTGAACCACCCTCACTCTCCCTTTGGTTCCAGAAAATTGAACAAATTGCCAAAATGGAGGAGCTGATACATTCTAAAGAAGAGAAATCTGAGAAATACCTAATCATGTGGACACAATGGTTTGCTTTCCAGGAAAGTGATACCTATCGATCCATTGTCACACCTCCACCTGTACAACCCATTCTATCCGCCATCATTAACCACTTCCCGACCGCCGTATTGACAATTGGCGGCCGGGAAGTGGACCCCGCAAGGACCGCCGTATAGACAAATGGCGGCGGTCCTTGTAGGGGCAAGGGCGGAGCGATCGCGTCATCCGTGACGCGATCCTCCGCCTCCGCCTGGCGCCGCTCACCCGCCGCAACATCCCGCCAGCCATACGGAAGCGCCGGCGGGATGTTAAGTCCGCGATCGCCACATACAAAGTGTATAATACACTTTGTAATGTTTACAAAGTGTATTATACAGGCTGCCTCCTGCCCTGGTGGTCCCAATGTCCGAGGGACCACCAGGGCAGGCTGCAGCCACCCTAGTCTGCACCCAAGCACACTGATTTCCCCCCCCCTCGCCCCAGATCGCCCACAGCACCCCTCAGGACCCCCCCTACCCACCCCCCAGACCCCTGTTTGCACCCAATCACCCCCCTAATCACCCATCAATCACTCCCTGTCACTATCTGTCACTGTTACCCATCAGATCAGACCCTAATCTGCCTCTTGCGGGCACCCAATCACCCACCTACACGCTCAGATTGCCCTTAGACCCCCCCTTATCAATTCGCCAGTGCAATACTTACATCTGTTCTCCCCTGTAATAACCCACTAATTACCTGTCAATCACCTGTCAATCACCTATCAATCACCCATCAATCACCCCCTGTCACTGCCACCCATCAATCACCCCCTGTCACTGCCACCCATCAATCAGCCCCTAACCTGCCCCTTGCGGGCATTCTGATCACCCACCCACACCAATAGATCGCCCGCAGATCCGACGTCCGATCACCTCCCAAGTGCAGTGTTTACATCTATTCTCTACCCTAAACACCCACTAATTACCCATCAATGACCCCCTATCACCACCTGTCACTGTTACCCATCAGATCAGACCCTAATCTGCCCCTTGCGGGCACCCAATCACCCGCCTGCACGCTCAGACCATTGCCCTTAGACCCCCCCCCCTTATCAATTCGCCAGTGCAATATTTACATCTGTTCTCCCCTGTAATAACCCACTGATTACCTGTCAATCACCTGTCAATCACCTATCAATCACCCATCAATCACTCCCTGTCACTGCCACCCATCAATCACCCCCTGTCACTGCCACCCATCAATCAGCCCCTAACCTGCCCCTTGCGGGCAATCTGATCACCCACCCACACCAATAGATCGCCCGCAGATCCGACGTCCGATCACCTCCCAAGTGCAGTGTTTACATCTGTTCTCCACCCTAAACACCCACTAATTACCTATCAATCACCCCCTGTCACTGCTACCTATCAGATTAGACCCCTATCTGCCCCTAGGGCACTCAATCACCCGCCCACACCCTCAGAACGCCCTCAGACCCCAGTCCTGATCACCTCGCCAGTGCATTGCTTGCATCTATTCCCCCCTCTAATCACACCTTGAGACACCCATCAATCACCTCCTGTCACCCCCTAGCACACCTACCCATCAGATCAGGCCCTAATTTGCCCCGTGTGGGCTCCTGATCACTCGGCCAAACCCTCAGATCCCCCTCAGACCCCCTTCCGATCACCTCCCTAGTGCATTGATTGCATCTATTTTCCCCTCTAACCACCCCCTGAGACACCCATCAATCACCTCCTGTCACCCCCCTAGCACTCCTATCCATCAGATCAGGCCCAATACAACCTGTCATCTAAAAGGCCACCCTGCTTATGACCGGTTCTACAAAATTCGCTCCCTCATAGACCACCTGTCATCAAAATTTGCAGATGCTTATACCCCTGAACAGTCATTTTGAGACATTTAGTTTCCAGACTACTCACGGTTTTGGGCCCGTAAAATGCCAGGGCGGTATAGGAACCCCACAAGTGACCCCATTTTAGAAAAAAAGACACCCCAAGGTATTCTGTTAGGTGTATGACGAGTTCATAGAAGATTTTATTTTTTGTCAAAAGTTAGCGGAAATTGATTTGTATTGTTTTTTTTTTTCACAAAGTGTCATTTTTCACTAACTTGTGACAAAAAATAAAATCTTCTATGAACTCGCCATACACCTAACGGAATACCTTGGGGTGTCTTCTTTCTAAAATGGGGTCACTTGTGGGGTTCCTATACTGCCCTGGCATTTTAGGGGCCCTAAACCGCGAGGAGTAGTCTAGAAAACAAATGCCTCAAAATGACCTGTGAATAGGACGTTGGGCCCCTTAGCGCACCTAGGCTGCAAAAAAGTGTCACACATGTGGTACCGCCGTACTCAGGAAAAGTAGTATAATGTGTTTTGGGGTGTATTTTTACACATACCCATGCTGGGTGGGAGAAATCTCTCTGTAAATGGACAATTGTGTGTAAAAAAAATCAAACAATTGTCATTTACAGAGATATTTCTCCCACCCAGCATGGGTTTGTGTAAAAATACACCCCAAAACACATTATACTACTTCTCCTGAGTACGGCGGTACCACATGTGTGGCACTTTTTTACATCCTAAGTATGCTAAGGGGCCCAAAGTCCAATGAGTACCTTTAGGATTTTACAGGTCATTTTGCGACATTTGGTTTCAAGACTACTCCTCACGGTTTAGGGCCCCTAAAATGCCAGGGCAGTATAGGAACCCCACAAATGACCCCATTCTAGAAAGAAGACACCCAAAGGTATTCCGTTAGGAGTATGGCGAGTTCATAGAAGATTTTATTTTTTGTCACAAGTTAGCGGAAAATAACACTTTGTGAAAAAAAACAATTAAAATTAATTTCTGCTAACTTGTGACAAAAAAATAAAAACTTCTATGAACTCACCATACTCCTAACGGAATACCTTGGGGTGTCTTCTTTCTAAAATGGGGTCATTTGTGGGGTTCCTATACTGCCCTGGCATTTTAGGGGCCCTAAACCGTGAGGAGTAGTCTTGAAACAAAAATGACCTGTGAAATCCTAAAGGTACTCATTGGACTTTGGGCCCCTTAGCGCAGTTAGGGTGCAAAAAAGTGCCACACATGTGGTATCGCCGTACTCGGGAGAAGTAGTATAATGTGTTTTGGGGTGTATTTTTACACATACCCATGCTGGGTGGGAGAAATACCTCTGTAAATGACAATCTTTTGATTTTTTTTACACACAATTGTCCATTTACAGAGTTATTTCTCCCACCCAGCATGGGTATGTGTAAAAATACACCCCAAAACACATTGTACTACTTCTCCCGAGTACGGCGATACCACATGTGTGGCACTTTTTTGCACCCTAACTGCGCTAAGGGGCCCAAAGTCCAATGAGTACCTTTAGGATTTCACAGGTCATTTTGAGAAATTTTGTTTCAAGACTACTCCTCACAGTTTAGGGCCCCTAAAATGCCAGGACAGTATAGGAACCCCACAAATGACTCCATTTTAGAAAGAAGACACCCCAAGGTATTCTGTTAGTAGTACGGTGAGTTCATAGAAGATTTTATTTTTTGTCACAAGTTAGCGGAAATTGATTTTTATTGTTTTTTTTCAGACAGTGTCATTTTCCGCTAACTTGTGACAAAAAATAAAATATTCTATGAACTCACCGTGCTACTAACGGAATACCTTGGGGTGTCTTATTTCTAAAATGGGGTCATTTGTGGGGTTCCTATACTGTCCTGGCATTTTAGGGGCCCTAAACCGTGAGGAGTAGTCTTGAAAACAAATGTCTGAAAATGACCTGTGAAATCCTAAAGGTACTCATTGGACTTTGGGCCCCTTAGCGCAGTTAGGGTGCAAAAAAGTGCCACACATGTGGTATCGCCGTACTCAGGAGAAGTAGTATAATGTGTTCTGGGGTGTATTTTTACACATACCCATGCTGAGTGGGAGAAAGATCTCTGTAAATGGACAATTGTGTTTAAAAAAAATTAAAAAATTGTCATTTACAGAGATATTTCTCCCACCCAGCATCGGTATGTGTAAAAATACACCCCAAAACACATTATACTACTTCTAATGAGTACGGCAATACCACATGTGTGGAACTTTTTTGCAGCCTAACTGCGCTAAGTGGCCCAAAGTCCAATGAGCACCTTTAGGCTTTACAGGGGTGCTTACAAATTAGCACCCCCCAAAATGTGAGGACAGTAAACACACCCCACAAATGACCCCATTTTGGAAAGTAGACACTTCAAGGTATTCAGAGAGGGGCATGGTGAGTCCGTGGCAGATTTCTTTTTTTTTTTTTGGTGCAAGTTAGAAGAAATGGAAACTTTATTTTTTTTTTTTTTTTGTCACAAAGTGTCATTTTCCGCTTACTTGTGACAAAAAAATAATATCTTCTATAAACTCACTAAGCCTCTCAGTGAATACTTTGGGATGTCTTCTTTCCACAATGGGGTAATTTGGGGGGTATTTATACTATCCTGGAATTCTAGCCCCTCATGAAACATGACAGGGGGTCAGAAAAGTCATAGATGCTTGAAAATGGGAAAATTCACTTTTTGCACCATAGTTTGTAAACGCTATAACTTTTACCCAAACCAATATATATACACTGAATGGGTTTTTTTTATCAAAAACATATTTGTCCACATTTTTCGCGCTGCATGTATACAGAAATTTTACTTTATTTGAAAAATGTCAGCACAGAAAGTAAAAAAAAATCATTTTTTTGCCAAAATTCATGTCTTTTTTGATGAATATAATAAAAAGTAAAAATCGCAGGAGCAATCAAATAGCACCAAAAGAAAGCTTTATTAGTGACAAGAAAAGAAGCCAAAATTCATTTAGGTGGTAGGTTGTATGAGCGAGCAATAAACCGTGAAAGCTGCAGTGGTCTGAATGGAAAAAAAGTGGCCGGTCCTTAAGGGGGGTAAAGCCCACGGTCCTCAAGTGGTTAATATGGGCCCTGCTAGGTCTCAGCCATTCCCTGATTAACCACCAGTATATAGTATGATTTGTGTTATTTCCTCCTCTCCTCTTTATAAAGCTATAAAGAGCTATATACCACTCAACTTGTCACTTGTTCTGAGGTCAGCTGACCCGCTTGGTCAGCTGATCCCTCCTTGACTTGTCATAAAAGTTCTGCCTCTCAGCACGCGCGCGCGTATTCCTGAATCTGTGTGAACTAACAGACCCAGCCACACCAGACGCACGCTGCTGCGTGCAAACCGCCGCGCTGGACGCGGAATCAGCCGCCTTGCTGTCAGTACACGCGGCGGCTTTTCCACGTTTCCTTACAAGCACGATCTTGCACAGACCTTCCCAGTTGGCCTTCCTCTGGGTCTGCCTCTACCTCTGCCTCTACCTGTTTTGTCAGTTTTGTCCATATCGGGTGGATGAAGTGAAAGGTATGCACTGACTTGACTAATACAATGTGCAGTCACACAGGTGCAGTTAACAGGTATGCACGGAGTGGTATATCACACTGCGTGCACTCACGTAGGTTTTTGGGTGCACTGAACACAACAGGTAGGTATATGCAGTGATGAGGTGGGTGCACTGAACACAACAGGTAGGTATATGCAGTGATGGGTATTACAATGTGCACCTGTCACACACAGGTAGCGGACAGGCACAGTGACACTGCATGCGCTCAGCTCACGTAGGTAGGTGGGTGCATTGTGAACAACAGGTAGGTAGGTATATGCAGTAATGGGCATTACAATGTGCACCTGTCACACACAGACAGGTAGCGGACAGGCAAAGTGACACTGTGTGCACTCAACTCGCGTACGTAGGTGGGTGCACTGTGAACAACAGGTAGGTAGGTATATGCAGTAATGGGTATTACAATGTGCACCTGTCACACACAGACAGGTAGCGGACAGGCACAGTGACACTGCCTGCACTCATGTAGGTGGGTGGGTGCACAGTGAACAACAGGAAGGTATATGCAGTGATGGGTAATGTGCACCTGTCAGGCCCCGTTCACACTGCACGTGTTTCCAGCCGCGTTTTGGAAACGCGTGCAAGAGGCAGACACGCACGACATCAGATAGTACATAGAGTGCACTGTCTGATGTTCACACTGCGTGCGTTCCGTTTTTGTAAAAACGCGTGGCTGTCCCATTCACTTTTCAGTGATGGGATCAGCCATGCAACGCACACAAACGCGGATGGCAGGCGTTGTGAACGGGGCCTCACACACACAGGTAGTCACTGAATGTGCTGGGCCTGGCAATGGCACGCACAGTATCAATTATCAAGGCTGTCTATGCAACACAAGTGTCAGTGGGACACACAGAAAAAAAATAGATCACAAGAACAAGATTAGCTCTCAAAAGAGCTGCTGTGGGGTGCTATTTTAGCAATAAGAATCAACAAGGAGCAAGCTAAGAAGCCTACAAGAGCCTAACTAATCTTTCCCTATGAGAGAGTCTGCAGCAGCTGTCCCTTCTCTATTTACTGCAGGCACACAAGTGAGTAAAATGGCTGGTGATGCTTGCCTTTTATAAGGGGGGGAGTGGCGTTGATCCTAATGGTGCACTATGGGGGCGAATCGAACTTCCGGTAAAGTTTGCGGTTCTCCGCGATCGCGAACCCCCGGAAGTTCGCCTGGAACCGTTCACCGGCGAACCTTTCGGGCCATCTCTAGTCATTTTTTCTCACCAGAGGTTCCACTTTGAGGTACCTTGTGATCTAAATATAACATACACATGTATCAATATAACTTAAAATAACTGGAATTGTCATTTTGCTTTTGTTTGAAACAAGCCAGGAATCTGTCCAAACAATTAACGACATAATATTTTATAGCTAAACAGGCATGACAGCTCACAGTTTTGGTAATGTTACAGTTAATGGTTTTTGCATTGTGCAAAGTTAGTATATTTAAAGTGCTATGATTTGCTGCAAGGTTATTTTACTTTCCTAAGCCAGCACAATTCCCCAGAACGACAGTTTGTAATTACTTTACAAATGCAACTTCTCAGAACTCAGGAAGAGAGGAGAGAGAAAACATATTTATGGCAGATAATTAAATGTGAGAACTTGCAGACTGTCAGCCAAGCAGCAAATATCAAAATGTCTGGAGTTAATGTATAAAAAATAAAGATAAAGTAGAAAGCATTGCCACTTTCAACATTGCTTTGGTGCTGATCTTTTTAGCATGTGCCTGTGGTTTGTGCAACAACAGGGAAGAAGTCAAAGACATAATTTTAATATTCAGAAAAAAAAATAATGAGTTCATTACTTCAGAAGTACACTAAGCAAATAAAGCATCATTTTACTTTGTATTTGATAATGCCTGGATGCAAGAGCCTTGTTTGACCTAAAAAAACAGTAAGATATTAATTACTGTTTGTGAACAACCTGGCCTGGATCTTCAAAGATCAACTACGGAAGTCTATCAGTAAATGGGGGGTCCACTAGACCATCAGCAAAATGTATTTAAAGGGTGGGGAGGACCACTAGATCATCAGGGAGAAATAAATAAAGGAGGGGTTCGCTAGACTACCAGGGAGGTCTATATAAGGGAGGGGACTATTAAACTACCAGTGAAGTTTATAAGGAAGAAGAGGGGGCCTCTAGACTATCAGGGAATATGGGGGAGGGGGTGCATCATAAGAGGTCCACAGAATAGGAAGCAGCACAAAGGGCAAACAGCACAGGAACTACTCTAAGGAGGTATTATATTTAAAGGCACTCTAAGGGGAGACTATTGGCAGTCTTTGAATGAGTCTTTGAATGAGTGAATTTTTAGCCATACCCACTTTTCTTACTACACCGGCTATATACTAAAATAACGAATTATCCCCCTTATTAACCTCTACTTCCCCAATTTTAACTTTCACATTTGTTAAATTATATTTACCATTCAAATTGAAAAGTATGAACTGTAGTAAAAATACACCTTTATTTCAAAATCAAATATCACCATGCAATATGTCGTGGGGATTGCCATAGTGGCCACAATGGGTCGGAAGCCACAAGTAGCCACAAGGTGGCCCGATGGCCCTGGCTGTCTGTGCTCTTTTTTGTTTCTTTTTGATTTATAAGGGCCCCAGCCAGAGCCCCCCTTGCTTCCTCCTTCCCTCATTGCAGAGAGGCAGGCAGATGAAAGAGGACTATTTTTGTGTCTGCTGCCTTCCTGCGCATCGATATGGCTCTGATTCCAGGAAGACAATTCATTTTAGTTCAGGTACAGAGCGATGCATACGGCTCTGCCTTCCCACCACCGATACAACAGACAGAGCAATGTAAGGTTGGCTCCGCCTCTGAGACATCGTTCCACCCCCATGATGTGGCTCTGACTCTCCAACCATACATTGGATAGAGCAGTGTAAGGTTGGCTCCACCTTCAGGATGTGCCTTCACCTCTTGGATGTGGCCCCACCTCCCCTCCACCCACACTCCGGACAGAGAAGTGAGGTTGGCTCGGCCTCCAGGACATGTCTCCGCCTCCCCTCCGTCCACACACTGGACTGAGCAGGACGAGGTGTGGAGAATGCCTGGACTATGTGCAGCATTGGCCTCTGCTCTCCAGCAACAGTCCATGAATTTAAAGAGGTGGCTTCCTGATTTTGTAACAGCAGGAGAGGCTTGTTTGACTTTATCTTTTAGCAGCAGCCATATAACTGGTCTTTTTGTCAAATTGTATCCACTTTTCGCGTCTACCCACCCCATCTCACCTGAATTAACTATACCATAACTTTTTCACGCTTTTAAAATATATATATATATACATATATATATATATATATATATATATATATATATATATATAAATTTATATACATATATATATATATATATATATATATATATATATATATATATATATATATATATATAAAATACATTGAGAAATCCACCCTGTATGTATTTAGAGAGTTTGGCCTGTTTAATTCCTTATGCTTATAGCAGAGATGGCAGATAAGGTCATTTGAAAGCACAGGAGGTTAACAATATGACTGATGTCTGCTTCCATGAATCAGGAAGTAGAAACAGTGCAGATTTATTTTGGGATTTGTATCAGCTGTAACAAAGAAATGTTTTTCGTTTAAAGGTTATTATGCTGTTGCGTAGCTTTTAAAGCAGAGAGGACGTTCTGAGTTCAGGCCTGCTTTAACAACAGAAATACACACGTTCTTTTTACATAAAGTTACATGTAACAGCATACAGTTGTATGGCTCTGTCCTGAACGTGCTACACTTTCTTGGCCACAATCGTTGCAGCAAATGCAGGTCCTCAAGAGTGTGAGACCTAAAACCAGAGTAGGTTCAACACTATATATCAATGAAGAGGTGGACTTATACTAAGTAATACATAGTAACTATCTTTATAAACGTCTTCATAATCTTTTGTTAATTTCTTTGTTAGGTTTTACCTTGTCACATGTGACTACAATGGCTTCAATTGTAGCCTACTGACGTAAGTGATGGAACCCGGTTCCCGAAGCTGCGGGCAGCGGAGGATGGCGGTGTGGGAGCGATCCGAGTGGATGGGGCTGGAGGAAGCCCCAGGTATGTATACATCTTTTTACTATTTTGAGCTCTGGTACACTTTAAGGAGGCAGAGACTTCTGGTACTGACGGGGTTAATTCGTTCAAATATGAGAGTCCAGTAATTCTTTATTTTGGGGCATAACCAAAGAATATGGAAAAGGTTACCAGATTGGTTACAATTCCTCCAACATAAAGGAGAGGTTTCTTGTGAGTAAGAGGCTATTCTGTGAGGTGTCATATACCATTTTCATAAGTGTTTTATACCAAGGCTCATATGCAATTATTTTTTTCTCCAGAGTCTTCTCCTAAGAGATCATTTTTCATCTACAATTTAGATTAACTTTTCAGCACATTGCAATGGAAAAATTACCAACAAGTAGGTGATAAAGTACTATCCAAATTATTTTGAATGTATTTATTGCTTACTGGTTGTTTAAAAGGCAGTTTACTGACTAGTTTGAAAATAACACCTAGGAGAAAACTCAGGAGAAAAGGTGAATTGCATATGGGCCCAAGTCTCCTAATAAGTGACAGGCTGTGAGACTATTACAAACTGTCTGAGTGGTGTACCAGGGGAATGTAATATAAAACACAAGGTCCACTGGGAGACTAATAGGCCCTAAACAGTACCAAATACATATTAACTTTATTATTAAAAGCTCTAGAGGTATGGGTGTGTATATGGTCAAAAAAAGGGGACGTGGGGGAGGGGGGGTCTTTGCTTCTCACCACACAAGACAGACTATATCAGAAATTGTCCTAGAAATGGCCCAGCATGCCCTTGTACAGTCTCTACTTCAAAAGACCAACTCTGTCCTCCCGCTGGAGGTACAGTACAAGCACTTGCACATTTGGTGGACCACAAGGTTAAGTTTACTTTGGGATTGCATAGCCAGGCTGGACAAATTGCTTTACAGTATCCAGGGCTCCTTAAAAATTGCAGCCGTCACTGAATAGAGGCAGCTACTCGCTTCCTGTGAGTGGCCCCGATACCCCCGAGGGTGAGACTTGCAGCATTTGTCCTGCAAAACTTTCCGCTCACACGTAAGCCAATCATGAAGCCTCTCTTCAAAATGCAGCTAATCATGATAAGCCACTTGCATCTGCAATGCAAGTGGCTCCGATACCTCTATAGGCATGACTTAGCACTCTCCTCTCCACTCTCCTTAGTATTGCAGCACATAGGCTCGCTCTGATCTGCACTACAAGTGAAAGTAGCCTGTAATGTGCTCCACACGCTACCAGAAGCGTCATCGCTAACAAGGGAAGAGATACCCAGGAGTGCATACAATGCCGTGGGAGGACTGTTACGATACTTTTATTGGTGATTGCAAAGTGGAAGTGGTAACGCTGCATGCTCTTTTGTTGAGGATTTTTTTGTGAATCTTTATTAATTGTTTATTTTGGAAGTATATAAACCTTTCCTCTTTTTTAAGATTGCTTCTACTTTGTAGTTCTGTAAAAGAGATTATTGCGTCATTCTGGATCAGGTAATTTAGGAATATAATATTCGTTTCTAACCATGGTTTTGTAATAACATTATGTATCAATAATTTGAGTACTTCTAATGGAACTTTTGTCTTCTTATCTTTCGTGGAATTTAAAAGTTTGGTAATAATATTTAAAATAATTCCAAGCTTAAACTGTAGCTTGAATCGTGGGGAAGTCAGATGTTTTGGAAGGCATGTTAATCAAGGGAAGATAGAGGAGCTAATGTTATGAATCAGCGCCTCAGTTCAAAGGAGATTTATATCTAAAATAATATATATATATATAGCTCCCAACTGTCCCTTTTTCAGAGGGACAGTCCCTTTTTGGAAGCCCTGTCCCTCTGTCCCTTTTTCTCTGTCATTTGTCCCTCTTTCAGGACTTTGTCCCTCTTTCTATATAAATATATATATTTCTATACTAAAAGTGTGTTTGATTGTCTCTAAACTTTATTCACATCCTTTAAATTGATATATTACTAATTTTAAAATGTTACTATGAAGGAAAATGAACCAGGACAGAAAGGACCAGTGTGGTTTGAATGATAAAACAACATATTTTTCTATATGGTATGCGTGACTAGGGACGTGGTGGGGGCGTGACCAGGGGTGTGGCAGGGGCGTGGCTTAAGTGTCCCTTTTTCTCATCTCAAAAAGTTGGGAGGTATGTATATATAAAAAAAAACTGCAGCCGATAGAAAAACAAGTCCCAAATGTCCACAGTAATGAATATATCAAGTTCTCAGCGCTGGCCAGCTTCCATCCCCAGCTCCAAATCAATGATCACAAATAGATAAAACTGAAAGGCTTACCAGCTGATGACAATCCACATTATAAGGTTGTATAACAGGAGTGTGTGTTGCTCACTCTGGCAGGTCTCTGGTCGACTCTTTCTCGTGGTTAATAGAGAGTCCCTTCTTCTTAGATTTGAATACTCATCAATAGGTGCAGTAAGGGTGATAAATGAGGCAATAGAGTGATCTAAATGTAGATGTTTATTCAAGTAATGCGAATTAAAACCATAAAACCAATAAAAGGCAACTTACAGACACGGACCCACATCAAAGGGTACCCCAATCCAAGAAAGCAGTATTCATAAAAAGATCCCACATAGGGTATACTCCAGGTGCCATGCAATCTCCTACACTACCGGTTTCACGCTCTGGCATCCTCAGGGGTTATGGTAAAGTATGGCAAGTACCTTACTAAATAACCTAACCAACCACGCCCAGGGCGGAACCCAGAACTACCCCTCGCCCATGGAAGGGGATAGGTCTCATTAATAATATGATAATCATCAAAAGTATCTCTGGACCTTATGGAACCATTGTAACGATTGGTGTCAGCACACAGAGTGTATCTGATTATTGATGATCTGCAGTATCACCAATAATACAGATGTTATCCCTGATTATATGGTGATCTGCAGAATCACCAATAATACAAGTATAGCAAGATACAGGACACCTGCAATGTGTGTGTTAGGTGCAACAGTAAGAAAGGTCATCTCCCGAGGAGCGGAAGATTCAGACCCTACTGCAGCCAGTGGACACCTGAGGAGCAGGTGGCCTCTGACGGAGTAAATACTAATCTCCTTAGGAGGAGGAGATAGAGTTTGTACTGCAGCCAGGGATTCCCTGATAACTCAGGAATCAGACTGTACTGCAGCCAAGGATTCCCTGATGGGCTGGGAATCGGACTGTACTGCAGCCAGTGGACTCCTATAGGTAAAGTCCCCTGACTGGACTGTAAGGAGACTTCCTGAGGAGCAGGCAGCCTTTACAGCTAATGGACACCTATAGTGTTGGTGTCTCAAGGATGACAGAGTAACTGCTCACCCAATGGACTGGTGACAGCCAGAAGGGTCATACAAGCCAGGTCGGCAACACACGAGCAGATAAGGTCCAGAGACAGAAGGCTGATTCGGTGTCAGGGTATAGGCAAGGTTGGCAACGGGTAATCAGATATGCAAGGTACCGAATCAGAAAGCAGGAGAGAGGTCAGCAAAGCTAGAGATCATAACAAGTATCAATATAGCACAATCCTAGTCTGAGGTGTGAGGTCCTTGGTCTCGACACCCGGGAACTGGTCTGAAGAATAACACAGTAATATCCTAGACTTAGGTGTGAGGTCCTTGGTCTCAACACCCAGGAACTAGTCTGAATAACACAGTAATATCCTAGACTTAGGTGTGAGGTCCTTGGTCTCAACACCCGGGAACTAGTCTGAAGTATAACACAGCAGCGGCGCACCGTCCATTGAGCGCACAGGGGCGTGGCGCACCAGGTGACAGGCGGGGAAAGGGGTGTCAAAGAGGCCAGCCCAGCCCATTTCAGATCAAGCCAGCAGAAAGTGCTCCACCTCCCTTCTCTTCATTGCTAGACTACAGCTGGCTCAGACCCCTGTTTGCCCCGCCTCCATCAATTCAGCGGCTAGTTCAACTTTGTGGAAGCCGGCCCACCCGGGGCTTCACGTGGGACTGGAATCGATTGGGGAGGATCGTATATTTGCAGGATCCTTGACACTGCTGCTGCCGCCGCCACTGCACTGCCGCAACCTGGGGCAATCAGATGCTGCCAAGCGATGCCAGTGCACTGCTCCCCCTTCCAGGCAGGCTTATGGGGATCCCAGAGATGGGAGGCGGGCCCACCGCTGCGACCATGTCAGCCACTGCTGCCACTGCTTTCTCTCGGCTGCTCATCTCCCAACCAGCTGGGCCACCCAGGCACACCATCGGCGACGGCGAACACCACGGATGGATCAACACCTTCCGCTGCGGTCAGTACACCATCCCTGCCAACTGTCAGTGTCTCTCTTCGCCCGTCTCTCTCTCTCTCTCTCTCTCTCTCTCTCTCTCTCTCTCTCTCTCTCTCTCTCTCCTTCTCTCTGACTGTCTCTGCTCTCTCTTCCTCCTGTCTCTCCCACCTGTCTCTCTTCCTTCTCTCTCTCTCTCCTGTCCTTCCCTCCTGTTTCTCTCTCTCTCTCCTCTGTCTCTCCCACCTGTCTCTCCTCCTCTCTCTCTCTCCTGTCCCTCCCTCCTGTCTCTCTTCCTTCTCTCTCTCTCCTGTCCTTCCCTCCTGTCTCTCTCTCTCTCTCTCTCTCTCTCTCTCTCTCTCTCTCTCTCTCTCTCTCTCTGTCTCTCCCACCTGTCTCTCCTCCTCTCTCTCTCTCCTGTCCCTCCCTCCTGTCTCTCTCTCTCTCTCTCTCCCACCTGTCTCTCTCTGCTCTGTCTCTCCCACCTGTCTCTCTCCCTGCTCTCTCTCCCACCTGTCTCTCTCACCTCTGTCTCTCCCACCTGTCTCTTACTTCTCTCTCTCTCTCCTGGCCCTCCCTGACACTCTCTCTCTCTCTCTCTGCTCTGTCTCTCCCACCTGTCTCTCTCTCCTCTGTCTCTCCCACCTGTCTCTCTTCCTTCTCTCTCTCTACTGTCCCTCCCTCCTGTCTCTCTCTCTCTTTCTCTCTGCTCTGTCTCTCACACCTGTCTCTCTCTGCTCTGTCTCTCCTACTTGTCTCTCTCTGCTCTGTCTCTCCTACTTGTCTCTCTCTCTCCTGTCCCTCCATCCTGTCTCTCTCTCTCTCTCTTTCTCTGCTCTGTCTCTCCCACCTGTCTC
Organism: Hyperolius riggenbachi; assembly: GCF_040937935.1. Classification (NCBI taxonomy): domain Eukaryota; kingdom Metazoa; phylum Chordata; class Amphibia; order Anura; family Hyperoliidae; genus Hyperolius; species Hyperolius riggenbachi. Next base: position 168,701,410 of record NC_090653.1, on the reverse strand, counting down.
TCTTTCTCTCTCTCTGCTCTGTCTCTCCTACCTTTCCCTCTCTCTGCTCTGTCTCTCCCACCTTTCTCTCTCTCTGCTCTGTCTCTCCCACCTTTCTCTCTCTCTGCTCTGTCTCTCCCACCTTTCTCTCTCTCTGCTCTGTCTCTCCCACCTGTCTCTCTCTCTCTGCTCTGTCTCTCCCACCTGTCTCTCTGCTCTGTCTCTCCCACCTGTCTCTCTGCTCTGTCTCTCCCACCTTTCTCTCTCTCTCTGCTTTGTCTCTACCACCTGTCTCTCTCTCTCTCTCTGCTATGTCTCTCCCACCTGTCTCTCTCGCTCTGCTCTGTCTCTCCCACCTGTCTCTCTCTCTGCTCTGTCTCTCCCACCTGTCTCTCTCTCTCTGCTCTGTCTCTCCCACCTGTCTCTCTCCCTCTCTCTCTCTCTGTGCTCTGTCTCTCCTACCTTTCTCTCTCTCTGCTCTGTCTCTCCCACCTGTCTCTCTCTTTGCTCTGTCTTTCCCACCTGTCTCTCTCTCAGCTCTGTCTCTCCCACCTTTCTCTCTCTCTCTCTCTGCTCTGTCTCTCCCACCTGTCTCTCTCCTGTCCCTCCCTTCTGTCTCTCTCTCTGCTCTGCTCTCCCACCCATCTCCCTCTTTCTGCTCTGTCTCTCCCACCCGTCTCTCTTTCTGCTCTGTCTCTCCCACCCGTCTCTCCCTCTTTCTGCTCTGTCTCTCCCACCCGTCTCTCTCTCTTTCTGCTCTGTCCCTCCCACCCACCTCTCTCTCTTTCTGCTTTGTCCCTCCCACCCGTCTTTCTGCTCTTTCTCTCCCACCTGTCTCTCTCTATTTCTGCTCTGTCTCTCCCACCTGTCTCTCTCTACTCTGTCTCTCCCTCCTGTCTCTCTCTCCCACCTGTCTCTCTCTCTCTCTGCTCTCTCTCCTTCCTGTCTCTCTCTCTGCTCTCTCTCCTTCCTGTCTCTCTCTCTGCTCTCTCTCCTTCCTGTCTCTCTATGCTCTGTCTCTCCTTCCTGTCTCTCTCTCTCTGCTCTGTCTCTCCCTCCTGTCTCTCTCTCTCTCACTCTCTCTCTCTCTGCCTCTCCCTCCTCTCTCTCTCTCTCTCTCTCTCTCTCTCTCTGCTTTGTCTTTCCCTCCAGTCTCTCTCTCTGCTTTCTCTGCTCAGACTCCCTCCTGTCTTCTGCCTCCTGTCTCCCTCTGCTCTGTCACTGCCTCCCGTCTCTCTCTCTGCTCTGTCTCTCCCTCCTGTCTCTCTCTGCTCTGTCTCTCTCCGCTCTCTCTTCCTCCTGTCTCTGTGTCTGCCTCCTGTTCTTTCTCTCTCTCTCTCTCTCTCTCTCGTGTGTCTGTATGCGTGTGTGCACCTGGGGGTCACTCAGCCAGAAATACATTGGCCATATACAGGGGGATCTAACTATATACAAGGGGGATCCATTGGAGATCTGACTACCGGTATATACAATGACTGTGTACAGGGGGATCTGACTATATACCCTGGCTATATACAGGGGCGATCTGAATATATACAATGGCTATATAATAAAGGGGGAGTCTGGCTATATACTAAAGGAGATCTGGCTATATATACTGTAATTGGTCTCAACACCCAGGAACTAGTCTGAAGTATAACACAGCAGTGGCGTACCGTCCATTGAGCGCAGAGGGGCGTGGCGCACCGGGTGACAGGCGGGGAAAGGGGTGTCAAAGAGGCCAGCCCAGCCCATTTCAGATCAAGCCAGCAGAAAGTGCTCCGCCTCCCTTCTCTTCATTGCTAGACTACAGCTGGCTCAGACCCCCGATTGCCCCGCCTCCGTCAATTCGGCGGCTAGTTCAACTTTGCGGAAGCCGGCCCACCCGGGGCTTCACGTGAGACTGGGATCGATTGGGGAGGATCGTATATTTGCAGGATCCCTGACACTGCTGCTGCCGCCGCCGCTGCACTACCGCCGCCGCTGCACTGCCGCAACCTGGAGCAATCAGATGCTGTCAAGCGATGCCAGTGCACTGCTCCCCCTTCCAGGCAGGCTTATGGGGATCCCAGAGATGGGAGGCTGGCCCACCGCTGTGACCATGTCAGCCACTGCTGCCGCTGCTTTCTCTCAGCTGCTCATCTCCCAACCAGCTGGGCCACCCAGGCACACCATCGTCGACGGCGAACACCACGGATGGATCAACACCTTCCGCTGCGGTCATTACACCATCCCTGCCAACTGTCAGTGTCTCTCTTCGCCCGTCTCTCTCTCTCTCTCTCTCTCTCACTCTCTCTCCTTCTCTCTGACTGTCTCTGCTCTCTCTTCCTCCTGTCTCTCCCACCTGTCTCTCTTCCTTCTCTCTCTCTCCTGTCCCTCCCTCCTGTCTCTCTTCCTTCTCTCTCTCTCCTGTCCTTCCCTCCTGTCTCTCTCTCTCTCCTCTGTCTCTCCCACCTGTCTCTCCTCCTCTCTTTCCTGTCCATCCCTCCTGTCTCTCTTCCTTCTCTCTCTCTCCTGTCCTTCCCTCCTGTCTCTCTCTCTCCCACCTGTCTCTCTCTGCTCTGTCTCTCCCACCTGTCTCTCTCCCTGCTCTCTCTCCCACCTGTCTCTCTCACCTCTGTCTCTCCCACCTGTCTCTTACTTATCTCTCTCTCTTCTGTCCCTCCCTGATACTGTCTCTCTCTCTGCTCTGTCTCTCCCACCTGTCTCTCTCTCCTCTGTCTCTCCCACCTGTCTCTCTTCCTTCTCTCTCTCTCTACTGTCCCTCCCTCCTGTCTCTCTCTCTCTCTCTCTCTCTCTCTCTCTCTGCTCTGTCTCTCCCATCTGTCTCTCTCCTGTCCCTCCCTTCTGTCTCTCTCTCTGCTCTGCTCTCCCACCCATCTCCCTCTTTCTGCTCTGTCTCTCCCACCCGTCTCTCTTTCTGCTCTGTCTCTCCCACCCGTCTCTCTCTCTTTCTGCTCTGTCTCTCCCACCCGTCTCTCTCTCTTTCTGCTCTGTCCCTCCCACCCACCTCTCTCTCTTTCTGCTTTGTCCCTCCCACCCGTCTTTCTGCTCTTTCTCTCCCACCTGTCTCTCTCTATTTCTGCTCTGTCTCTCCCACCTGTCTCTTTCTGCTCTGTCTCTCCCTCCTGTCTCTCTCTCCCACCTGTCTCTCTCTCTCTCTGCTCTCTCTCCTTCCTGTCTCTCTCTCTGCTCTCTCTCCTTCCTGTCTCTCTCTCTGCTCTCTCTCCTTCCTGTCTCTCTATGCTCTGTCTCTCCTTCCTGTCTCTCTCTCTCTCTGCTCTGTCTCTCCCTCCTGTCTCTCTCTCTCTCACTCTCTCTCTCTGCCTCTCCCTCCTCTCTCTCTCTCTCTCTCTCTCTCTCTGCTTTGTCTTTCCCTCCAGTCTCTCTCTCTGCTCTCTCTGCTCAGACTCCCTCCTGTCTTCTGCCTCCTGTCTCCCTCTGCTCTGTCACTGCCTCCCGTCTCTCTCTCTGCTCTGTCTCTCCCTCCTGTCTCTCTCTGCTCTGTCTCTCTCCGCTCTCTCTTCCTCCTGTCTCTGTGTCTGCCTCCTGTTCTCTCTCTCTCTCTCTCTCTCTCTCGTGTGTCTGTATGCGTGTGTGCACCTGGGGGTCACTCAGCCAGAAATACATTGGCCATATACAGGGGGATCTAACTATATACAAGGGGGATCCATTGGAGATCTGACTACCGGTATATACAATGACTGTGTACAGGGGGATCTGACTATATACCCTGGCTATATACAGGGGCGATCTGAATATATACAATGGCTATATAATAAAGGGGGAGTCTGGCTATATACTAAAGGAGATCTGGCTATATATACTGTAATTGGTCTCAACACCCAGGAACTAGTCTGAAGTATAACACAGCAGTGGCGTACCGTCCATTGAGCGCAGAGGGGCATGGCGCACCGGGTGACAGGCGGGGAAAGGGGTGTCAAAGAGGCCAGCCCAGCCCATTTCAGATCAAGCCAGCAGAAAGTGCTCCGCCTCCCTTCTCTTCATTGCTAGACTACAGCTGGCTCAGACCCCCGTTTGCCCCGCCTCCGTCAATTCGGCGGCTAGTTCAACTTTGCGGAAGCCGGCCCACCCGGGGCTTCACGTGAGACTGGGATCGATTGGGGAGGATCGTATATTTGCAGGATCCCTGACGCTGCTGCTGCCGCCGCCGCTGCACTACCGCCGCCGCTGCACTGCCGCAACCTGGAGCAATCAGATGCTGTCAAGCGATGCCAGTGCACTGCTCCCCCTTCCAGGCAGGCTTATGGGGATCCCAGAGATGGGAGGCTGGCCCACCGCTGTGACCATGTCAGCCACTGCTGCCGCTGCTTTCTCTCAGCTGCTCATCTCCCAACCAGCTGGGCCACCCAGGCACACCATCGTCGACGGCGAACACCACGGATGGATCAACACCTTCCGCTGCGGTCAGTACACCATCCCTGCCAACTGTCAGTGTCTCTCTTCGCCCGTCTCTCTCTCTCTCTCTCTCTCTCTCTCTCTCTCTCTCTCCTTCTCTCTGACTGTCTCTGCTCTCTCTTCCTCCTGTCTCTCCCACCTGTCTCTCCTCTTCCTTCTCTCTCTCTCCTGTCCCTCCCTCCTGTCTCTCTTCCTTCTCTCTCTCTCCTGTCCTTCCCTCCTGTCTCTCTCTCTCTCCTCTGTCTCTCCCACCTGTCTCTCCTCCTCTCTCTCCTGTCCATCCCTCCTGTCTCTCTTCCTTCTCTCTCTCTCCTGTCCTTCCCTCCTGTCTCTCTCTCTCTCTCTCTCCCACCTGTCTCTCTCTGCTCTGTCTCTCCCACCTGTCTCTCTCCCTGCTCTCTCTCCCACCTGTCTCTCTCACCTCTGTCTCTCCCACCTGTCTCTTACTTATCTCTCTCTCTTCTGTCCCTCCCTGATACTCTCTCTCTCTCTCTGCTCTGTCTCTCCCACCTGTCTCTCTCTCCTCTGTCTCTCCCACCTGTCTCTCTTCCTTCTCTCTCTCTCTACTGTCCCTCCCTCCTGTCTCTCTCTCTCTCTCTTTCTCTCTGCTCTGTCTCTCCCACCTGTCTCTCTCTGCTCTGTCTCTCACACCTGTCTCTCTCTGCTCTGTCTCTCCTACTTGTCTCTCTCTGCTCTGTCTCTCCTAATTGTCTCTCTCTCTCCTGTCCCTCCCTCCTGTCTCTCTCTCTCTCTCTCTCTCTGCTCTGTCTCTCCCACCTGTCCCTCTCTCTGCTCTGTCTCTCCCACCTGTCTCTCTTTCTCTCTCTCTGCTCTGTCTCTCCTACCTTTCTTTCTCTCTGCTCTGTCTCTCCCACCTTTCTCTCTCTCTGCTCTCTCTCTCCCACCTTTCTCTCTCTCTGCTCTGTCTCTCCCGCCTTTCTCTCTCTCTCTGCTCTGTCTCTCCCACCTGTCTCTCTCTCTGCTCTGTCTCTCCCACCTGTCTCTCTGCTCTGTCTCTCCCACCTTTCTCTCTCTCTCTGCTCTGTCTCTCCCACCTGTCTCTCTCGCTCTGCTCTGTCTCTTCCACCTGTCTCTCTCTCTCTCTCTCTCTGCTCTGTCTCTCCCACCTGTCTCTCTCTCTCTCTCTCTCTCTCTCTCTCTCTCTCTATCTCTCTCTCTGTGCTCTGTCTCTCCTACCTTTCTCTCTCTCTCTCTCCTGTCCCTTACTCCTCTCTCTCTCTGCTCTGTCTCTCCCACCTGTCTCTCTCTGCTCTGTCTCTCACACCTGTCTCTCTCTGCTCTGTCTCTCCTACTTGTCTCTCTCTGCTCTGTCTCTCCTACTTGTCTCTCTCTCTCCTGTCCCTCCCTCCTGTCTCTCTCTCTCTCTCTCTCTGCTCTGTCTCTCCCACCTGTCCCTCTCTCTGCTCTGTCTCTCCCACCTGTCTCTCTTTCTCTCTCTCTGCTCTGTCTCTCCTACCTTTCTCTCTCTCTGCTCTGTCTCTCCCACCTTTCTCTCTCTCTGCTCTGTCTCTCCCACCTTTCTCTCTCTCTGCTCTGTCTCTCCCACCTTTCTCTCTCTCTGCTCTGTCTCTCCCACCCGTCTTTCTGCTCTTTCTCTCCCACCTGTCTCTCTCTATTTCTGCTCTGTCTCTCCCACCTGTCTCTCTCTCTCTGCTCTGTCTCTCCCTCCTGTCTCTCTCTCCCACCTGTTTCTCTGTCTCGGCCCGATCAGCTGATTCCCCTTCTGCTGGCATAAAGGTCCTGTCGCCGGGCGCGCGTGCGCAGCCCTCCATCTGTGTGCACTAGAAGGACCAGGCAAACTAGAGACATGTTGCTGCGCGGAAACAGCCGCCGGCTTGAACGCGGAGACCGCCGCCCTGCCGCTTGTCCGCGCGCCGGCTTCTCCGCTATTCATTACAACCATGTCGCACGATCTCCACCACCGCTTCACCACCTCAATACAGAGTCTCGCAGGAACACTCCATGGGACTACTGTGCTCGCATCACCACTTACGTCATGCCTTAATGCACATGTCCAATGCTCCCTGGTCGTTTCCCAGGAAAAAATAAACGACCAGGGAAATCTGTAAAGGGTCACTCAAAAGCGCGGAATATTATCAGGGCCCTACTAAATTGAAATAATGTTTGATAAATAGATACAATTAAAAAAATGAAGAGGGATGAATATGGTAAGGAAAATGTCCAGATTAGAGAACTAGTGGATCTATACACTTTGGGACTAAATATTGAACTGGATATTAATAGTTTTATTGCTAATTACTAAACTCTCTGCATGTATAATTATAATTGTAATTTTTTTTGTCTATCCCAATGTTAAAGGATGCACTCTTCACTAGATCTTAGAGTTGGTGTTTGACTTAAAATTATAAGTAGGTTTGGTATGGGGAGATCAATTTATAGGGGGAATTAAGGGGGTTGCGTTTTGGTGGAAACGTATATTCCACACTTTTAAGTGACCCTTTACCTGGTCGTTTATGTGTTGCCTGGGAAATGACCAGGGAGCGCTGGATGTGGGCATTGAGGTGATGCGTAAGTGGTGATACGAGCGCAATAGTCCCGCGGTGTGTTCCTGCAAGACTCTGTATCGAGGTGGTGATGCAGCGGTGGAGATCTCGCGACATGGGTTCACGAGATCTTGTAAGATGTCAAGGTGAGGTTGCGGCGACGAGAGTCTCGCACTAGAGTCCCGCGATCTTTTGCCAATGTGGGAGGTTATAATTGCTTAGTGACAAGTCGGAAGTTAGCGGTGGAGTTTAACGTTTTTCTCTCAACGCTATAGACGTTCCCTGGAGTTTTTCCTTGTGTGTATATTTATCCATTCATGTGATATTTAAGCATCTAAGCATATGGGTGATGTAATTAGTGGTCATGTTGTTGTGTTAATGTTTTTGGGTACATCACTATGATGAGTTGAAAAGTTTTTTTCTGTATACACTATATGATCTTAGGGAAAAGAGGAATGAGCAATCTTTGTGTGGTAATGCTTTTTATTGCTTTGATACTTTTGATGATTATCATATTATTAATGAGACCTATCCCCTCCCATGGGAGAGGGTTGGTTCTGGGTTTCGCCCTGGGTGTGGTTGGTTAGGTTATTTAGTAAGGTGCTTGCCATACTTTCCTATAATCCCTGAGGAAGCCAGAGAGTGTGAAACCAGTAGGGTAGGAGATTGCATGGCACCTGGAGGATACCATATCAGGGATCTGTTATTGAATAGCGCTTTCTTGGATTGGGGTATCGTTTGATTTGGGTCCCAGTCTGTAAGTTGCCTTTTATTGGTTTTATGGTTTTAATTCACATTACTTGAATAAACATCTACACTTAAATCACTCTATTGCCTCATTTATCACCCATACTGCACCTATTGATGAGTACTCAAATCTAAGAAGAAGGGACTCTCTTAACAACCGAGAAAGAGTCGGAGACCTGCCAGAGTGACCTAAACACACGCCTGTTATACAACCTTATAATGTGGGTTGTCATCAGCTGGTAAGCCTTTGAGTTTTATCTATTTGTGACCATTGATTTGGAACTGGGGATGGAAGCTGGCCATCGCTGAGAACTTGACATATTTTGATATGCATTGCTTGTGAATTTTTGCTCAACCATAATCCATTTCTTCCTTATTGGGGTCACCAACCATTCTTTAGATACCTGGAGGAATTAAAAGTATGATTTGATGCAAAGCAGAGCGACCCCTCCCATCTTTGGATATATAGATTGTGTTTAAGGCATGCCTATGCTTTTTTCCTTTCCATATATATTTTGTCAAAAAATAATTTTTTGGATACAGGTATATTAACAGCTCTGAAAATGTATATCATTTTGTGTAGTATTTGCATTTTAAATGCTGCAGTTCTGCTTAATCACAAAATCACAATAGTTCAACTTTAAGGTGCGTACACATGTCGGACGAGTCTGACGACTGGTAGCTTGTGTCAGTCCGACGTGTGTACGCACCTTTACTTACAGGTAGTAATCTTCTGTTTGTTTTTTAAGAGGTAGATAATTCAACTTAAATAGGTCAGATGTTTTCAGTGGGATTTTTATGCCCAGGTCGATTATTGGGGACTTGTCCCATGAAAATGGTAAATCTTTTTTTGTATGATCTTGAATATTTTTACCTAGGATAAGGGATTTAGAATCATTAATTTTACAAAATGAAACTTCCAAAAATAGCCGTAAGAAATTTTTAACCTGTGAGATGATGAAGAATCTTCCAATGTTAGTATTATTACATCATCCGCAAATAGCCCTTTTTTGTGTTCATCTTCTAAAACATTAATGCCTTTTATGTCAGGAGTAGATTTTATTGTTTTCTCATTTGTTTCCACCAGTAATACGAAGATTAAAGGTAATAGAGGACAACCCTCCCTTGTGCCATTAGTGGTTTGAAATAGTTTGGAGCGAAATCCGGAAACACAATAACAGATGCTGCTGGGTTAGGTATATTCCCTGAGCAACCAAACTTTTTTTTAAAGTTTTTAAAGTGTATCTGAGACGAAAACAGGTCTCAGGTTTTATACTTACCTGGGGCACCCGCCCGACTCGTCCAGGCTACTGGGACATCCAGCAGGGACAGAACCAAACCAGAGAGATGACGAGGGACTAAGCAGACTCAAGGGGGCTTAAGGAAGTCCCAGGTAAGTATGGAACCTCAGACTTCTTTCGTCTCAGGTTCCCTTTAAAACAGCTTCCATAAATCCCCAGTGTATCTTGTTAAATGCCTTCTCTGCGTCCAATGCCAGAAACAGAGAAGGCCTCTGAGTGATCTCTGAGTAAGTTTAGTATCCTCCTTGTTCTGTCTGAGGTTTCCCTATGTTCAGTGAAACTTACCTAGTCTGGATTTATTAAAAGGGGTAATATATTTAACAATCCAGTAGAGATTAGTTTCACAAAGATGTTTGTGTCATCATTAAATAGTGAAATGGGCCAGTAATTGGTTGGACAGCTACCACATTTTCCTGGTTTGGGTATTGCTGAAAAAATTGCCAGTTGTGCCTCAGCTGGCATTTTTCCTGCTACTATAGAGTAGTTGAATAATGCCGATAAATGAGGGGCTAGTATGTATTGGAAATGTCTATAATAAATGTTGGTGAAACTGTCAGGGCCCGGGGATTTGTTTGGTTTTGGATTTTGGAAATTGATTTTTTAATTAATATTTCTTGTGTAGTTATGGGTGCATTAATTTTCTCCAATTGCGATTAGATAGATTAGGGAGTGAAATAGAATCTAGGAATTGCTGTATTACTTTTCGGTTAGTTGCGGGGTCGTATCTTCATTCTTTAACCTCCCTGGCGGTGCATTTGTGTCTGGAATTATGAGTCAAAAGCGGTACATTTTTTCCAAGAATTTTAGGCCACCAATTCTTAAGTCATAACTCACCAAAATATGTCAGAATAAAGGCCTGGTAGACTTTAAAAATTGTGAAACCACACAAATAAGGCAGGCAGAGAGTAGTTAAAATCCCGGCAGAGGTCGGCAACAGTAATTGGCTATAAGAGCAATAGTCTGCTGTTAACAGTGACAGTGAAAGAATACTTTTCATTGACTCACTGCTCACTGTATAAGATACAACATGCGCATAATATGCAATGTGACTTTTCCCGTTCCATTGCGTTCCTTCTTCTCCTGGGAATGCAACACCCACTGTGAGCATAGTCTTATCATTTATTTATAAATACAGATACCCAGGCTAATCCAGCGCAGGAATGCGATAAATCATTGAAATAATAAGGCATATCATATCACTGAGAAGATACCATTGAGTTAAAAATTGATATAACTGGAAAAAACACACAGCAATAAAAAACATATCGCAGTGTTTTCTTGGTGAGGCCTACTACTTACAATAAAAAGTGATTTGTTGTACATTTCATAATAACAAAGGTTGCTGAACTGAAGATAAACTTATGATATAATTATTTATAGGTGTAGTATAAATGGGAAATAGACCTTTCCCAGAGTCTCTTATTCTTAATTTTAATTAAGGGGCTTCAATTGTTAAGTCTGATGGTGCTTTCACTTATGACAGAATTCGTATTTGAAATGTGTTTTGCAAATTCATGTTCACCGCACATTTAATGCAAGTCAATGGCATTGCATTTGTTGTGTGTATTAATTCAAATGTTTGCATCTAATCTTCTGCAGAAAAAATGCCCTACATGTGTGCATTTTTTTGCACCAGACATGGGAAACACATATGATGCAAATCAATGGAAATGCATGGACGAATCGGACTGAAAAAATAAAAACACAAAAAAAGGATGTGAAAATTAAAAAAAAAAAAAAAACACGCAAAATCGAATATGTGACAAACATGTCCAGAAATCAGAGGAATGTGTGAAGGTACCCTAAAAAGGTACACAGCAGCCCTGTCAGTGTCAACACGAACAAAAAAAAAGTAATTTCCTTTTCCACTTTTCGGTATTCCTTTGTTATCAGGCTTGATTATTGTGGTGGTAGATCTGGAAGGAAGGGGGGCCAATTAAACAGTTGCTATGGGATCCAGTCATTTCTAACTATGCCCCTGGTCAGCAACATAATTCAATTTTTGTGCTAAAGGGGATACATTGCCTAATAACTTTTGCTGTGGTTAATGTTGATAAATGTATGGCCATGCACTTTGAACATGTCAGCGGTACACCACCCTGTAAAGTTAATGGTTTACACCTGGGAGCATTGGACTTGGAGAGAGGAATTGGGGATACTGGCTGATAACAAGGTAAGCAGCTATACTCAATGCCAAGCAGCAGCAGCTAAAGCAAATAAAATCATGGGTTGCACAAAGCAAAAAATAAAATCATGAGATGCTAATATTGGCTCCCTCTGCATCAGTCACTTGTGAGGCCACAACTGAGTATAGGAGACAATTTGGGGCTGTATCAATAGAAAATAAATTGATGTTCCAGAACATGTACAAAGAGGGGCAACAAATTAGAGGGATGAAAGGTCTTTCTTACCAAGAAAGGCTGGACCAACTGAACTTATTTAAACTGGACACAATATATCTGAGAACATGTATAAATACAAGAAGTCAATACACAAAGGACATGATCTGCTTGTGGAGTAAAAAAGTGTTTGCTATCTATTCATAAAAGGGTTCTTTACAGTAAGAGTGGTTAAAATGTAGAATTTCTTACTGCTGGAATTTCCTGGCAGAGTTTATTTAGGGATCTTATCTGACTGCCATCTGGTAGAAGCTGACTAAAAGTGCCTGCTGATACCTCTAAAAGTACCTCTCTCTCTGTACCTTAATAAATACCTCTTTTCACCTTGATAACAATCCTACTAACTAATTTGGACTTTGGTTCATGTAGGTTTGGGCAAGACACTTAATAAATACAATACAAACATAGGTGGCACTGGTGTGTAGCTGTCACACCTCAGCAAGTGGTTTCCCATGACAACCCTTCAGCTCGGGACTGTGACTACAGAACTGCTTTCCTTTCCAGGACCTTTGGACATTCCCACCCCATCTAGTGGCTGGAATCTGCTATGCATCTCTTTTTGCATGTGAGTAGGTGAGTTCACTTCTTGCATTATGTTTTATAACATTGCATCACATCAGATTCCTCGTGTTCCTGTGTCCTAAGAGACTTTCCCTTATGAACTGATATCCTGGCTTTGATCCTTGGCAATCCTTTGACTATCCGTTTGACTTATGTTCCTGTACCTCACCTGTTTCGGACTGATTTCCTGTTAACGGACTCCTGGCTTATCCCTGACTATGTCTACTGTCTGTTGTACCTGTACCTCACATCGGATTATCCAGTTGCACTCAGCAGTCGCCTTCAGGTGCGCCCACATGGACTCCAGGGCTGCGCCCATACAGCCATACAGAGGATTCACGCATCCCAGGTACGTGACAGTAGCTTCTGTAAAAAATAGCCGGCAATCTCAGGGTTAAAATTGACATTTAATCTTTCAAGAACACACACGCTTTTATAGCTTGTCCTAATTTTTTCACATGACTGTATATATTACTTTTAATTTTGTAAAACACCTGTGTCACTGTACACCTCTCTGGAATTCCTATAGCATCCCCCAGACAAAAATTATGTAAGCTGACAGGCTAGGTGCACTAAATGATGCTTGGAATGACAGAAATGCATCTCATTAAATGTACAGCACCTGTACATACTACTTTCACTATCTCTGCTCACTATTCTGTTTCCTCCTGGCATTCTGTTTGAAAGGATTCCTAAAATTTATATCCCTTCACATCATGCTGAGAGAAGGATGGATTGCGAAGAAACCCTTCTGCTTATGTTTTCAAATTCCTCTGAAGGTGGGTTTGGCACAGGACACAATCTTCAAAACTTAACTCTTTAACAACGCATAGAGGCCTTCTTACTTGTCCCACCTCCTATCTGCTCAAATATACTACAGGAAACCTATTCCACCAGCACAAGAAATGTTATGAACACATCTATATACATTGGTTTAGGATTTAGTATTAGCACGGAGAGCAAATAAGGACATGATATATAGCGGCGTGTTATTCTTACTTGAAGTAAGTACATATGTGTCATCAGGACAGGAAGTGTGTCTATAAGATGGACAGAGACAGTAGTATTTTTGTATGATGTAGAAACATCAAAGCCATTGCCGGTTAGGCGCAGTCGTAAAAGAAAAGACACATTGTTCAATGTGGCTCTATGGAAATAACGTACTTACTCCATTACAAACTTGATGGTAGTCAAAATTTACAAATCTTTTAACGTGAACTTGAGGTGAGAGTGATAGGGAGGCTGCCATATTTATTTCCATGCATTAGTCAGGGCTGATCTGTCCTATATACTGAAAGACAAAAAAATCTAATGTGGAGTGGTCTCTGAGATAGTTTCTATAGCCTTTAGGTTGTGTAAGGACAGATCTCACCTGATAGGAGTGCTGGGAGTGCAGCTGAGAGCACGTGTCCCACTTGCCGGGGACCAAGCGTGTGTTGGTACTTGGCTGAGCTATCCTGACCTCCAATGGTGGCGTGATAGTGATGATACTCTGTGTAGCTAATATTGTGTTTTGTGGATACTCAAAAGTGGGTGGAACATATCACATTTCAGCCATTAATTTTACATGGGAAAATGTAAACTGCAGCCATTCTTACACCGTTAAAGGCGGGGTTCTCAAACTTAGCACACTTGCTCACTGGGTGACTGGGATTAATATTCAGAAAAGTTGGTGGAGCCTACAACAGCCAATCAAAATTCACCTATTGATTTTTAAGGGTAATATTTAAATTGCTGCCATTCTTACACTGTTAATGACAGAGGCCTCAGATCTGCTACAGTCAGTGATTGGGTGGCTGGGGTTCAAATCCAGGCAGAGCCACAAACAGGCAATCAGATTTGTTTGATTGATTTCAATGGGAAAATGTAAACTGCTTCCATTCACACATTATTGATGCCAAGGACCCCAAACTTGGTCATTGACTGACTGTGTGTCAAGGTTAGAAAAAAGTGGCCGGACCCAGCAACAACCAAATACATACCAAAGCAAGGCTGGGTCTTCAGCTAGTTAATTTTAAAATAAACTATTATATATCTGTGTGTTGTTAGAAATTAAGTATGATATGCTTGAATTCGGGGGCCTCAGTCACTTTACCTAACTGGTTTAGTAAAAGGACTTGCTCTGCAGGTGTCTCTTTCAGAGTGTCAAGAGAATTTCTCTTAGAGAGAAATAAAGACAGTTCTGATTTTCAGTAGAACATTGTGCTGAAACTCCCAAGGCTGTGGCAGAGATACCCAGTGCAAAGGCCAGACCAGCTGGTGACAAACAACATAAACATGATCCATTGTTATGAAAATATACTCACAAGTACATTAAACAATGGTCTTAGGGACATACTACCTCATTTCGGGGTACTACTGTAGGAGAGGAAACGCCATGTTTGGCTTTTCCCATCTGAGCAGGCGCGAATAGGGTCATCCATCACATGCTATTATCAGCCAATTGCATGCAATGGGGACTGGACCATCCCTGCTCGATGATGTCACATTTAACTCTTTAGAGGCTAGTATAAAACAGCCAATGGGCTCCAGAGAGCCACTTCTGACTTCCAACTTTCCCTTCAACGTCAGTCTTCACTTCTACTTTCATTCATCTACTGTACTTATTGTATATGCTGTATATAGATGTAAGTGCAACTAGCATAGATGTACCATAAGAGAAAGCCTGGTCTATTCTCAAGGAATAGACCAAGTTTGCATGGAACGCATAAGATTCTACAGACTGATTGCTTTGCTGAGATAACAAAGAGATTAGCATCTGTATATCTGTTTTCCAAATAAACTCCTGAAAATTTGACAACGTCTAAGCAGTTATATCTCCTGTGCTGTCGCTGTGATGAGTGTCAAGTTATCACACTTTCTGTGATAGGGTGCCGAACAAAGGTGTAGTGTTGTTGCCCATAGCAACCAACAAATATTTATTACGTGTGTGTGTGTGTACGTGAAAAATGAGAATATTGTACAAAAGTCTGTTTATATCAGTAATTCAGCTTAAAAGGTTAAGCTAATATATGAAATATACTCATTACATGCAAAGGGAGATATGTCAAGCATTTATTTGTTATAATTTTGATGATTATGGTTTACAGCTTCTGAGAACCCTAAAATAAATACTTCAGACCATTAAAATGAGGTGAACGTTGCTTGGATGCATAACGTGAAACAACACTGGAGGCTGAAGTGGTTAAAAAAGTTCAGTCCCTAAGGTAACTATTTATATGTTTTTAATTGTATATATATATATATATATATATATATATATATATATATATATATATATATATATATATATTTTTTACAAAAAAACATTTTTGGGTAACTATTGGGGAGTGGGGGGGAAAGGGGTTAATTTTAAAAATGTAAAAAAAAAGTATTTTCATTTAAAAAAAAATGTTTGTAGATGTAATTTTACTATTTGGCCACAGGATGTCCTCGTGCATAACTTTCCTATGCTTAGTAATGCATTGTTGACCTGTAAGTATCGTTTTTTATGAATGAAGGCCATCTCATTGATGGCCATGGTCATTCACACGGGTACAATCGGTGGTGGTAACAAGCGCAGGGGGGTGCTGGGGGGGGGGGGGGGGGGCAAGCGGGAGTGTGTGGCAGCAAGGGATGTAGTAGCTACGTCCCTGCGAGAAGATATGGGGAAATGCAGGGACGTAGTTACTCGCCCCGGGCGAGGGGAAGTGGTTAAACACAAATCAAAGGTAAGCTTTATTAAAATATATATGTTGCACAGCTTTCTAAAAGTATGTTCCTAGCTGTGGACTGAATTGGGGACACCTTTAACTCATGTCCTCATTCGATATGTCCACGCCATGTAGATGCAGAGTTCACAAATTCACAATCCAATAGCTATTTCCCTCATGTCCTTCATGGAAATTTATAGAGAGCATATGGTTTAATTCTCCTTTATTTATGCTATAACAATGTTAATTTCATTTTTCTCTGAAAGAATTAGTGGTCTGTGGTATATTGCAATTTGCATGGACACATTAGCAGATAAATTATATATCTGCTACTGCAATTAAGAAAATATTAATATTTTATTTCTGTGTCACCGTGAAAACAAATGTTTTTTTTTTACTTCATTTGAAAGGGTGGCACAACCATGACATCTAGTGGAGTGATAGTGGTAACACCTCTTTATTGTAGCTTGTATGCTCTGTTTTATTGGGTTTTTCAGACTGCTGGAGGCAGTGATATTTCTTAAAGTAAACCTGTAAGTAAAAAAGTGCCCCTGAGGGGTTCTTACCTTGGGAGGGGAAAGCCTCTGGGTCCTAACAAGGCTTCTCCCATCCTCAGCCAGCTTGTTCCAGCGCTGGCTCCCCCACAACGATGCTGACATCAGTATTTACAATTGGTGGTGCACACAGGTGCATTAATGGCTACCCGCTCAGACTTCAGCAGAGATAGCCAAGTCTGATCGTATTCGCTCTACATGTGTTGCAACGATAGTATTTAATACAGTAGTGGGTTATGATTACAATCGGATGCGACTATCCATTCCAGTGTAAAAAACAAAACAAAAAACATTTGGCCTCAATTACTATACTCATTTACTATACACATATAATGATTGATGCTTGGATATATTTCTTCATAAAATTAACAACTCACGATATGCTGCCAATATGTAACAAACACAGCGTGCGACCATACAATGCCATAAATTGATACGTCATTAAAGATTTAACAATATTGGTTCACTTTTCTCTGCTTTGTCCTCAATTTTGTCTCAATTTGGAAAATAAGTCTTGGTAATGCTCTCCCAAATACGTGCCTTTCGGTCATACTTCTTGTTGAATCTCTGTCCAGTATCATATAGTTCCTGGTAAGCCTGTACTTCAGTAATATGGTTGTCGATATTGAAGTCATACACGTCTCTCGCCATGACTGTTCGGCAGCCATGCTTTTGGCTGCAAAAGGCCTGTTTATAGCTAACAGACAGGATGGATGTCACAAGTCAATTTGGTGTCCACGCATGGCACCGCACAGCCAGCGCCAACATTTTTAACTACTTGAGGACCGCAGTATATGCGAACTGCAAATGCATTAACATGCACGCAAAAAGTTTGAAAAACGTATCTGCGGTAAAAAAAACCCCACAAAAGCACCAAAATGCAGTAAAAACACACAAAAACGCACACAACATAAAATGAAAACATGACATAAAACGCAGCCTTTCATGTTATATGTGAGCACCCAGCCTAATACAATGATTACGATATATAAAACGAAGTTTCATCCATCATATGTTAGAAATTTATGTTAGTGTTAAACCCCCCTAAAGACCATGCTATTTTTTCCCTAATTGGCCACTGCAGCTTTAAGGCCAAGCTGCAGGGCCGCACAGCACAGCACACGAGTGATCCCCCCCTTTTCCCCCGCACAGCTGGTGCCAACATTTTTAACCACTTGAGGACCTCAGTGTTAAACCCCCTAAAGACCAGGCTATTTTTTTTCTAATTGGCCACTGCAGCTTTAAGACCAAGCTGCAGGGCCGCACAACACAGCACACGAGCTTTCCCCCACCTTTTCCCCCCACCAACAGAGCTCTCTGTTGGTGGGGTCTGATCACTCCAAAGCTGTCATAGGCTTCAGCCTATGACAGCTGATCACTGCCCAGCCTATGGAGGGAACAGCGTGTCACAGGGCTGTCCCCAGTACAGCGCTGCTGCCAATTGCAGCGCTGTACATGTAAGTAGACAGCGATTATGCCATCTAAGGCCTGGTGCACACCAAAAACCGCTAGCAGATCCGCAAAATGCTAGCAGATTTTGAAACGCTTTTTCTTCTTTTTCTGCAGCGTTTCAGCTAGCGTTTTGCGGTTTTGTGTAGCGGTTTTGGTGTAGTAGATTTCATGTATTGTTACAGTAAAGCTGTTACTGAACAGCTACTGTAACAAAAAACGCCTGGCAAACCGCTCTGAAGTGCCGTTTTTCAGAGCGGTTTGCGGTTTTCCTATATATTTAACATTGAGGCAGAAACGCATCCGCAATCCAAAATCTGCAGCAGCCCGGGAGTATGCGTTTCTGCAAAACGCCTCCCGCTCTGGTGTGCACCAGCCCATTGAAATACATTACCCTAGCGGATCCGCACCCGCAAGCAGATCGCAAACCGCAGCGGAAAAGCTCCGGTGTGCACTAGGCCTCACAGTCTCCCGAGCGGCGATTGCCGCTCGGAGACTGAAGGCGGGGGGGGGAGCTCCGCCCCTCGAGAAGGAGATGCGCGCAAAGCCTGCGCGCGATCTCCTTCAGTAGCCGGCTCCAGGACCTGATGGCAATTGGTGTTAGGCAGTCCTGGGGCTGCCGCGCATTGGCGTGGAGAGGTCGTAGAGTAGTTAAATTCCTGTGTCACCATTGACTTGAATTACTTCGGGCATCCCGTGGACATCAAGCGGCAACGTGCTGCAGACTTTATGTCAGATCAGATGATTTTTCACAGGTTTTCTTCTTCTTCCAGAAAATTACTGACCATAGGCCGCAAGCAGTAAATTCTATCAGAATTTACTACTTACTGCACAAGGTGCAGTATAATCACGTCCTGGGAAACTTCATTTGAAGTCCCAGGGACGCGAAAGTTAGTCAATGGGAGCGGGCGGCCGCCGCGCGCTATCGGTACCGCTGGTTAGCGGGAACATGAATGTATGGGAATGCAGTTCCCATTCATTAATCTAAGTTACCGTCTGGTACAGGTAGTTCTAAAAATGGGCTCTAAAACACATGCTAACACACCCCTTATTTTGCTTCAAGATTCAATTTCGCAGTATTTTCATGCAAATTACAGCTAAAAATAGGTCCAAAATTACTGCATGCAGTAAAACTGTTACCAGAATCTAAAACTTGGTTTCCCGCATGCTTTAAATCACCTAACATTCGGTAATTAAAGGCTACCAGAATTAAGTCCATTGTAGATTTGCTTTTTAATCTCTAACCTCCTCACCACGATATATATCATTTCCAAAAACATTGAAAAAGATTGAGAAAATTAGAGAAAGGGCTTTTAAAGTGTTTCTGATTGTTCAGTCTTACAGGACAAACTTTATGTTTTGTAATAATGGTATTGTTCTTATCGAGAGCTTTTGAGAAGGTTAAGAATTTGAACGCGTGCATTCAAAAAGGGCTCCTTCTAATAAGCCAGATGTAAACTATAATCCTTTTATCATTTATCAAAAAGGTGCCAAAATAACTCTTTAAAATATAGTTTATAGTATTAACCTAATATTAATCAAAAATTCAAAGTGATTTTTTTCATTTAAATAAATTTCTAACATATGATGGATGAAACTTCGTTTTATATATCGTAATCATTGTATTAGGCTGGGTGCTCACATATAACATGAAAGGCTGCGTTTTATGTCATGTTTTCATTTTATGTTGTGTGCGTTTTTGTGTGTTTTTGCTGCGTTTTTACTGCGTTTTTGGCGCTTTTGTGGTTTTTTTTTACCGCAGATACGTTTTTCAAACTTTTTGCGTGCATGTTAATGCATTTGCAGTTCG
Source organism: Hyperolius riggenbachi (assembly GCF_040937935.1). Taxonomy (NCBI): domain Eukaryota; kingdom Metazoa; phylum Chordata; class Amphibia; order Anura; family Hyperoliidae; genus Hyperolius; species Hyperolius riggenbachi. The sequence continues at coordinate 168,681,995 of NC_090653.1, read as the reverse complement.
CATATACAAAACGTATATGCATTTTGTATGCGTTTTCCATTCTTTTTATGCAAATCACTAGGAAGGCAACAGGAAGCGGAAATACATCATACATTTTCTTTTAACCAAAAATGCATAGAAAAATGCATGGAAAACGCATACCATTGCGCTTCCATTGACTTTCATTATGTGCATATTTGCTGCATTTTTGAAGATTATACAACAAAACCAGCATTTTTGAAAACGCACGCATCAAAACGCATATGCGTTTTTGATATGCATTTTTTCCTGTGGCCCATAGACAGGGCCGGATTTACTTCACAGGAGCCTATAGGCAAAGATGTCCTGGCACCTCTATGAACCTACAAACCACCACCAAACTGCAGCGCAACTGTGTTAGCTGTCCCATCTATCACCTCTCCCTTACTTCCTTTGTCCATCATAGGTATCTACATCTGCCTCTTAGCATTTGCCTGGCGGAAGTATCCGCAATATTAAGTAGAGAGAGGTGCCTCCAAGTAATAGGTAGCTAGAAGAACCTCAGTATTAAGTAGCTAGAAATGCCTCGGACTGAAGGAAGATCTTGTCAGTGGAATGCCAAGAGCAGGATGAGTAACCTCTTATTTACACTCTCATCAGGACTTAGGGAAGGAGGCGTGTGGGGAGAGGAGTGAGTTGCCTTTCCACCAGCAGGTGCCTGTAGGAACATGCCTACAGTGCCTTGTGGTAAATCCAGCCCTGCCTATAGACTTCCATTAGTGGCAAAAGCACTTTTTTTGCAATGCTAGCATTTCTGCTATGTCTGCAACTATCGTTCAGTGAAAATGTGTTTAATATTTTTGTAGTTTATCTGTGTAGCTCATGTGTAAATGTCTTTTTTTTTGCTATGTTAAAAAAAAACCAAAATTTGCTATGTTGTAAACAATGATTAAAGACATAAACTTTAAGGAGGTCATACACTGGTCGATTGCCACCATATCGACCAGCAGATAGATCCCTCTGTGATCGAATCTGATCAAAGAGGGATCTATTGGCTGCCTACACTGCAAACAAATTTTGAATCGATTTCACTATGAAACTGATCCACAATCAGTGGAGCTGCCGCCGCCCCCCCCCCCCCCCCCCCTGCATACATTACCTGATCCGGCTGGCGCGAGTCCTTCGGTCTCCGCTGTCTTCTTCTCCGCTCTGGGCTCCAGCTTCACTTTACTTCCTTTACACTCTACTGTTTAAAATTTCTGTCGGGACAGGAAGAAGTGAAGCCTGCCGGAGCCCAGCGGAGAAGGAACAGCGGTGACAGCGGGGACACGCGCCAGCAGAACAGGTAATGTATTGCCGCTAGCCTCGGTTGTCGGACATTTGGACGCCGCTATCGACGCACTCCCAACCCGCCGGCGATCGAGCGAAATCTTCCGCGCGGACAAATTGACGGGAACAATCGATTTCAGATGGAAATCGATCGTTCGGTCAGCGCTTGCGCAACGATTTCACAGCAGATTCGATCACAGTAATCGAATCTGCTGTATATCGCGGGAAATAGTATAAGTGTATGGGCCCCTTTAGTTTGTAATGTAGTATAAGTATATATTTTTGCTTTTAAAGGGGTTCTTTCGCGAAAAAAGTAGGCAGTTAAAGAATGTGACAGATGACAGGTTTTGGGCCAGTCCATCTTTTTAAGGGGAATTCTCAGGGCTTTCTTTGTTTTCAACAGCATTTCCTGAACAACAGTTGCAAAATCTAACTGACATAATAGTGTGCAAGTGATTAGGGAGGCCAGCTGGTATCTTGCTATTTTGGCAGTTAAACTGTTGTTCAGGAAATGCTGTTGAAAACAAAGAAAGCCCCGAGAATCCCAAGGTGGCCACTAACTGTCTAATTTCTGGCGAAAAATCGTTCGAGCGATCAGAAATTCTGATCGGACGAAAAATCGTTCACTACACCATCAACTAACCAATCTTTGCTTCCTATCTATCACGACCACCAAGAAAATCCAAATTTTCGTTCGACGAAAATTCATTCAGGCGACATTTTTTTCACTCGTTCATAATCGATTGTGTCCACCAATGGAGATTATTTACAACCAATCCGATCAGAATTTCTGATCGCTCGAACGATTTTTCGCTAGAAATTGGATCGTTAGTGGCCAGCTTAAGTGGCTAGCTTTAAAAAGATGGACTGACCCAAAACCTGTCATCTGTCATATTTTTTAACTGCCTACTTTTTTCGCGAAAGAACCCCTTTAAAAGTAAAAACAGAAAATGTGTTTTCGTGAATACTAATAAATGAAATCCAAGCAAATTGGGATGGCCCCAGCTAAAAAGTGCACTAGATATAAACGATATTGAAGTTATCGTTTAGTAAAATGTAACAAAATATTGCTTATAGTACTGATATTCTACTATTACCCACTGTAACCTTTATTTTTATATTTACTAAAATGAGGACCAGTAAAAGTGATAAAATATTGTTTAATATACTGATATTGTACTACTTCATTCATATAGTAAAATATCTGTAATTCTTACCGATATTTTACTATAACCTAACCTCTCCCTACTCTCATACAGAACCCTTCCCTGGTGGTGCCTAGCCCTAAGACCCCCCTGGTGGTGCCTAACCCTAAAACCCCTGCTGGTGGTGCCTAACCTTAAGACCCCCTGGTGGAGCCTAACCTTAAGACCCCCCGATGGTGCCTAACCTTAAGACCCCCCTGGTTGTGCCTAACCTTAAGACCCCCCTGGTGGTGCCTAAACCTAAAAACCCCCCTGGTGGTGCCTAAACCTAAAACCCCCTGGTGGTCTCCAAACCTATGACCTCCCCCTAATGGTCCCTAAACCTGAGACTCCCCTGGTGGTGCCTAATCTTAAGACCCCGCTGGTTGTGCCTAAATCTAAGACCCGCCTGGTGGTGCCTAAACCTACGACCGCGCTGATGGTGCCTAAACCTAGGACCCCGCTGGTGTTGCCTAACCTTAAGACCACCCTGGGGGTGCCCAGACCTAAGGTGGGGCCTAACCTTGATCCCCCATTTTGTTTGTGTAAAATAAATTTGAGTATGATTGTTTATGGTGTTATTTAACATAGAATAAAAAGAAATGATAATTGAGGAGTCAAACGTAAAACTAAACATTATTCTTATATATAAGTTTAAGTAAATTTGTTGAAAAACGATGATTTGTAACATAGGTGAAAATAGCGGAAACCGCTCGTTTGTGGTACAAAAAGTTGAAATGTAAATGATTTTTTTTCTGATAAAGCTTAGTTTTAGAAACCATTATACAGTTTAGAAATTATTATATGTTAAATTATGAGTTACTGTAATTGATAAATTTGATATGGACATAAAAGTTAAAGATAACAAGCGATAGAGATATGTTTTATATTTTTGCAAACGATTTTACAAAATTTTAAATGAAAGCGGTGCCCCTTTTATACCGTTATCGCCAAACAAAAACAGTTTAACATTGGTGTCTATGGGGCGCCCTTTTTAATAGGCGCCTTTATTACATGATATGATTTGAACTGGGTCCTCTAGGTAATTGGCAGCTAGTGGAAAGAACCAGAAACAGGTTGTTCAAGCAGTCAAGACCGGATATGATTTTTGGCAGCCTATTGTGAGAAGAAGGGGCCACCTTGTACATTGCAGCCTACCAAAAAACAGACTGGCACCTTTCAAATTCATACTGAACGCTGCCGTTCATCTCATCCACTTCTCCGTCTGCTTCTTTGAAGCTGCTCCTCTTTACTAATCCCTCCACTGGCTGCCAGTTACATAGAAAATCCAGGTCAAACTTATAATCCTCTCATACAAAGCTCTTCATAAAATGTCCTCTCCATACATTTCTTTCCTAATATCCAGATATTCTCTTACGCACCTTTTACTGCTCTACGATGAGTCTGGAAACCTTCACTTGAAACCTTAAAATGCACCATCTCAGTGTATAATCTGTCATATTATATCGCTTTCTTCGCACCTTCAGCTCCTCATCTAGGGATGTGTGCAATAAATTGCGTTAAGCAGAATTACATGTGTAAATTTTTACTGCATGATGTGTAGAACAGGAGTAGTAGGGGTGTCCTAGCACCTAGAGAAAAAGACACAGGAAACAAAACAACAGGAGCCCAATAGCGCAATATATTTTCATATACGGCATATCAACAGGTAAGGTAATTGTACTACTCACAAAGGCAGGTTGCAGAGGGGCAACCGACCACAGGAAGCAGGTAGAGACAAAAAAAACCGACTCCACTCAGGGTGGTCCAGCCAGACCTGGGTGTGGTCACTCTCCTTGGTAAAAGTGACAGATTATCACTATGGTTTAAACCATGTGTGGCCTATCTAGACTCCTTTAACAGGCAGGGGCGTCACTAGCGTCATATATTAGTGGCACGTGCCACGGACATGGCTTTGGGGTGCCCCTAATTAGAGCTCTGGGGTGCCCAACGGGAGTGCCCCGAATGTATTTACTTTGCGCGGCCGCTGTTTACACAAGACGGCGGCCGCCATGTTGTGGGCAGTGCTCGCCGCCAGAATCATCAGCGGCACTGCTGGTCCTCTTGTCCATCCGCCCCCTGCCCAATCAGGAGCACCAGGCAGGGGGCGCGAGATTAAATGAATTGGCAGGGGGCTGGAGAGAGTGTGAGTAGCTCCGCCCCCTGCACGTGTAGTACCTCGGAGTTGAATTGCCCGCCCGGTGCCGCTGACCCTCCGCATGCCACCAAGCGGGACTGACAGGCCTGAGGAGCGACTGAGAGGCCTCTGCTGCAGAGCCAAGTGAGGGGGAGAAGAACAGTCAGAGCCAGCCTGGAGGTCGGACTGTGGACACGCAGGATGCAGCCGCGGCAGCTCGTTACCCCGTGCAGACTGCAGACTCCAGACCAGGGAGGAGGTAGTTATACTGTTTACTCTGCCAGGCTTGGTGTGTGTGTGTGTGTGTGTGTGTGTGTGTGTGTGTGTGTGTGTGTGTGTGTGTGTGTGTGTGTGTGTAGTGCGTGTGTGTGTGTAGTGTGTGTGTGTTTGTGTGTAGTGCATCTGTCTGTGTGGAGTGCGTCTGTGTGTGTAGGGCGTCTGTGTATGTGGATTGCGTCTGTGTGTGTGTGGAGTGCGTCTGTGTGTGTGTGTGGAGTGCGTCTGTGTGTGTGTGGAGTGCGTCTGTGTGTGTGGAGCGTCTGTGTGTGTGTGAAGTGCGTCTGTGTGTGTGGAGTGCGTCTGTGTGTGTGGAGTGCGTCTGTGTGTGGAGTGCGTGTCTGTCTGTGTGTGTGGAGTGCGTCTGTGTGTGTGGAGTGCGTCTGTGTGTGGAGTGCGTGTCTGTCTGTGTGTGTGAAGTGCGTCTGTGTGTGTGTGAAGTGCGTCTGTGTGTGTGGAGTGCGTCTGTGTGTGTGGAGTGCGTCTGTGTATGTGGAGTGCGTCTGTGTGTGGAGTGCGTGTCTGTCTGTGTGTGTGTAGTGCGTCTGTGTGTGGAGTGCGTGTCTGTCTGTGTGTGTGGAGTGCGTCTGTGTGTGTGGAGTGCGTCTGTGTGTGTGTGGAGTACGTCTGTGTGTGTGGAGTGCGTGTCTGTGTGTGTGTGGAGTGCGTCTGTGTGTGTGTGGAGTGCGTCTGTGTGTGGAGTGCATCTGTGTGGAGTGCGTGTCTGTCTGTGTGTGTGGAGTGCGTCTGTGTGTGTGGAGTGTGTCTGTGTGTCTGTCTGTCTGTGCCCCATTGTGTGTGTGTGTGTGTGATTGTGTGTTTGTGTGTGTGTATGGTGTGTGTGTGTGTGTGTGTGTGAGTGTGTGTGCGTTTCATCCTCTATTCCTTATTGTGTGTGTGTGTGTGTGTGTTCCCCATTGTGTGTGTCTGTGCCTGAGCCCCATCCTCCATGCCCCATTACAGTATAGGCTATTACTATGTGCCTGTACTGATAGTAAACTAGCTGCAGTGTGTGCTGATCTCTGCTCTCTCCAGTTTGTACAGTATACACTGTTACTCTGTGCCTGTACTTATAGTAAACTAGCTGCAGTGTGTGCTGGTCTCTGCTACCTCCAGTGTGTACATTATAAGTTGTTGCTCTGGGCCTGTACTGATAGTAAACTAGCTGCAGTGTGTGCTGATCTCTGCTGCCTCCAGTATGTACTGTATAAGCTATTGCTCTGGGCCTGTACTGATAGTAAACTAGCTGCTGTGTGTGCTGATCTCTGCTCTCTTCAGTATGTACAGTATAAGCTGTTACTCTGTGCCTGTACTGATAGTAAACTAGCTGCAGTGTGTGCTGATCTCTGCTGCCTCCAGTATGTACAGTATAAGCTGTTACTCTGTGCCTGTACTGATAGTAAACTAGCTGCAGTGTGTGCTGATCTCTGCTGCCTCCAGTATGTACAGTATAAGCTGTTGCTCTGGGCTTGTACTGATAGTAAGCTAGCTGCAGTGTGTACTGATCTCTGCTCTCTCCAGTATGTACCGTATAAGCTGTTGCTCTGAGCCTGTACTGATAGTAAACTAACTGCTGTGTGTGCTGATCTCTGCTCTCTCCAGTATGTACAGTATAAGCTGTTACTCTGTGCCTGTACTGATAGTAAGCTAACTGCTGTGTGTGCTCATCCCTGCCTCCTCCAGTATGTACAGTATAAGCTGTAAAGCCTGGTACACAAATACAATTTTGAGTAGCCAATTTTACTACTTCTAGGTATTGTGAGATCTCGGCTTTGTTCATAGTCTGTTTGCCCTCATACTACACGGGGGTGTTCAAGCTGGTCAGTGATTGACCAGTCAAAATTGAGTGTGTGTATGCTTCTTTACTCTATACCTTTACTCTATACCTGATAATAACTATCTAAAGGATAGGGGGCTCCATCCAACATTGGTGGGCAAGGCCCTTTATTGTTCGGTTACACCGCTGTTAAGTTCATGTAATTTGGTCCCACCCATGGCCACACCCACTCACTGAAGGGCCATGCCCATTTTTGCCGTGGCGCGCGTAGGTGCCCCTGATCTCTTAGGATCCTGGCAACGCCACTGTTAACAGGGTATGTTGGGGGGTATGTAATGCACAATTTGGGTAAAGAAGCACCACAGTGAGAATAACATTGGATTAAAAACAATGTTCCGATCCTTCTGCAGGGACTAAATAGTCCCACCCAGCAGTGGTGATGGGGCCTGATGTCACTGAGGAGCCCAGTCCATTTATACCCTGCTCTAGCAGCAAGCATCCCCCTGTCAGGCGCCCTCACTCACATCTGTTGCTAAGATACTGAAGCAGCAGCAGGCAGGTGAGGGGGTATTATTTTCTCACCAGCCTGCTGCTGGCGCATAAATACCTTCCTAGCAAGCCTGACAATTAATCTGTAGTTCTGGCCAAGGGAGGAAGAGCTGTTGGTGGCGCTGCTGAGCACAGATAAGTTGCTGGTGCTGCTGAGGATGAGAAGCAGACTGTGATGTGGCCTGATGATCTCTACTGGCTTGTCGGTAGGTATGGGGGGGTTGGGGGTTCTGCTGCTGCTGCTGGCAATTGCAGAGAGAGGGGCTCTGGGTGCTCAGGCACCACCTTTTTTGTATTTTTAATAGATGTGCCCCTTTGCTGTGTGCAGCAAGCTCCGCCCAACCGCAAGTAGCTCTGCCCCAGCTGCGAACAACTCCACCCACAACCACAAGTAGCTCTGCCCTGGCCTTGAGAAGCTCAGTCACGATCCCAGAGTATCCCCCCCCCCTTTCCCCAGTGACCTCTCACTCATCCAGTACTCACAGTGACCGGTGGCTTCTCTCTCTCCTATAGGCATCCACAGTGACCATTTATTCCCCCATCACCCTCATCGACCCCCCAATACTCAGCACTTTGTGTTATGTGTGATTTATACTTACCTGGGGCTTCCTCAGCCTCCTGTAGTTCGTGGCCTCCCTCTGTGTCCATCTGATACAGTCCATTCCACCCCTGTCAGCTCCAGTAAAGTCAGTCTGGGACTACTGCGCATATTCAGCGCTGACTGTGCACCTCCTTGGTCGCACTTCCATGGCCGGGAGCATTCTTCACCTGCACAGTTACAAGATTAACCTTGCAGGCTTCAGTTTCTGTTGAATTTCTGTGCATAAAGTGATCCAATTAATTTTTATAGCCTTTTTTCCTGTAGCTTACCAAAATGTGTCGAGCAAGGGTCTAGTATACATTTTCAGTTTAATAAAAGCTTGAAACACAACATCTAAACTAAATTTCAAAATTACTCTTCAAAATCTCTGATCATTTATACTTCAAGCTGCAGCTGCTCAACCTGTACTAATACGAATGTAAAGGTGGCCATACATCTAGTGATGATGGGCAGATTCGACCAAGAGACAAATCTCTCTCTGATTGAATCTGATTAGAGAGAGATTGGTCAGCTGCCTATACTCCTCAGGCCGATTCCTGATCATTTTCAACATTAAATTGTTCGGGAATCGGCCGTATTCATTGCCTCGCCACAGCCCCCCCAACCAATGTATAAATGTACCCCCTTGTGTGCATTTATAAATTACCTGTCCTGTGTCACCCACCACATGGTGCCAATCTGTCTTTGGAATCCACCGCAGATTATTGCAGGTAGGTAGCCAGGTACAGGTGTCCCCCAGTATAGGCTAGGTAGGTAAAGGTGTCCACCAGTATAGGCTAGCTAGGTACAGGTGTCACCCAGTATAGGCTAGCTAGGTACAGGTGTCCCCCAGTATAGGCTAGCTAGGTACAGGTGTCGCCCAGTTTAGGCTAGTTAGGAACAGGTGTCAACCAGTTTAGGCCAGCAAGGTACAGGTGCCACCCAGTATAAGCTAGCTAGGTACAGGTATCCCCCAGTATAGGCTAGCTAAGAATAGGAGTCCCCCAGTATAAGTTAAATAGGTGTAGTTGGTCCAGTACAATGTAGGTAGCAATAGGGGAGATAGTATATGTGCCCCCCAATCCAGTCACTTTACTTACCAAGCCTTGTTCCAGCGATGGCTGCAGCCTCCCCAGTATTCTCCAGTATGGGGAGGATCAGGACTGAGCAGCATCATGAAATCAGCCCCGATCCTCGCCATACCGGAGAATACCGGAGTACCGGAGCTGTGCAGGGAGGCTGCACCTATCACTAAAACAAGACTTGGTAAGTAAAGTGGCGGGGGGGGGGGGATCAGGGGGGCACATATACTAGCCTCCCTATTGCTGCCTACATTTTACCGGAGCCCCTATACCTATTTAACTTATACTGGGGGACTTCTATGCCTAGCAAAACCTTCTGAGCTGCATGCCCGACACTGTGTCGGGCATACCGCTTTCAGCAAAAATTTCTTCAGGAGGTTAACTAATTAAGCAGGCACAGAAAGCTCCTTCCATTGGAGGGTGGTCAAGGAGGCATGTGGCCAAGGCCCTGACTACCATGGCTAACAGTGGGAGAACGGACGGGACCGGAAAGATACTGAGGAAGCCCATGGACTGCAGAAAGCTAGAGGAAGCTCCAGGTAAGTATAAAACCTTGTCTTGTTTTTATCTCAGATTTACTTAAACGTAAATCTCAAAATGTTGAGTGGTATGCACTACAACTGCCAAACAGGGGTATCACTAGGTTATCATTACTGTTACAAAGTTATAGGGGGACCACCACCCTGCCATCCAGGATAATATGTAGAGCAGAAACGTAGTGGAGTGATCTTCCACACATCAATCCTGTGAGTTTGGGGTGATGCAGAGGGATATGTGCTGGAGTTGCATCAACCGGTACTACTTTAAAGCCTGGATGGCCAGCGGGAGATTTGCTGGAGCCTGAATTATGCAGCCTCTGACTCTGGCCTGCCAGACTCCTCTGCTCCTCCATTGCTGAGTAAGCAACCACTGGGCCATATATGTACTTACTTTACCTATTCTATCTGTTTACCTTACATCCACAGCCTCTCTTTCCATGGGTGATTGGCTTTCACGTTGTTCTTATTTGGTGATCACTATTTTTACGCTTTGTGGTTATATTGTTTATTATTTTTGCTAGCACTTACGTTGTTTTATTCTTGTATTCTCATTGGATTAGCGCTAGCACTTTTTTAGGCACAGACTTATCAGCTGTGAATTTGAACACCCGTATCACAGTTATATATTGCCTGGCATTACTTGATTGATCTCATCTTTGCACTGACACTTTTTTATTACTGTTGCTTTTTCTATTTTATACTTCTCTGTATGGTAAACTATCTAATTAAAGGATAAGGGCCTCTATCTAACATTTTGATGGGCAGGCCCATTATCTTTAGGTTACATTGCAGCTAACTTCATGTACATTTGGCCCCACCCATGGTCACGCCTACTCCCTACATGGCTACGCACACTGCGCTCGCCGCAGGTTTTCTCTGCCTGGTGACCGTGGGTGCCCCAGATCTCCTAGGATCCTAGCAATGCCCCTGCGAGTAGCAAAAATATTTCAGTAAAAGTAGGAGGGCCAGACCAAAATGATGTGTACCAGCACTGCTGCTGAAGTCTGCACTCAAGGAAGTGGTAGAAAGGTATACAATATTACTTGTTTACATCACAAACTGGATGGAACATCCATCAATCTAACAATATCTAGCATAAAAATTAGTAAAAAGTAATGTGTGATGGATTGCAAAGAAACCGCCGCGTGTTCTGACAGTAAGGAGGCGGTGTCCGCGTACAGAGCGGCGGTTTCCCCGCAGCAACATGCGTCTGGTTTGTCTGGACCTAGTAGTGCACACAGATGGAAAGCTACGCGCGCGCGCGCCGCAAGACAGGCTCTTTATGCCAGTAGGAGAAGGGTCAGCTGATCGAGGCGGTCAGCTGATCGAGGCGGTCAGCTGATCCCAGCTCAGCAGGTGATTGGTTGATGGGAGCTGGGCGGCGCTGTGGAGCGCTTTGCTATATATATCTCTTGCTGTTCAGTTGCTGGTTGTCTGGTGTTGCGAATACCTATGTGTTAGCACTCAGACCTTAGTCAGATCCTTCAGTGTGGTGGAACCAGGTGGACCTGGGAATCCACACTTAGCCAGTTCACTGTATTATTATCTGTGTTATTCTCTAGCATAGTTCCAGGGTGTTGAGATCACGGACCTCACACCCCAGACTAGGAATACTGTATATCATCTGTGTTATTCCTTAGACCAGTTCCAGGGTGTAGAGACCACGGACCTCACACCCCAGACTAGGAATACTGTATATCATCTGTGTTATTCCTTAGACCAGTTCCTGGGTGTGGGACCACGGACCTCACACTCTAGACTAGGCATTATTGGATATCTGTTTATGAATTGTAGCTCTCCTGACTTCTCTTCTGCTTTCTGATTTGGTACCTTCGCACATCTGATCTACTGTTGCCGACCCTGCCTGTTCCTGGTTACCGAATCAGTCTCCTGTCTCTGTACTTTATCTGCCTGTGTGTTGCCGACCCGGCCTGCCTGACCTTTCTGGCTGTCACCCACCCCTTGGGTGCTCAGTCCTTCTGCACGGGTCCCCTGCTCCTCAGAGGGGGCCTTGCTGCAAAACCAGTCAGGGACTCCCCCTCCTGGAGCCCTTGACAGCAGTAGAGTCCTTCTCTACTTATTGGACCACCTGCTACCCCGGTGGTCCAATTCCTACTGTTACACCAAACACTTACACGCTTCAGGTGTCTAGAGGTTAGTTATACTTGGATTATTGGCGATTCTGCAGATCCTCAATAATCAGGTAAATCTGTATTCTTGGGGATACTGCAGATCGCCAAGAATCAGATTCTCTCTGGTTGCTGACACCTATCGTTACATAATGGTACCGATCAGTGTGGCAGTGGTAAGAGTTTTCATCTGCAGTTGCTCAGCCTCCTGGAACCAGCAGACAACTAAAGTAGATTGCTAGCTGGCAACATGGCCTGCATGGCATTAACAGTAATTTCCACCCCACCCCACAATGCATATCATTGGCAAAAAAAAATTAAACTGAGGCAGCCACAGCTGACAGTGTGTTGTGGTAGCCACAGACTCAGCACAGGAGCTGTATGGTTTCTCAGCGGCATCTTGGTTGGCCAGTAAATTCTAGTGTCAGTCAATCAGTGACATCCACAGTGGAAAGATGATAGCCCACCCTTGTCCATTTTGAAAAACATGAAGCAATTGACATTTTCAAGAGACAGTAGTGATCAATTGTCTGTGACCACTCTGCCACAGGAGACCTGGGTTTGAATCTCGGCTCTTCCTGTTCCTGTTCAGTAAGCCATCACCTTGGTCTAGACTTCCCAAAACTGCTACTGCCTATTGAGCAGGCCCTAGTGGCTGCAGCTCATATGCTTTGAGTCTGCCAGGAGAAAAGAACAATATAAGTGCTATTTGTCTTGTCTTCCTTCAGACAGAACACTGGATGCCAGGCATAAAAGAAGCTTGGTGGCATACTGTGCCAACGACGGTTAGATTTCGAGCATGTCTGATGTGCTGTACAACATGTCAGTGTCTTAAACACTGAAATAAATGAATGTACAATAAATTAATCTACAAGTTTTATGCAACACCTGTCTGGTGCACCCATTGCTGCAGCAACATTGTGCAACACATATAGGAACTAAAGTGAAAATAACATAATTAATAAAATTGCTTATTTTTTTACAATATTAATTAATGGATTATTTTGTCAGTGTTTTCCCATTGTAAAATCTTTCCCTTGTGTGTACCCCCTTTTCCCATGTCCCTTGTGTGTCCCACTCTTTTCCTTGTGTGTCTCCCCTTTTGCTTGTGTGTCCCACATCTGTCCCTTGTCTCATCTGTCTCTCCTCTGTTTCCCTTGTGTGTACCCCCTCTGTCTCTGGTATGTTCCCCACTCTATGTCCCTGGTTTGGCCCCCTCTGTCCCTGGTATTTTTTGCCTCTGTCCCTTGTGCTTTCTTCTTCTGACCCTTGTGTGTGTGTCCATCTCTTGTGTGCCCCCTCTCCATCCCTTGTGTCCCCCCGTCCCTTGTGTGTCCCCCCCTCTGTCACTTGTGTGTGTCCCCTCTGTCCCTTGTGTGTCCCTCCTTTCTCCCTTGTGTCCCCCCTCTGTCGCTGGTGTTTCTCCCCTCTGTAAAAAAGAAGACCGGGTCTTGACCTGGATTTGTGCAATTATAGCGGAGGTTTTATTGTACCATAGCAGACAAAAACACAACGTTTCGGCCCGGAAGGCCTTTATCAAGTCAACACTTGATAAAGGCCTTCCAGGACCCGAAATATTGTGTTTTTGTCTGCTATAGTACAACAAAACCTCAGCTATAATTGCACAAATCTAGGTCGAGACCCGATCTTCTTTTCTACTTTGCTTGGCTATATATGCACCTTTGCTGGATGGGTGTGCGGACTGGTTGACTCCCTGGTGTTAATTGAATTCAGCAGTTTGAGCTACTGGACTTTTCTTTTCCTGTGGTTTCTCCCTTCTGTCCCTGGTGTTTCTCCCCTCTGACCCTGGTATGTTTCCCCTCTGTCCCTAGTATGTCTCCCTTCTGTCCCTTGTGCGTTCCCCTCTGTTCCTTGTGTGCCCCTCCTGCTTCCCTTGTGTAACCCCTCTGTCATTGATGTGCCCCCCCCCCCCCCTCTGTCCCTTCTTGGTCTCTCTCTTGTCTCTCTTCAACCAGTTAATGTCGTTTTTGTGGCCAATATTTTTCCCGTTTTCACAGGAGATCGTCCTGCTAAAGCAAGGGAACCATCTTGCCATCCTGAAGCACATGGCCATCTATCTTGAGACTTACAAGAGATCTGAATATTTTCAAAAAGCACAGAATTAGGTAAGTGACGTATGAGGCTAATCTCCGCTATACTTGTATACTTATATGTCAGGTCTATGGGCTGCATCATAGTACAATTCATCCATTTTCTCTTATTCTATCATTCAATTAATGTAGTCTGCCATGTGCATATCTGGCCTTCCTAGCAGCTCTCTGTCTCTTTTCTGCCCCTTGCTTGTTCCTCCTCTGCCCCTTGTGTGTACCCCATTTTCCCCGTGTGTGTCATTCTTCTGTCCCTTGTGTGTCCCTCTCTGTTCATTGTGTCCCTCATCTTTCGCTTTTGTGTCCCACATCTGTCCCTTGTATGTTTCTCCTCTGTCCCTTGTGTGTCCCTCTTTTTCCCTTGTGAGTACCCTCTCTGTCCCTGGTATTTTCCCCCTCTCTGTCCCTGGTATGTCTCCCCTCTGTCCCTTGTAGTTCTCCATTCTGCCCCTGGTATGTCTCCCCACTATCCCTGGTATGTCTCCCCTCTTTACCTTGTGTGTTTCTCCTCTGTGCCTTGTGCTTCCCCTCTCTGTCCCATGGGATATTGGATTCACTCATCTACACACTGTTCTGTATTTTGATTTTTTTTTTTTATTGTCAGTCTGAGATGTTTTAATACTTTGATGGCATTTCTTGGCCTTAGCTGAAGATGATGAGATATGGATTTTTCAAGTTGTGTATAGTGTTTTCAGACTGCTTCCAATGTTATTATTTGATTTTAAATATAATTTAAAAAGTCAAATGGGTTCTGTAAAGTTAATTTTAAAAAATTAAGGAAATTCATTTTACATATTGTGCTTACATTACATCTTTTTAAATTATTATTATTATTTTCTATTTATTATAGTCATGGAGGAGAAATATGATGAAGTGTACCGCTTCCGTAACAGGGGCATCTGCCCCAATGGATTTCGGAAGACCAAGGGACAGAACTTGAGGAGATATGCTTCCAAATTAAAAATTACAAGTAATTCTTGTTTTTAAATATTTGTTCTATTTTGTTGTATCTTGGACAAAGTGAAGCAAAATATCTGTAATCATCCCGACTACTTACACTTTATCCCATTAGTTTCCTTGCCATTGTGCTTCTTGCATTAATCATTCATCATTTATACTCCAATAGCAGAATGTTAGAGGCTCTGTTCATTTTTGGTTTGTTCTCTCCTCTGCTCATTGCAAACCAGAGTGATCCGTTCACACTTTTATGTTGCAAATAATTACTGAGTACCATTGGAACAGACATTAAAGAGAATATGTACTGTCCGATTTGTACAATAAAAAACATACCAATCGAGTCACTTTGATCTCCTGCATCCCTCTTTGCCATTTCTGCCAATTCCCGTCGTGATCCTGGCTTTTAACCCTTTCAGGACTGGCCGCCTAACCCCCCCTTAAGGACCAGGCGTTTTTGCTGAAAGGGGGGGGGGGGCGCGTTTGGGGGTTAGGGCAGCCGGATCCTTGCAGGGTCTTGCTGGGCTGTGTCCCCGTGTGGCCAGGTGTCCCCCGGGCAGGTGTCTCGCTACCGGGAGATCAGAAGTGCCCCCCCTGATCTCCCGGTAGCGAGACATTTTCGCTCTATGGGACATAGAGATGTGGATCTCAAATTCATGGTAATTGACCATATACCTAGACCTAAGAGAGGGGGCGACCGGGTTTTGCTTCCTAAAAAAAGAGAGGTCATGTGGATCCACAAACTGGGGTCCCTACACCCACTTGGCTTGAATAGGGACTTCGACCTCCATTTATATTTATAATGTATTTCTTTCATATTATAGGTGGATTGCTATAGGATTGATCATAACTGAATGACACGGATTGGATATAGACACAGATTTGAATTATGGACTGAAATTGGATGAGATAAGTGTGGATTTAACACTTATGTCCTATTGTATGATTTTTGTTAATTCCCCTTTAAGGGGGTGGATACTTATATTGTCATTTCCTGTCTGCACAGGTATATATTTGCATATGTTGTATTGAATCATTTGGCATTGAGAAAGGATGTGGACAACCGAAACGTCTGCCTGTATAACATTATTGCTCAATAAAGAGCCGTGTGCTGCAACTCCTCGTTTTTCTTCTATATGATCTAGAGGGATTGGGATCCCTCAGTTGCGGGCATACACATATAAAGGATCACTTGTGCTGATCCCCCCTGGACTATATATATATATATATGAGATGCTGTTGACTGATGAAACTAAAATTGAGTTATTTAGGCATAACAAGGGGCGTTATGCATGATGGAGGAAAAAGAACACAGCATTCCAAGAAAAACACCTGCTACCTACAGTAAAATATGGTGGTGGTTCCATCATGCTATGGGGCTGTGTGGCCAGTGCAGGGACTGGGAATCTTGTCAAAGTTGAGGGACACATGGATTTCACTCAGTATCAGCAGTTTCTGGATATCAATGTCCAGGAATCAGTGACAAAGCTGAAGCTGTGCCGGGACTGGATCTTTCAACAAGACAACGACCCTAAACACTGCTCAAAATCCATTAAGGCATTCATGCAGAGGAACAAGTACAACGTTCTGGAATGGCCATTTCAGTCCCCAGACCTGAATATAATTGAAAATCTGTGGTGTGAGTTAAAGAGAGCTGTCCATGCTTGGAAGCCATCAAACCTGAATGAACTAGAGAGATTGTAAAGCGGAATGGTCCAAAACACCTTCAACCAGAATCCAGACTCTCGTTGGAACCTACAGCAAGCGATAAGAGGATGTAATTTCTGCAAAAGGAGGATCTACTAAATATTGATTTCATTTCTTTTTTTTTTTAAAGTTGTTGACACTTTCTGTAGATCCAATGAACTTCATTTCACTTCTCAAATATCACTGTGTGTGTCTCCTATATGATATATTTAATTGATATTTTTTATCGCAAGAACCAATGATTTATACAGGAAATTCATGACGATTAACAAGGTTGCCCAAACTTTTGCATCCCCTTGTATATATATAATCGAGTTACATTATACTACAAGTTTTTATTACATAGTGAATTATCTGCACTCCAGTCTGGGATTCTCACAGTTTCTCAGCATGTGACAGGAAGCTCCCTTCCCCCCTCAGCCTCACAAACTGCATCAGAAACTAAGAGCAGAGACTGAGGAGTAAACAAAGCACACAGAGCCTGTAGGGTCGTGCATAACTTGTATTCACTACAACAGAGGCAGCCCATTCCTCCCTGGGTCGACAAAGCTTGACAAAGAAAAGAAGACTAGATATATTACAGATACAGTGCAACTAGAAAAGGCTGCAGTAATCCAGACCACATTAAAACCGGTATAGGAACTTATATGATAGAAGAAATAATGCTGAACATTTTGTTACAGAGTCTCTTTAAACTTTCTGCTCTCACTGGCTGAACATAGCCTTACAAAGGTTGAACATAGCCTTACAAATGACACCTATGCTTCCTTGTAGGTTGGAAAATGGTGAGGATGACCATTAGAATGTAGTTCAGAAGGATGGTATCCACTACACATTATGGAAGTTGCTTTGGAGGAGGGAAGTTGTAATAGTGTAATTAAATTATTAGAGCTTTGTATACCCAACTCGATTTGATGGACATTGTGTAATCTAATAGACCTAGTAAAAGCCGTTGTATAACAGATATATTGATATATAAAATTGCTTGTCATATATGTAATATATACTCAATATTTTAAATGATATTATTTATTTCAAAGATGTTCGTATAGAAATAATTGAATGTACAAGCATGATTATTTTTTTTTTTTTAGATAATATTCTGAAATATAAAGATAATAGATTGGCCATACAGACTAAGAAGGAAGCTTTGACTTGCTTTCAAGGACCTCTGTCGCGAAAATCTTAACATTTAAAATACATGTAAATATACACAAATAAGAAGTACATTTCTTCCAGAGTAGAATGCGCCATAAATTACTTTTCTTCCATGATGCTGCCACTTACATTAAGTAGTAGAAATCGGACATTACCGACAGATTTTGGACTAGCCCATCTTTTCATGGGGGGTTCTCAGGGTTTTCTTTATTTTTAAAAGCACTTAGTGAATGGCAGTTGCTCCGTCCAATTGCCAAAAAAGTGTGCAGCAAGCAGGGAGACTGGCCAGCATCTTTGTATAAATCTTTTTCAGGGAAATGTCTTTATAAAGAATAAAGGCCACGCTGAGAATCCCGGTAATGTTAGATTTCTACTACTTACTGTAAGTGACAGCAACATAGGAGAAAAGGAATTTATGGCTCATTTTACTCTGGAATACTTCTTCCTTACTTCTTATTTGTATGTGTTCTAAATTTTAAGATTTTAGCGACAGTTCCTCTTTAAGCAGTGTCATGAATCCTCTTGTGGCGCTCACCTCTGTGTTACATAAACTAGATATACAATAGGCTTGATTCACAAAAGCGCGCAATGTACCACATGTGAAGATTTGTGCATGTACAGATTTACGCGTGCGCACTAACGAAGGTTGTCATGTGCATTTTGCTGTGTTAGCACGCGCATGTGAATCTGTACGCGCGCAAACCTTCACGTTCGGTACATTGCGCGCTAAGCGCATAGCATAGTTGTGCTATGCTTTAGCACGCTTTTGTGAATCTAGCCCAATGTGTCAACGATATTATTGGCCAGGCATGACAGATGATATAAAGAATTTGGTAAGTTTATAATGTACATGTATATAAAATAACAGATAAAGAGAATTGGAAAAGTTTGTAATGTAAAAGTATTTCAAATATTTCTGTATGAATTTCATCCTTACTTCTAATATAGTTCACAATGTATAAATTGAAATATATGACTAGTAATCAACTTTTGTCATTTTGCTTGTGACATTTGGTGTTTCTTCCACTCTTTTTGTATTTGGTCTTTAATTTATTGTTTTTTTTTACTGTTGATAGTGTATACATGCAAATTTATCTTCCTGTATGCTAGTGAAAGGTAATTTAATATAGAAAAATACATGTTTTTAAAGTACTGTTAAATGACATTATTGATGATACTAAAATGACAAATAGTTATGTCAGTTGCTGAGAGCCCATCCAACAACCCTACTTTAATTTTTATTGTTTAAACAAATAAAAATTATAATTAAGATAACATGACCATGTTTTGATCCTATCGCTGCTTCTGACATTGACCTCCATTACTGAATCAATTTAAGCTTTTGGAAGTGGAAATAAATTTAGTGGGTCATACCTGTCCTAACATTATATCACATAAATCTCATATCAAATGATTATAGAACCACAATTCAAAAAACAAAAAACATATCAAATAGTTATTGAAAAATCACAATTAAATAAAATGTGCATAAAAACACATGGGAGGGCCACCCCAACACAACCTATTGCAAGCATGCGCCCATACAGCACGCACACAGCAGCTGCATTAGGGGGGAATAATGCAAATAAATCCAAATATTGCAGATAATCAAGCCTCTGAAGCCAACAAAGACAGCAGTCAATCAGTATTAAATGAGTTACACAAAAAATGCACTTTGTTGTGGCCATAACGTTCCATTACATAGTTTCAGCAACAATAACACAAGGTGGGCAGTTCCACATGAACTTACTCATTAGTGTGCAGTTTGCAGAAGCTGGTTAAGCAGGCACATAAAGCTGAGATAAAGCAAAGTAAATGTAACATCCACAGCGAACAGCTAGAAAACTGGTAGCCATACAATTATAGATTTGCAGCAGATTCAACCAACAGATAGATTTCTGTCAGATGCCATTTAAGTCGAATCTGACAGCAATCTATCTGATGTGTGCCACACATTGGAAATCTATCTAAATGCATTATTGTACCATTAGATCCAATGCAACTCTATGGGCCATGGATCTGCTACTGGCAGCAGATCGACCTAGATTTTCCATCCTGTCAGATAGACCAAATCCATCAAAATCAATCGAAATCAGCCAAAAATCGATCGATGATTTGAAAGAATCAGTTTCTCATCAATCGATCGATCGATGGCTGTAATCGACCAGTGTATGGGCCCCGTTAGATCTCTCCCAAGCAATGCTCCAATCTCATAGACCAACAGAGGCGGTTTGTAGAGTCCTTGGTACCATGTGTCATAAAATCCAAATGATAGCAAGAGGCAGATTCCTCATATGATGCTGGCATTGCTGTGTGGGAGAGATGACTCACTGACGCAAGCAGTGGCAGCCCGGCCACCGTTACATGCATGGCTGGATGGTAAGCCCTTTTAGGGGTCCGTGATAATGCTGCAAGCGGAGGCTGGGGTGGCGTGGTGTCCCATGCACTGAACATGGAACCTAGGAAGATTATACACAAGTGATCATCAGTAAACACTAGGCCTTAACAATTTTAGGAAAAGATTGAATTGCACGATCTTTGTCAGAAATTGCGATTTTGATTCAATTGACAATTTTCAATACACAACGATGGATCAGCACACTGATGGTGAGTATGAGCTTCCCCAGTACAGGTAGCCACATATAGGTGCCCTAAGTATAGTTTAGCCAGCTGTAGGTGCCCCAGTAAAGGTTAACTAGCTATAGGTGCCCCAGTATAGGCAAGCCCGCTATAGGTAATGCAATTCAGCCAGTATGGGAGCCGCAGTACAGGTTAGCCAGTCAAGGTGTCACAGTACAGGTTAGCCAGTCAAGGTGCCGCAGTACAGGTTAGCCAGTGTATAAGTGCTGCAGTACAAGTTAGCCAGTGTATAGTTGCTGCATTACAGGTTAGCCATCCAGATCCCCTTTGGTGTATATAGCCAGATTCCCCCTTCAGGGTATATAGCCAGATCCCCCTCTCGTTTCTCCCTCACTGCCACCAGAACCTGTTCTGCTCCTGGACCCCTACTCCAGTAAATTCCAACCCCATTCGGCCTCACGACGAGTGTTCGCACAGTAACGTGGGGCCTGTACCAAGAAGTGTGACATCGCTCGCTGCCTCTTCACAGTGGCTCACCGTGTGGCAATGCAATCCGGTGAGGCCGAATGGGATCTGAACTGACTGGAGGAGGGGGCTGCCGCTAAACCACCAATTTGACAATGTCAAGATTGTCTTGCCACTGTATTCAATATTCGGTTTAAAACCGGAAATCGTTCAGCCCTAGTAAACACATATGGACTGTGCCTCTCTTCAAGCATGAGTTTGTCAGAACTGCGCCTATACAAGTAAGGTGCAGTAAGTGACTCCATAGGCTCTGTGATACTGTGTAGGTGTGCACAGGCTCGTGCATGAAGAGTACGGCCCTAATGTGAAGGAGGGTCCCCAGGCAGTGGGGGATGACATGGACAGTCTCTGAAGGGTCAAGAGGCTACCGTATCCTTTTTAAAGTCTTTAACATTTTAGGTTCTCTAATGCTTAGTTGAGTTTAGTATTTACACATTTGCTTCACCTTTTTATGACGGATGCTGTCCTTTTTCTGAACTGCATAAAATAATTGATAAATTATTTTTAATAAATTTTGGTTACACGCTTTTTGTGTGTAAGTGATCATAATGAGACAACATACAATCTAGTAAATCTAAGATCTGTGTTCAAAACTGAGGATGTGCACGACCCAAAAATGCCTACATGAAATTACTTCCCTGTTTATTTTTATTTTAATGTTCTTTAATTTAAAGTAATATATATATCATGTTTTCTAAAATCTGTTTGCCCACATATTAGATTGGAGAATGTGACCAATGTCAGCGAGTAAGGCCCCGTTCACACCGCACCGGATGTCCGGACCGCACCGTAGCCGGACCGGACCTGATCCGTACGGTTCCGGTCCGGATCCGGTCCGTTTGCATCCGTTTTCTGTGCGGTATGAACACGGTTGCGGTCCGGATCCGGTTTCTTAAAGAGATAACAACCTGTATAAATACCTGGGGTTCTGGGAGGTCAGCAGAAGCTCTGGGGTCATTGTTGGAGACAGGTGGACGTGTGGAGACCATCCTTGGATACAGAGACTGCAGTTGGGACCATGGATCCAGTCATTTTTTACTCTTATTACCTGGGAATTCTCTCCTTCCTGTTGTTCACCTACTACTATGTGGGGAGAAGACGTGCTCCTCGCAGGAGATGGTGGGTGCACCCTCTACTAGCCAGGAGGCAGAGGAAGGGAGAGTTCCAGGCCCTCTACCGTGACCTCAGACGACACCCACAGAAGTTCTACAGCTACACTCGGATGTCTATTCCCCTGTAAGTATTTAGGCCTAAATACACCAACCCCCACCATCCCTAAAACACCCCACCCTCACCCCCACAACACCTCATCCCTGTATACCTAGCTAAACACACCACCCTGACCCCCACACCCCTGTATACTTAGCTATACACCACACCCCCACCCTCCACAACACTCCCAAACCTCTGTAAACACACCTCCCCCATCCTCCACCCAACACCTTGTCCCACAACAGACTTTACAGCTTCTTCCTTTCCATCTCCTGACAGGTTTGATACCCTCTTGGAGATGGTGAAGGATGACCTAAGGAAGAAGGATACCACGTTCAGGAGAGCAGTCACACCACAAGAACAACTACTCATCACACTGAGGTATGTAAAAACAATTTTTTTTTATTTTAAAAAACAATTATTACTTTTCAACATGAAAATATTCTTCCAACATGGAAGACAAAACATTTCTATGGTATAGCCCGGTCAGTGTTGAGGAACACCAACCACCAACTTTGTGCGGGAAGAGTTGCAGGGCATAGCTGCCCAAGTGTCTTTCAGGGACACCAGTCCCTAAAATTAAAGTGCTTTAAAAACCTAACCACTGGCACATGACCCTCGGAGCCATGGATCAAGGACACAGGTCAGTGAAAAGGCTAGGCCTCTCACCGACCAGTCAAGGTGTCCTTCATCCATGGTTCCAAGGGTCTTGTGCAAGTGGTTAGGAACAACAACAAAGTGAGGAGCAAGAGGAACCGACGGCAGAGGTGCAGGACTACAGGTCTAGTGCAACAGGCACAAGGTTGTGACCCAGGTAGTGTCTTTCGGGGACACCAGGCCCTAAATTAGTGCTTCCAAAACCTAACCACTGGCACATGACCCTCGGAGCCATGGATCAAGGACACAGGTCAGTGAAAAGGCTAGGCCTCTCACCGACCAGTCAAGGTGTCCTTCACCCATGGTTCCAAGGGTCTTGTGCAAGTGGTTAGGAACAACAACAAAGTGAGGAGCAAGAGGAACCGACGGCAGAGGTGCAGGACTACAGGTCTAGTGCAACAGGCACAAGGTTGTGACCCAGGTAGTGTCTTTCGGGGACACCAGGCCCTAAATTAGTGCTTCCAAAACCTAACCACTGGCACATGACCCTCGGAGCCATGGATCAAGGACACAGGTCAGTGAAAAGGCTAGGCCTCTCACCGACCAGTCAAGGTGTCCTTCATCCATGGTTCCAAGGGTCTTGTGCAAGTGGTTAGGAACAACAACAACAAAGTGAGGAGCAAGAGGAACCGACGGCAGAGGTGCAGGACTACAGGTCTAGTGCAACAGGCACAAGGTTGTGACCCAGGTAGTGACTTTCGGGGACACCAGGCCCTAAATTAGTGCTTCCAAAACCTAACCACTGGCACATGACCCTCGGAGCCATGGATCAAGGACACAGGTCATTGAAAAGGCTAGGCCTCTCACCGACCAGTCAAGGTGTCCTTCATCCATGGTTCCAAGGGTCTTGTGCAAGTGGTTAGGAACAACAACAACAAAGTGAGGAGCAAGAGGAAACGACGGCAGAGGTGCAGGACTACAGGTCTAGTGCAACAGGCACAAGGTTGTGACCCAGGTAGTGACTTTCGGGGACACCAGGCCCTAAATTAGTGCTTCCAAAACCTAACCACTGGCACATGACCCTCGGAGCCATGGATCAAGGACACAGGTCAGTGAAAAGGCTAGGCCTCTCACCGACCAGTCAAGGTGTCCTTCATCCATGGTTCCAAGGGTCTTGTGCAAGTGGTTAGGAACAACAACAACAAAGTGAGGAGCAAGAGGAACCGACGGCAGAGGTGCAGGACTACAGGTCTAGTGCAACAGGCACAAGGTTGTGACCCAGGTAATGACTTTCGGGGACACCAGGCCCTAAATTAGTGCTTCCAAAACCTAACCACTGGCACATGACCCTCGGAGCCATGGATCAAGGACACAGGTCAGTGAAAAGGCTAGGCCTCTCACCGACCAGTCAAAGTGTCCTTTATCCATGGTTCCAAGGGTCTTGTGCAAGTGGTTAGGAACAACAACAAAGTAAGGAGCAAGAGGAACCAAAGGCACAGGTGCAGGACTACAGGTGCAGTGCAACAGGCACAAGGTTGTGACCCAGGTAGTGTTTCTCGGGGACACCAGGCCCTAAAGTTCAAGTCCAGCAAAAACAAAAGTACCCTGACATGGTCATCTGAACACCTCTGAACCTTGGTTGAAGGAGATGGGGCAGGGAAAAGGTTGGGCTAAAAAGCCCTGGCATGGTATCCTTCCTCCGAGGTTCGGAGGGATTCAGAGGAGCATGTCCAGGAACAATATGACTGTTTTTTTCAAATTGTATCGACACCACTACTAGAGAAGGTGGGAGTTGCTGCCTGGAAATCCGGACTTTCTTGGGTGCTGGTCGTGGATGAGCTGGACCCTGACAGCGGCGGTCCGTATTGACTGCCTCTGTAGTCAGTGTACATCTGTGATGAAGATTGCCAGTGGGGCACCACTGTAGGTTGTGGGGGTCTAAAAATTGGTGGTTGGAGCAATGGCGTGTCCATATGTTGTTTGATCGCCTCCAGCAAAGTTGAATGGCACGCCATCATGTTTTGGGAAGTCACCTTTTCCAAATACGGTAGTAGAGACATCACAGTGTGAAAATACGGGTGTGCCTGCAATTTCAGCAGTTCCTTACTTTGTTGATGCATTTGTTGCATCATGTTCTGCAGCTGGCCCACCGACTGATGATGCTGCGCACGCAGTTGGTCGATTTCTCCTCTGTGCATTTCATGCATCATTTTAAGCTCGTCCCTGTAGTGCCCATGTACAGCTTTGAGCTCACATTGCAGTGAACTGATGTGGGCCTTGTACTGCTCCATGATATGGCCCCTGTCCCCATCTTGCAACTGCCAGGTTATGAGAGTTTGGTGGCTCTGCAGAATCCCGAGAAGTCCGGAGACAGCCCCGGACATCTCGGACTCTGTCTCTCTTCTTGTTGGGGGGAGGGCACCTCGACGCCTCAGTGGTGGGGTGGTAGCATCTTCCCGTCCTCTGGCTTGCGTAGGGGTTGACCTGCGCGCTGGTTGTGCTGCAGTCTCTCTGTGCTCCTCTCTTTGCTCTTGGTCCCCTGGAGCTTCCATACTGGTCGATTGTGGAGGTGCATCTTCTGCCACACTCGGTCCTGCAACCTCCAAATCACAGCTTTCTTCGCCAAAGTCAACCTCAATGTCGAGAGATTCGACAGGGAAGGACTCCCTCCTCCTACTCCTCTCCTCGGGGCAATAAGTCACATCGGCGACCTCATCATCCACCAAGCTCTCCTCATTGCTGAAGCGTGCCTCCTCGGTCGGTTCCTCTTGCTCCAAATTGTCTTCAGTCCTGTAGATAAAAACAATATTTATTGGTTTGCCAAACAGCATGTGGCGTCAATTCACAGAGCTAGCAAACACTTATCAAACACTTTATCAACCGTTTGTAGCAAACGTTTGATAAAGCTTTTGAGAAAAGTTTGCTAAAGCCATGGGAATTGAGGCCAGTTTATAGCAATACATGTCCAAAGTCATGGTAGTTGTCTGCTACAATGAGTTCTCAGTTCCTGCCCACAGTAGTGGTACTTACAATCTAGGTTCCAAGCTTGCATTTATGAAAGATAATTGCTTGGCGAATTGGTATTCCTTTAGGCGCTTTCCCCCGCCACTGCCACTTCTTTCGGCAAGTTTTTTCCTGCGTAGAAATTTCACGTAGGCATCACGCATATTGCGCCACCTTGTCTTGAACCTTTCTCCTGTAACGACATGAAAAATTGATTTTGATTATTTCTCTTGTAGGTACATGGCAACTGGACAAACATATACATCGCTACATGTGACATTTCGTATTGGGAAGAGCACGGTGGCAGGCATCGTCGTGAGGACTTCGAGGATCATTTGGACGCGACTGAGGGCCAGATACATGCCAGTGCCAGACACCAAATAATGGGAGGAGATCGCCCAGGGCTTCTGGACCGAGTGCAAGTTTCCTAATTGTGTTGGCGCACTGGATGGGAAACCCATCCGTATTCAGAAACCCGTGGGGAGTGGCAGCCATTATTTCAACTATAAAAAATACTTTAGCATTGTTCTAATGGCAGTGGCAGATGCGGACTACAAGTTTGTGTACGTGGACGTGGGGTCGTACGGTAGTTCCAACGACTCTGGAATTTTCCAGCGTACGACCCTTTGCCGGCTGATGGAGGAAGGCAGACTGCGTCTCCCCCGTGACAGACCCTGGCCTGGGACAAGGGCACCGGCCTACCCCTATGTGTTTGTGGGGGACGAGGCCTTCGCCCTGTCCAACCATGTAATGCGTCCGTACCCAGACAGGGGACTTGATGCCAGCCAGCTACACTTCAATGCTCGGTTGAGCCGTGCAAGGAGAATGGTGGAGTGCACATTTGGGATCCTGGTGTCAAAGTGGAGGGTGTTCCACACGCCCATGCTGCTGAAACCGGCCAACGCAGTTGTCGTGGTGAAGGCAGCATGCATCCTCCACAACTTTGTGCGGCAGGAGGAAAGAGAGACTCCGGAACCCCCGAATGTGCTTCCACTAATGCCCCTGAGGAGGTATGCAACCAGGCCAAGGGTAGTGTCACTGCGGAACAGGGACCGACTGAGACTTTATTTTAACACACCACCAGGACGAGGGTGAATGTTTGGTTTTTAATATGTTTTGTTGAAATGTTTATATTTTGTAGTTTCAAGTTTTTAAGTGATTTAAAATGTGTTAATTTTTTAAAATAAATTGTTGTTTAATAATTGGTAATTGTGTATGTTTTATGTGCACAGGTGGGGTACATCACAGGTGGGTGGGATACATCACAGGTGGGGTACAGGTGGGTGGGATACATCACAGGTGGGGTACATCACAGGTGGGTGGGATACATCACAGGTGGGGTACAGGTGGGTGGGATACATCACAGGTGGGGTACAGGTGGGTGGGATACATCACAGGTGGGGTACATCACAGGTGGGTGGGATACATCACAGGTGGGGTACAGGTGGGTGGGATACATCACAGGTGGGTGGGATACATCACAGGTGGGGTACAGGTGGGTGGGATACATCACAGGTGGGTTGGATACATCACAGGTGGGTGGGATACATCACATACATCCCAGGTGGGTGGGATACATCACAGGTGGGGTACAGGTGGGTGGGATACATCACAGGTGGGGTACAGGTGGGTGGGATACATCACAGGTGGGGTACAGGTGGGTGGGATACATCACAGGTGGGTGGGATACATCACAGGTGGGTGGGATACATCACAGGTGGGGTACCGGTGGGTGGGATACATCACAGGTGGGGTACAGGTGGGTGGGATACATCACAGGTGGGTTGGATACATCACAGGTGGGTGGGATACATCACAGGTGGGGTACAGGTGGGTGGGATACATCACAGGTGGGGTACAGGTGGGTGGGATACATCACAGGTGGGGTACAGGTGGGTGGGATACATCACAGGTGGGGTACAGGTGGGTGGGATACATCACAGGTGGGGTACAGGTGGGTGGGATACATCACAGGTGGGGTACAGGTGGGTGGGATACATCACAGGTAGGGTACATCACAGGTGGGTGGGATACATCACAGGTGGGGTACAGGTGGGTGGGATACATCACAGGTGGGGTACAGGTGGGTGGGATACATCACAGGTGGGGTACATCACAGGTGGGTGGGATACATCACAGGTGGGGTACAGGTGGGTGGGATACATCACAGGTGGGTGGGATACATCACAGGTGGGGTACAGGTGGGTGGGATACATCACAGGTGGGTTGGATACATCACAGGTGGGTGGGATACATCACATACATCCCAGGTGGGTGGGATACATCACAGGTGGGGTACAGGTGGGTGGGATACATCACAGGTGGGGTACAGGTGGGTGGGATACATCACAGGTGGGGTACAGGTGGGTGGGATACATCACAGGTGGGTGGGATACATCACAGGTGGGTGGGATACATCACAGGTGGGTGGGATACATCACAGGTGGGGTACCGGTGGGTGGGATACATCACAGGTGGGGTACAGGTGGGTGGGATACATCACAGGTGGGTTGGATACATCACAGGTGGGTGGGATACATCACATACATCACAGGTGGGTGGGATACATCACAGGTGGGGTACAGGTGGGTGGGATACATAACAGGTGGGGTACAGGTGGGTGGGATACATCACAGGTGGGGTACAGGTGGGTGGGATACATCACAGGTGGGGTACAGGTGGGTGGGATACATCACAGGTGGGGTACATCACAGGTGGGTGGGATACATCACAGGTGGGGTACAGGTGGGTGGGATACATCACAGGTGGGGTACAGGTGGGTGGGATACATCACAGGTGGGGTACAGGTGGGTGGGATACATCACAGGTGGGGTACAGGTGGGTGGGATACATCACAGGTGGGGTACAGGTGGGTGGGATACATCACAGGTGCGGTACATCACAGGTGGGTGGGATACATCACAGGTGGGGTACAGGTGGGTGGGATACATCACAGGTGGGGTACAGGTGGGTGGGATACATCACAGGTGGGGTACAGGTGGGTGGGATACATCACAGGTGGGGTACATCACAGGTGGGTGGGATACATCACAGGTGGGGTACAGGTGGGTGGGATACATCACAGGTGGGGTACAGGTGGGTGGGATACATCACAGGTGGGGTACATCACAGGTGGGTGGGATACATCACAGGTGGGGTACAAGTGGGTGGGATACATCACAGGTGGGTGGGATACATCACAGGTGGGTGGGATACATCACAGGTGGGTTGGATACATCACAGGTGGGGTACAGGTGGGTGGGGAACAGGTAGGTGGGGTACAGGTGGGTGGGGAACAGGTGGGTGGGATACATCACAGGTAGGGGACAGGTGGGTGGGTAACAGGTGGGTGGGGAACAGGTGGGTGGGCCATAGGTGGATGGGCAACACGTCGGTGACACAAATCAATAGCAAAAGTGGAATACATCACAAGCAAACAAAACCACAAGCCCCCCCAAACACTTCTAGTCAACATACCCTCTGTGCCTTGCTGTCTCTTGCTCAAGTTATCAAAGCCCTCCACATACAGCTTGGCAATTTTTTTCCACAGGCCTCTGCATTTCTTGACGTTGCTGTGGTCCGCATCCCCCTTGTCCCACAGGGCTGGTATCTGCTGCACCTGTAGGATGAGGTCTTCTGCTGTGTAGGGCCTCACCCCCTCGTTATCAGACAGATCGTCAGACATGTTGCTGCCAAAGAGCTCCAGCATGAAATCACTGCTGCTCCACTCTGTGAACGCTGGGCCCATGTGGTCCCCATCCAAAATGGCCACTATACCATAGAAAAAGCATAGGAAGAGGGGTAGAACGTCCGGTTTTTAAAGCCAGTGTGTTGTGCGCTCTCCGGTTCTCATTGGTTTCTATTGGCCGGATGCAACAGTCCGGCTCCGCTCCGGATACGTCAGCCGGAGGAGCCGGACCAAAAAATAGCGCATGTTGGGTCTTACGCCGGAGTCCGGATCCGGTCCGGATCCGGTCCGGACGAAACGGACGCATGTGAACGGACGCATAGACTTTCATTGCTATGCCGTGCGTCCGTTCCGTCCGTTCCGCATGCGGTCCGGCTTCGGCACAGCGATTCCGGATGTAAACCGCTAATGTGAACCGGGCCTAAGCAAGCCGCTATCAGCAGTGGTGCCTTTAAAGAGCATTAAGGTAGTTTTTTTAATTATTATTATTCTTATGTATTTGTAAGGGAAATTAAATAAAATAAAAACAATTGAAAACATTTGATCATGGGTGTAAGTAGGAATTTGTATGCCCTCTTTTGAAAATTTGGTTGGGGGCTTGGTGGGGGCCACAAAACTCAATTAGTAGCTTTAGCTGTGTGTTTCTCCATTTACTGCTAGATTTAAATGTGTTTGACAGCTTATCAGTTGTGGGGACTGGGAGGAGGCCAAGTGGACCGTCAATACTACGGGTGTCTGTTAAGATAAGCAAAAGCCACCTTGTCATTCAACTACAGGCTTCCTTTAAAGGGACCCTGAGCAGTCATTAAAAAATAAAATCTGTACTTACCTGGGGCATCCTCCAGCTCACCATAGCCCGCAAGGTCCCTTGCTGTCCTCTGGGTCTCATCCGTGCTCAGGGACGGATTTACCATAAGGCACTGTAGGCAAGTGCCTACAGGCGCCTTACATTCCAAAGGCCTTACATTCCAAAGGCGGCTCTCCTCCCTCCCGGAATGTGTGCCTCCCTATGCAGTGTCATTGTAGTGTCACTCACCGCCGCTCATCAGCGCAGCCGCACAGCCAGCATCCCCAGTGACAGTAGTTATAGACTCCAGTTGGGTAGTTTGCATAGTCAGCAGGGGGTGGTGCGCCCTGGCGTCTATTTGTTTAATTTCTTCCTGTTCCGGCCGCCAGAAACCGGGGGAAGAAGTTTAACATGAGGGCTGTGGAAGAGGGACAGGGAGCGGAGCGCCCGTTCTTACATGGTCTCACTTGCCAACCATGTGAAAAATATTTGTAGAATGGTGCCACCCCAGGATCGGCCGGGAGAAGAGACTGAAAGTTTGCAGCTGACGACAGTGAGTCTTTTGGGAGGTGAGGTGAATGCTTACACTCTCCCTCTCTCTTCCTGTGTTCCCTTGCCACAGTCGGTAATGTCTCTCTCACAGTCTCCACTCTCAGTCTCCAGACAAGTGCAGGGGTGGTTCAAGAGCTTCAAGTTTCTTCTCTGCCTCTCCAACCCGCTGATCTCTGCTTCCTGGATAAGGGATAGAGGTGTGTGTGTGTCCTGATATATGTGTGTGTGTGTGTGTGTGTGTGTGTGTGTGTGTGTGTGTGTGTGTGTGTGTGTGTGTGTGTGTGTGTGTGTGAGCCCCCGTGTCCTAGTGTCTGTGTGTGTATCTGTGTTTGTGAGACCCCTGTGTCCTGATGACTGTGTGTGTGTGAGCCCCCGTGTCCTAGTGCCTGTGTGTGTATCTGTGTTTGTGAGACCCCTGTGTCCTGATGTGTGTGTGAGCCCCCGTGTCCTGGTGTCTATGTGTGTTTGTGAGACCCTCTGTCCTGATAGTAGTGGATGATTGGTGTCAGGACACCTTCTGGGGAAAAGACACAGGAAACAAAAAACACGGGAGCCCAATAGTGTAATATGTTTAGTCAAAATTGTCAGTGTAGAAGATAAGAATCTACTCACAAGAGTGGGTTGCAGGGGGGGCAACCGACCACAGGAAGCAGGTGGAGACAATTAACCCGACTCCACTCGGGGAGGTAACTAAGGACCTGGATGCGGTCGCTCTCCTTGGAAAAAAGAAGGGAGGCAGATGTCCATCGTGGTGTAAACCACATATGTTCTACCTCCACCCCTCACACGGGTATCGTATGGGGGTTAGGGATGCACTAAATGGTTTAAAGCGGCGCCCTGGTGGTATATAAAAGCGTTTAAAAGCAGTTTTAAAACCGAGATAGGTTTGAGGTTGCTTACCTCAAGGACGACAAATCTTTGTAGGGACAAAAGATTTTATTGGTAGCACAGGCAACACATTTCACGGGTCTGAGCCCGCTTCCTCAGGCCAATAGCAGTGCCAGGCCAATTGAAATAGCAAGCTAAGGGAGGCTCCCTTAGCTTTCTATTTGAATTGGCCTGGCACTGCTATTGGCCTGAGGAAGCGGCCTCAGACCCGTGAAACGCGTTGCCTGTGCTACCAATAAAATCTTTGTCCCTACAAAGATTTGTCGTCCTTGAGGTAAGCAACCTCAAACCTATCTCGGTTTTAAAACTGCTTTTAAACGCTTTTATATACCACCAGGGCGCCTCTTTAAACCATTTAGTGCCTCTGTCCTGATGTCTGTGTGTGTGTGAGCTCCCGTGTCCTGGTGTCTATGTGTGCATAACTCCCAACTGTCGCTTTTTCGGAGGGACCGTCCCTTTTTGGGAGCCCTGTCCCTCTGTCCCTTTTTCACCCTCATTTGTCCCTCTTTCAGGACTTTGTCCCTCTTACTATGTAAATATATATATTTCTCTACTAAAAATGTGTTTGATTGACTCTAAACTTTATTCCCTTCCTTTCAATTGATATATTACTAATTTTAAAATGTTACTATAAAGGAAAATGAACCAGGATAGAAAGGACCAGTGTAATATGAATTATAAAACAACATATTTTTCTTATGAAATCTTTATGGTATGCGTGACTAGAGGCGTGGTGGGGCATGGCCAGGGGTGTGGCAAGGGCATGGCTTAAGTGTCCCTTTTTCTAATCTCAATAAGTTGGGAGGTATGTGTGTGTATCTGTGTTTGTGAGACCCCTGTGTCCTGATGTTTGTGTGTGTGTGAGCCCCCGTGTCCTGGTGTCTATGTGTGTATCTGTGTGTGTGAGACCCCTGTGTTCTGATGTCTGTGTGTGTGTGAGCCCCCTGTGTCCTTTTTCACCCTCATTTGTCCCTCTTTTCAGGGCTTTGTCCCTCTTACTATGTAAATATATATATTTCTCTACTAAAAATGTGTTTGATTGACTCTAAACTTTATTCCCATCCTTTAAATTGATATATTACTAATTTTAAAATGTTACTATGAAGGAAAATGAACCAGGATAGAAAGGACCAGTGTAGTACGAATTATAAAACAACATATTTTTCTTATGAAATCTTTATGGTATGCGTGACTAGAGGCGTGGTGGGGCGTGGCCAAGGGCATGGCTTAAGTGTCCCTTTTTCTAATCTCAATAAGTTGGGAGATCTGTGTTAGTGAGACCCAGGGCCGGGCCGAGGCATAGGCTGGAGAGGCTCCAGCCTCAGGGCGCAGCGTAGGAGGGGGCGCACAATTCATTCAGCTGTCATTCCTAATTGTGTATGAAGCAGAAAGAAATAATAAAAGGGGATACATAGCAGTGACTGCATCCAGATAACTAGATATTAAGCTGTTGGGGAGGTTGTGGGCCCTGTGGCCCTCTTAGTCTAATAGCGATCAGTGTGTGACGGCTGGGGTGGGAGGGATGGAGGGGCGCACTTTTGTGTCTCAGCCTTGGGTGCTGGAGGACCTTGTCCCTGCTCTGGTGAGACCCCTGTGTCCTGATGTTTGTGTGTGTGTGAGCCCCCGTGTCCTGGTGTCTATGTGTGTATCTGTGTTTGTGAGACCCCTGTGTCCTGATGTTTGTGTGTGTGTGAGCCCCCGTGTCCTGGTGTCTATGTGTGTATCTGTGTGTGTGAGACCCCTGTGTTCTGATGTCTGTGTGTGTGAGCCCCCTGTGTCCTGATGTCTGTGTATGTGTGTGAACCCCGGTGTCCTCCTGGTTTCTATGTGTGCATCTGTGTGTGTGAGACCCCTGTGTCCTGATGTCTGTGTGTGTATGTGTGTGTGAGCCCCCTGTATCCTGGTGTCTGTGTGTGTGAGACCCCTGTGTCCTGATGTCTTTGTGTGTGAGACCTCTGTGTCCTGATGTCTGTGTGTGTATGTGTGTGTGAGCCCCCTGTGTCCTGATGTCTGTGTGTGTGAGACCCCTGTGTCCTGATGTCTGTGTGTGTGAGCCCCCTGTGTCCTGATGTCTGTGTGTGTGAGACCCCTGTGTCCTGATGTCTGTGTATCTGTGTGTGAGACCCCTGTGTCCTGATGTATGTCTGTATCTGTGTGTGTGAGACCCCTGTGTCTTGATGTCTGTGTGTATATGTGTGTGTGAGACCCATATGTCCTGATGTCTCTGTGTATTTGTGTGTTTGAGCCCCCTGCGTCCTGATGTCTGTGTGTATCTGTGTGTTTGAGTCCCCTGTGTCCTGATGTCTGTATGTGTATCTTTGTGTGTGATCCCCCTGTGTCCTGATGTCTTTGTGTGTACCTGTGTGTGTGAGCCCCCTGTGTCCTGATATCAGTGTGTGTGTGTGTATCTGTGTGTGTCTTTGTGTGTGATCCCCCTGTGTCCTGATCTGTGTGTGTGTGTGTGTGTGTGTGTGTGTGTGTGTGTGTGTGTGAGCCCCCTGTGTCCTGATGTCTGTGTGTTTGAGCCCCCTTTGTCCTGATGTCTGTGTGTATCTATGGGCGTGATCCCCCTGTGTCCTGCGTAGTGACGTTTGTTGAAATCTACGTCCTGTCAGAGCCGTGCGGCCATATACAGGACGTAGATTTCAACCAACTCAGTCATGAAGCGGTTATTAAGAAAAAGGGGTGTAATTTGAGGGGTGTGGCCTGTGTTAAGGGGCTGGGCTTAGGGCACCAGTGCTTATGTGCCGGTAGGCTCCTGAGCTGTAAATCCGTCCTTGGTCCCGCTTGTGGCTCCGGTAGGTGCACAAATTTTTTAAATGTCATGTATGCGCAGTACAGAGACCCATCTGTCCATCACCTCTGGCATCATCATGTGCTTCGCCGTAAGGATCCTTATGGCGAAGCGCATGATGATGACAGGGGTGATGTACAGCCAGGTCTCTGTACTGCACATACATGACTTTTGAAAAAGTTGCACATCTACCGTAGCCACCAGCGGGACCGCGGATGAGACTCAGAAGTCACTGAGGGACCTTGTGGGATATGTTGGGCTGGAGGTAGCCCCAGGTAAATCCAGATTTCACATTTTTAATCACTGTACAGCTTTAATTTCTCAGGCGGTATGATTCTTTCCCATCTTTAGGGTGTAAAACCTGTACAATTTTTTTCATCAGCTTTTAGACCCTGAAAGCAGAAAAAGAATCATAGCTCCAAAGAGCCGGCAACAGCCTCTGCAATAACTTACCTCCCTGGGATCCAGCGCTGAAATTTTCCCTCCCTTCTCCAGGTGGTGCTGTAACCTTATACTTTGCAATCTGTTGTCAGGTCTGCTTCCATGAAAGCGGAGAGTAGACACACCGGATATACAGTATATTGCTGAATTTGTATCAACTTTACCAAAACACATGTTTTTCTTTAAAGGCTATTATGCTGTTGCTTATCTTTTACAGCAGAAAGGGGTGTTTGAGTTTAGTTTACTTTAATGGCACAGTTTCCCATACATTTGCTTCAGTTTAAAATATTATATTAAATATTACACAACAATTATTGGAAAAATAATTTAACTGCATGATACAAATTATTTTTGTTGTTGTTGTTTTTACTTAGGTTTCTGAAGTTTGGGAATTAATTGGAATAGACCTTATAGGTCTATGGCCAACTACAAAAAAAGGTTATAAATATGTATTTACAGCAACCAACTACTTCTCAGAGTGGGTTGAGGCCTATCCTTTAAAAACAAAGTCAGCAGCTGAAGTAGTGCAACCTATAATGAAAATGGTATACAAACATGGCTGTCCAATATGACTTTTATCTGATTGGGGCCGAGAATTTGTGAATGAAACAAGTTTGTTTACTGAGATTATATTTTTCCTATCAATTGAGTGCAGTGTAACTTCTGCGTATCATCCGCAGACAAATGGATTCGATGAAAAGACAAATCAGATAATAAAAAGGTACATTTCAAGCTAGTTGCTTATGTTGCTTATGTTCTCCTTTGCCCTTTCCATGTTCCTTCTACATGTTCCTTCTATCATCCTGGGCTCTTCCATGTCCCTTCTACATGTCCCTTCTATCATCCTGTGCCCTTCACCCAGGTGAAGTTAACAGCAACTGCTGCCGTTAGACACACATGTCTCATCCACGTTTGCCTGACAGAGCAGCTGCCTATAGCAGCATCTAGCACTCAGCTGAAGTGCAAAATACACCAGAGCAACGGCTTGCAAGTTTTCTTTCAATGGAGGCTATCGCCTTCACGCCTTGTGGAGGAGGATTTCTGCCAGGACCTGGTCCCCAGTCCAAGTGGTACAAAGTCTTTCTGCTGGCAACCTCATGTGGGACAGTCAGCAACAGACTCAGGTGAGAATATTTCACAGCCGGCTGGACATTTATTCTGGTTGAAAATCGGAGAGCGCTATCCCCACCTTTTCTTTCTAAGGTCTGTCCCCTTGTGTCCTCTCTCCTCTGTCCCTCTGCGTAATCTTCGGTCACTCTGTGTCCTCCTTTTCCTTGCCTCTGTTGATTGGCATGGTGTCTGCCTTTGCCCTAACAAAAGTCTGCATGTCAAACACAGACCCTCCCCCCATCTATGACCCATGTCCTTTTCTTCTTTCCATGTCCCATCTATCACCATGCGTCTTTCCCTCCCGGTCTATGCCCCGTGTCCTCCTTTGCCCTCTCCATGTTCCTTCTACATGTTCCTTCTATCATCCTGTGCCCTTTCATGTCCCTTCCACATGTCCCTTCTATCATCCTGTGCCCTTCCTTGCCCCCAGGTTTCCCCCCTTGCCTTGTCCTGTGTCCCCCAGACATATTTACCAGTTGAAATGAAGGAGCAGCAGTAGTTGGGTCCCGAAATGAGGAACAGAGCGATCCAGGGCCATGGAGTCCTTCCGCGTGCAGGCAGCAGCTCCACCTTGACAGGACATGTTTCAGCCTCCAGACACTGTGCGGCCAACCCGGCAGAGGAGTTGCAGCGAAGGCGTCTAATCACCACCACCTGAAGTTCTGATGGGCTCATTAGCAGCAAGTGCAGTGACTAGCCCAATGACAAAGACATGGGATCCTGCCTCTAACACCATCGGCTTCCATCATAACAGCTGGTGGTGATTGTACAACTTCGCTGCAGCTCCTCCACTGGACTTTCCAAACAGTGTCTGGAGGCTGAAGCATGTTCCGTCAAGCTGGAGCCATCACCTGCACGTGGAAGGACTCCATGGATCGCTGTGTTTCAAGTCGCTGGATCCAACTACTGCGGGTCTTTCATGCCAAATTGTAAGTATGTCTGGGGAAATAGGACAGGACAAGGGGGGGCACCAGGGGGCAGGGAAGGACACAGGGTGATAGAAGGGACACGGAGCATAGACAGAGACGGAAGGACATGGTAATAGAAGTGACATGGAGAGGGCAAAGGAGGACACCAGGTGCATAGTCGGGGAAAAGACACCTTTGTACTCTAAGACGCAGTGAGTTTTCCTCCCCACTTTTGAAAGAAAAAAGTGTGTTTTATGTTCCGAAAAAAAATGTTTTTTTTTCTGTTTTAAATTTGCATAGCAGCCTAGATTTGTAACTGTGAACAAGTCTACAGATACATTAATAAACAGTTTATTTAAGCTTCATTATTAAAATCCAATTTTAAAAATGTTATACATATATTTTTTTTTAGTTCATCCGGTTATGCTAATAAACAATTTTGAATAAAAACTTTAGGATTAAAAATCTTTTTATTGATTTATTTTTTTGCAATGGTTAAAGTTGTGGTTGTAGTAAACTTAATAATGTAAATCAATCTTACTATGTGTGTGTGTTTTATTCTTTGTTAGTTAAAAATATTATATTGGCTGACGAAAAGGATTATACAGATTATTTTAAAAAGAAAAGTAAGAAAATGACAGAGGTTAATGAAAAGGTCAAAAACAATATTGAGATTGGTATAGTGAAACAAAACCACTATTATATGGCAAGACAGAAAAGGAAATGCAAAAATATCCCCTTTAAAATTGAACATGAGATGTTAATGCACAATGCACGAAAAGTAGAATGAAAGAGCGGGCGTTTAGAACACAATTGTACAGGTCCTTATCAAATTGTTGAATTTAAAGGCAAAGGCGGTGTACTGAAAAATACTCAAGGACAAATTCTGAAGAACAAGGTCAACGTTAGTCAATAAAGCCTTACAAAAGGCCACATAATCAAGCCAATGGTGATTGTAGAACAGAAATGAATGTGTATGAATTCAAGAAGAACATTACATCAAGTGTGGAAGATGGCATGGAATGGTCAACCTCAACAAGAAATAATATCACAGAGACAACTCCACACCATGAGCTTAAACTCCAAGGGACGGGAATACTGTATGAGATATCATTTTCCATGGATAAGCACACACAACTTGCTTGAATCTATTTTGGGAAACGTAAAGAAAAGCAACAATGTTGATTTGAAGCAACAGTTGAAGGTGACAGACTGAGACAAAGTATATCCTGATAAGAAGAATTTACACGTGGTCGCATGTATAGAGAATAATTCAAGCCTATATTAAAGCTAATGATCATATTAAACATTCATTAAACAACAATGTGATTTACATGATTGATGAATAAAACTGAAACTATATCAAGAAAAAGAAAGATAGTGAATGCTCCAGAAGATCACAACTACGCAAAACTTCTGTAAGTGAGCACGCGGCCAACAACTGAAAACTTGTGTGATGATGCACTTACAGCAGAAGCTGAAAGTGGTTTAGTATGTAATTAGTATATTGGATTCCACAACTTCTATGTAAGTATAGTATAAGGAATCAGTGTTAAATCCCTTCTTATATACTGTATGAAATGTTTCCCAGTTGGCATTAATCCCCCCCAAAATTTGCCCTGTTGGCAGTATTTTGCATGATATTACATAACTTTGGCCCATTGAGTCAGTTTTGCATGTTGTAAAATATGCAGGCCACGTCGGCTTGTTTTAGTGTATTGGCCCTGTTGGCCTTTTATTTAAAAGTGTGATTACACTTACATTATTATGTTATTACTTTGTTTTATTTCCAATAATTAAGGGGTTTACACTAAACATATTTTATTTTAATTCTTTGGGAATTGGAAAAAGCAATTCTGATTCCAATCTTTAGCTGATACCCCATTTCCCATATGTATTCATTCTTAACTTTTTCTAAAATAGATCAGGGAGGGGGGCTGTGTTGCTCATATTGTGTTTAAGCCACTCCCACAGTGTGATGTTATGACCATGGTCCTGACAGTTGCTTTTTTTTGTTAACCTTGCAGCATTGTGGGAAATAACGGCTGTTTTTAAAAGCCATTCAACCAGTATCTTGCGCTGTGTTGAAATTTCAGTAATTAACATCCCAATATAAATCACCTGTCAGGTCTAAAGTAGTCGTGACAAGTGATCAATTTCTGGATGTAAATTTTTTATAATTTTAAATTGTCTATAATAAATTTTAATGTTTGTTTTACTATAGTTCCCCTTTAACTACATTATTTAAGAATGTCCCAAACAAATGTAATTCAGGAAACCAAATTGTTTGCTCTCAGTGAGGTGTAAATTACTATTAAAATGACATCAGTCGATCTTTACTGTTTTAACACACAGTTTGTATTATTTTTAACAACAAAAATTAAATGTAAGTATAATCCTACTTTAATAATCTATTTTTCTAAAGGCCCTGCTGGCTTTTCATTGCACAGTATAATCTCCTTATAGTATTTTTTTTAAAGATGAATGTATCTTACAATAAAATTGGTACAGGTTTTTAACCCAGATATATTTTTGCTTGTGTTACAGACACATAATTAAGATTGGGTCAAACAGAATACTGTATTTAGAAAATGTAATAAACAGTACTTCAATTAGATTTTGCTGTATCTCTATCAAGAATACAATGTATCCTTCTTAATAACAGCCTAACACTACAGTAACCAATGTTTTTTTTTCAGTTAAAAAAAATTGGTCAGAGAAAGATACTGGGTCAAAACATTGGTCCATACAAATTATATGACACTTTGATTAGGACCTTGAATAAATCAAACTGGATATGTAATGAGGTTATTTCTGCAACTAATATTTGTTTGTCTTTTTTCATTACTAGTACCAGAGTTAACTTGTATTGTATCCTTTAGGTGGTTGATGCTTTCATTTTCCTTCAGTCAAAAAAACAAACAAAATAATAACAAAGTGAGTATTTTTAAATACACTTTTATAGAAAACATTACATCTCGTTTTTGTAATGTTAAATATAAACAAATTACTTTCTTCTGTTAAAATAAGAAAATGATGTTCCAGTTGTCTGCAGTAGTGGGCTCAGCATTATACTTCAGGAAATGTTCTTGTTTTGGAAGGGCAGGTGCCCTTTATTTGTAATTTAAATATTTAGAAAACAGTACACTTGTCAAATGTTGACAAATGAGCACTTGTTTAAGGGCTGTTACACAGTGGGACGTTGCGTTGCAGGGGATGTTAACCCATTCAGGTTCCGTGGTTTTCACGAGAGAAATGTTCACCTCCCATTCATTAGCCTATAACTTTATCACTACTTATCACAATGAACTGATCTATATCTTGTTTTTTCCGCCACCAATTAGGCTTTCTTTGGGGGGTACATTTTGCTAAGAGCCACTTTACTGTAAGCGCATTTTAACAGGAAGAATAAGAAAAAAATGGAAAAATTCATTATTTCTCAGTTTTCAGCCATTATAGTTTTAAAATAATACATGCCTCCATAATTAAAACTCACGTATTGTATATGCCCATATGTCCCGGTTATTACACCATTAAAATTATGTCCCTATCACAATGTATGGCGACAATATTTTATTTGGAAATAAAGGTGCATTTTTTCCATTTTGCATCCATCACTATTAACAAGTTTAAAATAAAAAAATATAGAAATATTTCATCTTTACATTGATATTTAAAAAGTTTAGACCCTTAGGTAAATATTTACATGTTTTTTTTTTTTTAATTGTAATGGTTTTTTTTATTTATAGTAAACATTTTCTTTGGGTAGTTTTGGGAGGGTGGGGGGTAAACAATAGATTTATAATGTAAATGTGTGTTGATTTTAATTCATTTTTATTTTCAGGTGTAGTATTACTTTTTGGCCACAAGATGGCGGCCATGAGTTTGTTTACATGACGTCACTCTAAGCGTAACACACGCTTAGAGTGGCGCATCAGGAAGTGAATGGCCAGAAAAGGCGCAGCTTCCGAGAGAAGCTGTCGCTTTTTCAGCGGGGGAGAGGAATCAGTGATCGGACTTCATAGTCCGATACATTGATTCCCTGACTACCGAATCCGCGGCCGGGAGTGCGCGTGCACGCGCGCGATCGGCCGCGGGGGCGCGCGGTAGCGCACATGGTTTCTGGACGTAGTTTCTACGTCCAGAAACCCAAACACGTTAAGGTCGCATAACGTTCCCCTAACGCAACACATGGTGGTGCTAAAGGTGGATAATACATAGAGCCGCGTTATGCGGCTCTTGGTGCGCTGTTTTCGTTCGATAGAACCGTCAATAATTCATATGAATCATTACTAGCAGGCAGAGAACCGAGAATGATTTATATAAATCATTGCTAGCAGGCAGAGAATGATTCATATGAATCATTGCTAGCAGGCAGAGAATGGTTCATATGAATCATTGCTAGCAGGAAGAGAACCGGCATTGCAGTGCAGTGAATATTAATTAGCCATGTGGCTAGGCAAAATAGTGGACTCTCCCTTCCTCCTCTCCTGCTGTGAGAAAACGCGGAAAAGCCACCGCAAGAATTCAGAGTAAGGCGGCTGATTCCGCATTCAACATGACTGTTTGCGCGCATGGGCCTGCATCCACAAGCCTGACGGAGAGCGGAGAAACCGCCGCATGCCCAGTGAACTTGGCGGCAGATTCCGCGTCCGACGTGGAGGTTTGCACGCATGAGCTTGCCACCAGCAGTATGGCCGAACGCGGAGGAACCGCCGCATGCTCTGACAGCGGTGCGGTCGGCTCCGCGTTCAAACCAACAGATACATTACAACACATGTCTGGTGTGGCTGGGACTGATAGTCCACACAGGTTTAGAATGACGCACGCGGGCGCTGAGAGGCAGAGCCTTTATAACAGTCAGAAGGGTGTCAGCTGATCCAGCCGATCAGCTGACAATTCTATCAGGTTTCATTGATTCAGCACTTAGGGGAGGCGCTGGAGAGCGCTGGTGTATATATACTGGGTGCTGGTCATTTCTCTGGTGTCTGGCGTTGCAATCACTATGTGGTAGCACTCAGACCTTGTCAGTATCTGTGATATTTTCTGTGTTATACTTCAGACTAGTTCCAGGGTGTTGATGATCAAGGAACTCACACCCAAGATTAGGGAACTGTATTACCATTCTGTTATACTTCAGACTAGATCCAGGGTGTTGATGATCAAGGAACTCACACCCAAGATTAGGGAACTGTATTACCATTCTGTTATACTTCAGACTAGTTCCAGGGTGTTGATGATCAAGGAACTCACACCCAAGACTAGGGAACTGTATTATCACTCTGTTATATATCAGACTAGTTCCAGGGTGTTGATGATCACGGAGTTCACACCCAAGACTAGGCATTGTTGATTATTTGTTATGACCTTCTGCTTTCCTGACTACTCTTCTGATCTCTGATTAGGTACTTCGATATATCTGATTCTCTGTTACTGAACTCTGCTTGTCTTAGGATTCCGCATCTGTCTCCTGTCTCTGTCCCTGATCTGTCTGTCTGTTGCCGACCCGGCTTGTCCGACCTCGAGAGCTATCTCCTCCGTTTAGAGATAGCTCACAGACCTGCGAGTGACATCCTTCCTTGGTGTCACTCACACCCTGTCCTTCCTCCTCTTAGTCTGACCCCTCCTTCGGGAGAGGCTCAAGCTTGCGGAAGGAACGTGTTTCTGTACAGTACTCCTTACTGTTGGGCACCTGCTCCTCAGGTGCATTACTCAAAGTATTTCTGTTACACCAAACACTCTCATTTCTCAGGTGTCCAGAGGTTAGAGATATATCTGATTATCGGTGATACTGCAGATCATCAATAATCGGGTATATATCTGTATTCTCTGTGATACTGCAGATCACCGGTAATCAGATCCTCTCTGTGTTACACCGATCGTTACAGAACGCCAGACCAAAATGCAAATGGACACACACACCGACCGTCTGGGCGCACTTGCCACTTCAGTGGATACCATCAACCAAGTGCTGGGTAGTCACCGGGCGTTGATTGACGCTTTGTCCGGGTCTGTTCAAACCCTCCAGACGGCTGTGGATGAAGTGCGATCCCCTCCTAGCACAGACATATGCATGCCTGTACCTGAAAAATTTTCTGGTCACAGATCTGATTTCCGAAATTTTAGGAGTAGAGTGTTATCATACTTTGAGTTGAGACCCAGATCTTCAGGAACTATGACCCAAATGGTCACCTTTATTAAGACTTTGTTATCAGGCGATTCTCAGACCTGGGCGTACAGTCTTCCCGATGGAGACTTAGCTCTAACCTCTGTAGAGGAATTTTTTAAAGCCATGGCAATAATTTACGACGACCCAGACATTGCCTCGACTTCTGAACGGAAGCTCAAGTTGTTACGTCAAGGCAAGAGTCCGGTCGAGGAGTATGCTGCTGAATTCAGAAGGTGGTCAGTATCAGCCAGGTGGGGCACCTTCGCCCTGTTAGATTGTTTCTTATCAGGATTGTCAGATAAGGTCTCTGACCTTATGTTAAGTCAGCCTAAACCTAAAACCATTGACAAGGCCATTTCATCGGCCATCAGGATCGATCTTAGGCTACGCTATCAGAGGCAGACCCAGGGTAGAAACCATGTAAGGATGATGTCCTACGCTGCACCACCAGTGACTCCACCTCCTCCCGTTTTGCCTCCACCCGAACCAATGCAGATTGGTCGGTCAAAGTTGTCCCAAGTGGAGCGGAGACGCAAGGCTTTCAGAGCAGTTATGTCTTTATTGCGCAGAGGGGGGTCATAGAGTACAGAATTGCCCTAAGAAATCGGGAAACGCTACTGCCTAGGAGTAGTTGGGGGTAATACCCTAGGCGTACAACTTTTACCCCTAGATGATAAAAGGTTGCTTCTTCCTTGTACGATTACATGGGAAGATAAATCTGAAGTCACTGAGGCCTTCATTGATTCAGGCTCAGCGGCTAATTTTATGGATTACGAATTTGCTAT
Source organism: Hyperolius riggenbachi (assembly GCF_040937935.1). Lineage (NCBI taxonomy): Eukaryota > Metazoa > Chordata > Amphibia > Anura > Hyperoliidae > Hyperolius > Hyperolius riggenbachi. Next base: position 168,638,489 of record NC_090653.1, on the reverse strand, counting down.
GAAATTGGGTATTCCGCTCATTCCGGTAACACCACCTATCCAGGTTACGGCAGTGGATGATTTCCCACTGCAATGTAACCGCCCTCTGTCTCAGACACCAGAGGTGGGAGTCACGATAGGGGTGCTGCATAGGGAAAAGTTGTTTTTTTTTGTGTTACACATGACAACCTCTACTATCATCCTTGGCATGCCTTGGTTACACCTTCACTCCCCTCAGATTAATTGGGCTACTGGTCAGCTAACAAACTAGTCAGCCCATTGCTTCCATCATTGTTTAGTGAAGGTAACCTTGGGTCAGACCAGGATTCATGTAGAGGGAGTGCCAGAACAATATTCTGAATTTTCAGATGTGTTTTGTCCCAAAGCTGCTGAGAAATTACCTCCACATCGCCCTTTCGATTGCCCCATCGATCTCCGATCTGGTTGTATGCCCCCTAGAGGTCATCTCTACAATTTGTCTGGGCCAGAAAAAGTGGCCATGCGAGAGTACATCCGTGAAAACTTAGCTAAGGGTTTCATTCGCCCTTCCCGGTCGCCTGCCGGAGCAGGTTTCTTTTTTGTAAAGAAAAAAGACGGAGGCCTTCGGCCATGCATTGATTACCGGGGCCTGAATAAAATCACAGTAAAAAATCGCTATCCATTGCCTTTGATAGACGATTCATTCACTCAGTTCACCAATGCTAAGATTTTTTCGAAGTTGGATCTGCGGGGTGCATACAACTTGGTGCGGATCAGAGAGGGCGATTAGTGAAAGATGGCCTTTAACACACCCGAGGGGCATTACGAGTACCTGGTGATGCCCTTCGGGTTGTGTAACGCCCCGGCCATTTTTCAGGAACTCTTTAATGAAGTATTCAGGGAGGTATTGGGTAAATTTGTTCTGATATATCTGGATGATATACTAATCTTCTCAGATAACCTGTCTGAGCACAGAGCTCATGTCAAATTTGTGCTGCTCAAGTTAAGACAGAACATGCTTTATGCTAAATTGGAGAAATGCATTTTTGAGGTAACATCTGTCACTTTTCTGGGGTACATAATTTCCACCTCGGGCCTTTCTATGGATCCTGCTAAAGTCTCTGCTGTCCTGGAATGGCCTCAGCCAGTGGGACTAAAATCCCTCCAGAGATTTTTAGGATTCGCTAATTACTATAGAAGGTTTATAAAGGGGTACTCCACGGTCATAGCACCCCTCACCAGTCTTACTAAGAAAGGGGCAGATACCAACCACTGGTCATCTGAAGCTCTGGCCGCTTTCTCCACTTTGAAAGAATTGTTTTGCTCTGCACCCATTTTGAGACACGTCGACACCTCCTATCCTTTTATTGTGGAGGTGGACGCCTCGGAGGTCGGGGTAGGGGCTGTGCTGTCTCAGCGCTCTGGGTTGCAGGGAAGAATACACCCGTGTGCCTATTTCTCTCGTAGGTTTTCACCAGCAGAGAAAAACTAGGATATAGGCAACAGGGAGCTCCTAGCCATTAAATTGGCCTTCGAGGAATGGCGTCATTGGCTAGAAGGAGCAGATCATACGATTACCGTTCACACTGATCACAAAAATTTGGAATACATTGAGGGGGCTAAGAGATTGAGTCCCCGTCAGGCTCGGTGGTCACTGTTTTTCTCGAGATTCAGATTTGTAATTACGTACACTCCGGCAACTGACTGCAAGGAGTATGTTAGAGAGTGTGCAGTATGTGCGAAAAGCAAACCCTCCCGTCTGGCACCAGTGGGAACGTTGCAGCCTTTGCCCACCCCGAGTGAACCATGGACCCATATGTCCATGGATTTTGTGGGTGAGCTTCCGAGGTCTGAGGGCATGTCGGTCATTTGGGTGGTAGTCAACCGTTTCAGTAAAATGGCCCATTTTGTGCCCCTGAAAGGACTCCCCTCAGCCCAGGAGTTGGCCGATCTTTTCATCATTCACATTTTCCGGCTACACGGCATTCCGGAAAAAGTCGTGTCAGATCAGGGAGTCCAATTTGTTTCTAAATTTTGGAGGGCATTTTGCCATCAAATGGGCATGGAACTGTCATTTTCGTCGGGCTACCACCCACAGACTAATGATCAGACTGAGAGGATTAATCAGTCATTGGAGCAGTTTCTAAGGTGTTATGTTGCGGATGCGCAAAAAGATTGGGTCAAGTTCCTGCCGTTTGCAGAATTTGCGCACAATAATTTGAAAAGCTCTTCCTCTGGATTTTCTCCGTTTCAGGTGGTAACTGGAAAGTTGCCTAAGTTCTCCCCACTGCCCATAGCTTCCACTCCATTTCCAGCTTTGGAGGCTTGGCAAAAGTCATTTAAGAACATTTGGGGGATCGTGAAAAATAATTTGGAGAAGGCTTTTCAAAGTCAGAAAGGTCAAGCTGACAAGAAACGCTCCTTAGAGTGGAAGTTCCGGCCAGGAGACTTGGTCTGGGTGTCCACACGTCATTTGACCCTGAAACAGCCCTCGCCCAAGTTAGGACCCAGATTTGTGGGCCCTTTTCCAGTGACCAGGAAGATCAACAATGTTACTTATGCCATTGATCTCCCTGCCAGCATGCGTGGTGTAAGATCTTTTCATGTGTCCCTGCTTAAACCAGCAGTTCATGTAGGTTCCACTCCTCCTCCTCCTGTGATGGTAGATGACCAACCTGAGTACGAAGTAGAAAAAATTTTAGACTCACGGGTTGTACAGTATCTAGTTCACTGGAAAGGGTATGGTATTGAGGAGAGAACATGGGTACCTGAGTGTCCCATGCATGCGGATAAATTAAGGAGGGAGTTCCACGCCTTATATCCGGGGAAACCGGGTAGGAGCTGTCCGGAGTCCACTCCTCAGGGGGAGGGTACTGTGAGAAAACGCGGAAAAGCCACCGCAAGTATTTAGAGTAAGGCGGCTGATTCCGCGTTCAACATGACTGTTTGCGCGCATGGGCCTGCATCCACAAGCCTGACGGAGCGCAGGGAAACCGCCGCATGCCCAGTGAACTTGGCGGCGGATTCCGCGTCCGACGCGGAGGTTTGCACGCATGAGCTTGCCACCAGCAGTATGGCCGATCGCGGAGGAACCGCCGCATGCTCTGACAGCGGTGCGGTCGGCTCCGCGTTCAAACCAACAGATACATTACAACACATGTCTGGTGTGGCTGGGACTGATAGCCCACACAGGTTCAGAATGATGCGCGCGTGCTGAGAGGCAGAGTTTTTATAACAGTCAGAAGGGTGTCAGCTGATCCAGCCGATCAGCTGACAATTCTATCAGGTTTCATTGGTTCAGCACTTAGGGGAGGCGCTGGAGAGCGCTGGTGTATATATACTGGGTGCTGGTCATTTCTCTGGTGTCTTTCGTTGCGATCACTACGTGGTAGCACTCAGACCTTGTCAGTATCTGTGATATTTTCTGTGTTATACTTCAGACTAGTTCCAGGGTGTTGGTGATCAAGGAACTCACACCCAAGATTAGGGAACTGTATTACCATTCTGTTATACTTCAGACTAGTTCCAGGGTGTTGACGATCAAGGAACTCACACCCAAGACTAGGGAACTGTATTATCACTCTGTTATATATCAGACTAGTTCCAGGGTATTGATGATCATGGAGTTCACACCCAAGATTAGGCATTGTTGATTATTTGTTATGACCTTTTGCTTTCCTGACTATTCTTCTGATCTCTGATTAGGTACTTCGATATATCTGATTCTCTGTTACTGAACTCTGCTTGTCTTAGGATTCCGCATCTGTCTCCTGTCTCTGTCCCTGATCTGTCTGTCTGTTGCCGACCCGGCTTATCCGACCTCGAGAACTATCTCCTCCGTTTAGAGATAGCTCACAGACCTGCGAGTGACATCCTTCCTTGGTGTCACTCACACCCTGTCCTTCCTCCTCTTAGTCTGACCCCTCCCTCGGGAGAGGCTTAAGCTTGCGGAAGGAACGTGTTTCTGTACAGTACTCCTTACTGTTGGGCACCTGCTCCTCAGGTGCATTACTCAAAGTATTCCTGTTACACCAAACACTCTCATTACTCAGGTGTCCAGAGGTTAGAGATATATCTGATTATTGGTGATACTGCAGATCATCAATAATCGGGTATATATCTGTATTCTCGGTGATACTGCAGATCACCGGTAATCAGATCCTCTCTGTGTTACACCGATCGTTACACCTGCACACAAAAAACAATAAAACAACATTACTGAGCATGTGCAAACAGTCTAATGCGGCTAAAACCGCATACAGCATGCTGCACTTTCATTGAACGTGCAGCATTACACTGTAACGCAACGTGGGCACTGTGAACAGCCCATTGATTTTTCATTGCTGTGAGTTGGGCTGCGTTACAGGCTGCTCTAACGTGCGCCTGTAACGTCCCACTGTGAAAGCAGCCTAAAAGTGTTTCTAAAATACATTGTAATAAATTCCAGATTACTCAAAGGAAGATTTATCAAGTCTACTTTTCATAAATAAACTCAACCAATGATTAGACAATATGTACACCATCTTCATTTTTCCATACAAATCAACAGTATTTTTTTTTCGTAAATGTTGACTGAGATCTTAATTCAATTTGTAATATTCTTTTTTACAAGTATAAAAACAATGTTTTTGGGATTATTTGTAGATGAAATTTCCTAAAGAAAAAGTATGGATAATGCCTGTGAACACTGGAGCACACTGGATACTTTTGGTAAATACATTTTTAAGTTTTTATTATCACAGTGAGTAGAAGTATAAGAAAGTTTTTCTTAATGATTTTATTCTATCTACACGACTACAGTCGTCCAGATAAAACCTGTAAATCTCTAACTAGACATGTCCAGTTTTTACTCTGTGCACGCGACCTTGCTAAATTTCGGTTGATTTTACAAGGTAAAGGGGATATAGTATTGCTTGACACAATTGCAGTCCCTTTTAATGAATGGACATTCTCATGTCTATGTGCCATGCCCGTTTATAATAACAAAGTTTACAAAAAAGTAGAACACGCCTTGCTAACATGGGATAGTGTTTCTAGTGTTATGTAGTGGCGAAATAAAGAGGTACACTACATTTAAAAAAACAAACTTCAAAAACTCACCCACAGTTAAACAATTTTTTTTTTAAGTGCCTTAGGGTTTTTTGTTTTTTTTTACTATGTATGTGACGTCAGTACAAGCCGCGGTCACTGGAGCGAGAAGTCAGCAGGAGAAGAGGTCGGCAATCCCCGCGGGCGCTGCTGGAGAGGTAAGAGCCTGCAGCAGCACTACACTTTACACCTCTGCCATTATACAGGGACAAATTCTAGTAGCGGGGGACACGGCAGACATAGCGGGGAGACTGCTTGCACGGCGGACATAGCGGGGACACGGCGGGCATAGCGGGGACACGCCGGACATAGCGGGGACACGGCTTGCATGGCGGGGACACGGCAGACATAGCGGGGAGACTGCTTGCACGGCGGACATAGCGGGGACACGGCGGACATAGCGGGGACACGGCTTACATGGCGGGGACATGGCGGACATAGCGGGGACACGGCTGACATAGCGGGGGACGCAGCTGACAACAGGAGGGGGGAGGACAGCGGGGATGCAGCAACGCTACACTATATAAACTTACCATCATGCAGGGACAAATGCTAGTAGTGGGGGACATAGCAGGGACATAGTGGAGATACAGCAGGACTACACTGTATTTATTCAAACATCAAGCATGGACACGTGCAAGTAGCGGGGATGTGGGGGAGAAGAGCAGGGACATGGCCGAGACCGTAGGGACACGGGGAAGAAACAGACACATGGGACATAGCAGGAACACCTGGGGACATCTGGGAGGACAGAAGGGGACATAGGAGGATACCAACTGGGGGAGAACATCTTCAAGACGCTCCTGGAACATGGACGCACCAGGTTTAGTATATATATTTTTTTCCCCTGGTTTTTGACCTCTAAACCTAGGTGCGTCTTATATTCCGGAGCGTCTTATACGGCGAAAAATACGGTAATTACTGAAAACAAGTACAGTAGAATCCTCTTTTAATAAAATCGTTTAGTAAACATTGTGGTATAGTAAACTACATCTCCATGTCCCGGGCAATCTCCATTATAAGTCTATGGGAACAACATCTATTGTACTAAACGCTGATATAAAAAAAACTTCTGTTTTTTGGTCCCTACGTCAAGCTAGCTCAGGATATAGCTAAAAGTTGTCGGTGCATGCGTCACAGGTCAATGTGAAACACATGATCAGCTGGTTTCGTGAGGCTGTTTGCAAGAAAGTTGATGCCCGATAAGTTTGAAGCCAAGAAGAATGGCATTTGGACTGGATGTACTGTAAAATTAAGTAGTCTGTGGAAAATTAGCGTGATTAGTGTGATTGCAAGCAATACAGGATGCAACGTCACCACTTCTACTTTGCAATCACCAACAAAAGTATCGTCACAATCCTCACATGGGATTATAAACATTCCCAGTTATCTCTTTCCTTGTTTATGATGCTGCTCTTGGGGGTGTTTGGAGCGCAGTAAAGGCAACTTTCTCTTATAGTACTGATCAGAGCAGGCCTATTTGCTGCATAAGTGTAGAGAGGAAAGTGCTAAATCCCACGTGTGGATGAATTGGAGCCACTCACATTACAGATGAAAGTGGCTTATCCTGTTTGGATGCACTCTTTTTTCAAAAATGTTTTATTTCAAAATGTTCATTTTACAACAATAAACATGTAACCATGACTCATTTGCAAGAAAGGTTTCTTACAGAGAATCATGCAAGAGGATAGCGAGTTGAAAAGGTATCAATGAGGTCACATAAGATGCAAACTTAAAAGAAACTGACCCCCCTATCTCTCCCTAGCCTTAGAACTCCCCCCCCCCACCCCCTTTATCCTCTCTCTTGGTATCATTGCACTAATAAGAAGATCCTTTAAGTTATGGAGCTGCAAAGGGAAAAAAGAACAATCATTTCAACAAACATGTAGAAATGTTACAATACATTTTGACCGTAGAAGGCCCATAACTCCAACATAAAGGAAAGTCTATCTCCATGGTAGTTGCATGCTAAGAGGTCAAGGGACTCTCCCCAAGTCCATGTTCCAGGTTGCCTAGCGTGCCTCCAATTTGTTCCAGCAAATACCACTTGGTCTTTACAAAGGATCCCTTTAGGGTATTCGTTTCTGATGAGGAAAACGTTTCCAGGATATATTGTTTCCAAATTTCAAGAATATCTAATTGGTCAGATGATAATTTTGTAGATTATTTAGAACCTCTGAGAGGTCAGTTGAGCCTGGTTCTGAGGTATTGTATAGATTAGTGAAGTCATCTTTAAATAAGGAATTTATTTGTTCAGGATGTGATACAAGTAGTCTCGTTTTGTCTTTAAGCTGGCGTGGTTCTTGAGCAGACCTCTTTTTTTGGCCAAATTGGCTAACATCTTCCCAGCTTTCTCTCAAAATGTATGAAAAGTGAGTGTGCTATATGGTTTTAGTAGCTCAGTTTGTAGTTTGCACCACATATCTCCTTTATGTTTGGATTCTAGCCATTTTTCTCTATTACTAATAGTTGAGGAGCGTTTGAACAAAGTTCAATCAGGTTTGGTATCCTCCACAGTGCTGGTACAGAGTTCCAGAGAGCAACTAACTTTAACCAGATTGATGGGTATAAGTAAAGTGCCAATGTCCTGGTATCCCGCTACTGCTGAAGAAGTTATCGATGTGATGTGATACTTATAATCAGTTCAAATTGAGTGACAGACACTGTGTGCCAGGGGATAAAAGCACATAGGCAAAGCCATACATAAAATCCAGCTAAGCGCAGCATGATGATGAAGCAAGCAAGTTCACAGGCTGTGCACACAGTACTAAACTTGGTGTCCTGTCCATTCCAATGCATCAAAGTCAGTGTATTCAGGATCAATTCCACAGCTGCATTGATGAATACTGTACATGTGCAATATAATGCTGTGGTATATACAGAGGAGCAGCAGACACTGTATGTCAGTGAGCAAAAGCACATGGGCAAAGCAGTGTAGCCAGTCCAGCTGAGCACAGCGTATCGTTGAAGTCACAATAATGAAATACAGTACCAGTATCGGTGTCTTGTCTGCTCTAATCCAGCCCAGTATCAGTTGAACCAGTGTTGTGTCATACAGTGGTGTGAAAAACTATTTGCCCCCTTCCTGATTTCTTATTCTTTTGCATGTTTGTCAAACTTAAATGTTTCTGCTCATCAAAAACCGTTAACTATTAGTCAAAGATAGCATAATTGAACACAAAATGCAGTTTTAAATGATGGTTTTTATTATTTAGTGAGAAAAAAACCTCAAAACCTACATGGCCCTGTGTGAAAAAGAAATTGCCCCCTGAATCTAATAACTGGTTGGGCCACCCTTAGCAGCAATAACTGCAATCAAGCTTTTGCGATAACTTGTAATGAGTTTTTTACAGCACTCTGGAGGAATTTTGGCCCACTCATCTTTGCAGAATTGTTGTAATTCAGCTTTATTTGAGGGTTTTCTAGCATGAACCGCCTTTTTAAGGTCATGCCACAACATCTCAATAGGATTCAGGTCAGGACTTTGACTAGGCCACTCCAAAGTCTTCGTTTTGTTTTACTTCAGCCATTCAGAGGTGGATTTGCTGGTGTGTTTTGGGTCATTGTCCTGCTGCAGCACCCAAGATCGCTTCAGCTTGAGTTGACAAACAGATGGTCGGACATTCTCCTTCAGAATTTTTTGGTAGACAGTAGAATTCATGGTTCCATCTATCACAGCTAGCCTTCCAGGTCATGAAGCAGCAAAACAACCCCAGACCATCACACTAACACCACCATATTTTACTGTTGGTATGATGTTCTTTTGCTGAAATGCTGTGTTACTTCTATGCCAGATGTAACGGGATACGCACCTTCCAAAAAGTTCAACTTTTGTCTCGTCGGTCCACAAGGTATTTTCCCAAAAGTCTTGGCAATCATTGAGATGTTTTTTTAGCAAAATTGAGACGAGCCTTAATGTTCTTTTTGCTTAAAAGTGGTTTGCGCCTTGGATATCTGCCATGCAGGTCGTTTTTGCCCAGTCTCTATCTTATGGTGGAGTCAGAAACACTGACCTTAATTGAGGCAAGTTAGGCCTGCAGTTCTTTAGATGTAGTCCTGGGGTCTTTTGTGGCCTCTCGGATGAGTTTTCTCTGCGCTCTTGGGGTAATTTTGGTCGGCTGGCCACTCCTGGGAAGGTTCATCACTGTTCCATGTTTTTGCCATTTGTGGATAATGGCTCTCACTGTGGTTCGCTGGAGTCCTAAAAGCTTTAGAAATGGCTTTATAACCTTTACCAGACTGATAGATCTCAATTACAATACTTTTGTTCTCATTTGTTCCTGAATTTCTTTGGATCTTGGCATGATGTCTACCTTTTGTGGTGCTTTTGGTCTACTTCTCTGTGTCAGATAGCTCCTATTTAAGTGATTTCTTGATTGAAACAGGTGTGGCAGTAATCAGGCCTGGGGGTGACTACAGAAATTGAACTCAGGTGTGATAAGCCACAGTTAAGTTATTTTTTAACAAGGGGGGCAATCACTTTTTCACACAGGGCCATGTAGATTTGGAGTTTTTTTTCTCACTAAATAATAAAAACCATCATTTAAAACTGCATTTTGTGTTCAATTATGTTATCTTTGACTAATAGTTAACGGTTTTTGATGAGCAGAAACATTTAAGTGCGACAAACATGCAAAAGAATAAGAAATCCGGAAGGGGCAAATAGTTTTTCACACCACTGTATGTTAGAGAAGGTCTCTTGACTGTAGTACAGATGTCAAAGTTATAGATTCCAGCCTCAGCATGGCAGATATGCCCAAGAGGGTGCTGACCCAGAGAAGGAGGAGGCATGGTGCAAGATGGCAGCCCTGCCACATTAGATACTATGCCAAGCTGAGCCCTCGACATGTTTCGCCAGATTTCTGGCTTTTTCTAGAGCGAGTGGTCCAGTCAAACAAACAGCCAGCCATGTAATGTATTAATGCGGGCACCAGCAAATCGCTGCACACGGCGGCCATCGTCCGCAGCTCCACCCCCACAAAGGAGGAAAACGGATGCTGCCCCCATAAGAGCCGGGAAGGGTGGATGCAAAACGCTGCAACACTGGTAAGCCCCATCCACCAGTCACCACAAACAGGCCCCACCCACCCAGGAAACACAGCCCCCACAAAGGAGGGAGGGAGGCCAAAGGACCTCACCACCGCTCATGCACCCCGGGGGGTAGGGATGGCCGCAGCGACAAACAACAATAAAAAAAAAATTAAATAGAAATCATACAAAAAAATCAATAAACAAACATGCTACATGGAAGCAGAGCAAGGGGCAAGCAACAGAAACACCTGGCTAGCTTATTATATTAGCGAACAATAAATATTTCAAAATGTCACCAAATCAGGCGAAAACAAACCTTATTCAATAGATTGTGAGATTACAACATTATGTTTTAAAGTCCTTTAACCTTCTGGGGACAGGCAGCCTAACCCCCCTTAAGGACCAGATTATTTTTACATGTGTGTGTGTGTGTGTGTGTGTGTGGGGGGGGGTGGGTGGGTGAGTTGTGTTTAGATAGCCAGGCAGCGGTATCCCCAGTATAGATAGCTAGGCATGGGTGTCCCCAGTATAGATAGGTGTCCTCCATATAGCCAGCAGCCATGACACACCTCCCAAGCTCCAGCAATGAGTAGCTCTAGCCCTCTTCACTCTGCCTAGCATCCCTGCTTGCACTGCCGCAAGTTCCGGGTCCCGGCTTGATGATGTCATCAAGTAGGGACCTGACATTAGAGCCAGAGAGAGCAGAGCAGAGGGGAGCAGCAATCGATGGAGGAACGTCAGGAAGGTGATTTCCGGTCCTCTTCTTCCCCTCCTACTTACGCTGCTTAGGTTGATCACTACAATCAGCCGACGATCGTAGTGATCACATGATCAGGAGCCAATCCTGATCAGTGAGGGAAGATGTCAGCTGTCATATAACAAGCGGGAGTGGAAAAAGCAGGTAGCGTAAACCCTATGCTGCATCAGGCTTAGGCAGCCACAAGTGCTGCATAGGATTTATTATGCGTGGTCCCCAGGAGGTTAAACAGAGTTGTGTGAAATATCCCATTCAAGGCAATGTGTCAGTACACATAATTTATGTGAGTAATCAATGAGAAGTCTTTTAGTATGTCAGGTTTATTTTTTGTCCAAGTAACTGTGGCTAAGTGTTTTCACAGATCATGTCCAAATTTGCATTATTGTGTCCAAACATGCATTAATACCACGTGCCTGTAAAGAGCAAACAGCTGTAGCTCCATTCGGCACTTGACAATGAAAAATGAGGAAGTGCCATGGCCGCACCACTGAGGAGTATGCCTGTCGAGGAGGCAAGATGATAGCATCCATGATCTCCCAGTAGAGGACAGCACAGGAGGAGTAAGCTGTGGGACTCAATGACGAGTCTATTGCAGGATCTGGGTGAGCATAACAATAAGATTGCATTATGTAGTCACCAAAGCCATGACTCTGTAAGCCCACCTGAAGCAGAAACTGGAGTAAGGTCTTATAGTAAGCTGTGCTGCAGTTTTAGAAACAGGGCATCCATATCATTGATATCAAGTCTCAATATAGCATGATCTAAATCAGGCCATAGAATAGTGGATTTTTTAATCAATACCCAGTCAATTTGATCATTTGATTGAATCAGCTAGATATTGATGTCGCAAATGAATCCCAAATGATTGATTTCTGGCAAAAACATTTCCCACGATCAACGGTCGTCGCTTGCAGTGTTCAGTGTCGGCACAATCGACCTGTTCTCAGCGTGGTTCTGGTGTCTCCTCTCCCTCCTGGCTGCTTTCTATCTTCACTTTTGCAGGTGTCGTAACTAATACACTAAAGTCCACTAGGGGTCACGTAAGTTACATGTCACGTTGCCCCTAGTATCTGTCCTAACGTCAGGTGCCTGGAACTTGGGAGAGAAGGAACAGCAGCCAGCGGGAAGAGAAGAGACCAGGACCCCACACAGACAGGTAAACTACACTATATGGGAAAAGGACTTAGCAGCCACATTATTTTTATCCTGAAATTGACTGAAAACCTGTGTGCAGTGTGTGGAGGAATTCAAGCAGATAGGTCCCTCTCAGATCAGACAATGATTGGAAAGAGATATACCGTATCTGTTGGCCATATCGACCAGTGTATGGCCAGCTTAATATTGTTTGCAACCCTATTTTGTAACTTAAGTGTTGCAGAGAAGGAGGTAGTTAGACTGCAGCCTTATCCCTTTGGTTTGCTTTAAGCCATTGGACCGCCTAAAGAAAACCTTCAGTGAGAAAAATATGGAGGCTACAATATTTATTCCCTTTTAAGAATACCAAGTCAATGGTTGTCCAGATGACTTTTTAGCTTTCATAATTTCAAAGTCATATACAGTATATCTGCAACAATTGTGCAGAGAGAGGAGTCAGATCACATTATCGTATACCTGTTCTGGGACAGTACTATAGAAAATAAAAAGCCCTGTAACTGGCAACTTTTAAAAGAGTGAAAAAGATGATAGGCTTTATCTTCTCACTATGTTTCCTTATATAGTTACTGCTGTAGAGCTCTGACAAGGGTACCTTTTTTGTAAATAGTCGTCTTCTGCTGCTGGCGGTCGCCGCACGCTCCCACGGGTACTCGTCGCCACCCGTTAGAGGGGAGATCAATGGGAATGCAGTTCCCATTCATTAATCTGTGTCCCCATGTCGATGATGGATGATCGTCGGCATCAGTGAGATGCCGCGATCATTTGTAACTAAGAAAGTAAAACGTCCACACCTTACTACCTGTTCGCCTACTTATAGTACACGAATAGAAAATAACGCGCGAGGACATCTTGTGGCCAAATAGTAAAATAATACCTACATACATTTATTTTATTAAAAAGACCCACACTTACATTTAAAATTAACTCCTTCCCTCCCACACTCTCCCATGGTACCCAAATAAATTTAATAAACCTTAGGGACTGAACTTTTTTTTTTAATATGTTGTTAAGAGGGTATATTACTGCTATTTTTAAAAGTATGGGCTTGTATAAAATATTCAAACCATACATTGTACCAGGGAGATAAATGTTTTAAATGTTGCAATAACCGGATTGTGAAGGATTGCGGAAAAGCCGCCGCGTGCTCTGATGGCGTGGCGGCCAGTTCCGTGTTCAGCCCGGCGGTTTCTGCGCAGCGACATGTGTCTGATGTGGTTCAGCCTTCCTGTGCACATAGGCTGAGGAATACGCGCGCGTGCGCCGAGAGGCAGAAGCTTTATGGGAAGCAGAAAGGGGTCAGCTGACTCTACTGGTCAGTTGAACCCAGAACGAACGCCGGTTGGCTGAAGGGGACTGGGCGGCGCTGATCTGCGCTGCACTATATAGCTGCTTGTCCTTCAGTCTTACGTTGTCTGCCGTTGCGAATGCTTATGTGTTGGCACACAGACCACAGTCAGATCCTACAGTGTGTTAAGAGTCAGGTGGACCTGGGGATTCACACTGAGCTAGATTACTCTTGTGGCTTTACTGGTATGCTTTAGACCAGTTCCAGGGTGTTGTGACTACGGACCTCACACCCAAGACTAGGATACTGTGTCAGTTCTATGTTATGCTTTAGACCAGTTCCAGGGTGTTGTGACTACGGACCTCACACCCAAGACTAGGATACTGTGTCAGTTCTATGTTATGCTTTAGACCAGTTCTAGGGTGTTGTGACTACGGACCTCACACCCAAGACTAGGATACTGTGTCAGTTCTATGTTATGCTTTAGACCAGTTCCGGGGTGTTGTGACTACGGACCTCACACCCAAGACTAGGATACTTTATCAGTTCTATGTTATGCTTTAGACCAGTTCCGGGGTGTTGTGACTACGGACCTCACACCCAAGACTAGGATACTGTGTCAGTTGTAGGTTATGCTTTAGACCAGTTCCGGGGTGTTGTGACTACGGACCTCACACCCAAGACTAGGATACTGTGTCATTCCTATGTTATGCTCTAGACTAGTTCCAGGGTGTTGTGACTACGGACCTCACACCCAAGACTAGGGTATTCGGTAGGCTAGTTCCAGGGTGTTGTGATCACGGACCTCACACCCAGAGCTAAGATTGTATTGTATGTGTATTTGCCTTAGCCCGATTCCAGGGCATAGAGAATAGGCCCTCACACCTAGTTAGGGCAAGTCTGTTCATATTAGCAGCAGGGCTTCCTGCAACCCAGCCTGGGTCCCTCTCCTAGGGAGTCCACAGGCTACAGGAATATTCCCCACAGTCAGGGGAGTATTCCTCAAGTCAGTCAGGCCACCGGGGTCCCTGATGGTCTATGCTCAGAGTTGTACTGTTACACCAAACACTCACATTATACTGGTGTCCAGAGGTTAGACATACCCGGATTATTGGTGATACTGCAGATCATCCATAATCTGGTGTATATCTGCATTGCGGGTGATTCTGCAGATCACCAGTAATCAGATTCTCTCTGCGTGTTGACACCCATCGTTGCACGGATCAAATGAGCAAATAAAATGTGTGCATTTCATCCACAGTAGAACATTTTATTTAAAACTATAATGTCCGAAAACTGAGAAATAATGTTATTATTTGCATTGAAATGCATTTAGTATAAAATAATTCTTAGCATAATGTACCTCCCAAAGAAAGCCAAATTGGTGGTAAAAAAAAAACAAGATATAGATCTTAAATTAAAACGCGCATATAAATAATATTAAAAAGCACATATAAATAATATTAAAAAAGGCTTTGAATTACATACTGTGTCCTTACATTTTAAGAGTAAGCATAATTCTGATCCTTCTAAGATGTATTTTTGTGGAGTGGATAAATTAACACTAGCGTGGAGGGGTTGTAATAAGGTGCGGGAGGTTCCAAAAGAGAAACCAAATGGATCTATGATATGGAATGTGCGGCCCCTAGAGGTCTGAATATAGATCTTGACATAAATTGCTTTATTAATACTGGGTGAATAATATAGGATGAGAAATAGTTAATGCTAGGTGGGATTAAAACTGGTTTGGAGTTTGGAAGTTCTAAACTGTATATTGTGAATGCATGTGATTGCATGTAATGATATCGTACTGTTTATGGGGCTGTGGGTGGGTTTGTAGCGATAGTTATACTTTTGTAAGAAAGCACTCAGATGGGTCCGTGGAGGATTCCGTGATTTTGTTTTTATTTTTCTCATATTTTAAATATTTGTTTATTCTTGTGTGCGTACAGGGAGGGGGAGGAGTTTGTTTTTTAAAACCACAACCAGTCTAGCGTGTGTTAACAGCCCCTGATGAGTCAATGGTTTGATGAAATGTATAGGGCGGAGCCTTAACACATGTGACTGGAGGAGGAAGTAACGCCGGCAGAGAGAGAGAGAGCGAGTCAGGATCTGACACGGCAGGCGCTGAGCGGTTTCCCGGGGACCCTAACTGTTATGCTATGCGCTTTTGATCCACCGAGGCTTGTGAGTGTAATTGTTTTTAGAACCTTTTATTAAAAATACGGCAGAATGGAGCTGCTGACTTTTCGAACGAAAAAGTCGCCCTGTGTAATACAATGTAACTATGGAAAGATGGATATCATTTTAAAGCTCTCTTTCTCCTCTCTCTGACGACCCCTAAATTGTCGCCCTACGCCTTTTAGTTTTCTCTATTTTCGCGATCGAAATCGTGGCCGTGGCAATTTCAATCGCGAAAATAGCGAAAACTAAAAGGCGTGGGGCGGCGGTTTATATATCATTGGAAAGAGGAGAAAGAGAGCTTTAAATCGATATGCATCTTCCCATAGTTTCTGCACTGCTCGGAGTCCCTTTAATTTATTCACCAGATGCCACTTCAGAAATGGCTGGATCAAAGTGGATTTAAAAAAAATGGGTTATGACGTGCTAAGTGTGCCTGTGCTTCGTGCTAGAAATGCAAATATGGAACATTTTCTAAACAGATTAGTTGTTCTGCAAAACACATAATAAATGCATTCAACTTGCCTAATGATCATAGGGACAAGTTTTAATTTAATAATCGACAGGAAAGGTTAGTTTTCCATTTATGCAAGATTTTCCTGCATGCTTGTAATGTTTTTACAATTGAATTTCCCTGTAGTGTTAAATTTCTCTTTGTTAAGTCCGGTTCACACATATAATTTGCCATTTTTAAGCAATGATTTCATCGGCTTTCTTGGAAAGTGTTCAGAGGAAGTACGTTTTATGTTACACATTTATTTGGATTAGTGCACATTCTGTGGAATCTTATCTCAGCTTCCATGTAATAGGTTGAGACATTGATGAATGAGCTTGTACACTGATACCAGAGTATGATGCTGTGTAGTACTGGACATCCACACCTGCTCCCTGTCATAACTGCTGTCAGGATAGGACACTGTCCATAGTCCTGAACCTCCAGTATTTCTGTAATACTGAACTTATGAAGCAGTGGGGCGGTTCTGACCGGTATACTGGATCAGTACTGAGTGGAATCCTACCTATGAAAATCTGTTAATGTCCCTATGTGCTAGTAGATACTGTATAACTCACATTCAGAGGTCTTAGCGATATGCTTACTAGTAATGAATGTAAATTATGGCATAACCTAGGTTTCATCATCAGAACTGTGCTGAAGTATTTTTGAAAACAAATTGTAGTGATCAGAGAGACATGAGCACAAAGACAGGACTAATACACAGATTGTTCAATCTTTATGTGGGAGTTACTGAAAAAACGTATTATATCCTTTGTGAAGACTAATAGAGAAAACATTAGTATACACATACCATAGCTCTCTCTGTCAAAAATTGGGTACAAAATGACATCTCTTATAGAACCCTCAAAAACTTCAGACATTGGCACAGAACTTAAGTCAGGTAAAGAAAGCTGCTCAGCATACAACAAAGTCACTTTTGTAACAATGGAGTTAATTCACTAAGATCCAGCAAGAATGTGGTGCCATGAGCTACTGCACCTCAGTAGACATGATTCACTCAATAACAATATCACTATGCACCAAACCCTAAATGTGAAACATGTAAGTCTACTAATGGCTAGCTGCATCCATGTGTATCAATTTGCATTTAATGTATTTAGATTATGGTTTAGTGCTGGTATCCCCTGATGAAGGCTGAGAGCCGAAATCTGGATCGGGATTTTTATTATATGCAAATAAACCAGGCAGTTGTCAATAAGTACATAGTACGCGTGCAGTTTGTCAACTATAGGAGCAGTCTGCACTATTGTGCTGCCCCTTCTCTTCCCCTGTATCCAGGAAGTTCGCCCACAGAGCCTGGAGCGCAGTTGGAACGCAGGTGGTCTGACGTCACTGCTGACTAGCGTGGAGGAAGATGGATGCGGCGCTTTCTGCACAAGATGATTTTGCATGCGGTTTGCAGCTGCTGACACAGTCAGAATGTGACTGGACCATCACCTAGGAGGTGACAAACTTTGTACACTGGATGCAGGTATTGTCATTTACATTTCCACCACAACGGTGGATTATTCCCGGTTGTGTGGGACTTGTGGAATTGAATGTTTTAAAGCACCGGGTTCTCCAGTTTGTTACTATTGACTTCCACAATAGGGCTTGAGGACTGGCCCTGAGTTTTAAGCCAAGCTGCTTTGTCCATTGGTGCGCCACTGTTCTGTTTCTTATAACATCTATGCAGCTGGTCAACTTTGGTGGAGCCTGTATTTGGAAGCGCTGCCAATATCTCCTGTTGTACAAAAATGTAAGTCTACTTATGGCTAGCTGTATCCATGTGTATTAGTTTACATTCAATTTATTTAGATTAGGGTTTAGTGCATAGTTTTGCATCTGATTTGTATTCAAGGTGTGTAATTTAAGTCCCTGGGGGGCCGTGCACGCCTCTGTTGGTTTCATTTCAGTTTCAGCCTGATTGAGTGCTGCCAATCTTTTCCCTGTTCTTTAGAAAATGAAAGTTTGCTTTCTTAAAACAGAAAGAATTTGCAATAATTCAGGTTGGAGTGAGCTTGAGATGTCTCCCAGTGTATCACTGCTGAATATATGCAAATTAACCATTGTACCCTTAGAAGCTAAACACACCTCCAGAACCACTGGAATGCAATGATGTGTCAGCTTGTTAATTTGTACAGAGCCATAATAATCCAACATGCATACAGACTGTTTCGGATTGTTTGATCCTGATCAGTGCATGGCATGGATTAATTTGGCTCTATGCAGTAGGGCTTGTAACACCGATAGGTACAGACTAACCAGCAAGCTCATGGTGACCCAGAACTCATTGGAGTGTGTAAGGGACTACAATGGTCCTAAAAGCCCCCTTACTAAGATGTTAAGAAAAACAAAAGTTTGCTTTCTTAAAACAGAAATAATTTGCGATAATTCAGGTTGGAGTGAGCTTGAGATGTCTCCCAATGCATCACTGCTGAATATATAATCTGTAATCCTCAGTCCTGAAAACGTCACCCTCTTCTGTTGCTACAGCCTGTAGTCACCCAGTGCTCTTTTAGATACACAGTGTCCACCACCAAGGGACAAACAATAAACCAGGATTAGTAGTTTCCAGCAACAGGGGGTTACAAACTTTGTTCCACAATCTTCATCAATTAAAACAATTTACTTACATTGTGGGTCCATGCAAACTGGACCCAAACTGCAGGAAGCAGAGACGGGATATCTCAGACAACGACCATTGAATGGTGTGATAAGGTGCACTTTGACATTGGTCAATGCAAAAACCTTATATGCGTGTTTATGCAGTTTGGGTCCAGTTTGCATGGACCCACAATGTAAGTAAATTGTTTTAATTGATGAAGATTGTGGAATAAAGTTTGTAAGCGTTGCCAATATCTCCTGTTGTACAAACATTTTATTTTAGTGCCTGAGTTTGCAGAATGATTGTGATTAGTAATTGTGATTTGCTATTTTACATTTTTTTTTTTGTGCAAAATCACTTTTGTACTGTGACTGAAAAATGATTTTGCAGTTTTCCTATCTTTTGTAATAGGGTTAAAAACAAACAAAAAGAGCGCTCTGAGACGGGTAGTATGTTGCAATCACACTGTCCTATCCAAGACAGGTCTAACCTGGAATGTAGTGGCTGTCGGTAAGGATCAGCCTGAGTCAGCTTGTGCCCCTCTCAGATGGGAGGACTGGGCTTTCCAGTCAGCACTGAGCACAAGTCCTTAGCGAGGAATCCAGGATGCAGGAAGGGAGGCGCGGTGTAGCTAGACTTGACCGTTGATCTCCTTGGAGGGAATCCACAGCAGAGTGAAAGGTGTCAGCCTGTCTCAGTGCTGCTGGCAGCTGTAAGGAGGACTGAGAAGTCATGCAGTTGCTAGGCAATGCTTACCGTGACTATATCAAAAGACTACAGGGGAACAGAAAGTGACTACAAGTCACTTTATTGGGCTAACAGACATGCTCCATTTCTTTAGGTCAAGAGAAATCTTTCTCCCTCCCTCCCCAGAGATCCACTGCGATGTGCAGGAAAAGGGAGGATAATTCACTCTGCCTCTATCTAGCTGGTGGCAGTCGCATATCCTCCTCCACCATACAGCTCCATCTACTGTCCACAGTACCGGGATGCGACTTGATGATGTCATCAAGCCACGTCCCGGTACTGTAGACAGTAGACGGAGCTGTACGCAATGGGGGAGGATGTGTGGCTGCCACTAGACAAAGGCCACTGTGTGCAAATCCTCTGTTCCAGCAAGCTGTGGGGATCTGGGAGAGGGGGGTGAAGGAGAGGGGGATCGGGCGAGGGAAGATAGCTGAAGGAAGGAGGGAGGGGAGGACACTGCGGATGGAGGGATTGCTGCGGGGGGGGGGGGGGGGGGGGGGGGGAGGGGTCACTGCGGGCGGGAGACTGCTGGGGAAGGGTAGCTGTGGGAAGGGGTGGTCGCTGTGGGTGGGTGAACACGAGGGGGGGGGGGGAGGATGGCTGCAGGGAAGCCTCCTTAACTTCTCTGCCCCATCGGTTCCATGTGGGATTCCCTAGAGTGGCTGGATGCATGGTTTGCACACTGTGGGTAGCACAGATCGATACCTAAAGTGTGTCGACAGGCATCCAGCCATCCTAGGGAATCCAATACAAGTGAAAAAAGTGGAGCGTGCGGAGCGGAGGCCGGAGAAGCTTTAAATCTCCCTGGCAGCATGGCCTCATCAATACTGCTTCTTTTTGCTGGACAGGTCACATTCATCCTTTCCGCTAGGGAGGTTAATAACATCTAGAATGAGTACTTCAAAGGATTTTTTTTCTTCTCCATTTGTTGATAGACTGAAACAAATCCTGTTATCAATTTTTAGTAAAATCATAAGTCAACACATTACTATTGTGTATGCTTATCAGCTTTTCCCTTATCTAAAGAGATAATGTCACATGAACTCCCTGAAATTGGGCACAGCAATCATTTATGTTCAGATTTATCCAAATTACAATCCACAAGTTTAAACATAATAAGCTACAGAGAGTCATCAATGCAGCAGAGAGAATTATTGGGACCCCATTCCCATCTCTAGACCTCCTCTGCTACTCTAGACTAAAAAGCAAAAAAATCTCATCCATTCCAGCAACCGCCACCTCAAGGTATTTCCGCTGGGTCGCCGGTTCAGGACCATCTCCAGGACTTCCAGGCACAGGAACTCTTTCTTCCCCCAAGCTGTCCAGCCTCCCCCCCCCCCCCCACACACACACTCAAACAGCAATCCCCTAGTGGGATATGTGTCCCGCAATGTGTAATGCATGCTCATGTCAGTGTACCCATGTAAATATTCCTGTATGTGTGAATTTACCCATGTATGGACCCATGTATGTAACCATGTAAGGTTGCTGAGCTGCCTGTGCCTACAAAAATTCCTTGCATGATACTTTGTACTTGGCCATTACAATCTATTCTAATTCTGAAAAACAACTCAACAAATGTATTTTGTTCTGGAGAACATTTCCAACAAAAGTGACAAATGCCAAATGTTGTTTTAATATTAAAAAAAATAAATAGATTTTATGTTGATATGTGTTTGCCTGGCATATCATGGAGTCTTCGTAGTCTACAAGAGTATATTTTTTTTATATGTTTGGCTGTTCCCCTGTAAAGTTCCAAAAAGGGATGTGGTGATATACATTTATAAATGAATAATGTATCACCCTATAAGAAATTTAGTGCTAATGAAAGTTACCCCATTTTTGTCTCTAGTACAATAAAAAAAAAGTTACAAATATCACCATACACATTAAAATGTATGCAAGCCTAGCTTAGACATGCAGATGAATGACACGTTTTATCGTCTGAACAGTTGGAGCTGTAATAAAGGAGGGAGCAGACATATTGGAATGACAGATTTACATGTCTGTGATTTATAATTTCTCCTAAACCTTTACATGACATTAAGGATTAAATATTTTGCTGTAGGCTGAATTCTTCAAAAATGTCTGTTTTTCAGTAATTCTTTTACTGTTTCTCTCAGGAATGTTTCTGTTTACCGTGTCAATAGGTTTGTGCTCTCTAGCCAGGCAGTATGCTATAGCTAGTGTTGGGCGAACAGTGTTCGCCACTGTTTGGGTTCTGCAGAACATCACCCTGTTCGGGTGATGTTCGAGTTCGGCCGAACATCTGATGGTGTTCGGCCAAACTGTTCGGCCATATGGCCGAACTAAGAGCGCATGGCCGAACGTTCCCCGAACGTTCGGCTAGCGCTGTGATTGGCCGAACGGGTCACGTGGTTCGGACTCGAACGCGCTCTGATTGGCCGAACGGGTCACGTGGTTTGGGTAAATAAATACCCGATCCACGTCATTTCTCCGCCATTTGTCTGTGGGTTTAGCTTTGGGTAGGCAGGCAGGGTAGTTCTCTCTCCAGCCAGGCTAGCCAGGGTCCCCCGGTCATTGTGTTGCTGCTGGGATTAGTAGTACACCGCTCACCCACACTATATAGCATTGTGTTTACTGCCACTCTGTGTCTCTCTGCTGGGAACAGTAGTACACCGCTCACCCTGTATAGCATTGTGCTCTGTGTTGCTGCTGGGAATAGTAGTACACCGCTCACCCACACTATATAGCATTGTGTTTACTGCCACTCTGTGTGTCTGCTGGGAATAGTAGTACACCGCTCAGCCACACTATATAGCATTGTGTTTACTGCCACTCTGTGTGTCTGCTGGGAACAGTAGTACACCGCTCACCCTGTATAGCATTGTGCTCTGTGTCGCTGCTGGGAATAGTAGTACACCGCTCACCCACACTATATAGCATTGTGTTTACTGCCACTCTGTGTGTCTGCTGGGAATAGTAGTACACCGCTCAGCCACACTGTGTAGCATTGTGTTTACTGCCACTCTGTGTGTCTGCTGGGAACAGTAGTACACCGCTCACCCTGTAAAGCATTGTGCTCTGTGTCGCTGCTGGGAATAGTAGTACACCGCTCACCCACACTATATAGCATTGAGTTTACTGCCACTCTGTGTGTCTGCTGGGAACAGTAGTACACCGCTCAGCCACACTATATAGCATTGTGTTTACTGCCACTCTGTGTGTCTGCTGGGAACAGTAGTACACCGCTCACCCTGTATAGCATTGTGCTCTGTGTCGCTGCTGGGAATAGTAGTACACCGCTCACCCACACTATATAGCATTGAGTTTACTGCCACTCTGTGTGTCTGCTGGGAACAGTAGTACACCGCTCAGCCACACTATATAGCATTGTGTTTACTGCCACTCTGTGTGTCTGCTGGGAACAGTAGTACACCGCTCACCCTGTATAGCATTGTGCTCTGTGTCGCTGCTGGGAATAGTAGTACACCGCTCAGCCACACTATATAGCATTGTGTTTACTGCCACTCTGTGTGTCTGCTGGGAACAGTAGTACACCCCTCACCCTGTATAGCATTGTGCTCTGTGTCGCTGCTGGGAATAGTAGTACACCGCTCACCCACACTGTATAGCATTGAGTTTACTGCTACTCTGTGTGTCTGCTGGGAACAGTAGTACACCGCTCACCCTGTATAGCATTGTGCTCTGTGTCGCTGCTGGGAATAGTAGTACACCGCTCACCCACACTATATAGCATTGTGTTTACTGCCACTCTGTGTGTCTGCTGGGAATAGTAGTACACCGCTCAGCCACACTATATAGCATTGTGTTTACTGCCACTCTGTGTGTCTGCTGGGAACAGTAGTACACCGCTCACCCTGTATAGCATTGTGCTCTGTGTCGCTGCTGGGAATAATAGTACACCGCTCACCCACACTATATAGCATTGTGTTTACTGCCACTCTGTGTGTCTGCTGGGAATAGTAGTACACCGCTCAACCACACTATATAGCATTGTGTTTACTGCCACTCTGTGTCTCTGCTGGGAACAGTAGTACACCGCTCACCCACCACTGTATAGCATTGTGCTCTGTGTCGCTGCTGGGAATAGTAGTACACCGCTCACCCGCCACTGTATAGCATTTCTGTACTGCCACTGTACTGCTGCCAGTCAGCGTGTACTTTTACGGATAAGTAAAATGAAGAAGAAATCCTGTGAAAGAGGGAGGGGCAAGGGAAGAGGTGTTCCCCCTGACGGTTCACGTACATGCCACAGCGGAGCAGCGAAGAAAACCCACTCAATACCGCCCATGTTGTCCAGGAAATCAACCCTCACAAATCCAAAAGAACAGGACCAGATAATTAATTGGATGACCTCTCAAGCGTCCAGCAGTGGGTTAAGCAGCACCAGCACATCACGCTCGAGGTCCGAGTCCTCAGCCAGTTACAAGGAGCCAGTGGGCACAAAGCTGACACAACCGGCAGTGACAGCACGCACACAACTGCCAAATAACCAGTCCGAAGAATTTCCTCAGGACACAATGGGGTATTCACAGGAGCTATTCCCAGCCCAACAAACTTCCACCTTTCAAAGGTCAATGGAACTGCCAGAAATTTTGTGCCCGGATTCACAACCATTGACTGTGGGAAATGCACCGCGCACTGAAATGCAAGGCGAGTCCGTGGAGGACTCGGAAACCCAAATCCCAGAGCAAGTTGGGCAGGAGGGGTTTCAATTGCAGGAGGTCGGCCGAGAAGATCTTGAAGACGACGTTGGAGTGTGCTGCGCAGAGGTTGTTGTGGGGAGCTCTACTCCACGGCGGTGGCCCACAATCACATATGACGAGTTTGAGGAGATGGAAGAGGAGGAGGAGGGTATGGACAATGTTGACAGAGACCCATATTTTGTATGTGAAGGAGAACATCGCCGTCGTAGCAGCAGCACAGATGAGTCTGTTGAAGAACCCACTGCTGCACGAGTTCGCCTTGTGCCACAAGGTAGGCGGCGCGAAATTTCAGGCACCACAAGCGTGGAAGTTCAAGTGAGACAAAAAAGAGGCGCAAACAGAAATCGCCAGCAAGGCAGGTGCTCCAAAGTCTGGCCTTTCTTTGAAGACTGCAGTGAGGATGGTACCATGGTGATTTGCAAGGTGTGCAAGACCCGCCTGAGCAGGGGGAAACATATTAACAACCTCTCCACCACCAGCATGACCCGCCACATGGTATCCAAACATCCCACTCTGTGGCCGCCAGGACAGGGTACCAGCAGCAACACTGCCTCCCTTGGGGTCACCAGACTCACCACCAGACCCTCCTCAGCAGCAGCAGTAGCCCAGCCATTGCGTGGTTCACAACAACATTCACAAACATCAGACGACGCTGACACTGTCACTTTCCGGAATAGTGCTCTTGAGGTCTCCCAGTCATCAAACACAACAACCAACAGCCGTTCAGTGTGCAGCCCTACGGTTCAGTTGTCTGTCTCGGAGATGCTTGAGCGCAAGAGGAAATTGCCAGCAAATGACCCCGCGGGCCGTGGCACTAACAGCCAGCATAGCCAAGCTTCTGGCCTGCGAAATGCTGCCATATCGAGTGGTGGAGACAAACAGCTTCAAGGGCATGATGTCAGTGGCCATCCCACGTTACGTGGTTCCCAGCCGCTACCACTTTGTGCGCTCTGCAGTGCCTGAGTTGCATGAGCACGTGGTCAGCAAAATAACCCGAAGCTTGAAGAATGCCGTTGCCTGCAAGGTTCACCTCACCACTGACACCTGGACGAGTGCGTTCGGCCAGGGTCGATACATCTCCTTTACCGCGCACTGGGTGAACCTTGTGGAGCCTGGCAGCGATTCCTCACCTGCTACGGCGCGGGTGTTGCCCACGCCGCAAATACCTGCACCGCCGTCCCTCCCACTGGATAACAACAGCAGCACCTACCTCTCTGACTCCTTCTCCTCCAACGCATCTCAAAGCTGTACCTCATCCGGAAACGCTAACCCAGCAGCAGTAGGATCATGGAAGCAGTGCAGCACAGCTGTTGGCATGCGTCAGCAAGCGTTGCTGAAGCTGATCTGCCTTGGGGATAAGCAGCACACAGGGGAGGAAATTTGGAGGGGAATAAAGGAACAGACGGATTTGTGGCTGGCACCACTGGACCTGAAACCTGGCATGGTTGTGTGTGATAATGGGAGTAATCTCATTCGCGCTTTAAGGTTGGCTAAGCTGACACACATCCCTTGCCTGGCGCACGTGATAAACCTAGTAGTTCAGCGGTTCCTGAGGACATACCCAGGCGTGGCCGATCTTCTGTTGAAGGTGCGACGAGTTGCCAAACATTGCAGAAATTCCAGTACTGCTTCGGGGGCACTCGCCAAGATGCAGGAGCGCTTCAATCTCCCCCACCATCGCTTGCTGTGTGATGTCCCTACGCGCTGGAATTCTATGCTGCACATGCTAGCCCGCTTTTGCGAGCAGAAGAGTGCAGTGGTCCAGTACATGACGGCGCAGTACCGAGGCGCATCCGGACAGCTGCCAAGCTTCTGTGGATCCGATTGGGCCAACATGTTGGACCTCTGCCAAGTCCTCCAAAATTTTGAGCAATCAACGTTGCTTGTGAGCAGTGACAACTCTTCAGTCAGCATTACCATACCACTGCTGTGTTTACTGAAGAAGTCAATGTTAAAAACCAAGGAAACAGCTGTCATGATGCAACTGGGGAAATCTGAAGGAGAAAACGATCAGCGTGATGGTACCAACATCAGGCCATCCGCCTCAGGAAACGCTGGCCCCAGCAGCTATGACGAAGAAGAGGAGGAGGAACAGCTGGAGTTGGAGCAGGAATTTCATGCCACCACTTACGAGGGCCAGAGCGGTGCACGTTGGACTTTCACAATTCAGCGCGAATGGTCAGCAGAAGCAGACCAGGAAGAAGGTGACGACTATGATGCATCACAACAACTATCACAACGCTCACAAGAGGATGATGAGGATTCTGGCAGGACTCTGGCACACATGGCTCAATTCATGCTAGACTGCATTGAACGCGACCCACGCATTGTGCGCATTCTGGACAACACCAGTTACTGGGTTTATACCCTTCTGGATCCACGGTACAAACACAATGTTCCAAAACTGCTTGAAGAAGGAGTCAGACAGGTCAAAATGGAAGAATACCAGCAGGCCCTTGTGGAGACTTTAGAGAGGAGATTGACATCCTCCCCTCCTCTAGCCAGTTGTACGCCGACAGACTGACTTCCGCAAACCCAGGACGACCAGGAGGGCAGCAAACAACACAAGCCGCAGCTAGTGCCCAAAAGGGAATGGTATCGGCAGTGTGCTTGGAGTGGGAACATTTTCTGACACCCATGCAGCAGCCCCCAGAACAGCAAGCGTGCAGATCCACCTCCAACACCGATCGCCTGGAGAAGATGGTCAAGGACTACATGTCAGATGGCGTAGCTGTGTTGAACAATCCATCTGTACCCTTCAACTATTGGGTATCGAAGCTAGACACCTCGCACGAACTGGCAATGTACGCAATAGAGGTGCTGGCTTGCCCGGCAGCCAGCGTTATGTCGGAACGCTGTTTCAGTGCTGCCGGAGGCATCGTCACAGATCGGCGTATCCGCCTCTCCACAGAAAATGCAGACCGTCTGACTCAAATTAAAATGAATCAATCCTGGATTGGAAACGACTATGCAACACTCCTGGACCCCAACCAAGTAACATGAACAATGACCATCTGTGATGGGTTAGCGTTTCCGGTCCCTGTTTATTGAACCTCTTATCTTTATTACATTTATGACTGCATGGCGGCAAAAAGCATGCTATCCGCACGCTTCTTCTTGTCCTCATGCAAGGCCTGGGTTGTTGTGTCTGAAAGCGTGGCCTTCTCCTCCTGCGCCTCCTCCTGTTCCATCACGTGTGCTGCTGCTGGGTTAGCGTTGCCGGTCCCTGTTTATGGAACCTCTTATCTTTATTACATTTATGACTGCATGGCGGCAAAAAGCATGCTATCCGCACGCTTCTTCTTGTCCTCATGCAAGGCCTGGGTTGTTGTGTCTGAAAGCGTGGCCTTCTCCTCCTGCGCCTCCTCCTGTTCCATCACGTGTGCTGCTGCTGGGTTAGCGTTGCCGGTCCCTGTTTATGGAACCTCTTATCTTTATTACATTTATGACTGCATGGCGGCAAAAAGCATGCTATCCGCACGCTTCTTCTTGTCCTCATGCAAGGCCTGGGTTGTTGTGTCTCAAAGCGTGGCCTTCTCCTCCTGCGCCTCCTCCTGTTCCATCAAGTGTGCTGCTGCTGGGTTAGCGTTGCCGGTCCCTGTTTATGGAACCTCTTATCTTTATTACATTTATGACTGCATGGCGGCAAAAAGCATGCTATGCGCACGCTTCTTCTTGTCCTCATGCAAGGCCTGGGTTGTTGTGTCTGAAAGCGTGGCCTTCTCCTCCTGCGCCTCCTCCTGTTCCATCACGTGTGCTGCTGCTGGGTTAGCGTTTCCGGTCCCTGTTTATTGAACCTCTTATCTTTATTACATTTATGACTGCATGGCGACAAAAAGCATGCTATCCGCACGCTTCTTGTCCTCATGCAAGGCCTGGGTTGTTGTGTCTGAAAGCGTGGCCTTCTCCTCCTGCACCTCCTCCTGTTCCATCACGTGTGCTGCTGCTGGGTTAGCGTTGCCGGTCCCTGTTTATGGAACCTCTTATCTTTATTACATTTCTGACTGCATGGCGGCAAAATGCATGCTATCCGCACGCTTCTTGTCCTCATGCAAGGCCTGGGTTGTTGTGTCTGAAAGCGTGGCCTTCTCCTCCTGCGCCTCCTCCTGTTCCATCACGTGTGCTACTGCTGGGTTAGCGTTGCCGGTCCCTGTTTATGGAACCTCTTATCTTTATTACATTTATGACTGCATGGCGGCAAAAAGCATGCTATCCGCACGCTTCTTCTTGTCCTCATGCAAGGCCTGGGTTGTTGTGTCTGAAAGCGTGGCCTTCTCCTCCTGCGCCTCCTCCTGTTCCATCACGTGTGCTGCTGCTGGGTTAGCGTTGCCGGTCCCTGTTTATGGAACCTCTTATCTTTATTACATTTATGACTGCATGGCGGCAAAAAGCATGCTATGCGCACGCTTCTTCTTGTCCTCATGCAAGGCCTGGGTTGTTGTGTCTGAAAGCGTGGCCTTCTCCTTCTGCGCCTCCTCCTGTTCCATCACGTGTGCTGCTGCTGGGTTAGCGTTTCCGGTCCCTGTTTATTGAACCTCTTATCTTCTTACATTTATGACTGCATGGCGGCAAAAAGCATGCTATCCGCACGCTTCTTGTCCTCATGCAAGGCCTGGGTTGTTGTGTCTGAAAGCGTGGCCTTCTCCTCCTGCGCCTCCTCCTGTTCCATCACGTGTGCTGCTGCTGGGTTAGCGTTGCCGGTCCCTGTTTATGGAACCTCTTATCTTTATTACATTTATGACTGCATGGCGGCAAAATGCATGCTATCCGCATGCTTCTTGTCCTCATGCAAGGCCTGGGTTGTTGTGTCTGAAAGCGTGGCCTTCTCCTCCTGCGCCTCCTCCTGTTCCATCACGTGTGCTGCTGCTGGGTTAGCGTTGCCGGTCCCTGTTTATGGAACCTCTTATCTTTATTACATTTATGACTGCATGGCGGCAAAAAGCATGCTATCCGCACGCTTCTTCTTGTCCTCATGCAAGGCCTGGGTTGTTGTGTCTGAAAGCGTGGCCTTCTCCTCCTGCGCCTCCTCCTGTTCCATCACGTGTGCTGCTGCTGGGTTAGCGTTGCCGGTCCCTGTTTATGGAACCTCTTATCTTTATTACATTTATGACTGCATGGCGCAAAAAGCATGCTATCCGCACGCTTCTTCTTGTCCTCATGCAAGGCCTGGGTTGTTGTGTCTGAAAGCGTGGCCTTCTCCTCCTGCGCCTCCTCCTGTTCCATCACGTGTGCTGCTGCTGGGTTAGCGTTGCCGGTCCCTGTTTATGGAACCTCTTATCTTTATTACATTTATGACTGCATGGCGGCAAAATGCATGCTACCTGTGCAAAGAAAACAGACATTTCCCGCATTTAAAAGACAGTTTTCCCTTTGAAACTTTAAAATCGATTTTCTCAAAAACTATAAGCTCTTTTTGCTAAATTTTTTTCCCTCTTGTACCCATTCCCAAGGTGCACATACCCTGTAAATTTGGGGTATGTAGCATTTAAGGAGGCTTTACAAAGCACGAAAGTTCGGGTCCCCATTGACTTCCATTATGTTCGGAGTTCGGCGCGAACACCCGAACATCGCGGCCATGTTCGGCGAACGTTCGCGAACCCGAACATCTAGGTGTTCGCCCAACACTAGCTATAGCGAATTATGCAACCACCATATTTAATTGTGAAATAGATTTATATTTTTCAGCTTTTTAAATTATTTTCTCCTCACATTTATGAATAATCTAAAAAGTGGTTAACATTTGAAGGGAGGAGTTAATATTGGGTTTAACTGGTTATTTTATCTTGTAGTGGACACAGTCTCAAAACATATGTGGTAATAAAAGCGACTGTGCAGTATTTTCATTGTAATAACGCCCATGTTTAGCTGCCATTTTGTAACCTCCATTATGCTGCCCCGATTGCATGTATCGATTCCAAGTGTCTCTCTTTTAATTCTCCAATTATAGTGACACCTGTTATAGTTTCTCCTATTATAGTGCCCACAAACAGAATGCCCATCATTTATTGTTAATTGTATAGTGTCTATTTCCAAGTGCCTTCCTACTGGATAGTTAGTATTTATATAGTGCTGACAACTTCTGCAGTGCATTTACAGAATTTATGTTACTAACTGTCCCTCAGAGGGACCATATTCATATGTCAATCATAGTCTAGGGCCAATTTAGGGTGAAATCCAATGAACTTATTTTTATGTTTTGAGATGCAGGAGGAAAGCAGAGTACCCAGAGGAAACCCATGCAGACATAGGGAGAACATGTAAGGACCGAGGACCAAACGCTGCAAGGTGAGAGTGCTATCCACTACGCCACCGCACGACTCCCACCCACCTAGTTCCTACAGAGGTTGACATGTGAGAGCAGTACTGAATGTATTATATTTATGATACTTACTTTTACTTATTCCTGCGGTGTTTATTAGGACAATCCTTTTCCACATCAGCCACGTCCTCCATTTCTACTGAGTCTTGACCTAATGAAATTATGACAATGGCGAGAGTGGTGTAGGCTTCAGACACAAGGCAGGAATCCACAGCACCAATATTATGTTCTGTACATTGTAATGTCCAGCCTGTATAGACATGAGGTTTTATCAACATACAAGCAAAACTACTGCACTCCCAGAAGCCATAGTAGTTCCAGAGGCAGGGAAACCTTTAGACAATACCTTTTGCTTTATGGCAGAAAAATATATCCCCAATTCCTTTTCCCAGGCAGATAGAATCCTAGTATAAACACTGTACTACTAATTGCTGCAAAAGTTGGTAACCCTCTATATTTTGTACTTTCAAGAAAACACATACACATAATACATTTTTTAGTTGGAGATGTATTCCATGTATCATATTACACATTTTGTGTTATCTACAAACACTAAGATATTTAGTATAAGCTGATCCCCAACATAATTTGAGAATAATTTAAAGTGTACCTGAGATGATTATAACTGCTATATTTATACTTACCTGGGGCTTCCTCCAGCCCCATGGGCTGTGTGGGGTCCCTCACCATCCTCTTGGATTGCTCTGTTTTCTTGTAATCATTGCCAGTACGCCAATCATAGCCAGTCGTGCACCCAGCCACGCATGCGCCCCAAAGTGCTCCTGTGCTTGGGAGTGATTTGCACCTGCGCAGTCCTATTGCGCAGGCACAAAATGCTCTGGGCTGTGGGAGCGCAACAATGGTTGCGCACACAGCCGAGACACGCATGTGCAGAAGAGCGCGGCTGGCCAGATTACCAGGAGGGATTACAAGTGAAACAGAGCAGCCGGAAAGGACGGCGAGGGACTCCATGCACCTCATGTGGCTGAAGCCCCAGGTAAGTATAAATATTGCAATTATAACCAACTCAGGTTTCCTGAAGCAAAATAAAAAAAGTTAGATACTCATCTCAGTAGAGGTAAAAGCCTGTGAATAGTCCAGAGGCCTCCTTGATCTTTATATACTCCTATGTTTCAGCGCTTTGACCCTTTTAAAATTTTCAACATTAGAGTTGAATATAGTACTTCTGCTTTACTCCATGTATGAGCGCAGCAATGCTGCACAGGTTCAAAGTACAGCTTGTGCCTGCACAGTAGCATGCGGCCACTTGCACCCAGAGCCGGGACAAGGTCCTTCAGCACCCAAGGCTGAGACAGCAAAGTGCGCCCCTCTATCCCTCCAACCTGAGCCGTCACACACTGATTGCTATTTGACTAATAGGTGCCCCAGGGCCCCAACCTCCCCAACACCTTAATCTCCAGTTATCTGGCTTGCAGTCACTGTCATGTATCCCCTTTTCTTATTTCTTTCTGCTTCAAACACAATTGGGAATGACAGCTGAATGAATTGTGCACCCCCTCCTACACTGCGCCCTGAGGCTGGAGCCTCTCCAGCCTCTGCCTCGGCCCGGCCCTGCTTGCACCTGATGAGTTGTAAGTGAGCGAAGAAATTGATTGGGCGGAGGTGGACATACCAGGAGAAGCGCAGTGCCGAATACAGGTGAATAAGGAGCACTGGATGAGTGTGGGAACCAGCCAAACATCAGTCCAGCTTGGCAACGGGGGAGAGCCCGTGGAAAAAAACTCTGTGCTGACCAAAAAGCGTGGAATATGTGAGTGTACTTTTAAAATAAAGGTCTTTTATGATAGCAGTATCACGCTATGTGAGGCTTTTTCTTTGAGGTTTATACAAAGGAGATGAAAGTGGGAAGTGTTATTCTTTGCAAAGTGAATACCAGGATCCTGAGGTGCCTAGGCTTCCTGGACTTGTGCATGATTGGCCAGTCTAGCAGTGGCCAATACGTCCGGTGAGTCTGTTTATACTGGGTGCTAATGGTGATGGTCACTATATGAAGTTGCAAGATGAGAAGTAGACACTGTGATATCTGAAGAATAGCAAGCTATAAAGACTGTTGGATGTGCGCTTAACATATTTTTAGTGATATTGGAAAGACTTGCCTGGTCTGGTGATAGCGCACTCTGTGGGATGCGTGCAATTTATGTGTAATTTATGTGATATTTGCTATTGCGCTTTGAAATTTTAAATGATTCACCATCTGTGAAGTTGCCGCTGCTGCCGCCCCCCCCCCCCCCGGCATACATTACCTGATCTGGCCGGCGCGAGTCCCCCGGTCTCCGCTGTCTTCTTCTTCGGTCTGGGCTCCAGGGCTGCAGCTTCACTGTACTTCCTGTCCGGGGAAGTTTAAACAGTAGAGGGCGCTCTACTGTTCAAACTTAGTGTTGGGACAGGAAGAAGTGAAGCCTGCCGGAGCCCAGCAGAGAAGGAGCAGCAGTGACAGCCAGCCGGATCAGGTAATGTACTGCCGCTAGCGTCGGTCGTCGGACATTCGAACACCGCTATCGATGCACTCCCGACCCGCCGGCAAACGAGCAAAATCTTCCGCGTGGACAGCTCGACGGGAACGATCATTCGGTCAGCGTTTGCGCATCGATTTCACAGCAGATTCGATCACAGTGATCAAATCTGCTGTATATCGGCGGGAAATAGTATAAGTGTATGGGACCCTTAAATGTGTACAGGGAGTTTTTCTAGGACACCATACAAATTTGGCATATGTTAAAGTGGAGCTACTAAAGACATAGTTTGTGAGGGTATTTTCTATTGTTTTGCTAAAAGTCTAAAGATTTATCTTCTCCAGAACCCTCATCTCATTCCATCACTTGACTGTAGCCTCTTCTTTTGATTGCAGTGTGGCACATCCAAGGCCAGGCCAAGGTAGAGGCGAGAGAGGCTCCAGCCTCAGGGTGCAATGTAGGAAGGGCCGCACAACTTCCTCAGCTATCATTCACCTATTGTCTTTGGAGCAGAGAGAAATAAGAAAGGGGGATACATGGCAGTGATTGCAAGCCAATTAACTAGAGATTAAGGTGTTGGGGGGGCACCTCTTCTAATCTAGTCTAATAGCAATCAGTGTGTTATGGCTGGGGTGGGAGGGATGGAGGGGCGCACTTTGGTGTCTCAGCCTTTGGTGAGGGGTTTGGAGAAAGAGACTCTATTTTTTGCCACAAATATCTCTGTCTGGCAGTCGCCCCTCTTATAAAATCTCCCATATAGGTGTGTGTATGCATAAATGTTTTATAAATGCTATACATGCAACCTTTAAATTCTGATTATTGCTTATTTTAGGGTGCAGTGGGAATTTTTAGAATACTTTTGCTACCATTGTAGCATCTGTAGAATGGTCCTCATTGGTCACGCCTCTCATAACCTGAGGGTCTGCAAGTGGTAAGGGCAGGTTCTTTTATTCAATGCCTTTGCACAATAAAGGTGTCAGACCTGTGACGGACTGACAGGAAACATATATTGACAAGATGTGAGTCGAATTTTATTTCAGCGCCCTTTACTTAACTCACAAGATCATATGTTGGCCTCTCATTAATATTGAGACGTATGTAAAATGTAAGCAGGGTTTATGAGTGGATCTTGCTATCCAGAAGTGCGTCAATATTTATAGATGTTGCAGGGTCACAGAACCCTGCTATGGAAAGTGAATGAGCAGGGGCGTAACTAGAAATCACTGGGCCCCCCTGAAAAAGTTTAGATGGGGCCCCGTCCCCCTACGCACTGAATAGAGGCTGTCTACATATCTTTGTCTACAAAACTTTGTATGATTCATTATCAGTGGCTGAGCAGATGCAGCCATTACAACAATTGTGCAGAGAGCAGAAAGCTTTTTCTCTAATTGCCCTTAGTTGTCACTCTCAGTACAGGGCCCCCTCTGGCTTCTGGGCCTCCCTGCAGCTGCAGCCCTTGCAGGGTCTATTGTTACGCCCCTGTGAATGAGCCAGGAATGTGTGGAAGGTTACAGAGGAAGCAGTTTTATGCACAGGACAACTTTTCCTGTGCTTTCAGGGTCATTGTAAATTTGCTTGCTTTACCAAAATATTGTTATACTTTTACATTTAATACATACAAATACCCAGTGGATACAAACTGTTTGATCAATCAATGAAAAATGATGGAGGCGGCCAAAAATAATTATCTCTCAGAAGATAAAGACATAAATAAATGCGTGAGGTATCTTACTTCTCCAGATGACCCAACACAAAAAAATTACAAAAATTTAGATCAGGTAAGGCTTATTCAAGCATAAGACGGATCATTTGAAAACACAGCACGTTTAACCACTTGCCGACCGCCCATTACCTATGGGCGTCGGAAAAGTGGCAC
Source organism: Hyperolius riggenbachi (assembly GCF_040937935.1). Taxonomy (NCBI): domain Eukaryota; kingdom Metazoa; phylum Chordata; class Amphibia; order Anura; family Hyperoliidae; genus Hyperolius; species Hyperolius riggenbachi. Next base: position 168,603,823 of record NC_090653.1, on the reverse strand, counting down.
CCCCAGGACCGCGTAACGCCGATCAGTGACGGTACCTGGGGGACTGAAAATCTGAGGATCGCGCGCATAGATGCGCTCCACCCACACGCGACGTCAACCATTTAGAAGCGCCGGCGGGTTGTTAACCCCCGTTTAGAAGCGCCGGCGGGTTGTTAACCCCCGATCTGCCGCATGTAAAGTGTATAATACACTTTGTAATGTATACAAGGTGTATTATACAGGCTGCCTCCTGCCCTGATGGTCCCAGTGATCGAGGGACCACCAGGGCAGGAGGCACCCCCCTAGTAAACACACACACACACTGATTCTGCCCCCCACCCCCTGATTGCCCACAGCACCCCTCAGACCCCCCCTGATCACCCCCTCAGACCACTGTTTGCACCCAATCACCCCCCTAATCACCCATAAATCACCCCCTGTCACTATCTGTCAATGCTATATTTTAGATAAGGTCCTAAACTGCCCCCTGGGGGCTCCTGATCACCCCTTACACCCTCAGATCCTCCCCAGACCCCCCCCCCCTGTGTACTGTATACATCTATTCTCCCCTTTTATCACCCACTGATCACCTGTCAATCACCCATCAATCACCCCCTGTCACCACCTGTCACTGCCACACATCAGATCAGACCCTAACCTGCCCCTTGCGGGCACCTGATCACCCGCCCACACCCTCAGATCGCCTGCAGACCCGCCCTCAGATCACCTCCCAAGTGCATTGTTTACGTCTGTTTTCCCCTCTAATCACCCACTGATCATCCATCAATCACCCATCAATCACCCCCTGTCACCACCTGTCACTGCTACCCATCAGATCAGACCCTAATCTGCCCCTTGCGGGGCACCTAAAACACCCCCCACACCCTCAGATAGCCCTCAGCCCCCCCCCCGATCACCTCCCCAGTGCATTATTTACATCTGTTCTCCCCTCTAATCACCCACTGATCATCCATCAATAACCCCCTGTCACCACCTGTCACTGATACCCATCATACCCATCAGATCAGACCCTCATCTGCCCCTTGCGGGCACCCAGTCACCCGCCCACATCCTCAGATCGCCCTGATCACCTCGCCAGTGCATTGCTAGCATCTATTCTCCCCTCTAATCACATTCTGATCACCTATCAATCACCCAGTTACCCCCTGTCACCACCTGTCACTGCTACCCATCAGATCAGACCCTAATCTGCCCCTTGTGGGCACCCAAACACCTGCCCACACCCTCAGACTGCCCTCAGACCCCCCCTGATCACCTCCCCAGTGCATTATTTACATCTGTTCTCCCCTCTAATCACCCACTGATCACACATCAATCATCCCCTGTCACCACCTGTCACTGCTACCCATCAGATCAGACCCTAATCTGCCCCTTGCGGGTACCCAATTACCCGCCCACACCCTCAGATCGCCCTCAGGCCACCCCTGATCACCTCCCCAGTGCATTATTTACATCTGTTCTCCCCTCTAATCAACCACTGATCACCTTGCCAGTGCATTGCTTGCATCTATTCTCCCCTCTATTTACACCCTGCTCACCTATCAATCACCCTGTCACCACCTGTCACTACTACCCATCAGATCAGACCCTAATCTGCCCCTTGAGGGCACCCAAACACCTGCCCACACCCTCAGATCGCCCTCAGGCCACCCCTGATCACCTCCCCAGTGCATTATTTACATCTGTTCTCCCCTCTAATCAACCACTGATCACCCATCAATCACCCCCTGTCACCACCCGTCACTGCTACCCTTCAGATTAGACCCTAATCTGCCCCTTGCGGGTACCCAATTACCCGCCCACACCCTCAGATCGCCCTCCGACCCCCCCTGATCACCTCCCCAGTGCATTGCTTGCATCTACTCCCCCCTCTAATCACACCATGAGACACCCATCAATCACCTCCTAGCACAACTACCCATCAGATCAGGCCCTAATTTGCCCGGTGTGGGCTCCTGATCACTTGGCCAAACCCTCAGATCCCCCTCAAACCCCCTTCCGATCACCTCCCCAGTGCACTGATTGCATCTATTCTCCCCTCTAATCACCCCCTGAGACATCCATCAATCTCCTCCTGTCACCCCTTAGCACTCCTATCCATCAGATCAGGCCCCAATCTGCTCCCTGCGGGATTCTGATCACCCGGCCAAACCCTCACCCGCCCCACCGCAGTGACAGATTTTTTTTTCTGATCACTGCTGGTCTCTATGACTTAACTGTGGCTGAGACCAACCGTTATGCCACACAATACGCAACCGCCAATCCAAGAAGCTACCATGTCCAGCCTTTTCGGGGGAAACCACTCCAAGTTTCCTAATGTAACATTTTTTGAGGCCTTCTCCTTAACATGGGTCTAGTCAAAAAGAATGTAATGCGGTCTTATTGGTCTACGCACCCAATACATCACATGCCCATGTTCTCTGCTGCCATGTCCAGGTCACGATTTGAGAACATCCTGCGCTTCCTGCACTTCAGTGCCAATACAACGTGTCATCTAAAAGGCCACCCTGCTTATGACCGGTTCCACAAACTTTGGCCCTTCATAGACCACCTGTCATCAAAATTTGCAGATGCTTATACCCCTGAACAGTCATTTTGGGGCATTTGGTTTCCAGACTACTCCTCACGGTTTTGGGCCCCTAAAATGCCAGGGCAGAATAGGAACCCCACAAGTAACCCCACAAGTGACCCCATTTTAGAAAGAAGACACCCCAAGGTATTATGTTAGGTGTATGATGAGTTCATAGAAGATTTAATTTTTTGTCACAAGTTAGTGGAAAATGACACTTTGTGAAAAAAAAAACAATAAAAATCAATTTCCACTAACTTGTGTCAAAAAATAAAATCTTCTATGAACTCACCATACTCCTAACAGAATACCTTGGGGAGTTGTCTTTCTAAAATGGGGTCACTTGTTGGGTTCCTAAACTGCCCTGGCATTTTAGGGCCCCTAAACCGTGAGGAGTAGTCTGGTAATCAAATGCCTCAAAATGACCTGTGAAATCCTAAAGGTACTCATAGGACTTTGGGCCCCTTAGCGCACCTAGGCTGCAAAAAAGTGTCACACATGTGGTATCGCCGTACTCAGGAGAAGTAGTATAATGTGTTTTGGGGTGTATTTTTACACATGCCCATGCTGGCTGGGAGAAATCTCTCTGTAAATGGACAATTGTGTGTAAAAAAATAAAAAAAATTGTCATTTACAGAGATATTTATTCCACCCAGCATGGGTATGTGTAAAAATACACCCCAAAACACATTATACTACTTCTCCTTAGTATAGCGATACCACATGTGTGATACTTTTTTGCAGCCTAGGTGCGCTAAGGGGCCCAACGTCCTATGAGTACCTTTAGGATTTCACAGGTCATTTTGAGGCATTTGATTACCAGACTACTCCTCACGGTTTAGGGCCCCTAAAATGCCAGGGCAGTATAGGAACCCCACAAGTGACCCCATTTTAGAAAGAAGACACCCCAAGGTATTCCGTTAGGTATATGGTGAGAGTACATAGAAGATTTTATTTTTTGTCACAAGTTAGTGGAAAATGTCACTTTGTGGAAAAAAATCAATAAAAATCAATTTCCGCTAACTTGTGACAAAAAATAAAATCTTCTATGAACTCACCATACTCCTCACGGAATACCTTGGGGTGTCTTCTTTCTAAAATGGGGTCACTTGTGGGGTTCCTATACTGCCCTGGCATTTCAGGGGCCCTAAACCGTGAGGAGTAGTCTAGAAAGAAGAAAAAAATAAAAATAATATAATTTACAGAGATATTTCTCCCACCCAGCATGGGTATGTGTAAAAATACACCCCAAAACACATTATACTACTTCTCCTGAGTATGGCGATACCACATGTGTGACACTTTTTTGCAGCCTAGGTGTGCTAAGGAACCCAAAGTCCTATGAGCACCTTTAGGCTTTACAGGGGTGCTTACAATTTAGCACCCCCCAAAATGCCAGGACAGTAAACACAACCCACAAATGACCCCATTTTGTAAAGTAGACACCCCAAAGTATTCAGAGAGGGGCATGGTGAGTCCGTGGCAGATTTCATTTTTTTTGTCACAATTTAGCAGAAATGGAAACTTTTGTTTATTTTATTTTTTTGTCACAAAGTGTCATTTTCCGCTAACTTGTGACAAAAACTAAAATCTTCTATGAACTCACCATGCCTCTTAGTGAATACTTTGGGATGTGTTCTTTCCAAAATGGGGTCATTTGGGGGGTATTTATACTATCCTGGAATTCTAGCACCTCATGAAACATGACAGGTGCTCAGAAAAGTCAGAGATGCTGCAAAACGGGAAAATTCACTTTTTGCACCATAGTTTGTAAAAGCTATAACGTTTACCCAAACCAATAAATATACACTTATTGGATTTTTTTTTAAATCTAAGACATGTAGCACAATATAGACAAAAATGTATATAGAAATTTTACTTTATTTGAAAAATGTCAGCAGAGAAAGTAAAAAAAAAAATAATTTTTTTGACAAAATTCATGTCTTTTTTGATGAATATAATAAAAACTAAAAATCACAGCAGCAATCAAATAACACCAAAAGAAAGCTGTATTAGTGACAGGAAAAGGAGGTAAAATTCATTTAGGTGGTAGGTTGTATGACCGAGCAATAAACCGTTAAAGCTGCAGTGGTCTAATTGGAAAAAAGTGTCTGGTCCTTAAGGGGTTTAAAAGTGAATGGGAACCCATTTTTTTTTTAAAAAAAGTCAGATACTCACCTAAGGAGAGGGAGGCTCTGGGTCCCATAGAGCGTCCCCTCTCCTCTCCTGGTCCCCGCTGTTGTCCTGGCTCCCCCATAGCGGTATTCGACCCTTTCGGTCAAATACCGCTGTCTCCCGGCCGAAGGGAGGCTTCGGAAATGCTTCGGAAGCCCGAGTGCTCCCGAAGACGGGCCGCTCTACACTCTGTGCGCGCACGCGCACCCTCTATGACGCACTTGCGTGTGCGCCGCCTGTCTTCGGGAGGACTCGGCTCCCGAAGACTTCCGAAGTCCCCTCGGCGGGGGATGAGAACGGGGGAGCCAGGGAGCCAGCGCAGCACGGAAGGCACCGGTAGAGGAGAGGGAAGGCTCATTAGGATCGAGCCTTCCCTCTCCTTAGGTGAGTATCTGACTTTTTTTTTATTTACATTGGGATTCCCATTAGCTTTAAGACTGCAGTCCTTAAGTGGTTAAAAGGGCGCAGCTATATCCCCAATTGATTATAGCAGCTGCACAGAAATCTTGGCACTAACTGTATTAAACAGGCGATGCAATGAGCCGCTATTTGTAGCTACTATTTTCAATGTGTAGCTGCTATTTGAAGCTGCTATTTTCTATGTGAATCCACCATTTATCGTGGCAATTTGTAGCCGCTATTTGTAGCTATTTTTTTCTATGCTTATCTGCTATTTCTTGCCGCAATTTGTAGCCGAATCAGCCAATATTTGTAGCTGCTTTTTTCTATGTGTGTCTGCTATTTATCACTGCAATTTGTAGATGCAATTTGTAGCCACTATTTGTAGTTGCTATTTGTCACCGCTATTTGTAGCAATTAGGGTGGCCTTTAAAACAAGATGCGGGGGGTTAAGGTTAGTTGTGGTGGGGGTTTAAGGTTAGTTTCTCACCAGGTTAAGGGTTAGGCACCACCAGGGGTGGGGTAGATTATTAGGCACCATCAGGGGGGGTTAGGGTTAGGCACCACCAGCGAGGGGTTAAGGCTTAAAGAGACTCCGTAACAAAAATTGCATCCTGTTTTTTATCATCCTACAAGTTCCAAAAGCTATTCTAATGTGTTCTGGCTTACTGCAGCACTTTCTGCTATCACAGTCTCTGTAATAAATCAATGTATCTTTCCCCTGTCAGACTTGTCAGCCTGTGTCTGGAAGGCTGCCAAGTTCTTCAGTGTTGTGGTTCTGCTATGAACTCCCCCTTCCAGGCCCCTCTATGCACACTGCCTGTGTATTATTTAGATTAGGGCAGCTTCTCTCTTCTCTTTTACAAGCTGGATAAATCGTCCTCTGAGCTGGCTGGGCTTTCACATACTGAGGAGTTACAGACAAGGGCAAAGCTGTTTGCAGGAAGAAAAGAGCAGCCTGAAACTTCAGTGCATGAGAGATGCAGGGGGAAAGAAACACACAAATGATCTCTTGATATTCAAAAGGAAGGGTGTATACAGTCTGCTTGTGTATGAATGTATTTTCTATGTGTGGACATACTGTACATCAACCTACTTCCTGTTTTGGTGGCCATTTTGTTTGTTTATAAACAAACTTTTTAAAGCTGTTTTTAACCACTTTTAATGCGGCGGGGAGCGGCGAAATTGTGACAGAGGGTAATAGGAGATGTTCCCTAACGCACTGGTATGTTTACTTTTGTGCGATTTTAACAATACAGATTCTCTTTAAGCACCACAAGGAGGGGGGTTTAAGGATTAAGCATCAATAGCAGAGGGTTCTGTCTGAGTGTAGGGAGAGGTTAGGTCATAGTAAGACCTATATTACCAATATTTTACTATATGAATGTTGTAGAATATCGGTAACGCTACCCATTTCCTACAACCTCTATCCTGCGCCCTTTTACACTTGTGTTGTTTTTTTAAATTATGTTTGAATAAACCTTTCCTAATCGAAACCCTTGTTTTTCTAGGTTGGTTCATATGGAGACAAAGATACTTATGTATTTAATTATGTCTTTATAATGTATACTCTGAGAGATATTTATTTTGGGGGACCTCCACCCTTCTTCATTGCCCCCCTACACCTCCTTTGGAGGTATCCTTCTTATCCACAGCTAGTAAGAGCTAAGAACCACAGAAGAGTGACACCCAGTTCTGGCAGGACCTTGAGTACCAAGCAAGGACAGCATTTCCCCCCGTAGGTGATACACAGTGGTTGCAGGTTTTGCAACTCACCATCCCTACTTCTATGTATGATCAATCCGTTCTTTATAGCTGTAAAAAAAAAGAAGAAAATGGAGCGCTCTAAGACAAATTGCAGCTGCAAGGATCCACTGCCCTGGCTAGGACAGGTCTCAGCTGATAGGTTGGGCTGTCCACAAAGATCAGCCAAATACGCAGGTGTCCCACTTAGACAGCCATGGACCAGGCTTTATCCGCAGATGGAAGGATCAGTTCTTAGGCTTAGTTATATAGTTACAATATAAGGCAGCCACTGGTATATATGGAGGGAAAATGCTTCATTGCTTTACTATACATTATTACACCAGCTTGATATGCATCTTAAAAAATATTTGTATATACTTATACAAACAGGGCCGGTTCTCTCATGAAGCAAGGTGAAACATTTGCATCAGGCGAGATATTACAGGGGCAGCATGTTTGTACTGTGTGTTTACACTTACAGCATGCAGTTAGAGTAGGAGGAGAATCGAGGGGAGAGTAAGCGAGGTGAAGAGGTTATCACTGGGGAAAATCAGCTTGTTGTGCTGTGTGAGGAGTCTGACAATAAGTGAGGAGGGGAGAGTCAGCAGAGCAGCAGTATTTCATTTGACCTGCACAGCAGAAGGGATGAGGTGGCACTGCTGTCCACACTAAGGAGGAATGGAGGATGGCTGACTGGCTTAGGGTGAGCAGTTTATTTGTCACAGACTCGCAGCCAGCCAGTGTGTTATTGTGTTGAACTGCAGCATGTCATGTCTCAGATTATTTCATATGTTTCCCTTGCTGTCTGAAAACATTAATTGAAGCAGAAATATTACACAGCATAAAAGCATTACGTAACACAACACTGCTGCTACTGTATAACGTGCCGTGCAAATTGTTGGGTGCTGTGCGATCATTCAAACTCGGAAAGGGGGAAGGTGGGCGGGGGGGCGCATCCTTACAAGTTTGCCTCAGGCAGAAAAAAGTCTAGAACTAGCCCTGCTTACATGCTTACAAAATCGTATGTACAGTTCAGAAACGTTGCTGCAATTTGAGACATTAACACTAGATGGCAGTACAATACAATGTTTGCTTATCCAATATAGCACTAACCTATATGCTCAATCTGTTTAAGCTACACATATTTGGTGTAATCAAATATACAGATCCCAGACACATCCATAGTATCATACTTTGCTTGTGGATTTTTATGTTCTGTGTTTTTATTTTGGAAGATTCATTTTTATACATTACATTGAGATAATTTCATAATGGAAGCGTACTGGTGGAGGAAACATTTTAGTTGCTAAGTGCAAGTTACAGTGATGGGTCATAGGAGTAAAATCTTTATGCACTTAAGCAGTTATGATGCAGGCTGATAGCAGAAGTTGTGTCACCACCTACATCTGAGCCTGACATTGACAGACTGCGGCTACAGATGGGCTGTTGTCACTTTGTTATGTGATCCCTGTGTCTGTCTGTGCATGACAGATGGAAATGACAGTGATATATCACTGGTCTAAATGCCCCCTGTCTTTCCTGTCTGATGTCTAACATCCTTTTTGGGAACTCATTAATGATTTTTCCTCTCATTCTGTAATGTAGAGATGTATTCAGTGTCAGATCAAACCCTATGACATAAATGAGCTATGACATTGCACTCCATTTATGTGACCTTTTGATCTTAATGTCCTGATGCTGTGGAAAAATACCCAGGCTTAAAAACACTATTGCCAAGGTAGCATTTTCAGTCTTCAAATGTTTGGAAAATATGAACTTTCAAAGCAAAAAAACAACTTCAGAGAAGACATTGCCCTGAGTGAACCTTAACCTAAATACATATTGATCTGGTGGATAAATCTTGCATTGATTGACTTACTCCATTTCCATCTCCATCACATCTCTTGAACTAAAACATCATGTCACAAACTCCCAATGGACCAAGCTATGGTCTATAGTTAGATGGTGTCACGGTGCCCAGAATAGCTGTCCTCAAATAAAATCCACATATTCTTTTCTCTTGAATACACATATCCTGCATTGGAGAAGAGTGCTTTAAAAAGGAGCTCTGGGCAATCCAGCTGTGCTCCTTGGATAAATATAGTTTAAATTGACATGTATCTGAAAAACTGCAGGTACCAAGAGATTTACCCAAGAGATCTCTCCCATTGCAGGCCCTGTATCTGCATTCTTGGTTGCCACCAGGCTGATTAATGTTGAATTTGCAGGTTGCATTCTTAGAGGAGAGTGTCTTATGTAAACATTAATGAAAGTTAATAGAAGCTGTACCAGTTCAAAAGTTCTCATGACAGACCACATTTCTGAAAGGTAAAGAGGATGCTGCTCCATAAACAGCAGTGGGAGTTTTTTTTTTTTCTAATGACCATGACTTTTTTAAATGTATAAAGTATTATTACATGGCTTTAAAGAACCCTACTGATTTGCTTGGAGTTGTTGAACCACTTATGAAGACCAAACTCTGCTTTTGTGTAATTGAACAAGACCTTTGTGTACACTGTTGAGGAGAAAACAAGTCAAATCAGGTAAGTTGGGCGCCAGTAACTAAAGGCATCTCCATAGACCGCTATGTTAGTTGGTGGCTATAAGGTGCTGAGCAGATCACTTGGACCAGGTATCATGAAGTGATCAGCTAATGTGCTTGGGTTGGGCTATCACTGGTTGAGCTCCAGATATCAGTGGCAGGTAGTGGGTAATGGCACCAGGGTTTGGCTATTACTAGCTGAGCTCTGAATATTGGCACTGATACGTAGAGATAGTAGGATTAATGTTAGGGGATAGGTTAGGAGTAGGATAGAGGTTATAGTTACGGAGATGAGGTTAGTGTAAGGTGAAGGTAGAAGGGTTAGTCTTAGGCAGGAGAGTTAATGTTAGGTGTAGATAGAGGGGTTAATGTGCGTTTTATGTAGTGGGGAAGCCATAATATGAGGGGGGTTTTTTTGGTAGTGGGGAAGCCGAATATCATCCAGTGCCCAAATGAACATGCAGAAAATCAATATAGTACTAAAAGCAATGGGATGAGTATTGCTTGTATCTAGTGTGTTTAGTGCTAGGTTTCATTGTGTTCCATCATAACTCACAAATGTCTGGGATGACAGGTATATTTTAGCATGAAAATATGTGGGTAAGAGACATACCACTACGACATCTCCACATGCTACCATCACAGCTTTAATCATATGTACCTTGAAGAATGAATCAGTATTTTTCTAATCACACTGAAAATAGCATTTGAATATATGCAATACAATGACTTTTGGCATAAAGATTTGCACAATATAAACACTTTTTTTAAATTAAATAAATACATTTTACACAGATTATTATTATTATTATTATTATTGTTGTTATTATTTATTGTATTTACAAAGCTCCAACATATTACGCAGCACTGGACAATAAATATATACAATGATACAAGGATGACAGACATAACAAGGTTATACAACATAGAACAAAGCTATACGAGGCAAATTGTACAAAATACATGATCATGCGATATGGGCTGGTTAGGTAGGCCCAGTAATACAAGTACGAGGCTGTCATAGGAAAGGACCACATGATCCTGTAGATTACACTAGGGAAGGGAGGACCCTGCCAGAGGCTTACAATCTAAAGGGGTGAGGTGGAAACACTAGGAGTACACTAGGTTTCAGATCTGTACAGGGCCCTAAAACAGGGATTAACCAATAGTGACAGGGAAATACTGTTATTCCAGAAAACACTGTCCCTCCAAAAAGGGACTGTTAGGGACTTTGCATCATCATGAGTTGTGGGATTCAGTCTGCTTGTGGGATCTGACCTGACTTTAAGTTGCAGAAGAAAGTGTCGGTCCTGTAACAGCCTGAAAAAGGAGGCTTTGGATTGAGCACAGTAGCACATAGACAATTCTGCAAAAGAGTGGAATGTCAATAAACCAGTGTGAAACCCAGTGATTACCTGCCACTTCTGATGAGATACATATAGATTTAGTCCTATTTAGTTCAGTGCCTGCTCCTAATTAGCAGAGCATCAACAAACCTATTACAGATGAGTGAATGTTTTTGCCTGTATTGTGATGCATCTCCTTGTAATATCTTCCCCAAATTGAATCCCTTTCTAATGCCTTATCTTAGCCTGCCAAACTTAGCTGTTTACTAGTACCTAACACTAAATTCCCTTGTCCCCTTCCTGATAATTAACCTTAAACGTGTGCATTTGGTAATATATAAAACAATCCTCTGCTCTGCTTTCCCTATCTGCTAACACTAACCCTGACATTAACCTACTGTATACTCTTATCTAATACTTGGCAAGTTACTAGAATATTATTTTCAGATGCTTTAGATGCCAAATCATCCACCTGAAAATGATATTTCAGTGACCGTCATCAGTAAATTAGTAATTGCATGCCAAAATCCATCACCACAATCCAAAACAATTTGGGTGCACAATGCTGAAATGTCTTGGCAGTATGTGCTGAATTCTAGTATGAAGGAAAAAGAGGAGAGGGGAATATGGAGGAAACCAAGAGGCAATATAGTGTAGTAAGTTTATGACACAGGGATCAAGACAGAGTGAATAATTATACACACATTTATGTGCCACAATAGTAGTACAACAGTAGGTAGTTGGGGAGAACAACCTGACCCCCATTTGGGTTAAAAAGTCACTCTCTGCAATTATGAACAAAACAACAAACACACAAGGTGGTATGATCATGTACATGGAGCAGAGGTGCCAAAGTGAAATAAAATGATTAAAAACAGTTTAAAAATAGAGGCAGTAAAGACAAATTTACCTCCTCTTCAGGAAAAAAACGTTAATGGTTAGGTTCTGAACTGTAATGTTAACCTTCCTGGCAGTATGATTATTTCTGGATTTTAGGGTCTTTTCTGCATGGGCCGAACGGTTCGACCGTGAACCGATTCGCGCGAACATCGGTGGTTCGTGTTTGTGGCGAACCGCGAACTATATGTGAGTTCGACCCGCCCCCCATACTACATCATTAGGTTCAACTTTGACCCTCTACATCACAGTCAGCAGACACAGGGCAGCTAGTACGCTACACTCCCTCCTGTGTCGGCCATTATCTCACTCGGTGTGGCTGCAGTAATTAGAGAAGGGAGAGGAACCTGCTGTAGACATAGGGAAAGCTTAGTTAGGCTTTTGTTAGGCTTGTTAGCTTCCTCCTTGCTGATAGTTATTGCTAAAAAGCACCCCACAACAGCTCTTTTGAGAGCTAATGTTGTTCTTGTGATCTGTTTTTTTTTTTTTGTGTGGCCCACTGACACTTGCATATACAGCCCTGTCAGTCAGTCACAGCTGGCCCTTGGTAATTCCTACTGTGCTACTGCCAGGCCCAGCACATTCAGTGCCTACCTTTTCACTGCACGTGTGTGACAGCTGCACATTTGTAATACCAGTCCGACCGTGCATACCTGTTCACGGTACCTGTGTGTGTGAGAGCCCCACATTGTATTGATACCAGTCACTGCTTACCTGTTTAGTGCACCTGTGTGACAGCATGCAATGTTATATTATATACCAGTCACTGCATACCTGTTCATGGTACCTGTGTGTGCGACAGCTGCACATTTGTAATACTAGTTGTAACGAAAAATCCGCAACACTGGATGGATTGCGGAAATAAGGTCGCATTGAATCCGGCAAGCAGACTTTCCAACGCGGGATGCGGAAATTCGTCCGCATCCGCTGCGCAAACCCGTTCGAGCACTCTGCTCCAAACTCACCAGCATGCTGCTCACCAGGGCTCTGCCATCTTGCCTCTAGGGGGCGGGCGCACACGACAGACATGACTTTATACTCTTAGAAAGTGTGTCAGCTGACCTGGAGGTCAGCTGACATTTTAGCCTGCTCTGATTGGTTGCTGCCTGGGGTGGAGACTTCTCTCCCAGGCTGTATATAAGGAAGTGCTTTTCAGTCACACTTCGTCTGTGTTTGCGATACCCTGTGTCAGCACTCAGACCTAGTCAGCCTTGTCTCTGATATTGTGTTATATATTGGTTTATCGCCAATATATACACATATTATACTGTTTGATTTATCGGGTATGAATATGTGCCTGTCTTGACTACTCTTCTGCTTCCTGATTTTGTACTACGCCAGCCCGTACCGTTATCGACTATTGGCTTAGTTTCCGACTATTCTCTTGTCTCACGTTTCTGTACTGCTGCCGCCTGATCTGTTGCCGAACCTTATTTTGTCTAACCTTTCTCCCTTCAGTGGAACGTCTCCCACTGTAGGGTTCTATCAGAGGCTTGCCTCTTTGAGATGACCGCCACTAGCAAACCCTTGCTGCTAGAGGCCGAGACTCCTCCACTCCGTCCTTTGAAGGATCTTACACACAGGGTTCCCATTCAGAGGTAACCACACCGCTGAGGAATTACGGTGTGGTGGATATTTCCACAGACTTGAATTTACACTGTATATTATTATTGTTGTCTGCTGTTCCAGCTTGCTGGAGGTTGTATCTCTGTGCCCTATATAGATACTCTATTGTACCTAGCACCCTCTTGCATACGATTGTATCGTGTCACGCTATACTTGCATTATTGGTAATTCTGCAGATCACCATATAATCAGGTATAGCATCTGTATTATTGGTGATACTGCAGATCACCAATAATCAGAATAGCGGTGCTTGCTGACACCAATCGTTACACTAGTCACTGCATACCTGTTCACGGTATCTGTGTGTGTGACAGCTACACATTTATAATACTAGTCACTGCATACCTGTTCATGGTACCTGGTATCAATACAATGTGCAGCTGTCACACACACAGGTACCGTGAACAGGTATGCAGTGACTGGTATATGCAGGTGCAGTGACGCGTGACGCGTGCTGCGTGCTGTCACGCAGGTGCAGTGAACAGGTATGCAATGACTGGTATAAATACAATGTGCAGCTGTCACCCACACAGGACACAGGTACACTGCATACCTGTTCAGTGCACCAGCGTGGCCCATCATCAGCGGAATAGGATCACTAACTCACAGAGTGGGACCATATTTGGACCACTTTTTCGAGCCGCTGGTGATGGTCCTCCCACAGGTAGTTAGACACGAAGCACATGTTACAAATTGTAGATGATATGGTGATTCAAGAAGATGATGTACTGGTGACGGCAGATGTCACGTCACTATATACGAATATATCCGTGCGCAGAGCCTCATGAGACGCTCAGGAGAGCAAAACAGCTGTCAGGCCGCTCACCGCTCCCACCTCACCCCACAGCTCAGCAGGAAACAGGTAGGAAGGATCTATGTATCTCTGCTTTTTAACTTATTTTTGATATGTGGCCGGAACAATAAAGTTTTCAATAGATTGCATGTGCCAACTGCTGTTGCTTTCTCTCTTTATGGAAATATACAAATATATCCCACCAAGCTGGTTTGGACGCTGTGAGATACTTTTTGGAAAGGGATTCCTCGATGAAATTGAAACAAAGGACCTTTATTATGAACCTATTGGAGCTCCCCCTAAGACGAAACTATTTTGGCATAATGGGACATATTTCTTACAAATAAAGGGGTGTGCAATGGGGGGGGGGTTGCGCCGTCATTCGCAAACCTTTTTATGGGTAAGTGGGAGCAAGATGTACTGGGTTAAACGGGTGATTGTAGAATCCTATCATGGCGAAGATTTATAGATTATGTATACATGCTATGGAGGGGCACTGAGGAGGAACTCCCCCTATTTTTTGAGAACCTTAATAATAATTTTCTTAATATAGAACTGACAATGGAGGCAAGCAAAACATCTATTCACTTTTTGGACCTGAATATAGAAAAAAGGGGAACCAGGTTGACCATGACAACATATTTTAAACCAACAGATTGCAATGGATATTTGTCCACAAAGAGCTGCCATCACCCTAGGTGGTCAAAAGCAGTACCGAGAGGACAACTTATGAGGATACGCAGAAATTGCAGCGAAATGGAGGACTCAATCACAAACCCTTCTGGAACGGTTTGTGGATAAGGAGTACAATAAAATAAACATCCAAAGGGAAATTATGGAGGTTGGAAGAATTGATAGGGAAGAACTCCTCACAGATAGAGTAAATAGAAGGCAGCAGGAGGGAGGCATCCCCAGGGCCGGCCCTAGACTTTTTGGCCCCTGAGGCAAATTTATAAAAAAATATATATTGCCTGGCGCTATATGTCACTTCCTGCATCGCCGCCCACTGTAATGTAAGTGGACGGCGATGCAGGAAGTGACGTCAGTGGAGCGCACGCTGGAACGCGGATAAGGTGAGTCCTCCCCGCCCATGCCTCTTACGATTGAGCATCGGCTGCTTCCTATTACAGCTGGAGGGGAGCGCAGATCGGGGGACCCAGGCGAGGGAGGGGGGGACCGACCCCCCTCCCCACCGCTAGGCCCAATACCCCCGTCCTGTCCGCTACCCCTCCGGCTCGGCGGCCGGCCCCCCGCACCCACGGACGGGCGGGTGCCATCCCTAGAAGTTTGCCGCCTGAGGCAAACGTTTCACCCCGCCTCATGAGCGGGCCGGCCCTGGGCATCCCATTCATCAGCGATTTTTTTCCATGCAATTCCGACAAGTTGAACAGATTTTTAGGAAATTTTGGCCCATCCTGAAAGAAGACACAGCATTGCAAAGAATCTTACCTGAGCAACCGCAATTTGTGTACAGAAAAGCAAAGACCTTAAGGAACCTCCTGGCACCCAGCTGTGTAAACCCACCAAGGGAGGTTATCCCCCATTGGCAGCAAAACGGATTCTATCCCTGCAGAGGATGTGTGGGGTGCAGAGAGGCAACAGCAGTAAGATGCAGAGAAAAAACATCAACATCCAAAGGAGACACTTTCAAAATCAAACAGAACATTACGTGCAATACGAAGGGGGTAGTCTAAATGCTGTGGTGCCAGTGTAATCTACAATATATAGGTAGAACAACCAGACCCCTCAAAACTAGGGTGGGAGAACATATAGGTAACATAAGGAGAGGATTCAAGGGCCATAGTGTCTCTGAACACTTTAGGATATGCCACCAATCTAACCCAGCAACATTAATCTTCTGTGGGGTCGAAAGGGTAAAATACACATGGAGGGGGTGCAATAAAACTAGGGAGATATCGAAGAAAGAGACTAAATGGATATATGCTATGGGAACTCTGCAGCCAAGAGGTCACAACATTGATATTGACTTAAAGAGACACTGAAGCGAAAAAAAAAATATGATATAGTGAATTGGTTGTGTACTATGAATAATTACTAGAAGATTAGCAGCAAAGAAAATATTCTCATACTTTTATTTTCAGGTATATAGTGTTTTTTCTAACATTGCATCATTCTATAATATGTGCAGATTACACAACACTCAGCATTCAAAATTAGTCTTTCAGAGCAGTCTGTGAAGTAATGACCTCTCCTCTAGCAGAGAAAAAGTAAACAGTTCACTTACAGTTGAGATAATAAAAGTCAGATAACAGCCCTCTCCACGACTAAGACTTAGTCGGAGAGTTAATGGCTGGTTTGCATAGAGATAACAATTGGAGTTTCTTAACTCTTCCTGTACTGGAAACAATTAAACTGATGTATCTGATCTTAATGTTTTATTTCTTAGCTGTACTACACATGCAATTCATAAAATAATAAAAAAAAATTCGCTTCAGTGTCTCTTTAAACTGTTTTATAGCCAACAGCTGAACAAATTATTTTTTTGCTATGACTTAAAGTGTAGAATCTAGTATCTTTTTATTTATAGGGAAGTATATATATAATTCATTAGATATAAAGACATACATTCAATAGGTAAACTACATAGAGGATATATCAGTAAAAACAATGTACTAAATAACCACAAGATGGCAGCAGAGTACAGTATATGTGACATATAGAGAGGTAGTAATGGCTTTTGAAAATAAGCTTTTACAGTGACTGAACTTGTTTTTATAAGGCATTTGGACTTGTTGTATTATACGTTTATAGGTTTTTATGTTTTTTATATGTTTTTTATATGCTAATTGTAAAACGGGCCATCCCCAATAAGAGTAGACCAGAATGGGATACGCAGCACGCTTGCGGCTCACACTGAGGCGCACTCTATCCGCACTTCCGGGTGAGCCAGGTAGTACTGGCCAATCAGAAATGGTAGGATCCAACCAACTGCGTACTACTATGAATGGGCGGGCGGGAGGCGGACGCAACCCATTGTGATATAGACCTGACGTCCGTATGGCTAGCCACGCCCCTGATGAGTCACGCGCTGTGACGAAACGCATCGGGTGGAGTCTACGGACAGTCAGGAAACACTGAGCACACGCTGTGGCGTTGGAGGAAACAATCGGCGGAGACGTAGTTAACCTGGGGGCCGGACTGGGAGGCACGGGGGAGAGCCCTTTCTAAACACTCTAAGCGCTGTATACCTACAACTGGATTGTACGTGCAATTTTATAATAAAAGTTACTTTTTACATACGGAGCTGTACTACAGTGGTGTGAAAAACTATTTGCCCCCTTCCTGATTTCTTATTCTTTTGCATGTTTGTCACACTTAAATGTTTCTGCTCATCTAAAATCGTTAACTATTAGTCAAAGATAACCTAATTGAACACAAAATGCAGTTTTAAATGATGGTTTTATTATTTAGTGAGAAAAAAAACTCCAAATCTACATGGCCCTGTGTGAAAAAGTGATTGCCCCCCCCCCCCCCTTGTTAAAAAATAACTTAAAGGTGGTTTATTACACCTGAGTTCAATTTCTGTAGTCACCCCCAGGCCTGATTACTGCCACACCTGTTTCAATCAGGAAATCACTTAAATAGGAGCTATCTGACACAGAGAAGTAGACCAAAAGCACCTCAAAAGCTAGACATCATGCCAAGATCCAAAGAAATTCAGGAACAAATGAGAACAAAAGTACTGTAATTGAAATCTATCAGTCTGGTAAAGGTTATAAAGCCATTTCTAAAGCTTTGGGACTCCAGCGAACCACAGTGAGAGCCATTATCCACAAATGGCAAACACATGGAACAGTGATGAACCTTCCCAGGAGTGGCCGGCCGACCAAAATTACCCCAAGAGTGCAGAGAAAACTCATCCGAGAGGCCACAAAAGACCCCAGGACAACATCTAAAGAACTGCAGGCCTCACTTGCCTCAATTAAGGTCAGTGTTCACGACTCCACCATAAGAAAGAGACTGGGCAAAAACCACCTGCATGGAAGATATCCAAGGCGCAAACCACTTTTAAGCAAAAAGAACATTAAGGCTCGTCTCAATTTTGCTAAAAAACATCTCAATGATTGCCAAGACTTTTGGGAAAATACCTTGTGGACCGACGAGACAAAAGTTGAACTTTTTGGAAGGTGCGTGTCCCGTTACATCTGGCGTAGAAGTAACACAGCATTTCAGCAGAAGAACATCATACCAACAGTAAAATATAGTGTTGGTAGTGTGATGGTCTGGGGTTGTTTTGCTGCTTCAGGACCTGGAAGGCATGCTGTGATAGATGGAACAATGAATTCTACTGTCTGCCAAAAAATCCTGAAGGAGAATGTCCGGCCATCTGTTCGTCAACTCAAGCTGAAGCGATCTTGGGTGCTGCAGCAGGACAATGACCCAAACCACACCAGGAAATTCACCTCTGCATGGCTGAAGAAAAACAAAATGAAGACTTTGGAGAGGCCTAGTCAAAGTCCTGACCTGAATCCTATTGAGATGTTGTGGCATGACCTTAAAAAGGCGGTTCATGCTAGAAAACCCTCAAATAAAGCTGAATTACAACAATTCTGCAAAGATGAGTGGGCCAAAATTCCTCCAGAGCGCTGTAAAAGGCTCGTTGCAAGTTATCGCAAATGCTTGATTGCAGTTATTGCTGCTAAGGGTGGCCTAACCAGTTATTAGGTTCAGGGGGCAATTTCTTTTTCACACAGGGCCATGTAGGTTTTGAGGTTTTTTTCTCACTAAATAATAAAAACCATCATTTAAAACTGCATTTTGTGTTCAATTATGTTATCTTTGACTAATAGTTAACAGTTTTTGATGAGCAGAAACATTTAAATGTGACAAACATGCAAAAGAATAAAAAATCAGGAAGGGGGCAAATAGTTTTTCACACCACTGTATGTGAGATTTCTCATCCTATGAGGTACATATGATCCATGGGACTACTGATCGCAGGAACGGGAGAAAAAGCAAAGAGGAGGCAGAGGCACTGACGGTGCTGGACAACACATAAGCGATAATTGACTCTCACAGTGGTCAAATGGATTGCGTGAGTGCAAAATCATATGAGACATATCATACTGTGGAGCGCTATCTATCATTTTAAGAGTATATGTAAATGTATTCACACATGTAGGTTCTTTGGGCCTTATTTATAAAATGGTAATAAAATGACTCTTTGTAAATGAGGTTCTCTTTGCAAGCATATTATCATTAGTTTCTTAGCTGTATTTATAGAGCATCTAAAAACAAATATTCAGCTCCAACCTGTGGTGAAATGAAAGGGCTATTGTAAAACACTGGTCCTTTTTAAATTAAAAATAAATAAATAAATACATATTAATCTGAGAAAAGCCTTACCTGACATTTAGACCATTGCATTCCATCTACACTACCCACCTTTCAATTATTTGATATTCAGATGGCAGACAGACTCCTAGTAGCTTTATATTATAGCCGAAGCATGCTGGTAAACATCACCTGGAGTGATAGAGTAATGAAAAGCATGCACAGCATGGTGGCGTAGTGATTAGAACTCTCGCCTTGCAGTACTGGGCCCCCGGGTCGAACCCCAGCCAGGGCACTATCTGCACAGAGTTTGTATGTTCTCCCCACGTCTTTGTGGCACTCCGGTTTCACAGATAAGTTAAATGGCTTCCCTCTAAAATTGGCCCTAGACTACAATACATACACTACACGATACATACTTAGACATGTGACTATGGTAGGGATTAGATTGTGAGCCCCTCTGAGGGACAGTTGGTGACATGACTATATACTCTGTACAGTGCTGCGGAAGATGTTGGTGCTATACATACTAAATAATAATAATAAAAACTGAAGACCAGTGATACAGTATAACTTCTCCCATTTATCACTACTTTATTATTCGAAGAGGCAGAAAAAGAAAAAAAAGATATAGCAGCAAAAAAATCTCTTCCACTGTTTTATGACTTGCTCATTTAAGACCTCTTATGGTGGCCACTAATGATCCAATCTTTTTCATCCAATCTTACCAAATCTATGTAGTAGAAAGGTAAATTGAGTGAATATACTGAATGGATACATCAGGCAGTTACCTTATATTACATAGAAATGGTAAGATTGGATGAAAAAGATTGGATCATTAGTGGCCACCTTTAGTATGATTTTACTGGTGGTAATGTCACATGGGGTGCCCACAACCCATTCCAGGTGCCTAGCCTGACAGGAGGAATGCTAACAGCAACATGTAGGGTCACTCTAGAGGCATGAGTGATGGAACCCAGGACATTAAACATTGTAGCACCAACAAAGAGCTCTACAAGCCTGCCAAGCCTAGTGCTAAAGAAACATAGCTTCAGTTCAGTCACTAGTAATTACTTCATTCTCTGAAACCTGAGGTAGTGTCTGACGTCTGAAAACCAGTTATGCTGCTTTGCACTGGAGCTCTTAGCTCACAGTCAGTTGATTTTTATCTAAGCCATGATATACATTAGAAGATGATCTACTGCTTAGATATAGAAAAGGGTTAAATCTGACAACTATCTTTTTTTCTCTGTGTTCAGGTTACCATCAGGACTACTGAAGATCAACCTTCTAAGGTTACAATTTCCAGCATGTGACTGCAGTGTTTCCAGTCAAGGGACTCATTTATTACATATTGCTCATTTCTGATGATACAGACCCCAGCAGCATTTTCCTGGTCTGAGCTTTCCTGCACAACACCGTTTGTGTGTTTTCTTCACAGCCCTACATTCAGTTTTCCATTGTTTATTTTCCTCAAGTGTAAAGATGAAAAGCTGATAAGAATAACAAAAGATGATTGATGAGAACAATAAGCTAAGCTCTCTGCAGGTCTAGGCAACAAAGCCACACATAGCAAAGGGTCCAGTTACACATAATGTACCTCACACCTTCTATTCACTGCTCTGCAAGGTATGACTATAGGAACAGTTCCCATTAACTAATGAATGGCATTTTTGTGGAAGTACTGCGAGGCACAAAGGGCCCTCTGCCTATATAATCCAAACATGGGCAGATTTATGTTTCTGAGAGTAAATTGTTTCACTGACTGGGACAACTTTAAGTTGTAAAAACAAATAAAGGATAGGAGTAACTGTTTAACGAATGACATTAGAGACAATAGTTCTGCAACGTTTCTGTGCACTGAAAATGTATACTGTATACAGAAGTCTTATATAGTTAAATACAGCTGGCTATGAAGAGAAACACACTGCTTGGAACATGAAGAGAATTTTTTGCTATAACAAATTGATTGAGCTGAGTAGATGAACTTTACATTTTATGAATAATCCAAGATGTGACAGTATATTGTATACACAGGCAAAACAGATGAGATTACAAAATGCACATGAGGTTGGAGTGGATTTATAATGTATACCTTATTTACCCTTCAAACACCTTTTAGCTGCAAAATGGTAAATATTCTCCCTAGCATCTAGTTAGTTGTTTGATTACCTTCCAGAGGCAATCAGATTTCCTCAAATGCTGCGACTGGGTTTAATAACCAGTAAGGTAGAGAAGGAAATCTAAAGTAATCAGGGGTCTCTTAGTCGGCTGCCACTGTAGGGCATAGAAACACCAGATCAAAGTGGTATCTAAACCAGTGCAAGCTATAGTTATTAATAAAAGTAAGGCTGTCTTTTTAATTAAATCAGATACTTGGATACCTTTCTCTAGTTTTCCTGTTTGATGCTGGGTAGATTAGATTAAGTTGCACTATAGTAACCTTCTCTGTTGATGGTCATTTCTTAATTAGATTTGGCTAGGTTAGTCAGTAAGTCCACCATAATGCTTTATAACTGCAGTGATCTCAGTTTTGATCACAATATAAATCACCCTTCTGTATTTTCAGACAAATGTTTTTTTTTCATCTCATCACCTAGAACCTAGCTAGTTACTGTAGGTTATTCTGTCCAGGGAAGGTATGAAAGAGAGGCAAGACTGAAGTCTCAATATATAGACCTAGAACCTAGAAAACATGTGTGTGTGTGTGTGTGTGTGTGTGTGTGTGTTGTGTCTGTTTGTGTGTTAGTCAATTGACTTGAGGCAGCCAGTATATAAGTCAGGTGTTGACTGGTTAGACCACACATCCCTTTTTCTTGTGCAGTATACATTGTGTGTTTCTTCCTTTTTGGGGGTGTTGTGGGGGGTGGGGTGCAGAGGGGGTTCCCCAGTGGTGGCAGCATCTGGGGGCTTGTCTGCTCCCCTCACCCCACCATCGATGTGTTTGCTCCTAGGACATGTAATTTGCACCAATAGGTAAGCAAAACTTGCAAAGGTAGGGAATCTATGCTTGGGGGGGCAGCATGGGTGGTCCCCCCGGACATCGGCCACGTTTGGGGGGTGTATCAGCCATGTTCTCTCCCCCCCCCCCCTCCCGAGGGGCAGTTGCAGTGCTCCCATGCCTTGTGGTGATGTCTGCGTTGCCCTTTATTTCTTGGAGTTATAAGGAGGCCAAAACCCCTGTTGAGATGCAATGTATATTGGGCCTGCAGGAATAGCAGGGAGATGATTTTAGATCGGCGAATGCAACAAGCAAACACCTTGCCATTTTAATTAGTCAATTGACTTGAGGCAGCCAGTATATAAATCAGGTGTTGTCTGGTTAGAGCACACGTCCTTTTTTCTTGTGCAGCATATAGTTTAGGTTATTCTGTCCGGGGAAGGTATGAAGGAAAGCCAAGACTGGAGTCCCAATATATAGACCTAGAACCTAGAAAACGTGTATGTGTGTGTGTTTGTGTGTTTGTGTGTTTTCTAGGTTTCTCTGTTTCTCTTGGTGGCCTATGCTGAAATTCTCTAAAGATATGATCTCTAGCCAACAAAACATAAGCTTGGGTTAAGCATATATCTTTGTTGTCTATTTATTTATATTTGAATGACCAACTTATTTAAAGTGTGATTAAACTCCCTAAACTAAAATGTAAGTACCCACTCTTAGGTACATAAAAGAACATTCAAAAACATTCACTGTGTGTAAAAAATGTTTACTTTCAATTCAGAGAGCAGTACAAGTTTGCTAATTGGCAAATTGCCACCAGAAGCTCTCTGCCCAGTCTCTTTACTCTGCTCCCTTGTCTCCTCTGCTGAAGTGACTCATCAGTTGCTACAGCTTTGTGTCTATTCAGGAGAGCAGGAGGGGGAGCAGACTGAAGATACCAGGGAGAGAGCTTATTCTTGCCTGCAATTATTAGATTTGTATATTAGCAGAGTTGTTTTCTTACACTATGTTCTAGTGAAATGTTTGTTTATAAAATGAGTATTTATACATTTTCCTGGGGTAGCAAAGCTGGACGCATCCGAACTTTAGATAATGTTAGCAGAAAGCATTTCTGCTTATGTTAGAACATGAATAAAGCAGTTATAAATAAAATGCAAAGTCAGCTCTCAGAGAAAAAAAAGTGTACTTTGGGAATGTATATGCACAAAAGCAAATATGATAACAGCATGGCATATAAAAAGTAGGAAAACATGTTTTTATTGAATATTATGTCAGGGTTTTATACCGCTTTAATATCACATTCAAGGCCTTTTTTGTAACATCTAATCTTGTATAATGCGGGGATATGGAATGTGATAGATTATATTTACAGCACTTTTTACTTGTAGACATATTCATATTCAATATAGACATATTCCATTTTAATTTGGATAGAGAAAGAAGTTTAAAAGTGATGGAACCTGGGCAGCATGGTGGCCTAGTGGTTAGCGCTCTTGCCTTGCAGCACTGGGTCCCCGGTTTGAATCCCAGCCAGGTCAACATCTGCAAGGAGTTTGTATGTTCTCCCCGTGTCTGCGTGGGTTTCCTCCGGGCACTCCGGTTTCCTCCCACACCCCAAAAACATACAGATAGGTTAATTGTCTTCCCCCTAAAAAACAATTGGCCCTAGACTATGATACATGCACTACACAATACATACATATGCCTATGGTAGGGACTATAATGTGAGCCCCTCTGAGGGACAGTTAGTGACAAGACAATATACTCTGTACAGTGCTGCGTAATATGTTGGTGCTATATAAATTCTTAAATGAAATAAATAATAAAATAAACCTCAAAATGTACAACATCTGCATAAGTGGAACAATCATTTTCTACAAAATATTTTTGGACGTTCATGCATGACATCTGAAGGTAAATTCAATATTTAGCTTAGGATCACAATAGGAAGTTAAAATTGTAGCACACTTTTTTTTTATTGAAGTCAAGACAAGAAAGAGGGACATTTTAGTAAAGGAGTTTAGTAATGTTGACACGTGCTCTGCTGAGTAATGTGAAATGTGATTTTAGTGACAGATCTGATGTTTAGTGTGATCAGTGAAACTGAGAGTGAAAGTTTTAGGTGTCAAAGGTGAAGATAGGAGAAAATAAAGACAAACAGGATATGCCAGAGATATGCCTGTGGTGCATCGAAAATGTAGATAGAGGCTTGGAGAGAGATTAATGATGCTCATCTTGGTCCTTTATACGAGAGCAGACGGTATGCCACCATCCTGGGAGCCCGTCATATGTTGCTTCTTAACATAATCTGGGAGCTCTGTGACACCTGAGACAATGTCACTTTCAGAGCATGAAGAGCTTGGTTTCTGCAAACCTCTCATCTTACCAGTGTTTGCCTATGAAGGTGAAGACACAAAATACTCCCCTGTTACAGCAACAGAAAGCCTGTCCTAGTAACACATCCAGCGTAAATGCCCTCATTGATGCAATATTAACCTCTGGAGCTCTCTCAGCCTCTGAAGGGAGAGGTAAAAATGTGCTGTTGGCAGTCATTGTAGAAAACATCTCTGTAATAACAGTTTTACTGTTCCAGTGAGCCTATTTGTAAACACGCTCCCTGGAACATCAATCTGTTTTTCATCTATTCAGTACGACTGCGCCAGTGAGGTTTTTGGATGGTTTTAGGGTACCAATGGAGAATTTATGGATAGAGATTACAGTACTGTAGAGACTGTCTCAAGTGTTAGAAGTAAAATTACAACAATAATGAAACCTGTGTAACCAGATTCCAGATAAATTGTGTACCTCTTCTCATGAATTTCCATTCATTTGCATGTATCTAAACTGTGTTCTCACTGCATAAATTACCAAGCGTCCTTCTATGCTTCATAACAAGGTAGGCAGATATTTTTTTCTGAACACTAGATGTCACTATAAAACAAGCTATGCCAGAATCTGCTTGCTTGGGGCCTTTGCATGACTGCTAAAATTAAACATGTAATTATTTATATTTTGCAGGACTTATCTTAAAGTAAATAAATTAAATGGCTAATGGAATACAATGAAAGAAGCACAGGAAAGCATAATCCATCAACTAAAGTGTACCTACATCTATGTCCTAAAACTATGAGTTAGTTTACATTTAACTAGTTAGTTTTATGTCCTATTATGTCTGTGAGTCATTTAATGTATTGCTGTTTTTCTCCAATGCCTTAGTAGTTATATTAACTAAAATGAAATGAAGCAAACTTGATTTTACGGAAAACCTACTACAAAAAATTCCTCTTCACTGTCTTTCACTTTCTTCTCTCTACGCTTCCCCACCCTCTTCTGTCTCTTTCTCCTACTCTCCCGTCTCTGTCTCACCATCTCTCTCCTACCCTCAACCTCTTTAAAATAATAAAAAATTCAGCATTGGTTCATTCTTACTACTATTATGTATTTATAGAGAACTGACATCTTCTGCAGCGCATTACAGAGTACATAGTCATGTCACTGACTGTCCTCAGAGGATACCACAGTCAAATTGTATTGTCCATGGATTAGAGAGACCCTTCAGCACCCACGCCGCCCCCCCCCCCCAAAAAAAAAACCGGTGTTTGCCCCTTGCAAGTTTATAAACATTTCTAAAAAAGGGAATGATGTAAGAAGAGCTGTATTCACGGTAGAACTTTGTTGGCACAGTATGAAAAAATACACAAATATGCTTGCTGCTACAGCTATCAATTAAAAGCAAATCAGGTTATTTTGGCGTGCCGCAAAGCTGGGCATCGTCGTGGCAGCAATGCTATGCTGTGTGTCCTGCATATCGGTAATTCGGGGTTTTGGAGGCTGCCAGACCTTCAATTACCTCTCCTTCTGAGTTGTGACAACTCAAAGGGGGAATAGTATTTAACGCCACCTCCAAGTTTAGCTGCAGCAGGGAGAGCCATCATTCGGCTCTCCCTGCGCCGAACTGAGCGGCGCCAAGACGCCATGTACTCAATTAAAAGGGATGAGCCCCGAAGCATTTAAGGTTAATGCATATGCATAAGTATTTTGGCTATAGCAACCCATCATCATTAAAGATAACATATACAGTATAATTTCAGCATGGTAAAGAATGATATATTTTCATTATCAAGATGCTAAAGTAAGGGTAACAATAAAACATACTGTATATGTTTCCATCCTTTTTTTATTGCTCCTACTGTAAGCTCCACTCACATTCTATTCCTCCTCTATATAATCACATTATGGTCCCCAAAACACAGTCACCCGTCCTACCACTTTTGCAGTGCTTCTTTCAGAGACCAACAATGGGATATGTTTTCTCCAAGTAGATATTTTCAAACCTTATCAATAAAATACTTTACAAATTCCCACCAAGAAAGAAAATACTCTAAATGAGTTTGATATTACCCGTTTTACCTACTATTTACTACTTTTTCAATTGCTAAAAATGTAAAAAAAAAATATTTCTAGATAAGATGTAAAGTCATCTCCTTGGAGAAAACTGAAGAAAAGTCAATTCCATCAATTCCATTATTCCATCAATGTGTCACCTTTAAGGTGGCCAATAATGATACCATTCTCTGGACAAATGATCATCCAATTCAAAAAGAAATAATAATTCTGGACCACTAATAGAAGGAAAGCTGCTGTAAACAGAGGCACCTGCACTGCAACCTAGGCACTTTATATTGACCTGAGGAATTGGGCCAGTACCCATGAAATGCATTGTCTTATATGCATCAATAAATATTATGTCTACCTCATGTGGTTTGTTCCTTGAAGGAGGTAAGATCAAACTATTCCTATGTTCTCTTTTGAAATAGACCTAAAGTATCTCAGGGCACCCCCTACAGTTTATGTCTTACTATTAGCCAAACCCTTTGGGGTAGCTTATTGCAAACTTCATGTTTCAATAATCTAAGGAGAGCAACCAACCAGTACCTGCACGGCAGACCTGGGTTACCGAATGGGGACGCTCTATTTTCCCGTAGGCTCTGATGGTGGTTGCAGGATTGCAACCCACCTTTGTGAGTATAACGTACTGTAATACTTAAAAAGAAAATAATGCCAGGAATAAAAAAATCAGTTTTACTTGCCTGGGGCTTCTACCAGCCCCCTCCATCCGTCCCATGCCCTTGCAGTAGCATACAGAGCCTCCGGTCCCCCTGCCAGCTAGTTTCGTTTTCGCTGACAGGCTCTACCAAGGAGTCGGTGGGCTTTCTGTGCTTGCGCAGGCCTGGCCACACGTGTCCTTCTTCATGTTCCCATCCTCAATAGCGTCTTGCACAAGAAAAATATGTGTGTCCAGGCCTGTCAGCGAAAATGAAACTAGCTGGCGGCGGGGGACCGGAGGCTCCGTGAGTGACTGCGAGGGTACGGGACGGCTGAAGGGGGCTGGTAGAAGCCCCAGGAAAGTAAAACTGATTTTTTAATTCCTTGCTTAAAGAGAACCAGAGACGAAATAAAGAAAATATTTTATACCTACCTGGGGCTTCCTCCAGCCCCATGCGCACAGATCGCTCCCACGCCGCCGTTCTCTGCTGCCTGCAACTACAAGAACTGGCTCCCGTCACTGACGTCATCGGAGCCAGCTACGCAGAAGAAGTGTGCCCTCTATGTATCTCTCCAGCGGCTGCTGATGAGATACGCAAAGAGCGCACTTCTCCTACGCTAGACTGGCTCCGACTGACGGAAGAGCAAGGAGTCGGTTCTCGTAGCTTCGGGCAGCGGAGGATGGAAGGCGTGGGAGCGATCCGTGCGTATGGGGCTGGAGGAAGCCTCAGGTATGTATAACATTATGTATAACATTTTTTCTTTATTTCGTCTCTGGTTCTCTTTAAGTGTCCCTTTAAACCTACTCTTTTAAACGATTATGCACCATTGGGCTCCTGGTCTCTCTCATTACATTGTTTTGGAGGTTAAATCTAAACCACTGAGAAACACTTCTGAGTTGACACTTGTTTTATGATCCTTATAAGATGGGCCCCCAGGCTGGGAAGGTCACCAAGGGGTGGCAAGGGAAGGTTTGTGAGCATTAAAGCGGCCTCATCAACGTTTTGTAGGGGGCCCCATGATCTGTAGTTGCGACCCCGCTCATACTTGTTTTAGGTATGTGATTTAGACACTACTGCAGCAAAATAGATCACCAGAACAACCAGGCAATTGGTTTATTTTAAAAGGAGATAAATATGGCAGGCACCATATCCCTCTCACTTCAGGTTCCCTTTACATCAGAGAAGATCAGAATGAGGTAGCTGGTGACCTCACACTATTAAGGTAGCCATACACTGGTCGATTTGCCATCAGATTCGACCAACAGATAGATCCCTCTCTGATCGAATCTAATCAGAGAGGGATCGTATGGCTACCTTTACTGCAAACAGATTGTGAACCGATTTCAACCTGAAACCGTTCACAATCTGTTGTGGTGGTGGTGGTGCTGCTGCCGCCGATCCCCTCCCCCGCCGCATACATTACCTGCTCCGCCGGCGTGACTGCCCCCGGTCACCGCTGCTCCGTCTCCGCTCTGGTCTCCGGCCCCGGCATGCTTTACTTCTTCCTGCCCGGCAGGAAGTTTAAACAATAGAGCGCCCTCTACTGTTTAAACTTCCTGCTGGGCAGGAGGAACTGAAGCATGCCGGAGACCAGAGTGGAGAAGAAGCAGCGGTGACAGCGGGGGCAGTCGCGCCGGCAGAGCAGGTAATGTATTGCCTCTCTATTGCGTCGGTCGTCGGGCACTCGAACGCCGCTAGTGACACGCTCCCTACCCGCGGGCGATCGATGGTAATTTTCCGCATGGAGCGATCGCCTGGATCGGACGAAATGGATCGAAATTTGGCGTGTAGCGCGAACGATTGGCAGCAGATTCGATCCCAGTGATCGAATCTGCTGTCGAAACGGCGGCAAATCGGGCCAGTGTATGGCCAGCTTTAATCTGCATGCTGGGGAGAGCTTTGGCCAAACTTTTCTGTAACAGAAAAGAGAAAAGTGAGGGCCCAGAGCTACATACGCTGACTGTTCTGTGTGGTGTTGGACTATCAAACATTAACTGGTAAAAAATTTAATCACACGTTATGGCAGGCAAAAAATATTAAACATACACTGTATTTCCACGCACTGCATAGTTAGCTGTCTACCTGAAGTTCAGTTATAACAACTTGTACCAGCTGAATACACACATTTCCTCAGGGAAAAGTATCAAGCATTAATAGCATGCTTCTACAAGGCTCTTTGAATTCCAGGCAGTGTGTCCCAGCTGCTCAGCAGTGAAATGGTTACGGTGGTTCTGCATCTCTGAACAAGTTTCAGTTACAGATCCTGTTCATGGTGGAAGTGCCTGAAAATCTGTACAGGGTATTGTTTGACTTCCCCATGATTCATTATTACCAGGCGGCTCATAAAAGTGGCTACTGTTTCCAATTCCCATTAGATGCATTTAAATCACACTTACCAGTCCTCATTAAATGAATCCAACTAGGTTACAGTTATTGACACCCTATTGCTAAGATAGTTACTTCTTTTCAGAAATGGATCTAGTTACTGCTAACAGTTCTAATTACAGAATTATAATTAGACACACATGCTTAAGCTGACATTACGGGCACAAGGGCTCCGAAATTCCGGATCCTACTAAACCACTGCAGTGAGTCTTTCAAGTGGTTTTCTTTCATTAACATACCTATATAAAGCACAACAATAAAGATATAAAACAAGTGGTAAGAGATTTACAGCAAGATTTATCAATCCTCTTGTTAAGTAGATCCAATAAGCCACATTCAGAGTAGGATTTTCCCATGTATACAGAGGTGAAAAATAATTTCTCCAGGCAGTAAATTACATTATGTGTGTGTATATATACAGTACAGACCAAAAGTTTGGACACACCTTCTCATTTAAAGAGTTTTCTTTATTTGCATGACTATGAACATTGTAGATTCACACTGAAGGCATCCAAACTATGAATTAACACATTTGGAAGTATAGTACATAACCAAAAAAGACTACCTCTTGAAGCTCATCAAGAGAATGCCAAGAGTGTGCAAAGCAGTAATCAAAGCAAAAGGTAGCTACTTTGAAGAACCTAGAATATGACATATTTTCAGTTGTTTCACACTTTTTGGTTATGTACTATACTTCCACATGTGTTAATTCATAGTTTGGATGCCTTCAGTGTGAATCTACAATGTTCATAGTCATGAAAATAAAGAAAACTCTTTGAATGAGAAGGTGTGTCCAGACTTTTGGTCTGTACTGTATATATATATATATATATATATATATATATATATATATATATACAGTATATATACAGTGCTGTCCATAATTATTCATACACCTGGCAAATGTTGACTTAAAGTTACTTTTATTCATTCAGCAAGTACTTTTTTGATGGGAAATGCCATAGGTGTCTCCCAAAAGATAATAAGACGATGTACAAAAGGCATTATTGTGGAAAAAAAAATATTTCTCAGTTTTTATTTAAATTTGAGCAAAAAATGTCCAGTCAAAAATTATTCATACCCTTCACAAACTGTCACAGTCTTTAGGAAAGTCCAAAGTTCTTTACCATTCCAAATAGTCCAAACTGTTCTAAAGCATCCTAATTGCCCCGATTAATTGGGAACAGCTGTTTTAATCAATTCAACATGAGAAAAACAGCAGCTCTCTGCAGTTGGTTTGTGGACAGTCATGGCTAAAACAAAGGAGATCAGTGAGGACCTGTTGCTGCCCATTGTGGCTGCTCACAAGTCAGGAAAGGGCTACAAGGCCATTTTTAAATGTTTTCCAATTCCAGTGGCTACAGTGCAAAATATTATTAAAAAATACAAGTTGTTTTGCGCTGTGGAAAATCTCAAAAGTGCATCTGTGCTGGCCAGGAGGATAGTGAGAGAGGTGATAAAGAATCCAAGGATCACCACCAAGGCCATCCTGGTGAATCTGAGCTCTGCTGGTGGCAATGTCTCAAGACAGACAATCCAATGGACACTGCACACTGCTGGGTTCCACTGATGCAGAACAAAGAGGACACCGCTTCTCCAGATAAGGCACACAAAAGCTTGCTTGGCCTTTGCAAATGCTCATCTGGACAAAGAAGAAGACTTCTGGGCCTTGAGTCTCTAAAGAGTGCTAACTGTTAGCACGCCCGTGCTAAACAGTTAGCATGCGAAGTGCCGTGCGTGCATCTTTGCGCGCAAAATTTCATGCCTGCGCGGTAACTACCGCTTGAACGCGATAGTCCACGTTATCGTGCGCAAACAGTTAGCACGCGAAGTGCTGTGTGCAGGCGCAATACTGTGCATGCACAAAGATGTGCGCACGGCACTTCGCGTGCTAACAGTTAGCACTCTTTAGAGAATCAAGCCCTTGGTCTTCTGTGAAACAAAAATGTAATTGTTTGGTCACAATGATGTTTCTTTAATTTGGCGTAAACAAGGAGAAGCCTTCAACCCAAAGAACACCATCCCTGCCACGCTGCAGACAAACAGCTATGTTCAGTTCACATGAAATGTATGGAATGTGTTACTGAACTACAGATATGCAACTCTGTCCAGCCAGCTCTGGACAGCACAGCATGGAGATTTTTGTCTAACAGAATCCGGCATGGATTGGCATTCCTTTTGGTCCAGGTGGAAGGGTGTATGTGTGTTTTGTGTGTGTGTGTGTGTGTGTGTGTGTGTTTGTCATTACAGTGTGTACAGATTGGCAGCAGAACAGCAAAAAATACCCTATTAGGCCTTTTTCACATGGAAAGGCCTAATAGGCCTTATCTGTTTATCATAATGTGGTTACCAGTGCTGCTTGTGAATTTTCAGCAATGTCATTTTCACTAGAGATGGCTCAAACCTCTGATTTTCGGTTTGTGAACCCCGAACGAGAACTTCCGCAAAAGTTCAGTTCGTGCGAACTTTCGCGAACCACAATAGACTTCAATGGGGATGCAAACTTTGAAAACTAGAAACATTTATGCTGACCACAAAAGTGAAGGAAAAGATGTTTTAAGGGGTCTAACACCTGGAGGGGGGCATGGCAGAGTGGGATACACGACAAAAGTCCCGGGGAAAAAAATCAGGATTTGACGCACAGCTGCGTTTTAAGGGCAGAAATCACATTACATGCTAAATTGGAGGCCTAAAGTGCTTTAAAACATCTTGTATGTGTCAATCAGGTAGTGTAATTAGTGTACTAGTTTCGGCCTTGCGCACCTTGGCGAAGATATATCACGGTTCCGTGTGGAAGCTGAGGTGTTCTGTGTTAAAGCGGATCCGAGATGAAAAACTAAATATAACAAGTGACTTGTCTATATATCTTATCTAAAGTTTAGATAGTTTACACAGCAAATCTATCTTCAAACAGCTTCAACAGTATATTAATATTTTTTCCTGTGGTACAATGGGAGCAGACATGTTTTCTGCTTGTCACTATTACACAATTAAACACACAGGCAAGCTTATCTGTATCTAGGCATGCTAATCTGCATATTCTGTGAAAACTCCACTCTTATCTCCTCCATTACACAGGCAACTGATTTGTATCTGCACTGCAGCTCTCAGATTGTGAAAACTCTGCCTCTGAAATCTATAGCTAGTAACACCTTTTTCACCTGCCCAGACTGAAATCCCACAATCCCTTGCAAGCGCCAAGGCACTCTGGAGAAGCTGTGGGTGTGGCTTGTTTAGTTTATAGGAAATTAGGGTATTAAAACAAAACAAAACAAGTATTTGGCTTGAGGAATGCCCTGTAAACTATATGTAAGGAACACAATTATGCAAGGAGTAAAAGTTCATCTCGGATCCACTTTAAATAGTCTACTACGTCCTGACAATTTTGGGGATTGATGGCACAGGTACCGTGAACAGGTGCAGTGACTGGTATATAACACTGCATGTGGTCACGTAGGTAGGTGCACTGAACACATATGCAGGGATTGGTATTACAAATGTGCAGCTGTCACACACACAGATACCGTGAACAGGTAGTCACTGAATGTGCTGGGCCTGGCAGTGGCACAGTAGGAATTACCAAGGGGCCAAGGGCCAGCTTTGACTAACTGACAGGGCTGTATATGCAACAAGTGTCTGTCTGACACACACAAAAAAAAATAGATCACAAGAACAACATTAGCTCTCAAAAGAGCTGTTGAGGGGTGCTTTTTAGCAATAAGTATCAGCAAGGAGCAAGCTAACAAGCCTAAAAAGAGCATAACTAAGCTTTCCCTAATGTCTATGCAGCAAGCTCTCCCTTCTCTAATTACTGCAGCCACATGAGTGAGTGAAATGGCCGACGCTGCCTGCCTTTTATAAGGGGGTGGGGGCTCCAGGAGGAAGTGTAGCCTGATTGGCTACCATGTGTCTGCTAACTGTGATGTAGAGGGTCAACGTTGACCCTAATGATGTAGTATAGGGGGCGGGTCGAACTCGCAATCACCAAAGTTTGTGTGTTCGCGTTTGCATGCAAACCGTTTGGGCTATCTCTAATTTTTCTAATTTTCACATCAAAAATGCCATTTTTTATTTCGAGAACATTTTTGAGAAAATAGCTTGTATTTTTTATTTTCGCAAAAACTTGAAAATTTACAGCAAAAATGCAAAAAAGATAATTTACTGCAAAAATTCATAAAGAATAAAAAAAAATCAAAACTTATTTTAATGGCATTTTAGCTCCAAAATCGAATTTTACATTATTTTTGTAAAAATGTATGCAAAAAGAATATTGGCATTTTCGCTCATCACTGATGGTTACAGATTTAGGCTGCTTTCACAGTGGGACGTTACAGGTGCACGTTAGTGCAGCCTGCAACACAGCACCACCGCACAGTAATGAAAAATCAATGGGCTTGTTCACACTGGCCACGTTGCGTTACATTGTAACGCAGCAAAGTGCTGCATGCTGTGCGTTCTACGCGGCTAAGCCGCATTAGACTGTTTGCACATGCTCAGTCATGTTGGGGAGGAGGGGAGAGCAGCCGGGCGCATGGCTAATTAATATTCACTGCACTCAGTGACTAGGGATGGTCAGAATGCCAATTTCCGATTCCGCGGTAAATCCGCATTCCGCCATTGCCAAATTACCGATTCCGCCTTCCGCTACCAATTTCCGCATTCCAATGCGGAATTTCCGCCGGAAATCGTGGAAATTCCGCCCGACTTTAACATCAATTTTCTCAAAAACTATAAGGTCTTTTTGAAAACTTTTTTTGCATCTTGTTCAGAAGATTCTGTTTCATAATCCCTGAAAATTTGGTGTTTCTAGGACTTACGGGGGCTTTGCTATTAACCGCTAAAGTCGGCGGATTTTTACTGTAATGTAAAATGCAGAAAATAGGCAAATGCAGATTATCTGCATTTTATATTACAGTAAAAATCCACCGACTTTAGCGGTTAATAGCAAAGCCCCCGTAAGACCTAGAAACACTAAATGTTCAGGGTTTATTAAACAGAATCTTGTGAACAAGATGCAAAAAAAAGTTTTCAAAAAGACCTTACAGTTTTTGAGAAAATCGATGTTAAAGTCGGGTGGAATTTCCGCGATTTCCGGCGGAAATTTCCGCGATTTCCTGCGGAAATCCGCCTACCGCACTAGAATTACCGATTTCTGCATTCCGATGCAGAAATGCAATTTCCGATCGGAATTTCGGAAATTGCATTTCCGCGGAATCCGAATGAGCATCCCTATCAGTGACGTGCAGTGTTTACTTCCTGGAGCGGCCGCTCTGTGCGGCGATTGGCCGGGCGGGACCACGTCAGGCCGCATGCGTCCAAGAGTACGCATCACGGCATCACGGACACCAGAGTGAGCTGCACAACGTGGCTCCCTCTGACGTCCACATCAGAGAGCACCAGGCGTTGCGTTAGGGCACGTTATGTGCCCTATAACGTCCCCTAAACGCAACCTCCTGGTGTGTAACTAGCCTAAGGGTATTGTCCCTCCTGATGCTTAAAATAATAATTGATGATTTTTCACTTTTGAGTAGCATTTAGGAGGTATGTTTGTGACACTTCCTACTGCTCAGCAACTGTGATGTTTTTTTTTTTTTTTAAAACAAAATAAAAGGTTTATTGAAAGAATTTTGCTTCATATACAAGGCAAGGATCGAGTACAGTGTTATAGTCATATAGGCATCATAGCGACAGTAGTACATAGATATTCTCGTATAAAAGCACAAGGGATCTATATACAGAAACCAGGTAAGTACATAGAGCATAGGCAATATACCCGTTATCCCAGCATTCATAGGAATATACCGTGGACCCAGAGCATAGACATATCTATAGAAATGTATTTCAGGGAGCTTAATGCACACCATATTAAATCACAGATTTTTCCATCTGTCCCATATTAAATGGAATTTCTTTTGTGATCCCCTGTGTATGTATACAAGCTTTTTGTAAGGTAATGCTGTGCTAATACGTTTAATCCAGTTATCATATGAGGGTGGCGTGGGCGCAAGCCATCTACACGCCACCTCTTGTCTACCTGTAAATAGCACTTCTGTCAGAAATGATTTAAGTGCATTGTCTAATGCTTCATCTTGTATGACTCCAAGGAGGCACAATAAAGGATCATAGCTTATGGGACAGCCCATCTTGTCGTGTAGAAATTTAACAACTTGGGACCAAAAAGCTGCCACAACTGGACAACTCCAAATGAGGTGGTAGAATGAAGGGGATGTTTCTTGACACTTAGGGCAGTTATTGGAGGATTGTGAGTTGTATTTACAAAGCTGCCTAGGAGTTAAGTAGGCCTGATGCAAAATGTATATTTGCGTGATACGTTCGCGAATACATGGGGACACTTTCTTGGGGGCAAATAGAGCGTCATCCCAGTCTTCATCTGAAATATCCAGTCCACATGTAACCCATCTATTACGTGATTCAGTGGTGAGTTCCTCAGCACCAAGTTCTAAGAGTGTTTTATATAGCTCTCTTATCATGTGCCTAACTGGACCATTTTTGAGCATTTCAATAATGGGAGAGCCATATAATTGTATGGGTGTCTTAGGGAATTGCTTACAAAAAGCGTGTTTTAATTGCCAGTATCGAAACTCTTGGTTCATGGGGATATGGTAAGTAGAGACTAAGAAAGCAAAGAAGGCAATCTGTCCGTTAGATGTAATGTTTTCTAGGAATATTATCCCTTTAGATATCCAGAAAAAGGGGTCAGGGATGGTGCCAAATTCTGAAAGATTAGGGTTGTTCCATAGGGGGGTGTGCTTTCCTATACCTTTAGTGCTATATATTTTAGTAATGGCTTTCCATATTCGAGATGCCTGCATCAGAATTGTGTTGTGTTTTTTCTTTTGTGGTATATAACACCTTAGAGTGTCCATTGCAGGGCTTTCTAAAACCGGATCTAAAAGATATCCAAGTGGCTCTACATTTGTGGTTGGAGGGACAGTGAACCAGGCAGATATATGTTGCAGCTGTGATGCAAAATAGTATTTTTGAAATACAGGAAATGCGATTCCGCCAAGGCTCATTGGGTTTTGTAAAAGCGTGTTTTTAAGTTTGTCCCTGCCCTTACCCCAGAGGAAGCTCAAAAGTATCGATTTCAATTTTTTAAAGAATGAATTTGGGATGTAGATAGGGGAATGATGACCTATATATAGTATTTTGGGGAGTAAAATCATTTTTATTAAACTATTCCTGCCCATCACTGCTAGGGGTAGTTTTGCCCAAGTGTTACATCTGGACTGTACAAGGGGTAACAGACTGTATACTTCCTGCTTCAAGTATTGTAGTGGATCTATGTGGATTTGCACACCAAGGTATTTAAAGGTACTGACTATTTGGAGGGGCTGGGAGATATTTGGTTCGGGAGGAGACCAGGGGTCTAATGGAAGTAGTACTGATTTAGAGACATTAACCTGTAACCCAGAGTAATAACTTGATTCCTCTATAATTTCAAGGGCACGAGACAGGGATGAAGCCCCATCAGCCAGGAATAAAATGGTGTCATCCGCATACATACTAATTTTATCTTCCGTAGATTTAGTCTTGAATCCTACAATATCAGGTGAAGCCCGAATGCGGCAGGCCAGAGGCTCCGCCACCAGAGCGTATAATAATGGAGACAGGGGGCATCCCTGTCTCGTGCCCCTACCCAGAGGGAAAGACTTAGAAATCCAACCATTAGTGCTAACTCTGGCTGAGGGATTTGAATACAAGATACGAACCCATCTCTGGAAATTGTCCCCAATACCAAACCTGGCAAGGACCGCCGATAGAAATGTCCATTCAACCGTATCGAAGGCTTTGGCCATGTCTAAATACGGCAATTAATATCAGGCGATTGTTCACCAATATACAAGTCAATCATATGAACAAAGGTTCATATGATTGACTTGTATATTGGTGAACAATCGCCTGATGTTAATTGCCGTATTTTTCCCTGGCATGAAGCCAGTTTGGTCTTCATGTACAAGGGTTAGAATTACCTTGTTTAGCCTTATAGCGAGTACTTTTGCTAATATCTTAACATCTGTAGGTAGGAGAAAATCGGTCTGTAGGAGTCGCATTGAAGCGGGTCCTTGCCAGGCTTGGGTAACACAACTATTAGGGCCTCGTTCATAGAAGTGGGGAGACTCTGTTTCTCAAAGGCCTCAGTAAAAACCTCCAAAATGGGCTGGGCTAAAATATCCGAATACTTTTTATATAGGTCTAAGGGAATGCCATCAAGTCCAGGGACCTTTTTTGAGGGGAAACTAGCGATGGCTGATTCGATTTCATCTAAAGTAATAGGTAGGTCTAGTTGAGAGCGCTGTGCCTCCGAGAGTCTAGGGAGAGTAATTTCGGCCAGGTAGATTTCAGAGTCTAACTGTGAAGCTATGGTTCGACTAGTGTATAATTGTTGATAATAGTCTGCAAATGCGG
Organism: Hyperolius riggenbachi; assembly: GCF_040937935.1. NCBI lineage: Eukaryota > Metazoa > Chordata > Amphibia > Anura > Hyperoliidae > Hyperolius > Hyperolius riggenbachi. Next base: position 168,565,634 of record NC_090653.1, on the reverse strand, counting down.
AGTTTACCTCTTGGGGGGGTACTAACCAATGTAACTTGGCAGAAAACAATTTGAGGGATAACCGGTGGAGAGGAATGGGTCTTGGCCATTTTAGCTAGTAATGTGCCTGCCTTTTTTACCTTGCGCATACACCTTTTGCGTATTGAAGAAAATTTTACTTAAGGGTAGTTCTTCAACTAATTCCTTATGAGCACTCTGGGCGGCTTGCCATGTTTGTTTATTAAGAGGGGAGTTATCTTTGTGGTATAAGGTTTCTGCTTGAGTAACCTGTAGGGCCAGAGTGTCTAGTCTAGCTTTGGTGTCTCTTTTACATCTAGCCACTGCCTGTATCAGAGCACCCCTCAAAAATGCCTTGAAGGTATCCCATACCAGGGCTCGGTTTTCTTCGTCTCTGTGGATAAAAAAGAATTCTGTGATTTGTTTTATAAGCGGATTATCGTTTGGTAGAAGCTCAAGCCAAAAAGGATTGAATTTCCAAAATTTAAATGGGGGAGTGACCCCCCACTGTAATTTAAGGCATAGCGGGGAGTGATCCGACACCAGGCGTGGCAGAATGGAAATGTCAACCACCAAGGGAAGAAGATATCTGGTAAGTAAAAACATATCTAGACGGGAAAAGGAGTTATAGGTACTGGATTCACAAGTGTAGCCAGGGGTTTGTGGGTATTTAATCCGCCAGATGTCAGTTAGATCAATTTCTTTTAGTAAATGTGAAAATTGGGTCTGTTTATTTGCCTGCGGGGGAGATCTATCAAGAGCTGCATTACAGATGTTGTTGAAGTCTCCCATCCATATTGCAGAGACTCCTGAATGCTTAAGCATAAATTTGAGACCTTCTTTCAGTACCTGAGAGCTAAAAGGAGGAGGTATATATATTGCCAGCCAGGAGTAGAATGGGCTCGCTAGCTATGGTGCAGTGCATGAATATATATCGACCCATGGGATCTGTCACTACTTCCAGTGCCCCAAATAATAGATGTCTCCCAATAAGGATTGACACCCCATGAGAATATTGTGAATATGAGGCATGGAAGGACCAACCAATCCAACCTCGGCGCAGAGCCAGTAATTTAGTACCCGTAAGGTGGGTTTCAGTAAGAGTAATAATGTCGGGTTTACACCCCTTTAAGTATTGTAATACAACATTTCTCTTGATTTTATCATTAAGGCCACGTACATTCCAGTTGATTACGCTAAGTGACTGCATTTTTGCCTGTTAAGTGCTCTAGTAGTGACACATCCCATTGTGGCCATGATAGCCCATTTAAGTTGCAGTATTGCATATACCCATAGATCTTGCCTTGCTTGATTACATTCCAACACAGTTTAGCCCAAAAGATTCCCACCCTGCTCAACCATAAAACTAGGCTGAGCTTAAACCCTAAACCCAAACCAAACCAATATACAACTAAGTACAGGTGCAAAGGCACACCTACATACACCTGCTTTGGAACCGGTCTATGTGTGTCAGTCACATCTCCTGTTTGCATTAGCAAGAGAGTAAGACAAAATATTGGAGAGTGCAATGGCACAGCTTTACCGGTGCAGGACACATATTATAATGCATTAATTGTTGTAAATGTTTTCCCCCATCTTTAACCTGAAGAACATTAATGACACCGTAAGAACCAGAATGACACATAAAGGAAAGAGGGAGAAGAAGTCCAGTGACGGCAAGAGAATTCAAGTCCTCTGCGGTATAGACGAATGGATGGGAGACATGAAGGGAAGACAGAGGATAAGCAACATGGGGAAAAATATAGTGCATCATAAATAGCAAGGCATCATGTGTAGTGTCCCATCACATTGGTAAAGAATATTAAAAACATTGTTATTTATATAGCCTAGTAACCGGGATGGTTCTCACAGCGCACCAGTAGTCGCCATCTCCCCCCCCCCCCCCCGAAACCCCCAAATCCCACCCGCAGCCAGGGCACATATTTGCAATCGTCTTGTGTTCAATGGTGTGCGGTATATACGCTTCTGTAGATTCCCAATAAACGATGTGGAATGAACATGGTATAACGGTGCCAGGATTAAGTTGAAGAAAATGCAAGTGATGCAGTTCGTGTTCACCGCCATTTGTGCATCTTGGAAATATTCTGCTTCGATGTAATGTACTGGAGTGGTGGAATATGCGGATCCGGATCTACGCAGCTCTGATCATGTGCGTAGCCTGGGAGTTCTAATTGATTGGGATTTAAACTTCAGAACTCAAATCTCTGCTGTGGTGAAATCATCCTATTTTCACCTGAAGAACATTGCAAAAATCAAGCACCTCATACCCCCAGAAGATCTGCCAACCTTAGTCCACGCCTTCATCACATCCCGACTGGACTACTGCAATGCTCTCTACACTGGCCTTCCAAAAAAGGTCTTGTACCGTCTACAGCTGATACAGAATACTGCTGCCAGACTGCTAACCAACCAACCCCGTCACTGCCACATAACGCCAGTCCTGCACTCCCTTCACTGGCTACCTATAGAATGGAGGGTCCTATTGAAGATCGGCCTACTGACATTTAAATCCCTGAATAATCTAGGCCCTGGATACATGAAAGATATGTTGCAGCTACGTAGCAATCCCCGCATTCTCAGATCAACAGGTTCTAATAATCTAGTCATACCCAGAGTCCACTTGGAAACTTTTGGTCCCAGAGCCTTCTGTCATGCTGCCCCTACGTTTTGGAACTCCTTACCTCAACAGAACCTCGCATTACTGCACAATGTCTTAAGGGGTCAGATGACTCGTCTACAGAAGCAATTTGAGAACGTAGTGCTCTAAAAGTGTAACTTATGAACAAGAGCATCTATAAGTAAGAGAATAAACAATGTCCCAGTGGCTCCGCGGGTAGTGAAAAAGGAGGGGACCCCCGTGTAATCATTGAGGGCCTGGGATAGTAATACGTGGATATGCCACATGGCCTAAAGGGCCTTTCGAGCGCACAGGCTCGATTGTAACTCACGGTTAGTGTTCAAACATATACAATACAATAATACAATAACATTTCTATAGTGCTTTTTTCCCATAGGACTCAAAGCGCTTAGGCTCTCTCAGATTCAGTAATTAGTAGGATGAAGTATTTACACAACAAAAGTTAAAGTTATATTTCTGCAAATGCCAAACTGAGCAGGTACGTTTTCAGTCTGGATTTAAACACGTCCAGGGATGGAGCTGTCCTGATCTGTTGAGGTAAGGAGTTCCAAAACGTAGGGGCAGCATGACAGAAGGCTCTGGGACCAAAAGTTTCCAAGTGGACTCTGGGTATGACTAGATTATTAGAACCTGTTGATCTGAGAATGCAGGGATTGCTACGTAGCTGCAACATATCTTTCATGTATCCAGGGCCTAGATTATTCAGGGATTTAAATGTCAGTAGGCCGATCTTCAATAGGACCCTCCATTCTATAGGTAGCCAGTGAAGGGAGTGCAGGACTGGCGTTATGTGGCAGTGACGGGGTTGGTTGGTTAGCAGTCTGGCAGCAGTATTCTGTATCAGCTGTAGACGGTACAAGACCTTTTTTGGAAGGCCAGTGTAGAGAGCATTGCAGTAGTCCAGTCGGGATGTGATGAAGGCGTGGACTAAGGTTGGCAGATCTTCTGGGGGTATGAGGTGCTTGATTTTTGCAATGTTCTTCAGGTGAAAATAGGATGATTTCACCACAGCAGAGATTTGAGTTCTGAAGTTTAAATCCCAATCAATTAGAACTCCCAGGCTACGCACATGATCAGAGCTGCGTAGATCCGTGCCTCCTATTCCCAGTGGTGAAGACTGCAAGTTAAGTTGTTTTGTTATCATGCTCTGCCCTCCAATCAGAAGGACTTCAGTTTTGTCTGCATTTAGTTTCAGCCAGTTGTCATTCATTCATTTCTGTAGTTCACGTAAGCAGGCGTTTATAGTTAGAGTTGGGTCTGTCACACCAGGCTTGAAGGAAAGATATAGTTGGGTGTCGTCTGCATAGCAGTGGTATGTCAGACCATGTTTTTGGATTAGTTTTCCCAGCGGTAACATGTAAATCGTGAAAAACAGGGGAGAGAGGATTGAGCCCTGGGGCACCCCATACTTAAGTGATACAGGGGTGGACAGGAAGGGCCCCATAGACACTTTGTGGGTTCTGCCACTCAAGAAGGATTGGAAACACTGAAGAACTATGCCATCAATGCCGCAGTATTCCTGTAGCCTGTTTATCAAGATGTCATGCAGAAAGGTTTATCAAGATGTCATGCAGAAAGGTCTAGCAGTATGAGGATCGAGCACTCTCCTCTGTCTCTTGCCATGAGCAGGTGGTTGCATATTTGGATGAGGGCAGTTTCAGTGCTGTGGTGTTTCCTGAAGCCAGACTGGAATGGGTCATAACTGTTGTTTTGTAGGAATATAGAGGCTGCGTCAATCTTCTTCTCTGGATGGAGAGCGGCGGGCTTTAGGTCGTGCTTCCAACCATTTGGAGACATCTTTAGGGTGCTCGAAGAAGTGCGTTTTCCCGTCTGCCTCTATACGCAGCTTGGCAGGAAATAGCATGGCGTATGTAATAGAGGCATCTCTTAAGGAACGCTTCACTGAAGCAAACTGCGCACGTTGCTTCTGCACCTCAGTTGAATAATCCGGGTAGAAGGAGATTCTGGTATTTTGGTATGCAATATCGCCTTTCGCTCTTGCTACCTTTAGAATAGCATCCCGGTCACGGTAATTCAATACTTTGAATATGAAGGTTCGCGGAGGTAGGCCGATACTCTTGGTGAAATTCGGTGGGCCCGCTCCACAACAAATACCGCTGAGAAGCAGTCGCCCCCAAAGGTATCTATTAGGAGTTTTTCAGTGAAGTCCTCCGGAGCCGTTCCCTCCACTTTCTCCGGTAGCCCAACTATACGTATATTAGAGCGACGGTTGCGATTTTCAAGGTCCTCCTGTCTATTGCACACCGTCTTGGCATCTTGCTTCATGGTGCGGATAGTGGCGGGAATAGGCTTTACCTCGTCTTCCAGCTTCCCTATGCGATCCTCAGTATCTGTCACACGGGAGCGGAAAGTATGCACATCTTGTCGTAGAAGTGACACATCGGTCCTTACCTCTTCTAGTTTAGTATTTATGTTGGAGAGGGTTGTTTGGCAGCTAGTGATGGCCTCCATTATTTGCCGGAGAGAGGGCGTGGGTGGCTCCTCGTCCGAGGAGTCTTCTTCATCCTGACCGTGCTTAAACTTTTGAAACTTGGAAGCGGCCTCGGTGTTGCGTATCCGGGATATCCTGGTGTCAGAGTGTCCAGAACGGCGAGCAGATTACAAATCTAAAGTGCTTTTCCAGGCAAAGGGGGTGTTCAGAGCAGTATTTTCAGGATTTTGAGTGTCCTGCACAGGAGCTCTCCGGGAAAGCGTCCTCACATCTCAGCTTCTGGTCACGCCCCCCCCAGCAACTGTGATGTTTAATGAAGATTGTAACCTTCACCAGGATGGTCTGTCCATTCTCCCATAGATTCCCACAGCACTTTGGCCCATATGCAATTTTCTCTTGATTCATCTCCTAGGAGATAATTGGTGACTTGTCTTGAAATGAACTTATCAGCATTTTACAATTTTTTGAGGAAAAGTGACCCAAAGTTGGTGAAAAAGTACTATCAAAATGATTTTAAGTACTTTTCTTGTTGGTGGTTTAAATGGATTTATCACAAGGTGTGAAAATATAACCTAGGAGAAAACTAAGGAGAAACAGTGAATTGCATATGGGCCTTTGTTTTCTGCAAGGCAAATGCAAGGGTAAGTATTAAAGGATACCCGAGGTGACATGTGACATGATGAGATAGACGTGTATGAACAGTGCCTAGCACACAAATAACTGGGCTGTGTTCCTTTTTTTTCTTTCTCTGCCTGAAAAAGTTAAACATCATGTATGTAAGTGGCAGTTGCTCTCTGAGTCAGGACTGGATCAGACTATAGTGTGACCCTCACTGATAAGAAATTGCAACTATAAAACACTTTTCTAGCAAAAAATGGCTTCTGAGAGCAGGAAAGAGATACAAAGGGTCAATAGTTCATAGATTTTAGCTCTGGTATACTTCAATGAATGTGTAAAAAACAATAAAACAGTACAAACTTAAAAAGTATATTTAAATATAAAACAAAACCATGGAATATCATAAAAAGTCCTTTTTAGGAGAAGGAGGATAGATACAACTGTTTATTTCATTAGTTTGTTTTCACCTCGGGTGTCCTTTAAAAACATGAACACATGTACTGCTAGATCAGCAGCTAATCTCCCCTCTTCCAATCTGAGAAAGGTTCAGATACTTATATTAGCAATATAAAGAAAAACATTTATTTAGTTCATTCAGATCAGATGTGCATAATTGTTTTTTTTAATTAAATAAATAAACAGTGGCCTTTTATGTTTGTCTGGAGTTCAGCCTTAATCTGGCCATGTAATGAGTCATCTACTGGTTCACTTGCAAAATCTCACTAAGCAGTTTTCCCTTATATCCGATACTGCATTGTATATTATTCTAAAGGGGCCCATACACCTAACGATTTTCCCGCCGATATACGACCGATTCGATCACAATCGAATCGGCTGTGAAATCGGCGCGCCCACCGCTGACAGAACGATCAATTTCCGTCCAAAATCGATCATTCCCATCGATTCCCGACGATCCGTCCGTGCGGAAGATTTTTCTCGATCGCCGGCGGGTCGGGAGTGCGTCGATAGCGGCGTACGAATGCCCGACGACCGACACAATACAGCGGGTATACATTACCTGTTCCGGCCGGCGCGAGTCCCTGCTGTCACTGCTGTCCTCTCCGCTCTGGTCTGATCTGGTCTCCGGCATGCTTCACTTCTTCCTGCCCGGCAGGAAGTTTAAAGAGTAGAGGGCGCATGGCGGAGACCAGACCAGAGCGGAGAAGAAGACAGCAGTGACAGCGGGGACTCGTGCCGGCGGAGCAGGTAATGTATGCAGGGGGGGGGGCGGCGGCAGCACCACCACCACAGATTGTGAACGGTTTCAGGCTGAAATCGGTTCACAATCTGTTTGCAGTAAAGGTGGCCATACGATCCCTCCGATCCCTCTCTGATCAGATTCGATCAGAGAGGGATCTATCTGTTGGTCGAATCTGATGGCAAATCGACCAGTGTATTGCCACCTTAACACCCACAAGAGTGTGAATAATGGTTTATTTATTATCACAAGAGGAAACAATGTCTGATACAGTAGCTTCATTCCACCTCATCTATTTGTCCACTGATGTCAGTATGCCATACTGTGCCCCTTTTTATGGATACATATTTCATGCAGCGCAAGTGTTCTTCTATGATCCACTTGTATCCAGTGTAATCTCTAGGTATTCATATACCATTCATTGGGAAGTTTTTTATTGTATTAGATAGTTTTGCCCTAATATTTAGGTTAACGCATTGCAAGAATTTATTTTTGGTTACGTGTGTGGTGTTCCAATGATCTGAGGTCACACTCTGACTCACAGGAAGAGAGTTGCAGTTGACAAAAAGGAAGTATAGATCATGTAGCCACTATTGTTATTTATTGCATTTATAAAGCGCCAACATATTACGCAGCGCTGGTGTAACGATCGGTGAAGCACAGAGAGGATCTGATTACCGGTGATCTGCAGTATCACAGGGAATACAGATGTATACCAGATTATAAGTGATCTGCAGTATCACCGATAATCCGATATACCAGCTAACCTCTGTTCACCTGAGTAGAGTGTAGTGTTGGTGTAACAGTAACACTTAAGAGGACTAGGCCTCAGAGCAGTGAGGAGTACCGCACAGATTCCTCCCGAAGGCCTGAACTCTCCAAGGCGGGAGGAGTCAGGCTGACAGTAGGAAGGCTATCTGAGAGTGACACTCTGAAGGAAGTGTCACTAACAGGACGGGGAACCGCCTCTAATAGTAAGGTCGGTTCTCGAGGTCGGACAAGCCAGGTCGTAAACACACGGACAGAAAAAGTACAGATTCAGAAGGCAGAGGCGGAGTCTAAGATATAGGCAGGGTTCGGCAACAGGGTATCAGAAATATCGAGGTACAAAGTCAGGAGGCAGAAGCAGAGTCTAAGGATGCGCCGGTGTTCGGCAACAGAGTATCAGAATAGCAAGGTACAAGATCAGAGTTCAGGAGGATAGTCAGGCAGGCAAAGGGTCATAACAGATAATCACAATCAAACTAGTACTTTAGCTATCAACAGAATCTAGCTAAGTGTAGGATTACAGCTCCAGCTGGTCCCGGCACACTTAAGGATCTGACTAAGGGTCTGAGTGCTCCCACATTGTGTTCGCAACGCCAGACAACCAGCAACTGAACAGCCGGCCGTATATATACACAGGCCTCTCTCCAGCACCTCCCTAAGTGCTGGACCAATGAGGAGTGGAGCCTGGTCAGCTGACTCACTTCTGCCTGTCATATATGCTCTGCCTCAGTGCGCGCGCGCGTCAGTCTAAATGCTGGTGGACTATGAGTCCCAGCCACACCAGCACTGTCCCTGGCATCCGCCGCGGGAGCCACTGCACTGCACGCGGCGGCCTTTCCGCGTTCACCGCTGCTCACGCGGCGTGCGGCGGCTCCTCCATGCGGCGCCGCCATGCTGGATGCAGTGTTGCCAACCTCGGAAATACATTTTTACTGACAAAGCACAAAAAATGTACTGACAGAAAACCTTTTTTACTGACATGTACTATTAATGAAATTAAATGAAAGAGATCACACATGCGCCCTATGTGCAATACACTGGCAACCACATGGAGCTCGAATGAGGAAGAAGAGTAAAGTGGTAGACACTAGACAGGTGAAGTATTAATGCACAGCATATGGGGGGCGGGGAGCGGGGGACTTTGATACATTTACGTTTGGGGGATTCAGCCGGGGGGTTCCGTCACATTTGTTCTCGATTATCGCAGCCCTTACCCCCTGCCCAAAATTGGTTTTATTGTCAACCAATTCTTGGTGGCACCGATTTTTAAAATATCAATAATAATTGTCTTATCTGAAGGTTGATTGGCCAAGTCTACAGATGTATGGCCACCTTTAGCTAGAGCAGTGTACATTCCAGAGTGATACGTGAACTGATAAGCAGTAAGTGCTGTGATCTTCGGGGATAGAGAGAGGGTTTTTTTTTTACTGACACCACTATTTTTTTCATGGACTTCACTGACAGCCCAGATTTGTTGACCTATTTACTGACTGTCAGTAAATTTACTGACGGTTGGCAACACTGGCTGGATGCGGAAGCAGCCACCCCGCTCTGAGAGCGAGCGGCTGCGCTTCCGCGCTTCATTACAGCTGGACAATAAATACATGCAATGATACAAGGATGACAGACATAACAAGGTTATACAATATAGGACAATGTTATACAAGGCAAACAGGGTACAAGATACATGATCATGCGATTTTGGGCTTGTTAGGTAGGCCTTATAATAGAAGTATGAGGCTGTCATAGGAAAGGAGCACACTTCCAACTTTCAGTCAACTCACATGAAACTCCTCTTTTGTTAAAAATAAACTATGCCTCCAGTTCAGTTCAATTTTTAGGATTACTGCCAAAGATGTATTTTTTAAATCACCTATGTAAGAGCGTCTATGCTGCTGTAAGTCACTCAAATAAATAACTAACAAGACCAGGGGTGTAACTAGACTTAGTAAAGATGATAGCATGGGGCCCCCTTGGTGCCCGAACTCCATGCAGGTCACTCAATCGGGAGCCGACGAGTGGCAGCAGAGAGTGTTCTGCTCTTGAGGAACGTCAGGAAGCAGGAAAAAATTACACATGCTCCTGCACACATTTTTTGTGAGCGAACAGGGAGGTTTTTTTTGCTAATTGGCTGCACTTGCAGTTGGGAATCAGGAGGAGGAGGGGCCCCCAAAGCCTCTGGGCCCCTCTGCCATAGCGGGGGTGGCAGGGGTGATTGTTATGCCCATGAACAAGACTTCCTGCTTTGTAAAAAAATGTTTACAGACAAGGTAAAACCTGGGCTACGTGTACTAAAGACAAATCCAAAAATCAAGGAATCTGAGCTCTTAATCCTGTTCGCCCCACAATGTGGGTGCAGTTTGATTACCCTGGAAATAAATTCAAAAGCCGCACATGGTGCTTAATACTGTCTTATAAACCAATGTCTCAAGACACATGTTGTACTCCACCAAGACGTGGAGGGAGTAGACCACCAGGCAGTAATACTTTGCTGTACTGTTATAATTCAAATCCATTGGAGTGCAGTTTGTTTTTGATAATTTTCCTATGTGTACTAAAGCATAGAGTACAGAGTCCCAGGCAAAACAATTAGTGCAGTTTGTGCTTATAGTCACTTTCTTGAAAATAATATCTGGCTGTAAAGTTAAATGGATAGGTAATGTATAAGAATACATGAAATGCAAATACAGACTGCTACTGGTTTATCACAAATTTGGAACGCATTATTTCATAAGCAGACATGACTTTGGTAAATCTGTCATCATTGAGCCTTGCAGTAGGGATTTTACTTTTGATTTTGGAGATCAACATTAAAAAAGTGCACAGCAGACAGGGTGTGTGACCTTTGACAAGGTCACTTTAAGCCGATTGAGATGTACATCAGAGTATATTTTATTTTTTATTTATTTAATGTTTGATAGTATTTAACTGTTAAATACAAATGGGTGTGCATAAGACTTCTGTGTTGCTACCTGGAAAGAATCTAACTATCTGAACAGAGTTGCTAAAATAAACATGCCACGAGAGCAACATGCAAGCTGCCATTGCTGATCATTTTGCCTAAAGAAGATGCTAGTTTTCCTGGCTGTTGAGCTCTGACTGTGTTTTCTGAACTATTTACACAAATAAATATTTACATAAGTAAATGAGTGAGCTATTCTTTACTTCAATCTATGTTCACATTCCAAGGAGTAATTTGGCGTATAATACAGGCAGATCAGCACTGTAGCCAGTCAAAAGGCAATTTCAGAATACTGGGGGCATTAGCGGTCTGCTTATCTCTCTAATAGCAGGTTTACTTACAAACCCGTTTGCTGCATAAATTAGTGTATTTTAATAAACTGCTCAAGCAAGTTTGGTAACCTATAACAACAACAACCAGTCAGTCTCACATTAGTAATGCAAGGCTTCTATGGTTATATTCCTTTTGTTTTGTTGGATAATTGTGAAAATGTGTTTTTTTGCCCCCGTGAATCCATAGTAGTATGGAGAATGCAGGTGCTAAATGTCAGTGCACAGATTTCTGAGACCATCATCTTGTAATAAGGTCCAAAGACTTCATCACGGCAGCTTTGTTATAGCTGTAACTGCCAGTTCTGTCTAGGAAAAGGTGAGATGTGATGGAGGAAAGGGGATGGATGGGGAATTGGGCATTGGAGTTACAGAAGTGTCCTTGTTCACTTTCTGCTTGTCCCTGGGGAGATTCAGTTACAGGACAACACTTTTCACAGCATATGTAATGCTGTGACACCATGAGATCAGGCGGATCACAACAGTACCCTGAGGGGGTGCAGATGGAGACAAATGAAATATTTATTTTGGAACGTTATATCTGCCTGTGTTGGAGAGTAATCTGAAGGACTGAGATTTTCTCTGCTGAAACCAGACTGATATACCAGACTTGATGTACTTTTTATGTGTGCTATTTTATTTTTTAAAGCTACCTATGTTCATAAAGTGATACATTCATATATTTCACAAAAATAGGTAAAGTGCAAATTAACAGATTACAATTGTAATATTACATTATATATTTCCCTGTGCTGTCTTCCAACATTTTCTCCAAACCGTTAAATTTACAAGCCATGTTACATGTCCCTGTACGTAAAATGAATTTTCCATCTGCCATTAGTGTGGAGAAGGATGTGTTGCTATCTGTTGGGGAGATATTACATCCATAGTAACTGCACTCTGAAATCTGGTAAACAGTGATGAGTGTTTTGTAAGCCGTACATTTCTTACATTTTTTTTTCTGCATTCAAAGTTCACAAACAAAGTACTGGGAGTTTTACATTTCAGAGTATACTGTATGTGAAAGCATTAATAAAACCAAAAGAAAATAAGGGAAAAAAGTGTGGATTTACCCTCTGAGTGTTACCAGCTGAGCACAGAAGGAATGTAGACTAATAAATGCATAGCAAGCATAGAACTACCCAGGACATACCTTAAAAAGATGTTGGTAATCGGGCCTTTAGAACCAAACTATTTCATTTGTAAATTAAGAAGTTTTAAATCAGAATGATACCATTTATTGGCTAACTTAGGAAAACAAAAGTTTGCTTTCTTAAAATAGAAAGAATTTGCGACATTTCAGGTTGGAGTGAGCTTGAGATGTCTCCCAGTGCATCACTGCTGAATATATGCAAATTAACCATTGTTACCCTTAGAAGCTAAACTCACTTCCAGAACCGCTGGAATGCAATGATGTGTCAGCTTGTTAATTTGTACAGAGCCATAATAATCCAACATGCATACAGACTGTTTCGGATTGTTTGATCCTCATCAGTGCATGGCATGGATTAATTTTTTTACTCTATGGAGTAGGGCTTGTAACACTGAGAGGTACAGACTAACCAGCAAGCTCATGGTGAACCAGAACTCATTGAAATGTGTGTAAAGGGCTACAATGGTCCTAAAAGCCCCCTTACTAAAATGCTAAGAAAAACAAATGTTTGCTTTCTTAAAACAGAAAGAATTTGCGATAATTCAGGTTGGAGTGATCTTGAGATGCCTCCCAGTGCATCACTGCTGAATATAACTTAGAAGAGAAGCAGTAAGCTTCTGGCTATGAAGCCTTTACCAGATGACTGCTTTTCTTCTGAATTAGCCAAAAAATGGTATCATCCTGATTCAAAACGTCTTGCTTTTACTGATGACTAACAAGGTACAACACTCTACTATTTGTAAACATAGCTTCTTTTTGTAGGAGGACTTTATTAAAGTCATCCCTTTTTCTGCAGATAGTCAATTTTAATATACTTTTCACTGTTGTGCCTTGTAAATTGCTTTGATGGTCCTGGGCATGGAACAATATCACCCTCTAGCTTTTCATGAATTTTCTCCCAAAGATTCAAATGCTAATAATGAGGAATTCCAAGTTCTCTGATGCAGATAGCCCTTTCAGACCTACTGTAAGGATTCCTCCTGTGGCGTGTTCTGTCCATTGCGGTGGAGCCGCAAACGGACAGTTCTGGCTTGTCAGCCTGCATTCGATTGTGTATTAACAATGAGTCACATTGTTCTGGGCAGCTCAGAATGCTGTCATCATTCCACCAATGGCTTACTACAGCGGAGCTGCAGCCAGATAGCCCTGGATTTCCTATATGCATGTTGTTGTATAGTACTGCATGCATTTGTTATGATAGTCTTTCAGCTAGCAAATGGTAATCAAGCCAGCTCAGGATTGAATGATTACCATTCAGCTGTGTGGAGATTTGGATGCTTGCATCCATTAGCTGAAGCCTGCATAAAAGTCTGCCTCCCCTTTTAGACCTCGCTCGTCATAGTTTCAGCACTGTCTAAGCTGTTACTGGGTCATTTGATACTGTGAATAATATTTCCTTGTCTTGTTACTTTCTAGCTCAGTTATCTTGTGGAGCTACGATTATATATTTCCCTCGGGGACATATATACGTACTCCTTCCTAGTGCAGACATTTTGTATTGTTTGTATTGCCTAGATTAGTTCGCTGTATTGCTCCAGATCTAGCTAGTCTCCCTTGCATATGTTATATATTGGTTCATCGCCAATATATACATATTCTAGTCAGCGTTTGTTATTTTCCTTGTATTCGTGCATATCGGTGATATATCAGTGCTGCTGATATATACGTACTCAAACTGTTGATATACTGTGTTTAGCTAGTCAGTGTTTAGCACGTTTCGGTAGGTTGCGCTTATCGTGATCACCCGTGCTTAGCTAGCATAGTTACGTTGCTATTAGTTACGTTCTTTCCTGTAGTCTTGCCTGTGTGGATGCTCGCTGGTGACTGTTGTTAGCCTGCTTGCTCTGCTTCTGTGGACGTGACTGTGAGCTGCGGTTGCTACTAGTTATGCTACAATCTATAGTCCTGTCTTGTATCTGTCTGAATGCTTGCTATCGCAAGAGCAGCGCAACATCGCACCACGCTGCCATTGCATCTTATTTGTTATCGATATCAGAATCCCAGAGCTGCAGTTGCTCTGGGCAGCCTGTGTAGCCTCTTCTATTATCCAGCTCTTAGTCTTTTTGTGCTGGGTGGTCAGAAAGAATGACCCCCCCCAGCATTACACCTATGTATTATTTACTGGAGTAGAAGACACAGGTAAAATGGCCTGTGTAACCTATTCCACAATGGTGTCTGCCTGATTTGGCTAAATGGGCATGTCACTATGGTTACCCATTTTTCAAAACAAACTAAAAAACAACAACAACAACAAAAAACATTCTTTGTGTGGTGGCACTGGCTTCCAACTCGTGGTTGCTGCTGCACATTAAGTGAGTCAATGGAAGCAAGACCACTACTGGCTCCCTATGCACAGCCAACAAATTTGTCCTTATTTCTTCTTCCCACTGACCCTTTTGATCAGACGACATGCTCTTGTTGAAAAAATGGGAAGTACAGTGAGTTGGTAGGGTACTCTGGGGTCTCAGCCGTGACTTTGATTTACACCTTTTTCTAAAATGTTGCAGGTACAGAAATAAAGGATGTGTACAGTGAAATACAGATTCAAAATTGGAATTTGGATAAGATGTTACATCTGTTGGACTTTACTTTGGAATACAGATAAGTGTAATTGCAACAGTATGGACTTTTATGTTTAATTTGTTTAAAGCATTTGTTTACTTCCTGAGAATCGGCAGGTACCTGGTTACTAGTGATGTATCATCCTGTCTGGGTGCATATAAAAATCATTATGCGGTGTTTGGTCATTAGCATTAAAAAAGGTTGGGGACAGCTGAGCTGTGAGCTGCAATTCCTGGACTCTTTTCTTATACATTTTGAGGGAATTGAGCACCCTCAGTTGCATTGTACACCACTCCCTTGAAGAGGGCCACATGTGAGGTTGCTGACTCCCCCCGGACTATATATATATATATATATATATATATATATATATATATATATATATATATATATATATATATATGTATCTATCTATATATATATATATATATATATATATATATATATGTATCTATATATATATATATATATATATATATATATATATAGATACATATATATATATACATATATTATTAAATTTAGAGCAGCAGAAAATTATTTTATTCACAGTAATGCAGAATTATACCCGGCCCGCTGTCAGCCACCGACACTTAAAAATTCCGGAGGGGAGAGCGAGGAGGGGGGGCCCCAAGGTAAGGGAAGGGGGGAAGACATCCCCCCTTCCCAAACCGCTGTGCCCACTACTCCTCCTTCACTGTGCTGCCTCCTCCTGTTTAGGGAGCCCCTAAAGTCCTGGCTACCTATTATGGGGACATCTTTACACCTTTACACCTATTATGGGGACATCTATGCACCTGGCTACCTATTCTGGGGACATCTATACACCTGGCTACCTATTCTGGGGACATATACACACCTGGCTACCTCTTCTGGGGACATTTATACACCTGGCCACCTATTCTGGGGACATCTATACACCTGGCTACCTATTCTAGGGACATCTATACACCTGGCCACGAATTTTGGGGACATCTATACACCTGGCTACCTATTCTGGGGACATCTATAAACCTGGCTACCTATTTGGGGACAACTATACTCATTGCTACTTATACTGGGAACACCTATAGACCTGGCTACCTATACTGGGGGTACCTATTTTGGTGGAACAGTTGTCAGATTATCTGTATTTTTGGGGAACCACTGCTGACAGATTAGGTATATTTTGGGGAACAGCTGCCAGATTATGTGTATGTTAGGGGAAGGGCTGCTGCCAGATTACGTGTATTTTGGGGAACCGCTGCCAGATTGTGTATGTTTTGGGGACCACTGCTGCCAGATTACATGTATTTTGGGTGATACGTGTATTTTGGGTGATCCGCTGCCAGGTTTCGCGTATTTTGGGGAACTGCTTCCAGATTATGTGCATGTTTGGGGAACTGCTGCTGCCAGATTATGTCTATTTTGGGGGAACCACTGCCATTTATCTGTATTTTGGAGGAACCTCTGCCAGATTACGTGTATCTTTGGTGAAATGCTGTCACATTACATCTATTTTTGGGGGATACACTATGGCGGGCAGAGCTCAAACTTCCCCGGCAGACCTTTTTCACCACTGCTAAGGTCATGTATATTTGGCCCCACCCATGGCCACACCTACATTCTGCTGCATGACCACACCCAATTTCCGGCACGCCGCACAGGGGTTTTTAGGGTGAGTCCACTCACCTCTTTGCCCAGGAGACTAGACCCCTGGTACAAGGTAATGCTTAGCCACTGGATGGGAACATGGAGATTAGGCAATTCGAGTTCACTCAGATCCATTGGATGGGTGTACGATAATGAAGGTGCACAATTAGTAGTAATGCACAATTATGTGCAAAATATAAATCTTTTCAATAACAGTAGTAATGCAGAGTCAAGTGGAAATGTTCACAATATTAACCTTCACAGAAACAGTGGTAATGCACAATTAAGTACAAATGTGTACCATTTTAACCTTTTATTTAGAATGATTATAATGGTGCCTTTTTTTATAATAATTATAATAATTCCTATATTTGTATTGAGCTTTTCTCCTGTCGGACTCATATCGCTTCCGAGGCAGCCACTAGAGCGCACTCAGTAGGCAGTAGCAGTGTTAGGGAGTCTCATCCAAGAACTCCTACTGAATAGGTGCTGGCTTACTGAACAGGAAGAGTCAAGGTTTGAACCCTGGTCTCTTGTGTCAGAGGCAGAGCCCTTAAAGGAAACCAGAGACGATATCATATACTGTAAAAATTTTATATATACATACCTTTTTAGTATGTTTTAGACATACCTGTATAAAATGCTTACATGTAATTTTTATACATACCTGGGGCTTCCTCCAGCCCAATGTGCACAGATCACTCCCAGGCCGCCGTCCTCAGCCTTCTGTATCACCGGTAGTGTTGGGCGAACAGTGTTCGCCACTGTTCGGGTTCTGCAGAACATCACCCTGTTCGGGTGATGTTCGAGTTCGGCCGAACACCTAATGGTGTTCGGCCTTTTTAGTTCGGGTTCGCCCGAACTACTCAATGCCCGCCGAACAGGGCCGAACAGGGCCCATGTTCGGTCGAACAGGGCCCTGTTCGCCCGAATACGGCCCCCCTATGGGGTCGCAGGCATAAGGGGGGAGCATGCCCCGATCGCGGGGGGGGGGGATTCGGAAATTCCCCCCACCCCCTCCGCTAGCGCTCCCCCCTCTGCCCGCTTCCCCATAAAAAAAGTTTGTTGAAAGTTAATAGTACCGGTGGCTGGCTCAGTGCAGTGGCTGGCTGGCAGTGGTGTGAGTGAGGAGGAGGAGTCCGACTAGGACGCGTTGAGGCTGGGCAGCGGGCGGTTCAGCAGTAGTACCCTTGTGGTACTTCCGCCCTTTCTCTGACCTCACGTCCTCTACGTGATGGCGCATACGAGGGTATGCGTCACGCGTACCCTCGTATGCGTGATCACGTAGAGGACGTGAGGTCAGAGAAAGGGCGGAAGTACCACAAGGGTACTACCGCTGAACCGCCCGCTGCCCGGCCTCAACGCGTCCTAGTCGGACTCCTCCTCCTCACTCACACCACTGCCAGCCAGCCACTGAGCCAGCCACCGGTACTATTAACTTTCAACAAACTTTTTTTATGGGGAAGCGGGCAGAGGGGGGAGCGCTAGCGGAGGGGGTGGGGGGAATTTCCGAATCCCCCCCCCCGCGATCGGGGCATGCTCCCCTCTTATGCCTGCGACCCCATAGGGGGGCCGTATTGCAGCATGTTCGGGTCCCCATTGACTTCCATTGAGTTCGGGGTTCGGGCCGAACATGCCGAACATCTGGCCCATGTTCGGCCTGTTCGGCCCGAACCCGAACATCCAGGTGTTCGCCCAACACTAATCACCGGTACCGGGTTCTGTAACTTCGGCCAGTCTTCGGAGAGAAATGCGCTCTCTACCTATCTTTCCGGCGGCTGTATAAAACTTTTATTTGATATTGTCTCTGGTACACTTTAACCATTACACTATCCAGCATGATATTTAAACCTTTAGATTGTAAGCTCCCAAAGGCAGGACTCACTTACCCTTTTGTGTCTTGGAATTTTCCTATACATTTTGATCATCATGTTACATTTGTCACTATCAGGGTTGCCAAATCATCTCTCATATGATATCAAATCATACCGACACATCTAAGCTATGCAGGTTCTGAGCCTACTTACACATAATTAGTGCCTAAACTGCATCTAATTAGCCCCAAAACCTGTTTAAGTCATTTGTGTAGGTAATAAAAACAATGTATTATGTATCACTATCAATATTTTGTGTATGCCATTGTGTGCTTTATTTTGTACCCCATGTTTGTTTCTTAATCTGTACAGCGCCAGGGAATGTCAGCTCTTTGTAAATCAATAATAATAATAACAATGGTGAACTAGTAAGTGGTTCGAAGAGTGAATAGTAAGTGCATATATATCATCACTTTTAGCAGAATCGTTGCTGGTCTCAGGCAGTCTAAGGTAAATCACAAACCTCAAGTACTGTACTCCTCAAGGAACCATTTTACCAGATACATATGCTAGGAGCACTTTTCGATTTCAAATAAAACATAAAAAAAATGTGCAAGTCAAGGAATCAACTCTGAGTATAAATATATGACAATAACTTTTGAAAATGTTCAGTTCATCCTAAAGAAAATTATAAGTCAGTTTTAAAAAAATAGGAACTATTTTATTTTGTTGCAAGTTTAGTCTAATAATGAATGTTTGGCAAGGCTGTACAAGTGTTGAGGGATGTTTTTTTCGTTTGTTAAAATACCAAGCTAAAAATGCTTTGTAACACTAGAAGAAACGGTATTTAACCATTTCAGCCCGCGGGGATTTTTCGCCTTATGCATCAGAGCAATTTTCACCTCCCATTCATTCGCTAATAACTTTATCACTACTTATCACAATTTATTGATCTATATCTTGTTTTTTCCGCCACTAATTAGGCTTTCTGTGGGTGGTACATTTTGCTAAGAGCCACTTTACCGTAAATGCATTTTAACAAGATTAATAAGAAAAAAATGGAAAAAAAATCATTATTTCTCAGTTTTCGGCCATTATAGCTTTAAAATAATCCACGCTACCATAATTAAAACCTATGTATTTTATTTGCCCATATGTCTCGATTATTATACCATTTAAATTTTGTCCCTATCACAATGTATGGCGCCAATATTTTATTTGTAAATAAAGGTGCATCGTTTCCGTTTTGCGTCCATCACTATTTACAAGCTTATAATTTTAAAAATGTTTGTAGTATACCCCCTTCAAATGCATATTTTAAAAGTTCAGACCCTTAGGTAACTATTTATGTCTTTTTTTTTTTTCTAATTGTAATTTTTTTTTTTTTTTTTACTATTAAAACTTTTATTTGGGTAATATTTTGGTGTGGGACATAAACTGTTAATTTTTAATATTGCATCTTTTATCAAACCCAGGATTCATCGCGTGCTTAAATATACTTTAATTTAGTTACCTGCAAAATCATTACAACAATAGTGGCTCACAAACATTAAAACATCCTAAAACCAATGACTGGCACTAGTGCTGCTTCTTACTTAACTCCCACTGTCACTGTGATATTTATCTGCCACATCGATCACCCAGCCGCAGCCTATGCAAATCGATGGGTTACACAATCACATCGGACAATTGTGGGCCCTCCACCCGGCGCACACCATGAGGCCTCCACATGCAAATTATATAGTGCACTTATTCCTGGGGACAGCTAGCTGAACAGTTCAATCTTCTTTCACCATACTTTAGCTTTCAAAGTCCTTAAAGCAATAGATGTAATATCAATGCACATTTGGATGGCCTCTTCCGGGGGGACAGATGCAATACAGTCCAATGTACTCCTACACATGTCATCTAAGGCAGATCATTCAATCTATTTCGCTTGCCCGGACTCTGGCATTACTCATGGTGCCTCTTATTCACTACAGCAGCTCATCTCCCGCTCTTCCGCCCGTTAGGGCTGCACTAATAAACTTGCATTCAAAATGTGTTTTACTCACAACCTTCACGCAGTACTGCGCTTTTCCGAGGGAGCTCAGCTCAGGGCTCCTGTGGTTCTGGATGCCCGATGCCACCTCCGCATCACCTCTCCGCGTCTCCTGCACTGGCTGCTTGTAAATTTCCTGTAGAGGTTCCTGGCATGGCCCGGCGTCCCGGGATCTCGTGAGCGCTCACATGTGCCAGTCAGGCCCCGCCCGCTGACGCGTTTCGCCCCGCCCACGGGGCTTTCTCAAAGCGAAATGGGGATGGAGTTCCCTTCAGCAGTGCGGCCTTAAAACCTCCTCCCCTTCAGGTTGAAAGGTCATCCTGTACTCTGGCAGCCATCTTATATGTGGTAAAAGGGGGCAAACAGCGGAACACTTTAACTTTTCTCCAAGTGATTTCAAACCACTCAAGACTGGTTGTTGTCTTTTTAGCCATGTATAATCTGTCCCCCCTGTATATATATACACTTAATTCAGGAAGTACACCATGTTGAGGTCAGAATTTAAGCCTTCCGGGATTCTAGTTCCCAACCGATAAATCCATGTTGCCTCAATTTTATATAGCTCATTCTCTATGTCCCCTCCTCTGTGTGACAGCTTTTGTTTCACAATTCCCTTGAAGCGCAGTCCAGAGGGATCTTTATTGTGATAGCGGGCAAAGTGGGTCCCCAGAGGGCTATCCTTCTCCGCCTTTTGTTGCACTATTCGAGTCACCATTTAGTGTCACAAAAGAGAGCAGTACCGAGAGGGCAGTTCCATAGACATCGGAGGAACTGTACCTTAGATGAGGATTTTGTGAGGGAAGGTCGACAATTAAGCCAAAGGTTGGTGGAAAGAGGATATCCAGAGCAGTTGGTTGAGTCAGAATTTGAGAGAATGTTAGAGAAAGACAGGAAGGAATTACTGATGGGGCGAGCTCCACGTAAAAAAACAGATGGTGTAGTTGAAAAAAGTGACCCTATTAGGTTTGTAACAACTTATGGAGGCCATTGGTATGCCGGAAGGCTTAAATTCTGACCTCAACATGGTGTACTTCCTGAATTAAGTGTATATATATACAGGGGGGACAGATTATACATGGCTAAAAAGACAACAACCAGTCTTGAGTGGTTTGAAATCACTTGGAGAAAAGTTAAAGTGTTCCGCTGTTTGCCCCCTTTTACCACATATAAGATGGCTGCCAGAGTACAGGATGACCTTTCAACCTGAAGGGGAGGAGGTTTTAAGGCCGCACTGCTGAAGGGAACTCCATCCCCATTTCGCTTTGAGAAAGCCCCGTGGGCGGGGCGAAACGCGTCAGAGGACGGGGCCTGACTGGCACATGTGAGCGCTCACGAGATCCCGGGACGCCGGGCCACGCCAGGAACCTCTACAGGAAATTTACAAGCAGCCAGTGCAGGAGACGCGGAGAGGTGATGCGGAGGTGGCATCGGGCATCCAGAACCACAGGAGCCCTGAGCTGAGCTCCCTCGGAAAAGCGCAGTACTGCGTGAAGGTTGTGAGTAAAACACATTTTGAATGCAAGTTTATTAGTGCAGCCCTAACGGGCGGAAGAGCGGGAGATGAGCTGCTGTAGTGAATAAGAGGCACCATGAGTAATGCCAGAGTCCGGGCAAGCGAAATAGATTGAATGATCTGCCTTAGATGACATGTGTAGGAGTACATTGGACTGTATTGCATCTGTCCCCCCGGAAGAGGCCATCCAAATGTGCATTGATATTACATCTATTGCTTTAAGGACTTTGGAAGCTAAAGTATGGTGAAAGAAGATTGAACTGTTCAGCTAGCTGTCCCCAGGAATAAGTGCACTATATAATTTGCATGTGGAGGCCTCATGGTGTGCGCCGGGTGGAGGGCCCACAATTGTCCGATGTGATTGTGTAACCCATCGATTTGCATAGGCTGCGGCTGGGTGATCGATGTGGCAGATAAATATCACAGTGACAGTGGGAGTTAAGTAAGAAGCAGCACTAGTGCCAGTCATTGGTTTTAGGATGTTTTAATGTTTGTGAGCCACTATTGTTGTAATGATTTTGCAGGTAACTAAATTAAAGTATATTTAAGCACGCGATGAATCCTGGGTTTGATAAAAGATGCAATATTCAGTTAGGGTACCCTGGAGTCTCCTCAATTGAGTAGTGCTATACTTCAAGTTGTGGCCGCCTAGATTAGGTGGTGTGATAGATTGTTGTTAATTTTTAATGTTGTTAGCTGTGTAAATAGTAATGTAAAAAATGTGTAGCTGTAGTTTTACTATTTGGCCACAAGATGGCCACCTTCGTTTTTTGTTTCCCTCCTTGTACTTCTCTCTAGGCGGAAGTACAAGGGGGATGCGGAAATCTCTCCGGGCAGAAGAGCCGGAGCCTCACAGGTGAGCGCTTCGGTTTTTCTGCGGGGGAAAGGGATCGGTGATCGGGAACCATGTTCCCTTTCACTGATCCCAGGGCTACCGGGCGGCACAGCGGGGATGCGGGGGCGCGCCCGCGATTGCGGGCGGGAGCACGCCCAAGCGCGGGAGCGCTGCAGAGCTGCCGCCCGGACGTGAGCTTCACGTCCGGGCAGCGGAAATGGTTAATAGGTAGCTAAAAGACAAAGTTCCACATCTTGGACTTTATTCACTAAGACAAATAGCATTCCTTATCAAAGTTAACACGCCTTATCAGAGCGAGCCCTACGAAACCGAAGGGGCTCAGGGCAGGACAAGTGGAGTTGCCAATTAGCAGGCATAAGTTCGTAGCGCTTGCTATTCTACTCTGATAAAGCGTGATAACTTTGATAAGGCGTGTTGTCTCTGATAAGGCATGCTATTTGTATTAGTGAATCAAGCCCTTTGTGTGTTATGATAGGAATTTCCTAAAGATAAAATAACTGTTTGAATTTCACATTTCACCTACAGAACAAACTGCTAAAAATTCTATTGAGGTACACCTGAACTGAGAGGTAAATAGTGGATGCCATAGTTATTTTCTTTTAGGCAATCTTAGTTGCCTAGAAGTCCTGCTGATATTTTTGGCTGCAGTAAAGTTTGAATCACACACCTGAAACAAGCATGTGGCTAATCCAATCACACTTCAGCTATGCATTACGCTCTACTCATTATGCGCAAGATTTTATGCATGTAATTCTGCTAAATGCAGTTTAGTGCATACACGACACCCCTATAGCCTAAGAAGACTGCATGAATGCTGTGTAGCAGAAGGACAGTCGTATGTGCCTACTAGAGATGGCCCAAACGGTTTGTCGGCAAACGGTTCCCGGCGAATTTCGGTGGTTCGCGTTCGCGATCGAACGCAAACTTTTCCGGAAGTTCGATTCGCCCCCATAGTGCATCAGGGTCAACTTTGACCCTCTACATCACAGTCAGCAGGCACATTGTAGCCAATCAGGCTACACTCCCTCTTGGAGCCCCCCCCCCCCTTATAAAAGGCAGGCAGCGTCAGGCTTTTCACTCACTTGTGTGCCTGCATTAATTAGAGAAGGGAAAGCTGCTGCAGGCTCTCATAGGGAAAGCTTAGTTAGGCTCTTGTAGGCTTCTTAGCTTGCTCCTTGCTGATTCTTATTGCTAAAAAAGCACCCCACAACAGCTCTTTTGACAGCTAATCTTGTTCTTGTGATCTATTTTTTTTGTATGTGTGTGTGTCCCACTGACACTTGTGTTGCATAGACAGCCTTGGTAATTGATGAATAAGTCACATCAAGCATCCTCCTTCACGTCCGCCTAACTACCTGTGACCTGGATCCTGCCCCAACACAGTTCATGTTGAACTGCCCCGACCTGTTCGTACCGGTATTCCTCAAAATTGTTAACTGTTCCTTACAATCAGGGATATTTCCTGCTTTACTGAAGGAAGCAATCATCAGGCCTCTCCTCAAAAAACCCTCCCTGGACCCAGATGCAATGACCAGCTACAGACCTGTCTCTAACCCCCCCTTTCTGGGCAAGCTAATTGAAAAAGCTGTATACCTCCAGCTACAGTGGTGTGAAAAACTATTTGCCCCCTTCCTGATTTCTTATTCTTTTGCATGTTTGTCACACTTAAATGTTTCTGCTCATCAAAAACCGTTAACTATTAGTCAAAGATAACATAATTGAACACAAAATGCAATTTTAAATGATGGTTTTTATTATTTAGTGAGAAAAAAAACTCAAAACCTACATGGCCCTGCGTGAAAAAGAAATTGCCCCCTGAACCTAATAACGGGTTGGGCCACCCTTAGCAGCAATAACTGCAATCAAGAGTTTGTGATAACTTGCAATGAGTCTTTTACAGCGCTCTGTAGGAATTTTGGCCCACTCATCTTTGCAGAATTGTTGTAATTCAGCTTTATTTGAGGGTTTTCTAGCATGAACCGCCTTTTTAAGGTCATACCACATCATCTCAATAGGATTCAGGTCAGGTCTTTGACTAGGCCACTCCAAAGTCTTCATTTTG
Source organism: Hyperolius riggenbachi (assembly GCF_040937935.1). NCBI lineage: Eukaryota > Metazoa > Chordata > Amphibia > Anura > Hyperoliidae > Hyperolius > Hyperolius riggenbachi. The sequence continues at coordinate 168,541,018 of NC_090653.1, read as the reverse complement.
TTTTACTAATTACTTCAGCCATTCAGAGGTGGAATTGCTGGTGTGTTTTGGGTCATTGTCCTGCTGCAGCACCCAAGATCGCTTCAGCTTGAGTTGGCGAACAGATGGCCGGACATTCTCCTTCAGGATTTTTTGGTAGACAGTAGAATTCATGGTTCCATCAATCACAGCAAGCCTTCCAGGTCCTGAAGCAGCAAAACAACCCCAGACCATCACACTACCACCACCATATTTTACTGTTGGTATGATGTTCTTTTGCTGAAATGCTGTGTTACTTCTACGCCAGATGTAATGGGACACGCACCTTCCAAAAAGTTCAACTTTTGTCTCGTCGGTCCACAAGGTATTTTCCAAAAAGTCTTGGCAATCATTTAGATGTTTTTTAGCAAAATTGAGACGAGTCTTAATGTTCTTTTTGCTTAAAAGTGGTTTGCACCTTGGATATCTGCCATGCAGGCCGTTTTTGCCCAGTCTCTTTCTTATGGTGGAGTCGTGAACACTGACCTTAATTGAGGCAAGTGAGGCCTGCAGCTCTTTAGATGTTGTCCTGAGGTCTTTTGCGGCCTCTCGGATGAGTTTTCTCCGCGCTCTTGGGGTAATTTTGGTCGGCTGGCCACTCCTGGGAAGGTTCTTCACTGTTCCATGTTTTTGCCATTTGTGGATAATGGCTCTCACTGTGGTTCGCTGGAGTCCCAAAGCTTTAGAAATGGCTTTATAACCTTTACCAGACTGATAGATCTCAATTACAGTACTTTTGTTCTCATTTTGTTCCTTAATTTCTTTGGATCTTGGCATGATGTCTAGCTTTTGAGGTGCTTTTGGTGTCAGATATCTCCTATTTAAGTGATTTCTTGATTGAAACAGGTGTGGCAGTAATTAGGCCTGGGGCTGACTACAGAAATTGAACTCAGGTGTGATAAACCACAGTTAAGTTATTCTTTTAACAAGGGGGGCAATCACTTTTTCACACAGGGCCATGTAGGTTTTGAGTTATTTTTCTCACTAAATAATAAAAACCATCATTTAAAACTGCATTTTGTGTTCAATTATGTTATCTTTGACTAATAGTTAACGGTTTTTGATGAGCAGAAACATTTAAGTGTGACAAACATGCAAAAGAATAAGAAATCAGGAAGGGGGCAAATAGTTTTTCACACCACTGTAGAAGCCAGAATCCTACAAAATAACAGTTATGACCCATTCCAGTCTGGCTTCAGGAAACACCACAGCACTGAAACTGCCCTCATCCAAATATGCAACCACCTGCTCATGGCAAGAGACAGAGGAGAGTGCTCGATCCTCATACTGCTAGACCTTTCTGCAGCCTTTGACACAGTTGACCATGACATCTTGATAAACAGGCTACAGGAATACTGCGGCATTGATGGCATAGTACTTCAGTGGTTCCAATCCTTCTTGAGTGGCAGAACCCACAAAGTGTCTATGGGGCCCTTCCTGTCCACCCCTGTAACACTTAAGTATGGGGTGCCCCAGGGCTCAATCCTCTCTCCCCTGCTTTTCACAATTTACATGCTACCGTTGGGAAAACGAATCCAAAAACATGGCCTGACATACCACTGCTATGCAGACGACACCCAACTATATCTTTCCTTCAAGCCTGGTGTGACAGACCCAACTCTAACTATAAACGCCTGCTTACGTGAACTACAGCAATGGATGAATGACAACTGGCTGAAACTAAATGCAGACAAAACTGAAGTCCTTCTGATTGGAGGGCAGAGCATGATAACAAAACAACTTAACTTGCAGTCTTCACCACTGGGAATAGGAGGCACGGATTTACGCAGCTCTGATCATGTGCGTAGCCTGGGAGTTCTAATTGATGGGGATTTAAACTTCAGAACTCAAATCTCTGCTGTGGTGAAATCATCCTATTTTCACCTGAAGAACATTGCAAAAATCAAGCACCTCATACCCCCAGAAGATCTGCCAACCTTAGTCCACGCCTTCTTCACATCCCGACTGGACTACTGCAATGCTCTCTACACTGGCCTTCCAAAAAAGGTCTTGTACCGCCTACAGCTGATACAGAATACTGCTGCCAGACTGCTAACCAACCAACCCCGTCACTGCCACATAACGCCAGTCCTGCATTCCCTTCACTGGCTACCTATAGAATGGAGGGTCCTATTCAAGATCGGCCTACTGACATTTAAATCCCTGAATAATCTAGGCCCTAGATACATGAAAGATATGTTACAGCTGCGTAGCAATCCCCGCATTCTCAGATCCACAGGTTCTAATAATCTAGTCATACCCAGAGTCAACTTGGAAACTTTTGGTCCCAGAGCCTTCTGTCATGCTGCCCCTACGTTTTGGAACTCCTTACCTCAACAGATCAGGACAGCCCCATCCCTGGACGTGTTTAAATCCAGACTGAAAACCCACCTGTTCAGTCTGGCATTTGCAGAAATATAACTTTTGTTGTGTGAATACTTCATCCTACTAATTACTGAATCTGAGAGAGCCTAAGCGCTTTGAGTCCTATGGGAGAAAAGCGCTATAGAAATGTTATTGTATTGTATAATTCCTAATGTGCCACTGCCAGGCCCAGCACATTCAGTGACTAACTGTGTGTGTGACAGGTGCACATTGTAATACCCATCACTGCATATACCTACCTACCTGTTGTTCACGGTGCACCCACCTACCAATGTGAGTGCACGCAGTGTCACTGCTCCTGTCCGGTACCTGTCTGTGTGTGACAGGTGCACATTGTAATACCCACTGCATATACCTACCTGTTGTACACTGTGCACCCACCCACCTACGTGAGCGCATGCAGTATCACTGTGCCTGTCCGGTACCTGTCTGTGTGTGACAGGTGCACATTGTAATACCCACTGCATATACCTACCTGTTGTTCACTGTGCACCCACCCACCTACATGAGCGCACGCAGTGTGATATACCACTCCGTGCATACCTGGTAACTGCACCTGTGTGACTGCACATTGTATTAGTCAAGTCAGTGCATACCTTTCACTTCATCCCCCCCCCCCAATATGGACAAAACAAAAGGCAGAGGCAGGCCACCTGGCAGGTCTGTTCAAGGTTGCGCTGTGGTGATTTTGTGTGGCCCTCGACCAAAGTACAGTGTTCAGAAGAAGGCACGTGCCATCAACCCCCAATATTGTCAGGACATAGTTGACTATTTAACACAAAACACCTCATCTTTCTCAGTTTCTACATGGAAGCGTGACATATCTTCCTCCTCCTGCTCTGATTCTGGCACCCCACTTAACACTCAGTCGGCCACCACCACCAAAGTACCATCACCCCAGGGCTCAGTGGTGTGGACATTTTTTTGTGTGTCTGCCTCAGATAAGAGCAGTGCCATCTGTACTCTCTGCCACCGAATATTGAGCCGTGGAAAGACCAAGACCCGTGTAGGGAGTCGGGACAACTACCTTACGAAGGCACATGATTACAAAGCACAAACTGCAATGGGATGACCACCTGAGGAAAAGCAGCACACAAAAGCAAAGCCACACACCGCAGTGGAAGATACAAGGCCACAATTATTTCTCAAAAAAGGCGATACCTAAACTGTGCCATGATGTTGAAAGGCAAGTGGTGACATCTCTAGCACACAGTGTTGGGTCAAGGGTCCATCTGACCATGGATGCCTGGTATGCAAAGCACGCTCAGGCCTACCCAAAGACTAAGTCAGTCCCCACACACTGCATCTCTGCCTGCATGCCGTGTGACTGCCTGCCCCAAGACTAAGTAGCTCCCCACACAGCACCTCTGTCCGCAGGCCGCTTAACTGCCTTCTACGCCACCACCAACAGGGTCCAGGACTCCAAGCGGATTCCTGAATTTGCTATAATAATTTTTTGGGTGCGTGTACATGCCTGCCTAATTTTTCTGGCTGCACTGCAGCTGCAACAACAAAACAAAAGGCATGTACATGTGCCAATTCCTGTTCATGATCATTACCTTGCCGCGGTGAAGGGGCTTGCGTTCACCAAACATGCATTCACCTAAGCATCCCACAGGCTAGCAAATGGCATCCTGGTTCTATTCTTCAGGTTTTTACTCTACATGCTATGGTATGCAATGACTGCTCATGTTCGATCTCATTTGTGTCATATGATCTTTGTTCATGTAAATTTACAGTATATACGCATGTTTTTTTCCAAGACAATTTCTTTAAGAGCAACATCTGCAATTAAGATATTTATGTAGTCTCTGTTATTAGTAAAACATTGTCCAGCATTGGCTGACCGATACATTTCACATATAGATCATTCCATGATTATGGAGATACAAATTCAAGTGCTTTTCCATCCACAATCTGGATGTATTATACATCATAACAGTATATATTGCGCAGACACATCTGCAGTCACATTTTTTCAAGAATCCTTTCTATGAGTGTTAATACCTGATTGGATCCATAGCATAATAGTTCCACCAGATTTCTTATATAAAAAAACACACATAAGTTGTATTAAATGGAAAGTTTGTAACTGTATTCCTTTCCTATACCTCTGGAATTATCCATGATTTGTGGCTGAAGAAACAGTTAAATGTATCAGCACTGGTCAGGCATGAAGCATTGAGTGAAGGTGTCCTGTTTTCCTGCAGTTATAACCACATTGATAGAATGGGGCCTGGGAAAGCCCTCTTCACCTTCTGCATGGCTTAAACTGGCCACATCATTTGCTAAATGCAAGAATCTCTTCTTTAGATTTCAGCCTTTTTTTCCTGTCATGTCTGTGACCCTTCTGTGTTCTCTCCTGCTTCCTCTCACACTCTACATTCCGCTCCCCTCTGTAAGCCACAGTGAGCTAAGCAAGACTGCACTACAAATGTTATATGTCTGTATGCAGCTCATTCCTTGGCCTTTCGTGGGATTTGGGGGAAAATTTTCTTGTGCTATGATTCCAACCTTCTGGGCGTTTCTCTCTCTGACTATGAGAGGTGAGAACCTCACAAGGGTATTCAGAAAGAAGGGAGGCAACAGATGAGGTTTTCCAGATAGCAGTTGGATGAGAAGTATTATATGGGGAGTTGGCATCCTTGTGTCTGTTCTCCAGCAGCTCATTCCTTCACAGACACGGCCAAGGTGACTTCATCTCTTTGCCGTCTCTCTAGGAAGAGGCCTGGCTGAGTCACTATAGCAGTTAAAGTTTATGAGCACCTAACGTGTTACACTATGAAACAGGCATGTTAAATGTGTTAATAAAACAAAGCCTGTAAACTTGGCCTCTTTGCAAGTACTCAGCTTGGATCCAAATCCACCCCAGTGCGAAGCATACATCCTGATGAGATGAACATATGTATCACGTGAAGAACAGACGTGTGTCTCTGCGAGTATCCCGTGTGTCTCTTATCCTGTGCCCTGGAAGTGATAAGTCTAGGATTATGCAGTAATATAACAAACAGCTGCCCAATCTCTGCTAATTGCAAGAACACTCCAGATAAATCCCTCTTGTCTTGAATGCAGATGAGAAAGTACATTCAACAAACTTAAATCATTTTTACAGCATTAACTAGAGGACATATAGCCTAGATTCTGCTCTCTCTTTTCACTCAGGTTCACCTGTATACATATACCTCTGTGACCAGTACTTTAAAAACAGACATACACACAAGGAACTGAACAAGCAGATATAAAAAAAACACAATTTTCTCACTTCACTACGTTATCATTGGCTGGTCAATACATTCGGGAGAACCTGACAATAATAAGCCATAGGTGATGAAATACAGTATGATAATCCAGATTCACAGCTGCTATACAGCATAACAAAGAATCACATACATTTTTCAAACCATGTATTTTTCTTAGTGCTTGTTTTTCACAGTGCTATTGATTGTTTTCAACTGCACTCTACATAGTTAGATTATTTAATAATTATTCAAGAATCATTTGTTTCACTCCTGCAGCCACCAGGTTTAGCTGAAGTACAATAAAGCCATTACTCCAAAGTTTCTAATCAATGGGCCATATACAATTTACTTTTTCTCCAAAGTTTCCTCCTGGGTGATATATTCCCAACTTGTCAATAACATGCTTTTTAAACCACCAGCAAGCAAGAAAATACTCAAAATAATTTACATAGTACTTTTTTTCAGCTATTTTGGTTCCTTTTCAATTGCAAAGTGCTGAAAAGTAATTTTTAATGAGAAGTTAAAAAAATATTTCAAAGGTTAAAACTTAGGAAAAAAAAGTTGATTGCATACGGGCCAATGAGTAAAGACATCTCCATGTTTTCTTTTTCTTTTTTTTTAAACTAATCCTATAAAGTCATAGCTACTGTATCTAGCGTAACCAATCTGTAAAGTATAGCGGAGATACCACCGCATGGCGGCTATCTCCGCGTATCAGCCGGCGGCCTCTGCCGCGCAGCTACATGCTGCTGTTTTGCCTGGTCCTTCTACTACACATAGATTGAGAGCTAAGCACGCACGCCAAGCGACAGGACCTTTATGCAAGTAAAAGAGGAGTCAGCTGATCAGCCGGTCAGCTGACTCCAGTAGTGCTCCGGATTGGCTGAGTGACTGGGGCGGCGCTGTTGAGCGCTCTGAGTATATATAGGACCTGCCTGTCAGTTGCTGGTTGTCTGCTGTTGCAAATGCTAACGTGTTAGCGCTCAGACCCTAGTCAGATCCTACAGTGTGCTAGAACCAGCTGGAGCTGGGGATCCACACTTAGCCAGTTTCCATTGATAGCTTAAAGTACTAGTTGCATTGTGTTATCTGTGTACTATACCTTAGTCTAGATCCCAGGTGTTGAAACCAAGGACTTCACACCTAGACTAGGATATTGCTACATTGCTATTGTTTATCTGTTATGACCTTCTGCTTCCTTGACTATTCTCCTGTTTGCTGATTCGGTACCTCTGCCTATCTGATTACTGTTGCTGACTCTGCCTGAATCTAAACATCGAATCAGCCTTCCGTCTTTGTACTTTATCTGTCCGTACGTTGCCTACCCTGCTTGTCTGACCTTCCTGTCCTCCTCACTAGTGGGCCTAGCCATTCGTGAGGAATCTCTAAGAGCTGACACCTACTCCTTAGGTGATCAGCCCTTGCAGCACTGTCTGTAACACTTGCTCCTCAAGTGTCCGCTAGCTGCAGTAGAGTCTTAATCACCTGCTCCTCAGGTGATCATCCTTGCAGTACAGTCAGTGGTCCCTACTCCTCAGGTGTCCACTGGCTGCAGTACAGTCTGAATCTCCTGCTCCTCAGGAGATCCTTGGCTGCAATGTAGTCTTAATCACCTGCTCCTCAGGTGATGATCCTTGCAGCACAGTCAGTGGTCCCTGCTCCTCAGGTGTTCACTGGCTGCAGTACAGTCTAAATCTCCTGCTCCTCAGGAGATCCTTGGCTGTAGTGTACTCTTAATCACCTGCTCCTCAGGTGATCATCCTTGCAGCACAGTCAGTGGTCCCTGCTCCTCAGGTGTCCACTGGCTGCAGTATTGTCTGAAACTCTCTCTCCTCGGGAGATCTCCTCTTCTTATTACTGTTGCACCAAAACACAATTCCACATTGGTTGTCCCGTGTCTTGCTATACTAGCATTATTGGTGATTCTGCAGATCACCACATAATCAGGTATAATATCTGTATTATTGGTGATACTGCAGATCACCAATAATCAGAAAAATCTGTGTTTTTGACACCAATCGTTACAGAATCAATCAAAAAAATAAATAAATATATATATATATGTATATATACAAAATAATCAAGATCATACAGTATAAAGCATAAATACAAATACATGTTGCATGCTTGTTTCTGGCATTATTCAGATACTTCTGCAGCCAAATAGATCAGCAGGGCTGCCAGGCAACTGGTATTTTTTAAAAGGAAATAAATATGACAAGTTGTCAACTTTCATATCACTCTTACCTCGGGTTCAGTTCAGTTTATTGCATTCACTACTTTGTCTTTAAAATGCTTAGTTCAGAGAAGGCATTTGTATCTCAGTAAATTTTGGTCACCTCTCTCTGTTTAATAAAACCTATTTCCTTTCCAGGCTTTATGCCTCCTTATACCTTTCTGCTTCTCATGCTACTGTGTTATTTTTGCACCTAATGCTTTGCATAAATAGATGCACATGTACAGTGGTGTAGCTACATAGCTAAAGGCCCCATTGCAAATTCTATACTGCAGCATCCCATCAGCAGAAACATTCACTGTTTGTAAACATTACACAGAAGCAGGCTTATCTGTATCTTGAGCCATCAGCCTAATCTCCTCTCCTCCTCCCTTGTCCCCTAATATATTAGTTATTTGAGTAGTATTTTTATTTTCCAGAGAATATCGATTTTGTTTTTAAACTTTACGTATTTGACGCAGAGTAGAGTTATAATCCCTAAAGGGCAGAAATCACATTACATTCCTAAATTAGAGGCATAAAGTGCTTTAAAACATCTCGAGTGTGTACATATCGATCAGGTAGTGTAAGTAGTGTACTGCTTCAAACAGACAGACTAAACTCACTGTTTAACGCACCACAAACAGCTGCAAAGGGTTGTCAGGCAGACATCCCTTGTCAGATGGACCCTTGACCCAATGCTGTGTGCCAGAGATGACACCACTTGCCTTTCAACATCACCGTACAGTTTGGGTATCGCCTTTTTTGGAAAAATTATTGTGGCCTGGTATCTTCCACTGCGGCGTCCCAATCGCCACAAATTTTTGGAAGCAGAGGATAAAGCGGCTGAAGATGTTGGACCAGGCGGAGGAAAAGGAGGCGGAGGGTGACTTTGCGTTTGTGTGCTGCTTTTCCTCATGTGCTCATCCCATTGGTGTTTGTGCTTGGACATCATGTGCCTTTGTAAGGCAGTTGTCCCTAGGTGGGTGTTGCTCTTTCCACGACTCAGTTTTCATTGGCAGATATTACAGATGGCATTGCTGTAATCTGAGGACTGAGGCAGAGACACAAAAAAATGCCACACTGCTGAGCTCTGGGATAACGTCATTCTGGTGGTAGCAGCAGCAGGCGTTGAAGGGCGTGTTAACTGGATGACTCTAGGTGGTGATAGATTCCATTGGATACCGCCATTAGCTGTTTGCGATAAGCTACCCCTGCTGCTTACAGCAATGCGTCTCCTCCTCCTCTCTGTCTCCCCTCCTCTCTGTCCCCCCTGTTCATCTCGTCTCCCAGGCTCCCACATTGCATGGTTGTCTCGGTTCCATACGGACGCTGAGGAGGATGAGGTGTTCTGTGTTAACCAGTTAAATAAGTCCTCAGAATTTTGGGGGTTGAGGGTACACTGTGCATTGGCGGAGGGCCGCACAAAATCACACCAGCACAACTTCAAAAAGACCTGTGGGGTGGCCCACCTCTGCCGCTGCATGTCATTTTTTCCATATTGTGGTATGCAGTAGTACTAACAATATTCAATAGTGGTAGACAGTGTGTGTAATCACAAAGAGGCACACAGTCAGTGTCAAATACACAGCAGCTTTGTGTGTGTATCACTGGGCTGTATACTTTAACACACACAGAGAGACATGCAGTTGTGATATTGGAATGGTTGTACAAAGATTGAAGTGCGGTAAAAGCAGTGTGCGCAATCAAATGGCTGCGTGGATTGTGGGCTGTATGCAGTGCGTCACCCACACTGAGAGATATCCTATAGTAAGTTCAATCACAAATACAGTTGAAAGATATGCACTGGTAATAGAGTGTGCTGGTGGACTACAAGGGCCAGCTGGGACTGTGGTCTTTAAGCAGTGTGTCACCCACACACAGAGCTATGCTACAGTAAGTGCAATCACAAATACAGTTGAAAGATATGCACTGGTAATAGAGTGTGCTGGCAGACTACAACAAGGGCCAGCTGCGTGGACTGTGGGCTGTAAGCAGTGTTTCAACCACACAGAGAGCTATGCTATAGTAAGTGCAATCACAAATACAGTTGAAAGATATGCACTGGTAATAGAGTGTGCTGACGGACTACAAAGGTCAGCTGGGACTGTGTGCTATATGCAGTGTGTCACCCACACAGAGAGCTATGCTATAGTAAGGGCAATCACAGATACAGCTGAAAGATATGCACTGGTAATAGAATGTGCTGGCAGACTACAAGGGCCAGCTGGGACTGTATGCAGTGTGTCACAGAGAAAAAAACAAAAAACACATCAGAACAATATTAGCCCTCAAAAGGGCTTTTTTGGGGGTGCTTTCAGCAATAAATTTAAGTGAGGAACAAGCTAAACAACAGCCTAGCTAACTGTCCCTGTCTCTGCAGCAACCTGTCCCTTCCTCTCAGCAGAAGCAGCAGCCGGAGACTGAGAACATGGCCGGTGCTGCTGCATTTTCATAGGGGGGCGGGGGGTCCGTGGGGGAGTGCATCCTGATTGGCTGCCATGTGTCTGCTCACTGTGCTGTAGAGGGTCATAGTTTAGCCCAATGACGAGGTATAGGGGGCCGGTCAAACGCGCTATGTGTTCATGTCCCACCACGGATGCAAACAGCTGATTTTGCGAACCGTTTGGACCATCTTTACTAGACAGTTCATGTTCTGCATTAACTGAGCCTCCAAATTCAAGTGGCTTAATCAGATAATGAACAAACTACTTGTTTTTGAAATAAACCTCATGTTAGTTATACTGAATCAAGCATTCATCGAGGTGCAATGCCCTGCACTAATTAGTGTGTGTGAAGATTACTGCATGAATATTAGTGAACCAACCCGTATATGTCAGTTTTCTCTATACATCATATACTTCTCCATTTTCCTACTAAGCAGGTCCTTTTAGATCTTTACTGTTCATCAACAGGCACCATTTTGCTAGTAAACTAACATGGGCTCAGCAATCAGTATTTACAACAACACTGACATAAACTTAATCTGCTATCATATGGCTGGATAGTGTAATGGTTAAGGGCTTTGCCTCTGACACAGGAGACCTGGGTTCAAATCTAGGCTCTGCCTGTTCAGTAAGCCAGCACCTATTTCAGTAAGGAGTTTCTTGGGCAAGTCTCCGTAACACTGCTACTGCCTACTGAGTGCGCTCTAGTGGCTGCCTCGCAAGCGCTTTGAGTCCGACAGGAGAAAGGCGCTATACAAATACTGCCATTATTATTATATGTCACTGCATGATGCACAAGATTAGAAACATACTTGCACTCAGACATACGGGTGGATTTATAATTTTGTCTCTCTAGACCATACGTGTCACACTCCGGCCCACGGGACAAATCTGGCCCCCGGAGCCTTCAAATTTGGCCCTCAAGGGGTTTCCCCACTTTGTATTATGTTTGGCCTGCTCTAGACCACCAGGGAAACTATATTGGAGGTGAAGCCCTAGAACACTAGGGAGGACATATGGGGGAGATGGGCGAAATAACTAAACACTAGGGAACTGTATAAGGGACACTAGACTCCAGGGAACTGTATAGGGGACTCTAGACTCCAGGGAACTGTATAGGGGAGGGGACCACTAAACACCAGGGAACTGTATAGGAGCTGAAGGGGGGTCATTAGACCCCTAGGAACATAATAAGGGTAGAAAGTGGCCAGTAGACATTGATGTTGGGCCCGCGACTAGGTCCCAGTGTACAATTTCGGCCCACGTTGTATTTGAGTGTGACACCCCTGCTCTAGACCAACATTCTTTCATACACCCAATCCATGTGTAATATCCCTTCCATACATAGCCCCTTACATTCAATATGTGTCAGGGCCCTTCCATTTGCATCCCCTGTGTCCAATAATCCCTCTCTGCAATTTCATATGCAGTCCCCTATTCCATGTGCAGCCTTCACATGCAGTAACCCTTTGTTATGATCATGTCTGCAGCGTTTACTGCTGGCTGCAGTGGTATTGCAACCCAAGCAGTTCTGATGTCATTACATGCATTTGCTTGCATAGTTTGGTTTGCACTTAAACTAGTTGCTGATTCCATCTGCAGTCGCTCTGAAGTTTAATATGCTTTTGTGTAAACAAACATTGTCTGCTGCAATGGAGGGGCAATCCCTTTCCTGCAGGCTGCATATCATTGTCTGCCTTTTCCTGCTGTCAGCCTGTGATTAATTACCATTCACTTGTGTGGGAATCTGCAGGTCTGCTCCCATTGGATGACCTCAGTATAAAGAACTGCTTCCTGCAATGCTTGATGGGCTACCATAGTCTCAGATTCTGTCTGTTACTCTGCTCGTGCCCCACCTCGTTCCTAGTCCGTGTGGACTGCGCTGACTCCTGCGAAGGGGTCAGCGAGTCCTCCTAGTTCTGCTCTTGTTCTAGAAGTTGTTACTCTGCTTGTCTTGTGTCATATATTGGTTCATCGCCAATATATACGCATACTTGCGCATTTTGTTATTTTCCTTGTATTCGTGTTACGTTGATACATCAGTGTCGCTGATATATACGTACACGAACTGTTTATTTCCTGTGTTCAGTTAGTCAGCCTTCCAGCACGTTTTGGTAGTTTGCGCGTATCGTGATCACCCGTGCTGAGCTAGTATCCTGCTCCTGGTCCTGTTTGTGGATTGCGTTCATCTCTGCGAGGAGATAACGAATCCTTCTGAATCCTGTCCTGTTACCGTTTGTGGATTGCGTTCATCTCTGCGAAGAGATAGCGAATCCTTCTGAGTCCTGTTCCCTGTATTGCTCCAGTGCTAGTCAGTGTTCCTGCTTATGTCATATATCGGTTCATTGCCGATATATACATATGTTAGTCAGACGTTACAAATAGTTTAATTGATAGCTGTAATTGTAATACGCTAGGAAAATATACTTATTGTATATTTGTCTGTGTTACGTTCATCTATCTTGATCCTGCTATTTCCTGACTATCCTGTCCTGTCTTTGTGAGGCACGCCATCGCTGCAAACGCATTGGCTGCCTCATTCCAGTCTGTCTTGTTGTGGACGCTTGCTGTCACTAAGGAGTGGCTAGTTAAGCAAGCGTTCATTCTGTCTACCTGCCCTGATCTCCTCAGTTCTGGTTTATGCGCTCAGCGCTACTTTGCGCTGAGACGTTATCACGAAAGTATTGTTTGTGGCTGTTCGGATCTGCACCGGCTCTGTGCGCCACAATCTCCTATTGGAGTCAGTCCTCTCCTCCACTAAACTGGGGATATCCTGATTCCTTGTGCTGGTGTGTACCTCCTTCACGTCAGCTTATGCATCACGTGATGACCGTGGAGAATACACCTCCAAGCTTAACATTATGGTAGCCCCATTACCAATCCCCATTGTGTGTGTGTGTGTGTGTGGGGGGGGGGGGGGTTTGCAGCAAAAATGACACAGTTTGTTATGGTTCCTGTTCCTTTAAGAAATTTGAGAAACTTAATTCTGAAACAGAAAATGAGTTTTTTTCTGAATGTACCAGGTTCCTGGCCAATCCCGGGCTCCAGGCTACTCCTGTTTCAACGTGGGCCCCCCAGCTAGTTTATGTTTTATTTAAGGGAAGATTGTTTCAGTGGGCCTACGATGTCTTGGATCATACCAATTTAAAAGAGAGACCACTGGAATTTCTAGCGTTTGTGATCCATAACTGGCTGCGCAAAACCGATTTGCCTAGCCCTTTTGATAAGCTCCTGGCAGCTTGTCAATCAGCTGCTCCTTCTACTGCTTACAAAGATACTCAACAAGCAGATAATTGTTCTGATAACTTTTCTTCTGCTTTGAATAAATCACCTAAGGCAGCAGGGTCTAAAGCCAAACGTAAACGCTCCAAAAGAAAAGCGTTACAATCAGCGGAGTCGTTGCCCTTAGCGACTGCGCATCAGATCTGTAATGAGACTCCGCCATTAGCAGATAATGAAATTCAGTCACCATTCAGGGGAGTCAAATGGACCTGTGAAACTACTAATGAACTTTCATTGCTAGCCAGGGAAAATAAGAGTTCTTGTTTAAATGAATTATCTGAATATGATTATGAAGATATATTACAGAGTATTGAACAGATCAATTTATTCGTGCAGCAAGGGAAATTTGCATACACTACAGTTCAACACTTGCTACAGGTATTGGAGATCCTTAGGAATAAGAAATCGGCCAATCGCCTGCTAAATAACCCAATGTATGTTTCTGCCACAAACACATTTGCAAACTATGATCAACCTGAATGCTCAGCTGTTAAATATGCATGGGATCCTCCATTTGAGAAAGGAGAGATGGAAGCCCTGGTCTATGAATGGAAGAAAGATGCAAGTTCATTTTGTCAGTTTTACAGTGCAAAAAGTGAATTAGTATTGAATGCATGCATTAAGTCGGCTTATAACCTAATAAAGACTGGTGTGTGTGGGTATGACTTTGTGGCTCCATTGATCGATGTGTGGAGAATGATTTTGGACGATTTTTATGTGATTCAATCAGTTGATACCAGGGAAGACACACTGTCAATTGGAGATTGTTCCACTTCCTCAGTTCCTGAGGACTCGCCTGCTTCAGCACCTTTGGCTGATTCAGCGAGTGATTTAGAGCTCCTTTTGTGTGAAATTGAAGTTCCTGTAATTCCACCCTGTACCATGGATAACTCAGTGTTACTTCCCAGTAAGACAGAAATTACTAATACTTCCTTAACCTTGCCCTGCACAAATTTCTCAGCAGAGGACCCAGAGGTCCTGCTGACTTCTGAGTTCAGCCTAGCCAGTACTCATGAGTCTTTGTTCAGGGAAACAGACATTAGAAAATCTTTCCCTGCCTCTGCAAACACTTCTGTAGAATTTACCTATGTTAATAAAGTTCAACTCCTGTCTGATCCAGCAGATGCCAATAGATGCACTACATTAGTTTCTGAGTCCCAGCAATCCTGTCTAGAAACCTCAGAACCCCAGCATCTGAATTTCCCAATTTTACAATTGAATAGTGCTTCAGATGCACAAACATTGTGTCTTGATCTTCCTGTCTCTACACCTCGCTCTAGTTTCGTGAATAGCTCAGAGCATCTGCTATGTGAACCTGAAATCGTAGAATTATTACCTTGTTCAGAAAATGTTCCAGTAAATTTGCCCTGTACCATGAATTGTGCAGTACATCTTCCCAATGAAGCTCAGGTCACAGAATCATTATGCTGTCCAGCAGGTGCTTCCATGGTTTTGCCCTGCGATATGGCCTGTTCAGTGATCCTGTCCAGTGAAGCTGTGGTCGCAGAGTCTTATGCTTCACCCAGTACTTTGGATACTTCAGATCCTCTAGTAGAGGAGTCTGAGGCACTGCTTACTTCAGTGGGTGTTGCAGTAGTATTCTCTTGTTTAGCAGCTGTTTTGGAATTACAGTCTGCTCTATTAAAACTTGATGAATCTCTGCCCAGTGAAGCAGAAGCTATTGAAACATTGTCTCTGTCAGCAAGCGTTTTTGATACCTTGCCCTGTACACAGTCTGATTTAGCTAAAGATGTTGAGTCCCTCTCTGATATCACAGTAGTCAGGGAACTTCAGCCCTGTCCTCTGAATGTTTCAGAAGTATTGCCCTGTAACATGGATAATCCTGACTCGCTGGAAAAAATAATAGAAATCTCAGAATTGCAGTCCGGGTTAATGAGTGTTTCTGAAACCCAGCCCTGTATCCTGGAAAATTCTGGTTTTCTGGCCGGTGTGGCAGAAGTTCCAGAGTCCCCTTCCTGTCCAGTGAGTTCCTCAGTTTTGCCTAGTTCAGTGGGGATTGCTGCAATACTGACTTGTTTTGCAGCCCTTCATGAGCTCCAATCCAGTGTATTTGATGAGTCTCTGTCTAGTCCAGAAGAAGTTATGGGAACCCTGTCTAGTTCGGTGCATACATCAGAAGATTTGTCCTGTCTTGTAAATGCCCCTGAACATGATTTGTTAATAACCTTGCTGGAATCAGAGACATCTAAGTCTGATCCTGCATTTTTTAGTGAGAATCCAGTAACTGTGAAGTCTAGTCATGATGATTTTTTTTTGCCCAGTCCTGGTTTCGGTCCTGTCTTGACTGACTTTGAGGTTCGCAGTTCCTTGACATGCCCAGAGGTCTCTCTTGTGCCAGTGTGCCCAGATGTGCTTCGTATGCCAGAGTGCCCAAGTGTGTCTGTGTTAGCGTGCTCACGTGCTTCCCTAGTGGAGACATGTTCTGATGTTGCCGGTTGGCCTGCATGCCCGGAGATGGTTCTGGTCCCTAAAAGCCCTGATCTTGATGTTTGTCCTTGTGACCCTGACTCTAGAGTTGCCCTGGGTTCCATAGGGGTTCTTGATAGTTCTCCATGTGAGCCTAAGGGGCGTTCTGACCTGTGGGGATCTCTTTGGAGCTTCCAAGTGTTCTGGGAGATCTCTGAGGAAACTTGTCCTGGCACCTTGGACTGGTTCAACGGTGGGTTTTGTGTTGGTAAGGACAGTTCCGGTGGGCATTGCAAAGGCTTTGGCGTTTTTGGACAGTCCCTGGAAGGCGGTGGGTATCGCTCAGAGAGTTTCTGGGGGCTTTTTTCTGGAAGTCGTGGTTCTGATGGGTGTCACACTGAGGCTTGTAGTGCTGACGGGCATGGTTCTGTAGGTTCTGGTTCTGATGGGTCCAGTCTTGTGGGGACTGATTCTGGAATTTGGTCTTGCCGGGCTGTCCCGGTCATCATGAATTATCAGTCAGATTGTTTTGTCGGGAATTTCAGTTTTGAAAAGCGTCTGGTATCCGCTTTTAAGGGGGGGGGGGAGGTAATGTTATGATCATGTCTGCAGCGTTTACTGCTGGCTGCAGTGGTATTGCAACCCAAGCAGTTCTGATGTCATTACATGCATTTGCTTGCATAGTTTGGTTTGCTCTTAAACTAGTTGCTGATTCCATCTGCAGTCGCTCTGAAGTTAATGACAGTTTAATATGCTTTTGTGTAAACAAACATTGTCTGCTGCAATGGAGGGGCAATCCCTTTCCTGCAGGCTGCATATCATTGTCTGCCTTTTCCTGCTGTCAGCCTGTGATTAATTACCATTCACTTGTGTGGGAATCTGCAGGTCTGCTCCCATTGGATGACCTCAGTATAAAGAACTGCTTCCTGCAATGCTTGATGGGCTACCAAAGTCTCAGATTCTGTCTGTTACTCTGCTCGTGCCCCACCTCGTTCCTAGTCCGTGTGGACTGCGCTGACTCCTGCGAAGGGGTCAGCGAGTCCTCCTAGTTCTGCTCTTGTTCTAGAAGTTGTTACTCTGCTTGTCTTGTGTCATATATTGGTTCATCGCCAATATATACGCATACTTGCGCATTTTGTTATTTTCCTTGTATTCGTGTTACGTTGATACATCAGTGTCGCTGATATATACGTACACGAACTGTTTATTTCCTGTGTTCAGTTAGTCAGCCTTCCAGCACGTTTTGGTAGTTTGCGCGTATCGTGATCACCCGTGCTGAGCTAGTATCCTGCTCCTGGTCCTGTTTGTGGATTGCGTTCATCTCTGCGAGGAGATAACGAATCCTTCTGAATTCTGTCCTGTTACCGTTTGTGGATTGCGTTCATCTCTGCGAAGAGATAGCGAATCCTTCTGAGTCCTGTTCCCTGTATTGCTCCAGTGCTAGTCAGTGTTCCTGCTTATGTCATATATCGGTTCATTGCCGATATATACATATGTTAGTCAGACGTTACAAATAGTTTAATTGATAGCTGTAATTGTAATACGCTAGGAAAATATACTTATTGTATATTTGTCTGTGTTACATTCATCTATCTTGATCCTGCTATTTCCTGACTATCCTGTCCTGTCTTTGTGAGGCACGCCATCGCTGCAAACGCATTGGCTGCCTCATTCCAGTCTGTCTTGTTGTGGACGCTTGCTGTCACTAAGGAGTGGCTAGTTAAGCAAGCGTTCATTCTGTCTACCTGCCCTGATCTCCTCAGTTCTGGTTTATGCGCTCAGCGCTACTTTGCGCTGAGACGTTATCACGAAAGTATTGTTTGTGGCTGTTCGGATCTGCACCGGCTCTGTGCGCCACAATCTCCTATTGGAGTCAGTCCTCTCCTCCACTAAACTGGGGATATCCTGATTCCTTGTGCTGGTGTGTGTACCTCCTTCACGTCAGCTTATGCATCACGTGCTGACCGTGGAGAATACACCTCCAAGCTTAACACCCTTCTTTCATGAGCAACCCTGCCCTTTTTGGGCGGCACCTCCCCCTTTTACAGTGTCAGCTTTTCTTTTGAGTTTTGGCCTTCCATGTGCAGCAGTCATTGCATCCTTGTCCAACCTTTTCCCTTGAAAAATGGCTTGTGTGGCATACAGTATGTATAAGTCTGGTCCTGCACAAACATACTGGACAGTACACAGGAAGAGCAAAAGGCTGTGTATAGCAGTAGCTTCAAATTTGTCTATAAGTATCACATACTGCAGTTAAAGGTCATGCTATACTGATTTTGAACATCCCTGAATATGCTCAGCATGAGAACTAGACTGTGTCTAACAATAGTCCTAGTATGTCTCCAAGTATCGCTTACTGTACTTAAAGGTCATCTAGGCTTTTCTCTATGTCCTAGTCCTCCTGACACGAAAACGCTGTTTAGGGATGTATGCTTTCACTGGCAGTAAGAAAATGGCAAGCATGTTTTTTACTATATGCTCTCAGGTGTTTTTTACATAAAGATAGCTATTGCCTTTTTAGAGCTAGATTGTTAATAAAAAGCCATATATGCACCTTCTCAGTAATAACACTTAATTGCTTTTAGTACTTCAAATACCATTAATCTTAAAGCGGAATATAACCCTGCATTTCAACTTTGCTCTAAAACATTATTTACAGTATATTATATGCAACCAGCATTTTTTTTTTACTAGACCAGCATTGGAAGGGTTACACAGGGCTTTAAAGTTCCTGGAGATTTCTGCAGATGCATCCGAAGCTGACATAGATACATTTTGTTTACATAAATGTATCTAAGTGTGGCATGTGACTCACTGTCTCTGACTGAGAAGGAGCTGGAGGACAGCCAAGGAGTGTGTAACATTTCTCGATAGATATATTTAACTAAAAAGAATGTAACAATCTGAACTTCTGCATATCTCTCCACGGAACTTTAAACCTCTGTGTTTAACCCTTCCAATGCTGGTCTACTAAAAAAAAAATGCTTTTTGCATATAATATGCTGTAAATAATGTTTTAGAGCAAAGTTGAAATGCAGGGTTATATTCCGCTTTAAGTTTATATGCAAAGTATCAGGAAATCTTAAGGTGGCCACACACCATACAATTTTTTAAATATCTGTTCAATTTAAGAATTGCAATCAATTTTTCTGACTGATTGTAACATTTCAAAAATATGACCAATGTACCACACACCTATGTTCAATTTTCCCCCCAATTATGATAAAAATGATTGGAAACTCTAACAAAATTTCTAGGGTGTGTATATTAATAAACTGACAATCCAACACACACCATACAATCTTTAGAAAGATTGAAGAAAAATATCTGGCAGTCCGGATCGATTAAAATCGAAGAAAACGGGAAATCCGATCGGATTTTTCAGTCGAATAAAAAAAAAGGTTTTGATTTTTTCGGGAGATACGATCGTTTTTATCGAATTACTGTAAAATCGGATCATTTTATTGTATTGTGTGTGGCCACCTTTACACAGTTCAAGTTAGCAATATAGTTTCCAATATTCAGTCCCACTAAGGGCTGCGGAGAAGCAGGGATGCTCGGATGTGCCTCATCCACGAATTCGGCAATCCACGTGGTTGCAAAAAAAAAATCCGCATTCGGCCCCGCCGCATGCGGATTTTCGTCCGCGTCCACGCAACCATGCGGATTTTCTGCCGTGAATGGCATAATCACGCGTGGATTCCCACCCGGAGGCGGATTTTCTTTTAACGTTAATAACAAAGCCCCCATACATGCTACAATCCCCCAAAGTGCATGGATTATCGAGGTGATAAGGGGCAACATAACTTCAACATAAAAAATTCAAAAAAATTTTTTTTCTAGAGAAAATGGATTTTAAAGTGAAATCAACACTTTAAATGGGGCTATTAATTGGTAATAAGTGGTTTTAAAAAGGGATATACGCGTTAAAGAGACACTGAAGCGAAAAAAAAATGATGATATTATGATTTGTATGTGTAGTACAGCTAAGAAAAAAAACATTAAGATCAGATACATCAGTGTAATTGTTTCCAGTACAGGAAGAGTTGAGAAACTCCAGTTGTTATCTCTATGCAAAAAAGCTATTAAGCTCTCCGACTAACTTGGTCGTGGAGAGGGCTGTTATCTGACTTTTATTATCTCAACTGTAATTGAACTGTTTACTTTTCCTCTGCTAGGCCTGGTGCACACCAAAAAACGCTAGCAGATCCGCAAAATGCTAGCAGATTTTGAAACGCTTTTTCTTATTTTTCTGTAGCGTTTCAGCTAGCGTTTTGCGGTTTTGTGTAGCGGTTTTGGTATAGTAGATTTCATGTATTGTTACAGTAAAGCTGTTACTGAACAGCTACTGTAACAAAAAACGCCTGGCAAACCGCTCTGAAGTGCCGTTTTTCAGAGCGGTTTGCGGTTTTCCTATATTTAACATTGAGGCAGAAACGTATCCGCAATGCAAAATCTGCAGCAGCCCGGGAGTATGCGTTTCTGCAAAACGCCTCCCGCTCTGGTGTGCACCAGCCCATTGAAATACATTACCCTAGCGGATCCGCACCCGCAAGCAGATCGCAAACAGCAGCGGAAACGCTCCGGTGTGCACTAGGCCCTAGAGGAGATGTCATTACTTCACAGACTGCTCTGAAAGACTCATTTTGAATGCTGAGTGTTGTGTAATCTGCACATATTATAGGATAATGCAATGTTAGAAAAAACACTATATACCTGAAAATAAAAGTATGAGAATATTTTCTTTGCTGCTAATCTTCTAGTAATTATTCATAGTACACAACCAATTCATTATATCATATTTTTTTTTTCGCTTCAGTGTCTCTTTAAGCAGTCAAAGAGGTGAAGGCGAGTTCCAATGGCACTTGGCGGCGAAGGTACCGCTGGAGGAGGATGAGTGGCTGACGCCAAAAAGGCCCCAGAGAGGTTTTTGTAATTTTTTTTTGTTTTTTTTGCAGCAATTAGCAATGACATCACAGCAGAGTTGTCAGTGGACACGGGCAGTGTGAACGCAGAGTGCAGTGGTGGTAGCGACTGAGTCAGGAGAAGGACTATGCGGGCGGTCAGTTCAGCAGCACAGAAGGACCACGGCAACATACTGGTAGTAGTAGTAGCAGCACAGCGTCATAGTGCTGGCCAAAAAATTAAATGCACCCGTTGACCCGGGCAGTGTGAACGCAGACAGAGTACATTGGTGGAAGCGACTGAGTCAGGAGGAGGAGGAAAATGCGGGAGGTCAGTTCAGCAGCAGCAGCACAGAAGGACCATGGCAACATACTGGTGGTAGTAGTAGCAGCACAGCGTCGTAGTGCTGGCCAAAAAATTAAATGCACCCGGTGACCCGGGCAGTGTGAACGCAGACAGAGTGCATTGGTGGTACCGTGGTAGCGAGTCAGGAGGAGGAGGACAATGCGGGCGGTCAGTTCAGCAGCACAGAAGGACCATGGCAACATACTGGTGGTAGTAGTAGTAGCACAGTGTCATAGTGCTGGCCAAAAAATTAAATGCACCCAGTGACCCGGGCAGTGTGAACGCAGAGTGTAGTAGCGACTGAGTCAGGAGGAGGAGGAGAACAAAGCGGGCGTTCAGTTCAGCAGCAGCAGCAGCGGCACAGAAGGACCATGGCAACATACTGGTGGTAGTAGTAGCAGCACAGCGTCGTAGTGCTGGCCAAAAAATTAAATGCACCCGGTGACCCGGGCAGTGTGAACGCAGACAGAGTGCATTGGTGGTACCGTGGTAGCGAGTCAGGAGGAGGAGGACAATGCGGGCGGTCAGTTCAGCAGCACAGAAGGACCATGGCAACATACTGGTGGTAGTAGTAGTAGCACAGTGTCATAGTGCTGGCCAAAAAATTAAATGCACCCAGTGACCCGGGCAGTGTGAACGCAGAGTGTAGTAGCGACTGAGTCAGGAGGACAAAGCGGGCAGTCAGTTCAGCAGCTCAGAAGGAGGACCATGGCAACTTACTGGTAGTAGTACCATAACACCAAAAAATTAACCAAGGTAGGCACTAGGCAGGTAGTAACTGTCTTTATAAAGGCAGGCATAGTTAACAACAGCACATGCAGCAGCCACTTCATGTCCCCCTGTGTCCGACAATAGGGGCCAGGAACTCACCTTCCACCCAAGCCTGGTTGATTTTCAGGAAGGTGAGTTTGTCCACAGAGGCGTGGGAGAGCCGAGAGCGCTTCTCTGTGACCACGCCACCGGCCGCACTAAAGCATCTCTCTGAGAGGACACTGGAAGGAGGGCAGGATAGGAGTTCCAGGGCGTACCGGGAAAGCTCGCTCCAGATGTCCAGTCTCTTGACCCAGTACTCCAAGGGGTGCACGGGGCTGTCGGTGTCATTGAGCCCGCTGGATGACCCCATATAGTCAGACACCATGGTGGTCAGTCGTTGCTTGTGCTGGTTGGTGGTGGATGCTGTGGTGGGCACCTCTGTTCTGGGCTGCTGCACTGCATACAGGCTCTTGCTTAGGCTCTTCAGGTCTCCGGGGCGCCAGTTGCTGCTGCTGCTGCTGGTGGTTGTTGTTGTGCTGCTAGTGGCAATGGCAGGCACCTCTTGCTGGCTTGGCAGAGCAGTTACAGTGGGGGTGGAAGGCTGGGGGAATGCTTCCAGTAGTCTGCGCACAAGGGCCTCCTTCAACTCCCTTGTGCGTTGCTCGGTGGTGGATGGCGTCATTAAGTCTCCCAGCTTCCCCTTCAGACGGGGATCAAGCATCAAGGTAATCCAGATGTCCTCCCTTGAACGCATCTGGATCACCCGGGGGTCCCTGCGAAGGCAGCGCAACATGTGCACAGCCATGGGAAACAAGTGGGCCCTGCCAGCAAGATCTTCCTCGTCCTCGCCATTGTCCCATAACGCATGCCTGTCCTCTTCCTGTGCCATGTCGTTGTCCTCCTCAAACCGCCATCCACGTACAACGCCTGCTGCACTCTGCTCCTCCTCCTTCTCCTCATTCAGGTTAGGGACCTCCAACTCTTCCACTACTTGCTGTGAGCCCTCCTCTGAGCTGGACTGTGCTGCCATCTGCTCCTGTTCTTCTAACTGCCTCAGGGCTTCATCCCCACGCTCAATTAAATTGTCCATTGCCTGCTCCAGTAGACAAACCAAGGGCACCCACTGGCACACAGAGGCCCGCTCCTCACTGACCATCTTGGTTGCCTCCAGGAAGGGACTCAGCACCAGGCATACTTGCTGCATCAATGTCCACTGAGTGGCAGTAATCATGGGGACTTGCTGGTTGCTGGGGACACTTGGGTCTAGCATGTAGGCCCTAAGAGCCAGCCTGTGCTGACACAGCCGCTCCAACATGGCCAGAGTCGAATTCCAGCGAACTGGCATGTCGATGATCATCCGGTGTTGTGGTCTTCCATACTGCTGCTGTAAGGTGGACAAGAGTGCAGAGGCAGTGGCTGACAGGCGGAAAAAGCGTACCACCGCCCGGGCATCCTGCAGCAGCTCGCTCATCCCCTGGTAGGTGCGCAAGAAGCGCTGCACCACAAGATTGAGCACGTGGGCCAAGCAGGGGATGTGCTGGAGGTTTCCCTGCTGCACTGCTGCCACCAGGTTGGCCCCGTTATCGGCTGCCACATACCCCACTTCCAGGCCTCTGGGGGTCAGCCACCTCTGCTCCTGCTTCCTGAGGGCGGCCAGGACGTTGGTGGCCGTAAGCCTCTCCTTCCCCAGGGTCACCAATTTTAAAAGGGCTTGGCAGTGCCGAGGCTTGGCGCTGCTGCTGCCGAGGCGGGCTTGCTTTCCGGGTGCAGAGGGAGTGTCGTGACAGGACCCTTCTGCATCCCCCCTGATCCCGCGTGGTGGCACCACTAGCTGGGCTGATGCGCTCTTGTCCTCCCTCCCTTCCATCAGTGTCACCCAGTGGGCCGTAAAGGACAGGTAGCGACCTGTCCCAAATCTGCTACTCCACGAGTCCATGGTCACGTGGACCCGCTTGCCCACAGAGTAGTCCAGGGAACGGGCCACGTTTTCCACCGCAAACTTGTGGAGTGCTGGGATCGCGCTCCTGCTGAAATAGTGGCGACTGGGGACTTGCCACTCGGGGATGCCAAATTGGAGCAGCGTCCGCATGGCGCTCCCCTCCTGCACCAGGGAGTAGGGAAGCAGCTGTGATGCCATGGCCCGGGCCAGCAAGCCATTTAGTTGGCGGATCCGCCTGTGGCTTGGAGGCAAAGGCTTGGTCAGACCCTGAAAGGTGTCGCTCAGCAGGGTCTGACGACGCTGGGATGCAGGGGAGACAGAGGAGAGAGACGAACACTGGCTGCCAGCCTCAATGTCTGTGTCCTGAGTAGCCGAGGTGGAAGAGCGCTTGCGTGCTACTACTGCTGCTGTGGGGGATTCACGACCCTGAGGGAGGGATGATGCTGCTGCGCTGGTGGGCCTTCTGCTCTCAGGAACCCCTGCCAGCAGTGCCTGCTTCCTCTTAAAGTCCGCATACTCGCGGCAGTGGCGGCTTCTCAGGTGGCCCTGGAGGGATGAGGTACCCATCTTGCTCAGACTTTTCCCACGGCTCAGTCTTTTGCTGCATAACCTGCACACAGCATGCATTTTGTCATCAGTACATTCCTCAAAGCAATCCCACACTGGTGACATTAATTTACTGCGGCCCCCACTAGCAGAGGGTGCAGCGGAACAATGTGTGGTAGTAGTTGCCGGGGGTTGCATGGTGGTGGTGCCGGCTGAAGCAGTGTCCTGTCTACTTCCTTCACGCCCAC
Organism: Hyperolius riggenbachi; assembly: GCF_040937935.1. Lineage (NCBI taxonomy): Eukaryota > Metazoa > Chordata > Amphibia > Anura > Hyperoliidae > Hyperolius > Hyperolius riggenbachi. The sequence continues at coordinate 168,516,269 of NC_090653.1, read as the reverse complement.
TGCTGCCGATGCCCCTGACCCTGCCTGACATATGGCGATATCCTTGCCTAGGCCGAGGTGACTCGTCATCCTGCTCTGCCTCTGACCATTCTTCCACGGACTCAGCAGGCTGCACATAGTTAGGGTCCACAACGTCGTCATCATCAGCAGCATCATCATAATCCAGCTCTTCCTCTGACTCCCCCGCCTCCTCTTCTGTCCCTACATCCCCAGACACAGACCCCTCTTCTTCATCACCAGAACTCAACAACGCTTGTGATTGTGGCCCGATCTCAATCTCTGCCACATCAGTCCCCAGTAAGTCCTGAGCTTCTTGCATCAGCAGGTTCCCAGAAGCCAGACTGAGGGACAGAACGCTGTCATCCTTGGAGGGCTGCTGACCAGTGGGTGCTGGGGTGGATGTCACAACAAGCGTGGGATGTTGGCTGCTGCTGCTGCTGCTGCTTGGAGTGGTGCTCACAGTAGAGGTCTGGGAGGAAGTCATGATGTCCATGAGTACGTCAGGTTCCATTTGCTCAACCACCACACGGGGACCAGAAACTTTAAAATATTTGGACAATGGCGTCCGCTGACTCGGCCCAGGCTTTGCTGCCCCCCTTTCTGCTGCATCACGACCACGTACAGCTGGGCGTCCTCTCCCTGGACGTGGAGCAGTCCCAGAAGTGGCTGAGGCAATTGAACTCCCTTTCCTCTCACCCCGCGAAACCCTGCCAGACATGTTGCTAGTAATGAATCACTGGATGCAGTGGGCACAGTACAAGGTCACTGAAGGATGCAGTGGGCACAGCAGTGGGCACTGGATATACAACTAGGTCACTGAAGGATGCAGTGGGCACAGTACAAGGTCACTGAAGGATGCAGTGGGCACAGCAGTGGGCACTGGATATACAACTAGGTCACTGAAGGAGGCAGTGGGCACAGTACAAGGTCACTGAAGGATGCAGTGGGCACAGTACAAGGTCACTGAAGGATGCAGTGGGCACAGTACAAGGTCACTGAAGGATGCAGTGGCACAGCAGTGGGCACTGGATATACAACTAGGTCACTGAAGGATGCAGTGGGCACAGTACAAGGTCACTGAAGGATGCAGTGGGCACAGCAGTGGGCACTGGATATACCACTAGGTCACTGAAGGATGCAGTGGGCACAGTACAAGGTCACTGAAGGATGCAGTGGGCACAGCAGTGGGCACTGGATATACAACTAGGTCACTGAAGGATGCAGTGGGCACAGTACAAGGTCACTGAAGGATGCAGTGGGCACAGCAGTGGGCACTGGATATACAACTAGGTCACTGAAGGATGCAGTGGGCACACAAGGATGTCACACTGTGTAATGAGATGCTCATATGCCAGCGAGCGAGCAGTGGGCACTGGGCACGGCACAAGGTCACTGACAGAATGAATGAACAGTGCTGGCAGAGAGTGGTGGCGCCGGCGGTGTGACTGGCTGCCTGCAAATAGTACAAGTGTATAACTGTCACTGGAATATGCAAGTGAACACTGCAGCTGCACTATCCTGCCTGCCTGCACTACACACAGATAATCCCCACTCCCACTACACTGACTACACTGCAGCACTGAACCTGCCTGCACTACACACAGTTAAATAATCACTAGACTCCCACACTCCCACTACACTACACTGACTACAACTAACTACAGCAATCACTCACTGACTAGCTAACTGTGTACAGTATAAGAGCAGTGTTAGCAAAAAAAAAACGCTTTGTTTTTAACACAATAAATGCACTTGCTCAAACAACAATGGCCTGGAGATAATCCTCTCAGCACCACAGTCTAGCAAGGACAGATCTTTTCCATCATGGCCGCCGCTTTATATTCAGGAGGGGAGGGCATAGCTCCCCTCCTGTGATCAGAGGCGTATCTATGGAAAATAGTGCCTATGGCAAGCACTGAAATTGCGCCCCTCCATAACACCAGATAAAACACTCTTTCACTTACCTGGGGCCTCCGCAATCTCGTAGTTTCTTCACTGACCTACTGGTCTTTATCCTTGGTCCGCTGTGGCCCAGTAAGGTGTGTGACTTAGCTAGGTCATGCAATACTAACCCATGCACTAGCCTGGCGGCATGCCTACTTGATTGCACTCCTGTTGCTGGGAGCATTCTGCACCCATACATAGTGCTTTACAGGAGTGCAATCAAAGTGCCTCGCCACCAAGCCAACACATGCGCAGTAGTGTACACAGTTTACAGGGCCACACAGCAAATTAAGGATGACGACTGGGAGAGCGAGAGAACTACAAGACTTCAGGGTGTGGATTCTGGCGGAAGTCCCAGGTAAGTAAAATACATCACGTGAACAATTATTTTCAACTGCAAGGAACCTTAGGACACACACATTTATAATTTCCATACTACAGCAGGCTCATGCTTACCCACATTTCAGTAGTTCTTACAAACTTCCATCCATTCTACAGCAATCCACTGCAGTGCTTACCCAAAGAATTTCATTTCTGGGAAAATCCCAGAAGAACTTATAGGAAAGCAGTGGCCTGCTGTAGAATGGATGGAAATAGTAAGAATTAAAATGTGGGAAAGCCTGGGCCTGCTATAGCATGGAAATTGTAACTGAAATAAAATGTGGGACTGAGGGAAAGTAGTGGCCAGTAGGGATGTAGGCCAACCATTTGCTGGCGAACCCCTATGGGCTGCTACTACTTCCGGGTTGCTATGACCCAGAGTAGTACGGCTGCGCTGGGCTGGCAGTGCGCGTCTTTGATTGTGCGCCTGTTGCCGGGCACTCTCTGCACATGAGCATGACGTCACGCACATGCGCAGAAAGTGCCCGGCAACAGGCGCACAATCAAGGACGCGCACCGCCGGCCCAGCGCAGCTGTACTACTCCGGGTCATAGCAACCGGGAAGTAGTACAGGGTGAGGGGTTCGCCGGCGAACGGTTCCCGAACCGTTCGCCGACATCTCTAGTGGCCAGCAGCTGCTGTTGCACTGCAGAACATATTTTATAATAATGGGTTGTTACAGTTCATCTCTACCTTATAGTTTGATTTCTAACTTAGCTTCAGCTCTGAGATGAAATAGTAAGCTGTCCTGGATTTATAAGGGCCAGTCCAGTAGCCCCAGTGGAAAAGAAATTAGACACTAAAGAGTTAAACGTACTGCTGTGGATGCAAACAGTCTTAGCACACAGTGTGGTGAAACAAATTAACTCTGTGTGCAATAAAAGTTTTGAATGACTGTGAGTGGGTGTTAAGTACCTGCGGCCCCTCCAAGGGACAGTGATGAGAGGGGGATATCAGCCCAATCACTCGTGAAGCCTCACAGACAGCCTGCTGAGCAGATAATTACAGGCTACACTCTGGGCTGGTATGGCAATCATTGTCCCGTTACCCTGATTCTTGCAGCAGCTTACAAACTTCAGCAAGTCACTGCACAGTCCAGCGGGGAAGGAGGTGACGTCACGTGTTCTGCTCTGTCCTTCCCTACATTCCACTGCTTGTCTGCGGGGCTTCCTGGAGAGAGGAGGAAGGAAGGGAAGCCACTTCTGCATACTGTGCTCGAATTTGCCGATGTTGCCAGGACAACGAAAGAAGCTTACAGGATGTTGTGCGACACTGTAAGTGCGTCTCCTCCGGGCAGGAGGAGGTGCTCGGACTTGGAGGGGGGTGATTTATTTGTTCAGACATGCGCCCCCCCCCAGGTGAGCGGCAAGGGGCGCCTATAGCAGCTGCCCTATGTGCACGCCTGTAGATACGCGTCTGCCTGTGATTGGTTGCTAGGGCCTGGCTGGGGCACTCTGATTGGCCTGCAATGTGTCACTTCCGCATAGTTTGACGCATTTCCGCAAACCACGACTTCAGCGCCGGGTTTCACGAGCGTGAATGCGGATTTCTGTCCGCATTCACGCATAGCCGAAGCAGATTTTCGTGGTTGAAAATCTATTCACGGATTTTCGTGTCCGAGGCGGAATGCGTCAAAATGGTCGTGAATCCACGCGTAAGCGTGATCACGACCTGGCGGTGAGCACCACTGCGGAGAAGGTCCCTGAGGAGTAACCATGCTTCTCATGGCACACTTTAGTGCTTGCTATGTAGGGACACATGACAGGCAGGGAACACACTTGACTGTTTTCGTGCGCGTTTTCCTGCATAGAAACACACTTGGTGTGCAGAAAAAGTATGCAGGAAAACGCGCGCAGAAAACTGAAAGACAAGTGTGTTCCCTGCCTCAATGGACACTATGTCACAGATAATAATACATATTATCTGCAGTGGACACTATGCATAGAACAAAATTATCCACAGAGGACAACATAAAAAGAGTAGTATTCCTTACTGGAGACACAATGCTAGGGGCAATATGTGAGAGCTCTAATATCTGAAGGAAACAATATTGTCTACAGGGGGCTACTGTATGTGTACATGTACTTAATGTGTTGGGAAATTTGGGTGCAGATTTAAGCCAAACAATGGCTCACCCAACTCCTGCAAAAGTCCCAGCTGTGTTAATTACTATTCTCCCTCCAGGCGTGGACTGTGGGGGTAAGATGTAATTCAGCTGCCAGCTATTATGTCTTTGTTTTGTAATTTTGTCTCCATCTCTTGGCAGTGCCAAAATTGCTGCCTGAGCACCGCTATAGCCATAATTCCCATTACGGCCTATGGGGCACCTAGTACACCTAAATTTCCTGTGCCGTTCTTGCCTGACTCTCTACTGTATAGTGACACAATTATCTATAGGGGTCACTTTACAGTGGACAATGTTCCCCTATATTATACAGTATACTAGGTGGTAATCTCTACACATGGCAGCTGTCACAAGGATGTTGATATATTGTAGATATGCGGCATAAATAAAAAGAAATACTAATGTATGGAAAAACTGCTGCACTATATTGAGCTGACCTGGAAAGGATATTTTAATGAATAGCTTAATTGCATGGCATGTAACAAAAAAAATAGAGTGTGGAGAATAACTGGCTGACAGTCTTCCTTGTTGAGTTTTTCCCATTGTATGTGGATGTGCTGTGACCTATTCCAAAAACATACTGATAGACTAAAATAGTCCAACCAAATACCCCTAACATGTGTAATAATAGACAGAATAAATCATTAGCTGCTTTGGAGACACATCTATAAATGGTTCTGGGAACGAATTAAAGGTCTACATTCTATGGGCCTGATGCACTAACTAGCAGTAATAATGCCCTGCAAAGACAGCGCACATCAATATTATTGGTGCTATTGCCAGCATAGTATAGCGATATGTGCCACTGGTGTTAGTAATGCACGTTACCGTGGCAACACAGTACTCAAGTAGAGTGGGTCGCATTTCTAGCTTTAATTGCGCTACACCACTGGCGGTAGTATCGGTAATATTGCTGTGTACAGTCTCCGCACGACAGTATTACCACTGGTCAGTGCATCTGGCCCTATTGAGTATTGTATAATTATTGGAAATTATTTAAATGTGGAAACAAACCAAAAGTATAAATAAATACCTACATAACATTCTCTAAACTCTTTGTGCATGCAGCAGTAGTACCTCAAGTGAGCACTCATTCTTAATATATATCCTTTACAATTAAACATGATTTATACCTCAGTGAACTTAGCACTAATATAGATTCTAATATTTATAGAATCATCATAAATGTCAGCTACCTGCAGAGGAATAACTGTGAATTTATAGAGTATGGATGTTGCAGAAATTCCGAAGCAGTGGGGAGTTTTCTAATATGTTGCAGCTGTTCTGGGAAAGTTATTTAGGATCTTTTACCTCCCTGTGTTTCCCCATTACAAGGAAGAACAAGATACATTTATGACATGTTGTGTCACCAGGATGAGGTGGGCATGAACACTGGAGTTGATCCCTAGATGGAGGCAGATGGGAAGGGAATACATGGAGCCATGCTGTGTAGTCTTATTGGAAAGCATGGTTACTCATGAGGCCAAAGGAAATAAATATCCTTCCTGGTAATACAACACCAGATCTGTCTGCAGAGGCCACCAAGGTCCTCAGTAATTAACAAGCTGATATTGATTATATTTATTAGTGAACATAAAATGGACCTTACAGAGCAAAAACTAAATCAGTTCAACGTCCCTCCATCTGAACTGGAATACTATAAGACAGACAAGCTGTTTGACAGCTCTAGCATTTTGGGATTGCATACAAATACCAAGCGGTATTGAGCTTACCATCGTGTGACCTTAGTGACACCATTAGTATAGTCAATGTACTGTAATAGCACATTGGAATTAATCATTATGTTGCTTTTATAGGATCCCACCAGTGCATTAACCTGCTCTCCCATGTGGCATCCTCATAATGTGCCTTCTGGAGCTGTTGACCTTTTTAAGCAAAAAGTGACAGGACAAGTGGTTACAATTGATCTCTGATTTCTCTGTGTCAGAATATCTCAAAGAGAGAAATTCCCTCAGGCACAAAAGAAATATGGTCCACCTAGGCTAAGATGGCAAAGGTCTCATTCAGCAGCGTTGCAATGTAATTCATCATTTGTTTTACATGGCATGCAGTGTACACAAATTACACAAACACTAAATACAGACAATAGATTTCCTAAAGCAACTGTCCTGAATGTGAATTGATAGGTTAGACTTCAAGAGAATGCATCTAACTTTTGGAATATTTTACCCTTCAAGAGGTAAATTATTAAAAAGAAAAGGCAAATATTTTTGAATCATGCTCAGTAGAGCAGTCAACACAGATAAGCGCACGTGCGCGCACACACACAAACACACATACACACACACACACACACACACACACACACACACACACACACACACACACACACACACACACACACACACTCACACACTCACACGTTCACACACTCACACACTCACACCCACACGCACCCCACACCACTAAAGATAAGTACACACATGCAATACTATAAGACAGACAAGCTATTTGCACAGCGGGTCAAGCTCACACTAACCTCTCCAGCTGGTGCATGCCACTCTGTGTGCTTCCATCATTTTCTGGTGCCCGTTCTCCTCCTTGACCTGGTGGTATGCACTTACATACTTATGCAACACTGGCTGTTCTTGCGTTATTTTTGTATTTGTGCATTTTTATATCACGGCTTGCACTATCTGCATTGCACTACATTTCTTCTATCTTGTTGCCTATGTTAAAGCCAGTGGGTACCTCTTTAAAAATCAAAAAGTCAGATACTCACCTAATGAGCCTTCCCTCTCCTCTCCCGGTGCCCTCGGTGCTGCGCTGGTTCCCCCGGTCGCATCCGCCGCCGCAGGGACTTCGGAGGTCTTCGGGAGCACTCGGGCTTCCGAAGACGGGCCGCTCCATACTACGCACGCGCGACTGCGTCATATAGGGTGCTTGCGCATGCGTAGTATGGAGCGGCCCGTCTTCGGGAGCCCGAACTGGTCGAATACTGCCACGGGGGATCCTGTGCCGGGCCGGGCACTGGGAGAGGAGAGGGAAGGCTCATTAGGACCGAGCCTTCCCTCTCCTTAGGTGAGTATCTGACTTTTTTATTTTTAAAATAGTAAACATTCACTTTAATGCTAAACTGCCTTCTGTTATTTTGTTTTTTCAAAGTTTTTCCTTAGAGTGTAAAGTACACATGTATACATGCATTAGCAATTTACAGATTATAACAATTGCATAAAGATGTACCATATCGCTTAAACAATACTTTGCATATTCTATGTATCATCATTGTCTATTTAATATTTGTCACCCAATCTCACCTTCTGTTTCTATTCAAGGTTTATACAAAACGAATAAACAATAAAAGTAAAACATTTTTGAAAAGTAAAGAAATATTATAGTACAAAAAAGACACATCAATGAAAACTGTTGTAGACAAATGTATTCCTATGTCCAAGGTGTAAATCAAGCGGATTTAGTGGCATTTATAGCAACTATTTTAAATGTCTGCCTTTGAAATGCATTTATCTATGGAAGCTGATTTGGAGACATCATAGTTAACCCATGTTATGCAGAACATGTACGGGATCCTACAAAATTTAGAGAAACAAGTGAATATATTTTAACTTGTAGTTAGGCAATGTATGATACTGCTGACAACGTTCTGGAGGTAGGATTGAAAAAAATCTATTTTTTTTTCAATTACCTCCCCCCCCCCCAATAATTAGCATAAATTTACTCCAATTTTCAAAGTCTGTGGCCAAAAGAAAGCCCCATATGTCCCTTAAGAAAGCAGTGCAACGTTTGCATTAATAAACAATAAGCCTTGTTCACATCACAAATTGCAAGCGCAAGCGCTGAGCGCTTTTGTGAGCAATTTTGTTAAGCATTTCCCAGCATATTTTTTAAACGATTAGCAATTTTGTGTTAGCATTTTTGTAAGCGCTTTTTTTGTGTGATTTGGGATTTTGGAGTGATTTAGGCCTGATTTAAAGAGCCCTGGTCCTAATTAATATTAATATAATTGATTGTTTAATGAGTGTTCGGCCCATGATACATAAGGGGAGTAGTCCCTGCAATGCTTTGTGGGTTTGTTGAGAGGAGATAACAATGGTTCCTGAGTTGGTGTTGATGTGTGTGCTTTCATGAGGAGAAGGTCCAGGCCTCGAACAGTACTGAGTGCATCCGCTGAATCAGAACCTGGATTGGAAGGGCCACTTCCAGTCTATATATCAAGATTTTTGGGCTTATCTTGAGAATTTTTTTGCTTACACCAGGATGTCTTTATCCCGGTAAGTTTCTTTTTTTAAATTAAATTTTGTATGTCATACCTTGTTTATGTCATCAATTTTCACAGTAAAGTACAACTACAGTATAGTGAGAGGTGCTTGTAGGCTTGAATGTGAACATACTTTAACCCAATTACATTTGCATCAGCAATGGGAAAGACATTTGTGCCCACTGATGGCAAGTATATTAGTATAGTCAACTGTACCAATAGATATTTCTTTGGTAATGCAACCACATTATGGTTATATGGTTATTGTTAAATTATTTATTAAAACATGTGTAGATGCTTTTTTGGCCAAATATTTATTTTATGTCTTGCCATTTATTTATTGCCACAAAATGGCTCAAACAGTCCACTTAGTAACAAGATAACTTGAAACAGTTCAACATTTTAATGAAATATGTCTTCAAAAGGATTGTTGTAGCAAACGTGTGTGATCAATCTGTCAAAATGTAACCCCATTTTTTTCATTCAAGGTTTTGATCAACTACTGGAAAGGTTATGGCCTACACTTGTAAGGAAAGATACTTCTTTCAGATAGGCAATATTCCCTACTGAAAATCTTCTTATTACCTTACGGCACATTTTTACATTTACTTCAACACACAAATTTGAACATCCGTACAAAAAAAAATTACTTGTCATGTAAGAAAAGTAACTGGGGCATAATGTGTCCATTTCCATAATAGTATGGTTCCTGTGGTGTGGTACATCAGGTTGTTCTTGTGGCACAAATTTTTCTAGTGTGTCTATCAAAGCACGTTAGGCTGCTAATTTCCTGTCTGGTGGTACTTTCTGTAAAGAAGGTAATAAACTCATAAGAAACTGAGTAGATGGTTCTTTCGACTCTGCTATTTCCTTATCTCTTTTCTCCATGTGTGTTATTGTCTTCTCTCTCTGGAAGTGATAGGTTTTTTGGCCATACTCTGCATGAGATATTCCTTGATCTGCTCTTCTTAAAGTAGAATTTGTTCGGTATCTATAGGACACATTTCTAGTACACTGTGGCCTGAAACTAGTACTTGGATTGTTTGGTGAGTGCATTGGTGTGTTTTCCTCACAATCTTGCACAGATGTAGCACTGGTTTCCACAGACGATGGGTCACTAATTTACAAATCTGTGTCAATATTTTCAGTGGCATCAAAATTATCCTCTGTACTGTAAAAAATAATAAAAAAAAACTAATTTAGAAAATATATGGGAGATCAAAGATTACTGGGAAGATTAGAAGGTACTTACTTTTTTCAGATCTCTTTCAGACAACTCATCATCCCATGATGTCTTCAGCAAATTCAGCGGCAAAATCTGCCCACACCAGATTGTTCTTGGATGTATCTTTGAATCCTGGGTGTTTTTTGTCACAGAATTCAGGATGCCCCTGAACCTTGGCTATTACATCTTCAGTTGTGAACCAATTTTTACGACTCGTGATGCAGTTTGAATTGCCCTTCTTCTTCTAAACAAACAGGAAGTGCAGGCTGACCCAGAAATACTTCACATTTAAATTGACACTGAGAAAAATGGGCTCAAAAAAATGCTGCTGTAAGCGCTTTTTCAAGCGTTTTGCGCTTTTTCGATACCTTCCATTGAAGCCAAAATGCTCAGAAAATGGTACAGGAGCCGTGTTTGCGATTGGAAAGAAATTGAAATGCTCAAGTGAGAACACTCTCATAGGAAATCATTGCACAAGAGCTTTTAGAGTGATTTAAAAAATCGCCGGCACTTAAAAAAAATGAAAACACTCATAGTGTGAACAATCCCTTACAGTACATTTTTTTTGTAATCTATTAATACTGTATTTCTGAAATACATTCTGAAATTTGTTCACTACCAAGGTATGAAATTCCCCTTAAGGAATGTATGAAGGGGTGGAGAAGGGTGATGAATAAATTGGATTGGAAAGGGTTAATGTAAATTAAAATTACTACTTTTATTATCACTTTTTTACAAATTCAAAAACCAAATTTGTAGCTCTGTCTGCTGGCAACTTTTTACCTATCTAGATAGGCTTAAGACATAGACAGGCTTAAGACTTCTATTGTCTGCCTAGTTTTTAGCAGATTAAGAACCTACAATTGAGGCAGGTGGTTTTGGTGCTCAGCACTGAGCACATATGCTGGGCACCGCTATAGTACTAATGGTATAGTGCATGCCCCACGCAATGGTTCTGGCGATTGCGGGACCCCAAGATACTTCTGCCTCCAAGCTGCTATGACTCAGAGGGGGAATAATATTTAACTCTGTCGAGAATTTCAGAGGCAGCAGGGTGAGCCGTCATTCCGCACACCCTGTGCCCAACTCACCGGCGGCAGAACTCTACGTATGCCCTACAATTGCTTACCATTTATTTAATGCATACTTTAAACTTTTAGCTGCAGGGCCACATTTTCCCTGCTGCTGGGTAGGTGTGCCTTCCTCAGCCTGGCAGGCTCTGCGGGCTATGCAGAGCGGGCAGCAGGGATCTGCTATATTACCTGTCCAGATGGCTGGATGGGCTTCTTCTCTCCTCCACTATGGTGGCAATGATTTTTGGTCCCGATCACATGATATGACGTAATTGGGATCCAGGGGATGGTGTCAGCGTTACAGCACCACTCGGTAGTAGAAGAGGGGTGATGGAATAGTCTGTTTCTCCACCCCTCTTCCACCACTGGCGCTGTAACAATGACATCATCCCCTGGATCCTGATCACATGTCATATTATGTTATCGGATGTAATTTGGACCCAGAATACATGTTGGAAGTTCAGCACCACTGCTGTGGGTGGAGAAGATGCTGATCCAGACAGGTAACTATAACAGGACACTGCTTGCTATGCATGGCTGTGCTAGGCAGCCGAGTTTAGATGGCCCCCACTGCCCTAGCACAAGTTGTCCCATACGGGACAACTTGTTCAGAGCTGTTAAAAGGTTAAGTGCCTTTTATAGATAGACACATGGCTTCTACTGTAATGTATGATGGATGGAAAATGTAGTCTGGCAGTGCTGGCACCAATTGTTCTTCCTACTTTAAGTGTCACATGCAGTAACAAGAGAGTACACCACCAACCAAGGATTGGTGGTTAGCTAAAACAATAGTTCCTTGTTGTAGTATTAAATTATAAAAAGTATCATGTCGCGTGTACCGGCCAACACTCTGCCCTAGTTATAGCAAGTCACATGGTTACACCTGACTGATCATGCCTACCAGCTGAATCCAAAATTGAGTAAAAACAAGCTATACTGTTGTGGTATGCATTTTTGACCCACAAATAAGTTATTCTGCCCACCCTGTTGCTTCTATACTTGTTATTGTTAATTTGTTTGCTATTAGAATTGGTCTTTTTTCAATTTTAGGGTTCAGCTGGTTTTAATTTAAATAATCATTACTGTATTGTGTGTGTTGGAAAATTATAAATGTTGTTACACCCCTGACTGAGACTTTAGTAAAAGGATAGCAGGCTATGATTTGGCAGTTTGGCATTGACAAGAGTGTTAGGTTAGGCATTAATATAGGTTAGGGATATAAGGGGTTAGTGATCAGATAGAGGTACAGTGGAATGCATAATTTTATTTAAACAATTATTGTGCACTTTCTGTAAATCCAATAAACTTCATTTCACTTCTCAAATATCACTGTGTGTGTCTCCTACTGTATATGATATATTTAAATAACATTTTTTATCATAACAACCAACGATTTATACAGGAAAATCGTGATGATTAACAAGGTTGTCCAAACTTTCGCATCCCACTGTAAGGATCAGGCACAGGAGGGAGGAAGTTTAGGAAACAACATAAGATAATGTAGGAAGTTAAGGATACACTAGGTAGGGCACATTAGGTCACATAGGACATATTGATGTTGAGAACTATTTGACATTTATGTTACACTGTATAGCTTGCAATCTACTGTTGGTCACAGGACTGAGATTCTGCACCTCAAATTCACTTACCATGCACAGCTTAGTGGCAAATGATAATCCACCACGTTAGTTGGATATAATTTAGTAGCAGCAGTGGGCTCTGAAAATCCAGCAGTGTGTAGATGATCAGAAAAGGCTGGGGACAAAGTAGAACTGGAAATATCGTTCACGTGACCTGCATGGAGTTCAGGTACCAAGGGGGCCCCATGCTATCATTTTTACAGGGGGGCCCTATTAAGTCTAGCTACACCCCTGCAGATGATCTATTGTATCTACTCCAGGGCTTGGACCATAATACAGAGTTACCACATTGCAGTAAGCATTGCAGATATTTCACAGCATTAGCAACTGCAGGTAGAACATTTAGAAGCTGTATTTAGTGAGGTGCATGCTTTTGGACTGAGTTGAGATAAGCAATTAATAAAAGAAAGGAAACTGTAAACACTTAAAACACACCCTAGGTAACTAACAAATGTAATTGCTATGATGTGAATATGAAATTCATTTGAAAAGGCTGCATTTTCAGAGAACACCAAATGCTAATACTTTTCCATTTTTGGGCAGAAAATAATTGACCTAATGCCTAGTATAAACAAACACACCTGATTCAATATATATATAACACATATTTACCCTGCGGAAGAGGACTAAATTAAAACTTAACTTTTAATAGATTTGTTCTAAAAAGGGATCTAATTTGCTAAAATGGAATAGATGTGATAAATGGGTGGGAGAAATAAGTCACGGTCCACAAAAGACCACCCTCCACTTCCCCACTAGTAATCTATAAACCCCACACAAAACTCGACATGTTTCATTTCCTCAACGGGAAATATCGTCAGGAGTGATTAGTGCTCAGTGTTAGAGTGCCATAGTGCTAAAAATACAATTACAATATAGACATCACATAGCTAATACAAATTTAGCAAAATAACAGAGTATCGGCCGCAACCCTGCAGCCCCGTTGAGGGGTTTATAGATTACTAGTGGGGAAGTGGAGGGTGGTCTTTCGTGGACCGTGACTTATATCTCCCACCCATTTATCACATCTATTCCATTTTAGCAAATTAGTTTTAATTTAGTCCTCTAATGCCTAGTACACAGAATTAGATTTTCTGGCAGATTTCCTGCCAGATCGATTATTTCCAATCTGCCAGAAAATCTCATTATGTGTACCTAGCATAACAGCCAACACGTACCTACTGAGGGAGTAGCTACTGTAGCTGCAAGGGGGCCCATGTCCATGGTGGATCCTCAATATCTTACACTTCCTCCAACACAGGGCTCCCCCCCAGAGAAGGTGTTGTATTGGCATGAGTCATGGCTGCCCCACTGCTATGGGGAGTCATGGCAGCTACACTTGTTAACCAGTTCGGCCTATCTGGACGAGCTTCCTCGTCCAGATAGGCACTGCTGCTCCCGTCGCATGGTGCGCGTGATCGTGCGCGCTCCCGGGCGCGCACCCGCCGCCCACCGCTAGCCCCCCCGATCAGTGAATGGGAATATAATTCCCATTCACCAATCTAACTTTCTCACGGAAATACTGACGCTTTCTCTCCAGAGAGCGCGGTATTTCTGCCCCAGGAAACTTCTCCTCTGCATTTTAGTTCCTGGATGCGAGATCGTTCGCATCCAGGACTTTTCTCACTGTGGCCATCTTGTGGCCAAATAGTAAACTGCACCCACATACATTTTTAAACAAACAATTATATTACTTTACATTTAAAATTAGCAGTTTCCCTTCCACACCAAAAATTACCCACATACATTTTTATAAAAAAAAAAAAAAAAAAAAAAAAAAAAAAAAAAACAACATAAATGGTTACCCAACGGTCTGAATTTTTTAAATATGCATGTCAAGAGAGTATGTTATTATATTATTTAAAATTATAAGCTTATAAATAGTGATGGACGCAAATTGAAAAAAATGCACCTTTAATTCTAAATGAAATATCAGCACCATAAATTGTGATAGGGACATCGTTTAAATGGTGTAATAACCGGGACAGATGGGCAAATAAAATACATGAGTTTTAATTACGGTAGCGTATATTAATTTCAAACGATAATGGCCAAAAAATGAGAACTAATGAATTTTTTTCATTTCTTTCGTAATCTTCCTGTTAAAATGGATTTAGAAAAAAATAGTTCTTAGCAAAATGTACTACCCAAAGAAAGCCTAATTAGTAGTGGAAAAAACAAGATATAGATCAATTCATTGTGATAAGTAGCAATAAAGTTATAGGCAAATTAATGGGAGGTGAACGTTGCTCGGATGCATGAGATTTTCGCCACTGCGGTGCTGAACCGGTTAAACAACTCCTGGCAGATGGGCCTCTTGTTTTGGGGGTCACCATGGATGACAGTGAAAGGGGAGTGAATGTATAAAGAGCTCAAAAACGTTTTTTCTCAGGGGATCCATAATTTGAAGTTCTGCCCCTGTCTACAATTATGCAACATTTTAGTGATTGTTTAAATTCCATACTGGCATCTCACTGTTTAACTGGGTGTAGGATATTGTGTCTATTAGCTTTAGTATTAATTACGTATTGGGATGTGAAGTTCCAGTAATTGTTTCAGCTTTTACACAGCTTCACAATGTCTTATGACCAAGGAGGTTTTGATTACAACTGTGATCAGTGCTCAGAAACAAGGACCCAGCCCATGAGCAAAACATTTTCCCATCAATGGACCGCAGCCTCATCTGCAGCCTGTTGTATCCTAGTGAGGAAGAAAAGTTGCTAGTTTAGACACTTACCTAAGTCATGAGAAGCCTTTGGATGCTCCAGAACCTTCCTAGATGGCCTTCAACCCAAGCCCTTCTGCATGGGACTCTCTTCTTTTTCAAAGGCATGCTGCCTCCATGTACCAGTATGGCCATACTGTGCATGCGTGAGTGGTCTGAGCTTGTGCAGTAGGACAAAGCAACACAAGAGGTGCTTCATGCTTCTGCACAGGCGTGGATCATACTCTTGCATGCGCATGGCTGTGCTCGTATATATGAATAGGAACATGGCCACAAAAGTATATCCAACAAGCCCTCATCAAAAAGAGTTAGATCAGTGAGATTGAGAATGATAGGGGGAGCCTCTGAACTATCCAAAGGCTTCCCTCTATACTAAGGTAAGTATATAATTTTTATTCCAATTCCTTCTTCTGGTTCACTTTAAATCCATCCTCAAAGATTTTTTTTTTAATTTTTAGTTTTGTGTGGAAAGAAATGAAACATTTTTTTTTCAATTGATATGTGTCTCCTGCAAATTTGGTGTTTCTAGCATGCAAGGGTGTTTTGCTATTAACTGCTAAAGTCGGCAGGTAATCATGGATTCTGACTCTAGATTCCGGGTTCAATGCTGAATTTTGACTTGAAACCACATTCGAATCAGAATTCCAATTCTATCCGTGATCACAATCACAGCCAATCCAGAAGTGGGCGGAGCCGTGTTTGTGATCACTCAAATCCGTGATCGGGGGTATCTGAGCAACACTGCTGTGAAAAGAATGAGTAAATCTATAGTGCCTAATTTGGAGGTATCTATAGATCATTAGATGCTGCATGTAAATTCAGCTTACTGTCCAGTTACTGCAATAGCAAAGACAATAACTTCTGCCTTACAATTACCACTGATAACTGATACTATGGGCTTGATTCACTAAAGAGTGCTAACTGATAGCACGGCCGTTTTCGCTCGAAATTATATGTTTTGCGCGCAAAAACTTTATCGTTTTGCGCAAAAATTCGCGACTGCGCAAAATGCGAAAATTCACACGAAAACGGCCGTGCTATCAGTTAGCACTCTTTTGTGAATCAAGCCCTATATGTTCCTTTAAACGCTAGTTTCCTAAGAGGTCATGTCTTCTTTGTAAAGAAATTGCAAGAAAGTAAGCATTTATACTGGTTGTTTGTGTGAATAAGCCACTTGAGAAATATTTACTTTTCCTGATTCAGTCTTGTCTTCTGGAATCACCATCTCAATGAGTTAGCATGTATATATACTGTATTTTAGTTACATTCTGTAAAGTAAGCAAAACGTCAACTCCCACTCAATTCATAAAGGTTCATTATACTGTATTTTCCTGCTGGGAACTAGACAATTAATAAACGGGGGACTTGAGATGAAATCCTGGTTGTTGCTCATCCTTACCTAAAGTTTACCAGATGTTGTCATTTTATGATAAGTGAGCAAAGTTTTCGTAATCCTGTGTTGTCTTTGAGATGGATTTGTCAAGCACAGAGAATGGGCTTTAGAAAGCTTTACCTTGCCAGGATAAATCTAGGTCACAGCGGGGCGTAAGTGAGACAACAGTATGCACACATCATTTCGGACTTTTATATATATTTTTAAAGGAGAAGTTAAAGTGCAACTAAAGGCTAAAAGAAAATCACAGCAGGGCTGATGCTAACTAGCTCAGCATTGCCCCGCATGTCTTACTGACAAGAGCTGTTTATCTTCGGCCATCATTTTATGTTGGAGGTCTAAATTTAGCTGACTTAGCTCCTCTGCTGTTCCTAGCTGATGAAAGTTCCTCATATACCGTATCTTTTGGACCATAAGGTGCACCCGACCATAAGACGCACCTAGGTTTAGAAGGGAAAACCAGGAAAAAAATGAATATGCTGAACCTGGTGCATCCATGGTGCAGGGGTGTCTTGTGAGGCTTCTGCCCCAAACTGTCTCCATAATCCCTCCATACTTACAGTAATCCCCTCCACAATTACAGTAATACCCTCCCCCCAATTATATATTTATATTCTATGGCAAATATCAATTAAACTCCCCATGCTGATCAGTAGGCACAGGGCCCATTAGAGAATGTATGGCCTTCAGACTACCCTTATGAAATCTGTTTCTGATTGTTTGGTCAGAGACATTCGCACCAGTGGCCTGCGGGAGGTCATTATGTAGGATCAAATTAGTGATGGCAGAACCATTCCCCTGGCAAATGGTTCTCGGTGGACAAAAACAGTGGACTAAACTATCAGAAATTCAGACTTCATGAGGGTAGATTTTCTCCAATGGGCCCTGTGCTTAATGATCAGCACCGGAAGTTTGAGTGACATTTGCCATAGAATACCAGAATTAGCAGGTCTGCCATTGGCAACCTGTGCTTTTCACAGATGAGAGCAGGTTTTCTCTGAGCCCATGTGACAGAGATGAAAGGGTCTGGAGAAGCCATGAAGAGTGTTATGCTGCCTGTGATGTTATTCAGCATGACTCAGTGATGGCATATTCACGAAGGGATGCAAAGATCTCAGCAAGCAGCAGACTACAATTGAGTGTTAGCATGGAATCCTTGAACCTATTTTCAGACCCTATGCTTGTGCAGTGGGTCAGAGTGTCCTCCTGGTGTACTGCAATGCCCAGCCTCATGTGGTGAGAGTATGCTGGCAGTTCCTGGAAAATGAAGGAATTGTTACCATTGACTGGCCACCAGACTTGTCTGATCTAAATTCCAAGAAAGCACTTCTGGGACTGTGCCAGGTTTCATTTTAGACTATCCAGGAGCTCAGTAATCAGCAATGCATAGTGTGTTGGAGTTTCCTAAATTCCCAAGTTTCATAGCTGGTTATACCTATATACTGTATATATGATGTGTATATTGTTTTTATTTATTTTTTAATAAATAGTTTAAATGTGGGTAAAGCACCATTTGAGCCTCATTAATTGAATGGTATACCGCAGAGAACCAGCGGAGAACCACTGATTGCTCTTCATGAGCCAATGACTAGAAAGGCTTGGGATTACAACATGAGTGATTATTGACCTTTTAGGTCAAATGTGTCGGTAAGTGGCACATCAGAGTAGGGGGAGGAGATGGTGCACTTCTGAAATTGGATTTTAGAGTTTATGAGACTTAATTGCTGAACACCAGTATCTACTTGCTACACACCTATTTACTTGGAATATTAAAAACACCCAAAAGGCCACCACCAATACCTCTCAACATCTGGCTCAGCCCTCAATAACATAGTTATGCCAGATGGTTAAAATTTGGCATAAGAGGATGGCTTTCTCACTATTAACATCTTTAAGGGATAACCACAACTTTGAACCAGCCTGGCCAGCATCCAGGTTCAGGATACCTAGCCTAGGTTATGAAAATGCAATACTCAATATAACAAAAAAGGAGTTTGGTATTCAGAGTGCAATGGATAAGAAACTACTTGGTCATGGGGATGAATCCAAGTCCAGAGCTATCTAAAACACTTGGAAAAGGGGGCAGGAAAATAAGAAAAAACATTAAACAACCTGAATCTACAGATTTTTGTCTACAGACACTCAGCAGGGTTTGCTTAGCTATTGCCATAAGTGGGAGATGGAAACTGATGTAAAATTAAAACACTTCCAATGGATTAAGATTTACAAAAATATCTGAAATTTTACATACAGCAGGCTACAATTAATCCAATAAAACTACTCTCATGTCGGTATTTTACACTCTCCCAATTACCGGTAGCAAAAACTGAAACTTTCAAACAGTAGATACTTTTGAGAATACCAGGACAATAATGGATCCTTGTTACATATGTGCTGGGGATGTTCATAAGATATCCTTTCAGGGTAGATTGAAGCATTCTATAACAAACATATCAAGCAGAGTTTTCATTTGGACATTTTGCTAGCAATGTTTGGGATCATTGTGACAGAGGGCAGAAATAACAAAGGCATTATTCTGGCCAAAACTGGATGTTTGCTGGCTACTGATTAAAGGGAAATAGAAGTCAGAACCCCCTACCCTAAATTACTGAATTACAGAGATATTTAATTTCTTTAAGACCTAATTAGGGATGTTCATTCGGATTCTGCAGAATTGAAATCTCTGCATTTCGGAAATCCACATTTTCAAGCAGAATTCAGAAAATGGAAATCAGAACTCTGTGGAAATCCAATTTCCTGCAACTTGGTAATTTTAGTGCAATCACAGAACTTGGAAGCATTGGACCAATCAGAAAATGTAGACTTTTTCTTAAATTTTAATTTTAGACTAATCACACGGCTGATTTTCCATTTTTCATGATTTCTGCTTTTCTGATTTCCATTTTTTTTTAGATTTTGTTTTCTATTTTTTGCATTCTCTGATGCAAAAATGACTAATAAAAAACTCCTTGAAAATCAGAAAGCAGAAAATCGGAAAAAACAGAAATTGGAAAATCGGGAAATGGAAATAATGAAATCGGAATTTTCGCGAAATCAGAAATGGGCATTTCCGAACATCCCTAGACCTAATATTGGGATGAGGATCAGAATAACAGAAATAAGATGGTTAAAGATAAATGAGACAGCATTTGTATGACATTGAAGAGGGAATCCAAATACAAGGAGCTATAACTGCATGAATATGAAATCACGCGATGCTACTATACTACTCCATCTGTACAAATCAATTGTGAGGACACATTTGGAGTATGGGATACAGTTTTGGGCACCACACTATAGGAAGGGAATTGATAAACTAGAACATGGGTGTCACAGGATGCCCTCAGTGGCTGACCGCACTTAGCCTTCTAAACGGTGCCAGCGCACAGATCGTGCGAACTCTGGTCGCAGTCAATGCGCAGGAACCGTTAAGAATTAGCCGCAGACAACTCAGAAGGGAGCCTGTGAGACACGGGTAATTACAACGTCACCTACTGGTTCAGAGTAAACTGCCACCACCGCGGTTACTATGGGACCGTGGGGCCCACTAACTGACTGACTAATCCTGCGAATAAAACGGTTAAACACACGATATTCTGTCTAGCCAACAACAAACAAACAGTAGCGTATCTTCAGAGACCCGGGATCAGTTCTGTGTGTGCTGATAAGCAGGGTAGCGGAAAGTGAATGACTTGGAGAAAGTCGTTTATTCACGCAATATAAATAATTAATATATACAGACAATTATGAAAATCAACAATTATGAAAACAGTAATAGCCAGTATGAAAAATAAAAGAAGGGAGAAAAATACTTAGTTCCTGGAAAGATGTCCTGTTTGTGGGAAAAAATCAGAGTTCTGGTTTCCAATCAAGTTCAAGCAAAACGGTTTCAAGTTCTTAGAGTTCTTTGTTCAGATGGGTCAGCAAAATGGCCACCAGCCCTATGTCCTCTGGCTGGCAGCAGATTGTCATGAAGATGGTAAAGGGAGGAAGATCTTCTCAGGCAGCTCATTCACTTTTAATGGAGATGAGCTCAGAGGCGGGCTTCCAGAGTCGGCCCCCTAGGCCGGACTATGGTAATCACACCTGGGCAGGGCTTTAGCAAACTCATAATCCTGACAGGTTCCCTAGGCCGACCTGCGCGGCCGGCACACAGATAATAATTACATATTCTCGATCCCCAGAACCTACCGATTAATATGATATCAAACTTGGGCATGTTTGCATGCCCGGTTACAAAACGGTGGAATTCCCAGCGTTCTGGTTAGGCTAGGGGCCCAAATTTAATATCAAAACACTCACAAGCTCCGGACCAGCAGAATGATATAACTTTCACATTTCTCCGATGTATGGTACTTCTAAAACATGCATAAAGATCATAACTCTATGTTTCCCTATCCTGGCTGAATGGTTCCGCTAAGTCTGCCCCCTGCTGGGATTAGCTTCCTTGGCTCTGAAAAGACTCCTGGTTTGTTAATTAACATCTCCATGAGATCAGCTAAGTGTCACCTGGTTCCCAGAGCCAAAAGGGAAATTGTGCCTTCCACAGGGAATATGTCCCAGCTAATTAACAGCTTCCCCCCAGGCTGTCACTGTAGCTTAGGAACAGCTGGGGAATCTGTCTTAGCTGAGGGATACTGTCTGAAGCGCAATCGATGCAGGAATCGAGTGCGATCGTTCTTTACTTCACGGGCGGTGCCAGGACGCGCCTGCGTCCCCGCAACCGTCCGTGACAATGGGTAAGATACAAACATAGGCAACTAAATTATTCAGGAGATGGAAGGTCTCACTTACCAAGAAAGGTTGTGCAAACTGGGATTATTTAGCTTGGAAAAAAGATGACTTAGGGCCCTGACACACTGGAAAGCGCTTTACGGTTAATTTTTTAAGTAAGTAAGAGTGGTTAAAATGTGGAATATTTTACCATAGGAAGCAGTTGTGGCAAATTCTATATCTGTATTTAAAGGAAGCTTGGATGCTTTCCTTGCATTAAAAGACATCCATGGCTATATTTTTTTGGTCATTTCTGGCAGTTGACCCAAGGATTTTTTCTGACTGCCACCTAAAGTAGGTAAGGATTTTCCTCCTTTAATTGCTTGAGGACCACAGGCTTACGCCCCCCTAGTGACCAGGCCATTTTTTATAATTCAGCACTCTGCAGCTTTAACAGTTTGCTGCAGTGCCATACAACTTAGTACACAAATGAATCTGCCCTCCTTTTCTTGCCACCAACAGAGATTTCTGTTGGTGGCATCTGATTGCTGCTGCAATTTTTTTTTATGTATTTATTAATTTCAATGTTGTTGTTTTTTTTTTATAAAAATGTATTTTTATTTACGATCACTGGCTGGCAGGCTGATCACGGAGCTCCTCATCCCGACAGGGAACGAGTGTGCATGCGTGCGAGCATTCCCTGGTAATCTCTGCCCCCAGGACTTGATGCTGAACAGCGTTAGGCGGTGCTGGGGGAGTCACTCTGCGGCCGCTAATTGGTGTTAGGCGGTCACAGAGTGGTTAAAGTGTAATTAGCCAAGCCTTGTAAGGGGTTTTTCTTTTTTCCTGGATCAACTAGGATATGAAATGGTGCATGATGGAAATGAAGTTATTTATTTTCTCCTGGTTTAACTTGGTGGACAGATGTATTTCTTTTTCAACCATGCAACTATGCAGGTATGGAACAAACTTCTCTTTTTTTTACTATTAAACCACAGAAAATGTGTGGTTCTAACGAGCTCTGTGTGTGGTGTCTCCATATATTTGGGACATGAATCGGTACCAGTAAAAAAAAAAAAAAAATTCTAGGTTGGTTTGGTTTAAAAAATTCAAGATTTTTTGTTTAAATTAAAAAAGATAAGAAATGTTTGCTTTATTTATTTATTTTAATAATGATGCAACCATTAAACATCCTAAAGAGGGAGTCGATTAAGCATTCAACATTGGATAGGTACCTACAAGAATGTTCCAAGTTTGAAATAAAAATAATAATAATGTTATTTGCTTTGTATTAGTTGAACTGTAAGAGGACAATGTATGATTTTGCACATGTACGGGTCCTGAAGTTGGATGATTGAATATCGTTCATATGGGGAAAAAGTCAATATCAACTTTTCCCCAAACTTTTATGCATGTCATCACTTTTATCTCAAGAATGCACAATTAATTTTTTAATATTCTTTCTTTCCCTCCTTCTTTCTCTTTCTCTCTCTCTCTCTCTCTCTCTCTGGCCTAGTGCACACCAGAGCAGTTGCTGCGGTTTGCGATCCGCTTGCGGGTGCGGATCCGCAAGGGTAATGTCTTTCAGTGGGCTGGTGCACACCAGAGCGGGAGGCGTTTTGCAGAAACGCATACTCCCGGGCTGCTGCAGATTTTGGATTGCGGATGCATTTTTGCCTCAATGTTAAGTATAGGAAAAACGCAAACCGCTCTGAAAAACGGCACTTCAGAGCGGTTTGCCAGGCGGTTTTTGTTACAGTAGCTGTTCAGTAACAGCTTTACTGTAACAATACATGAAATCTACTACACCAAAACCGCTACACAAAACCGCAAAATGCTAGCTGAAACGCTACCGAAAAAGAAGAAAAAGCGTTTCAAAATCTGCTAGCATTTTGCGGATCTGCTAGCGTTTTTGGGTGTGCACTAGGCCTCTCTCTCTCTCTCTCTCTCTCTCTCTCTCTCTCTCTCTCTCTCTCTCTCTCTCTCTCTCTCTCTCTCTCTCTCTCTATATATATATATATATATATGCAAGCTAACCTAAAAATAACACAAATAGTATTGTTCAGATTTTACTAAAACAAAAAACACACATGCACTAATATGAATGAATATAATACGACAGGAAGCATTCCTTTTGTGAATAATGAATAGCAGAGATGCCTGCATATCTTTCAGTCTCTTAGTACCAGAGCTTCACAACTAAACCACAAACACATCCATTCTACTGAGAGTTTACGTAATTTCTTTCTGTGAGTTTGAAACAAGCTGTCACAGGAGCTTCCCCCACCCCAAAACACCTGCCTGCATAATGCATGACGAAGCCATTTTGTTAGTTTCATTATGTTTATCTAAGTTCAAGTCCATTTAGACCTCGTCTATGCTCACTAAACTATCACAAACACAAACAAATCACCGGTATGTGGAGTATTTACATGACTTGACATGTTTACATCACATGATGTAAATATGTCCTTAAGGCTAAACTCCAGGCACACAGCTAAAAGCACAGAGGAAATACAGTATTAATGAAATGTCTTACTAGCAAATTTTTTGTAATATTCTCCAATTAGTTCTTTGTTTCGTAACAGTATAAAACAGTCACATAATATTATTCTGCAGCTGGACACCTAAGCATAGAAATTCCCCAGCCTGCTGATAAGACTTTTAGATAGCTGATGTATCATCCAAATCTAATTTTATGTTTTTAAATGTCTTTAGTTATGCTTTAATGATAAAGTAGAATATTCTACCCTGTGATATAAGCACTGTTATTGGGCACTGTCTTCAACAGGTAACCAAGATGGAGTAAAAGGCATGCAAAAAAAAAGCATGGTTGTATAAGGCCCGGTTCACATTAGTGTTGTTGAACGGGAGCAGAACGTGTACTGTACAAACGGCCCGTTATGAGAACAGATCCAATGTTAAACCAATGGATCCGTTCACATCCATCCGCTTGTACGGATCCGTTGTCCGTTCTGCTCAACGGACAAAAAAGTGCAGCAGGATGTAATTTCCTCGGACCGTTGTGCCCAGCAAACCGGAAATGGAAAGTTTTGCAGCTACATAGGAACAAATAGAAAACTGACAGTTTACAGCACACTGGCTGTAAAAACGGAAAGTTTTTACCTGATCCTTTTGGCCGGATCCGTATGGCCGGTTCCGTGAAAAAACGCAAATGTGAACAGGGCCCAAGGCACATTGATATATACAGTATAACATTCAGGAGAAAAAAAAATAATTTCCAGCAAAATGTCACTATGTTCATTCACTTTGATATTACATCATCAGATATAGGGAATGATAAGGGTAGGGGACCGCACACTTTTTAATTAAAATTATTTGATTACACTTTAGATTCAGTAGAGTTTTTGTATCGATGTAAATTTGTTCTGCAAAGTCAAAAGCAATTCATTCTAATGTTTTCTGATCATAGATGACTATTCTATCAAATCACTGAGAGAAAGTCCAGAAGATATAAATGTGCCTCTCTAAAGAAAAAAAATTTACAGGGACACCAGGAGCCCAGGATAGTGTAGTATTTTTTTTTACTTTGAGGTAAAAGAGTTGTACATGTAAGGTGGCCCCACACCATACCATTTTTTAAAATAACTGTTTAATTCAAGAATAGCAATACATTTTTCTGACTGGTTGTAACAATTCAAAAATCTGACCAATGTACCATACACCTATGTTCAATTTTTCCCCAATCATGAATAAAATAATTAACCACTTCCCGACCGCCTAACGCACAGCGGCGGCCGGGAAGTGGAGCCCTGAAGGACCGCCTCACCCACAGAGGCGGCGGTCCTTCTAAGGGCTTGGGCGTAGCGATCGCGTCATCCGTGACGCGATCCTCCGCCGGCGCCTGTCACCGCTCGCCCGCCGCAACATCCCGCCGGCTATACGGAAGCGCCGGCGGGATGTTAACCCCGCGATCGCCGCATACAAAGTGTATAATACACTTTGTAATGTTTACAAAGTGTATTATACAGGCTGCCTCCTGCCCTGGTGGTCCCAATGTCCGAGGGACCACCAGGGCAGGCTGTAGCCACCCTAGTCTGCACCCAAGCACACTGATTTCTCCCCCCCCTGCCCCAGATCGCCCACAGCACCCATCAGACCCCCCCCCTGCCCACCCCCCAGACCCCTGTTTGCACCCAATCACCCCCCTAATCACCCATCAATCACTCCCTGTCACTATCTGTCAACGCTATTTTTTTTATCCCCCCCCTGCTCCCTGCCCCCTCCTGATCACCCCCCACCCCTCAGATTCTCCCCAGACCCCCCCCCCCAGACCACCCCCCCCCCTGTTTACTGTATGCATCTATCCCCCTGATCACCTGTCAATCACCTGTCAATCACCTGTCAATCACCCGTCAATCACCCGTCAATCACCCCCTGTCACTGCCACCCATCAATCAGCCCCTAACCTGCCCCTTGCGGGCAATCTGATCACCCCCCCACACCAATAGGTCGCCCACAGATCCGACATCAGATCACCTCCCAAATCCATTGTTTACATCTATTCTCTCCTCTAAACACCCACTAATTACCCATCAATCACCCATCAATCACCCCCTATCACCACCTGTCACTGTTACCTATCAGATCAGACCCTAATCTGCCCCTTGCAGGCACCCAATCACCCGCCCACACGCTCAGATTGCCCTCTGACCCCCCCTTATCAATTCACCAGTGCATTAATTACATCTGTTCTTCCCTGTAATAACCCACTGATCACCTGTCAATCACCTGCCAATCACCTATCACCCATCAATCACCCCCTGTCACCCCCTGTCACTGCCACCCATCAATCAGCCCCTAACCTGCCCCTTGCGGGCAATCTGATCACCCACCCACACCATTAGATCGCCCGCAAACCCGCCGTCAGATTACCTCCCAAATGTATCGTTTACATCTGTTATCTTCTCTAAACACCCACTAATTACCCATCAATCACCCATCAATCACCCCCTATCACCACCTGTCACTGTTACCTATCAGATCAGACCCTAATCTGCCCCTTGCGGGCACCCAATCACCCGCCCACACGCTCAGATTGCCCTCAGACCCCCCCCCCCTTATCAATTCGCCAGTGCATTAATTACATCTGTCCTTCCCTGTAATAACCCACTGATCACCTGTCAATCACCTGCCAATCACCTATCACCCATCAATCACCCCCTGTCACTGCCACCCAACAATCAGCCCCTAACCTGCCCCTTGCGGGCAATCTGATCACCCACCCACACCAATAGATCGCCCGCAGATCCGACATCAGATCACCACCCAAGCGCAGCGTTTACATCTATTCTCTCCTCTAAACACCCACTAATTACCCATCAATCACCCCCTATCACCACCTTTCACTGTTACCCATCAGATCAGACCCTAATCTGCCCCTTGCGGGCACCCAATCACCCGCCTACACGCTCAGATTGCCCTCAGACCCCCCCTTATCAATTCGCCAGTGCAATATTTACATCTGTCCTTCCCTGTAATAACCCACTGATCACCTGTCAATCACCTGCCAATCACCTATCACCCATCAATCACCCCCTGTCACTGCCACCCATCAATCACCCCCTGTCACTGCCACCCATCAATCACCCGCTGTCACTGCCACCCATCAATCAGCCCCTAACCTGCCCCTTGCGGGCAAACTGATCACCCACCCACACCAATAGATCGCCCGCAGATCCGACATCAGATCACCACCCAAGCGCAGTGTTTCCATCTATTCTCTACCCTAAACACCCACTAATTACCCATCAATCACCCCCTGTCACTGCTACCTATCAGATTAGACCCCTATCTGCCCCTAGGGCACTCAATCACCCGCCCACACCCTCAGACCCCAGCCCTGATCACCTCGCCAGTGCATTGCTTGCATCTATTCCCCCCTCTAATCACACCTTGAGACACCCATCAATCACCTCCTGTCACCCCCTAGCACACCTACCCATCAGATCAGGCCCCAATTTGCCCCGTGTGGGCTCCTGATCACTCGGCCAAACCCTCAGATCCCCCTCAGACCCCCTTCCGATCACCTCCCCAGTGCATTGATTGCATCTATTTTCCCCTCTAACCACCCCCTGAGACACCCATCAATCACGTCCTGTCACCCCCCTAGCACTCCTATCCATCAGATCAGGCCCAATACAACCTGTCATCTAAACGGCCACCCTGCTTTTGACCGGTTCCACAAAATTCGCCCCCTCATAGACCACCTGTCATCAAAATTTGCAGATGCTTATACCCTGAACAGTCATTTTGAGACATTTGGTTTCCAGACTACTCACGGTTTTGGGCCTGTAAAATGCCAGGGCGGTATAGGAACCCCACAAGTGACCCCATTTTAGAAAAAAAGACACCCCAAGGTATTCTGTTAGGTGTATGACGAGTTCATAGAAGATTTTATTTTTTGTCAAAAGTTAGCGGAAATTAATTTTTATTGTTTTTTTTTCACAAAGTGTCATTTTTCACTAACTTGTGACAAAAAATAAAATCTTCTATGAACTCGCCATACACCTAACGGAATACCTTGGGGTGTCTTCTTTCTAAAATGGGGTCACTTGTGGGGTTCCTATACTGCCCTGGCATTTTAGGGGCCCTAAACCGCGAGGAGTAGTCTAGAAAACAAATGCTTCAAAATGATCTGTGAATAGGACGTTGGGCCCCTTAGCGCACCTAGGCTGCAAAAAAGTGTCACACATGTGGTACCGCCGTACTCAGGAAAAGTAGTATAATGTGTTTTGGTGTGTATTTTTACACATACCCATGCTCGGTGGGAGAAATTTCTATGTAAATGGACAATTGTGTGTAAAAAAATCAAACAATTGTCATTTACAGAGATATTTCTCCCACTTAGCATGGGTATGTGTAAAAATACACCCCAAAACGCATTATACTACTTCTCCTGAGTACGGCGGTACCACATGTGTGGCACTTTTTTACACCCTAAGTACGCTAAGGGGCCCAAAGTCCAATGAGTACCTTTAGGATTTCACAGGTCATTTTGCGACATTTGGTTTCAAGACTACTCCTCACGGCTTAGGGCCCCTAAAATGCCAGGGCAGTATAGGAACCCCACAAATGACCCCATTCTAGAAAGAAGACACCCAAAGGTATTCCGTACGGAGTATGGTGAGTTCATAGAAGATTTTATTTTTTGTCACAAGTTAGCGGAAAATGACACTTTGTGAAAAAAAAACTATTAAAATCAATTTCCGCTAACTTGTGACAAAAAAATAAAAACTTCTATGAACTCACCATACTCCTAACGGAATACCTTGGGGTGTCTTCTTTCTAAAATGGGGTCATTAGTGGGGTTCCTATACTGCCCTGGCATTTTAGGGGCCCTAAACCGCGAGGAGTAGTCTTGAAACTAAAATGACCTGTGAAATCCTAAAGGTACTCATTGGACTTTGGGCCCCTTAGTGCAGTTAGGGTGCAAAAAAGTGCCACACATGTGGTATCGCCGTACTCGGGAGAAGTAGTATAATGTGTTTTGGGGTGTATTTTTACACATACCCATGCTGGGTGGGAGAAATACCTCTGTAAATGACAATCTTTTGATTTTTTTACACACAATTGTCCATTTACAGAGGTATTTCTCCCACCCAGCATGGGTATGTGTAAAAATACACCCCAAAACACATTGTACTACTTCTCCCGAGTATGGCGATACCACATGTGTGGCACTTTTTTGCACCCTAACTGCGCTAAAGGGCCCAAAGTCCAATGAGTACCTTTAGAATTTCACAGGTCATTTTGAGAAATTTCGTTTCAAGACTACTCCTCACGGTTTAGGGCTCCTAAAATGCCAGGGCAGTATAGGAACCCCACAAATGACCCCATTTTAGAAAGAAGACACCCCAAGGTATTCCGTTAGTAGTATGGCGAGTTCATAGAAGATTTTATTTTTTGTCACAAGTTAGCGGAAATTGATTTTAATTGTGTTTTTTCACAAAGTGTCATTTTTCGCTAACTTTTGACAAAAAATAAAATCTTCTATGAACTCACCATACTCCTAACGGAATACCTTGGGGTGTCTTCTTTCTAAAATGGGGTCATTTGTGGGGTTCCTATACTGCCCTGGCATTTTAGGGGCCCTAAACCGTGAGGAGTAGTCTTGAAACGAAATTTCTCAAAATGACCTGTGAAATCCTAAAGGTACTCATTGGACTTTGGGCCCTTTAGCGCAGTTAGGGTGCAAAAAAGTGCCACACATGTGGTATCGCCGTACTCAGGAGAAGTAGTATAATGTGTTTTGTGGTGTATTTTTACACATACCCATGCTGAGTGGGAGAAAGATCTCTGTAAATGGACAATTGTGTGTAAAAAAAATTAACAAATTGTCATTTACAGAGATATTTCTCCCACCCAGCATGGGTATGTGTAAAAATACACCCCAGAACACATTATACTACTTCTCCTGAGTACGGCAATACCACATGTGTGGCACTTTTTTGCAGCCTAACTGCGCTAAGGGGTCCAAAGTCCAATGAGCACCTTTAGGCTTTACAGGGGTGCTTACAATTTAGCACCCCCCAAAATGTCAGGACAGTAAACACACCCCACAAATGACCCCATTTTGGAAAGTAGACCCTTCAAGGTATTCAGAGAGGGGCATGGTGAGTCCGTGGCAGGTTTCATTTTTTTGTCGCAAGTTAGAAGAAATGGAAACTTTTATTTTTTATTTTTTTTTCTCACAAAGTGTCATTTTCCGCTTACTTGTGACAAAAAATAATATCTTCTATGAACTCACTATGCCTCTCAGTGAATACTTTGGGATGTCTTCTTTCCAAAATGGGGTCATTTGTGGGGTATTTATACTATCCTGGAATTCTAGCCCCTCATGAAACATGACAGGGGGTCAGAAAAGTCAGAGATGCTTGAAAATGGGAAAATTCACTTTTTGCACCATAGTTTGTAAACGCTATAACTTTTACCCAAACCAATAAATATACACTGAATGGGTTTTTTTTATCAAAAACATGTTTGTCCACATTTTTCGCGCTGCATGTATACAGAAA
This sequence comes from Hyperolius riggenbachi, assembly GCF_040937935.1. Classification (NCBI taxonomy): domain Eukaryota; kingdom Metazoa; phylum Chordata; class Amphibia; order Anura; family Hyperoliidae; genus Hyperolius; species Hyperolius riggenbachi. Next base: position 168,485,775 of record NC_090653.1, on the reverse strand, counting down.
TTTTACTTTATTTGAAAAATGTCAGCACAGAAAGTTAAAAAAATCATTTTTTTGCCAAAATTCATGTCTTTTTTGATGAATATAATAAAAAGTAAAAATTGCAGGAGCAATCAAATAGCACCAAAAGAAAGCTTTATTAGTGACAAGAAAAGGAGCCAAAATTCATTTAGGTGGTAGGTTGTATGAGCGAGCAATAAACCGTGAAAGCTGCAGTGGTCTGAATGGAAAAAAAGTGGCCGGTCCTTAAGGGGTAGAAAGCCCTAGGTCCTCAAGTGGTTAAAAGCTCAGAAAAAAAATGATTGGAACTGTACATCAAGTCATTGGCAATCCATCACACACCATACAATTCTTGATAAAGCTGGTCTGAAATTTCTTACATGTCCAATCTCCAAAAATCGAAAAAATCTGGAAATCCGTTCGGATTTATCGATCGAAAACAAAGAAAATCTCTCGATTTTTAAGGAGAACCAATCATAATTATCGAATTGGTAAAAAATAGATCTTTTAGTTGTATGGTATGTGGCCACCTTAAGAGGGATACTCACAAACCAGGGTTGCTGAACAGGCAATAGCTGTGTGGGGAACACCCATCTCCACTTGGGAATCCATCTTGTGGTTTGAATGTTAACTCTCAAGGAAACAAAATAATTTCTGCAAACAAAATATTGACCTCCCAACAGAGGTATACTATAACCTAGACAAGAAACACTAAGAAACAAGAAAGAGGTGTCAAAAAAGTTCAAAACTGTTTAAAAAGTGGTAAATGTTGGCTTACCTCCAAGGATGATGCGTACACACATTTTATTAGCACATGCACATGAACAGCACATGAGCACATGGGTCTTGCTGGCAATGTCCCGCTCCCTCAGGTCCAATATTGTGCCATGTATGTGCCTGCATAAATCCTCCGGCACTGTACTTGAGGAATTGAAAGTGCCCACGAAATGTAATTGAAACATTGTACACACGTAGGTGACTGCACAATATCTGCCCAACAATCATCTGAGTTGATCCGCTTGATGGATCAGGCAAAATGCCTGATATTGGTCACTTACTGTCGTTTGGCTACATTTTTAACATGATTGTACATGGTGAAATCTGTTTTTCGTTGGACATTACAAATGACATTTGATGAGCCCACAGCAAAAAAATGGGTGCGCAAAGCCCTTAAGTGCCCCGGATCTTTTGGGATCCTAGCAACGCCCCCAGAGGTGGGACAAGGTCCTCCAGCACCCAAGGCTGAGACAGCAAAGTGCGCCCCTCCATCCCTGCCTCCCCAGCCGTCACACACTGATTGCTATTAGTTTAAGAGGTGCCACAGGGCCCATAACCTTCCCAACACCTTAATATCTATTTATCTGGCTTGCAGTCACTGCTATGTATCCCCTTTTCTTATTTCTTTCTGCTTCAAACACAATTAGGAATGACAGCTGAATGAATTGTGCGCCCCCTCCTACACTGCGCCCTGAGGCTGGAGCCTCTCCAGCCTATGCCTCGGCCCGGCCCTGAACGCCCCTGCTGGTTGATGTTATCAGTTAGGCCTCGTTCACATCAGGGCCGTTTCTGTGCGCTTTTTACAGTGCACTGCCCTGTGCGATCAGCAAGGTATTTATTTTCCCATGTAACTAAATGTAGCTGGTTCACATCTATGCGCTGCGCTGAGCAGCGTTACAGAAACGTAGGGTTGCATGCATTTCTGTGCTTTGAGCTGGAAAGCGCACATCAATGCAAGTGAATGGGTGCGCTTTTTTAGCGCATAGAAGCGCGTACAAGCGCATAGAAGCGCATGCGTTTTTACCCCTAATTGGAGAAAAAAATACATTTACATACAAAAACAAAGTTTTATTGACAACTGCTGCTGGTACAACAAGCAAAACGTGCTTTAAAGAAGCGCAGCGCAACGCACAGAAACGCGCACTAAAGCGCGCACAAGCGCATGCGTTTTTTACCACACGCTTTCACACGTTTTTCAGCGCAGCAGATGTGAACGAGGCCTTAATGTTTGAAGAGAAATGCCCCTTCTATACACTCACCTGACAGCAGCTTGAGGTAGAGGCCCTATCCAAATTCTGCTTCAAATGGGTGTTTCATATGTCAGTGGCTAGAATGAAACTAGAGAGGAGTCAATGCTAGATTCAGAGTCTTGAACTCAGCAGGACAATGGGTGGTTAGTTATTTGACCCCCTCCACCTTTTCTACAAAAAGATTGAAAACCTGAAAAGTATGAACTGTGAGCCTCTTTATGGAACAGGCTGTGACGTTGATTAAACAATATATTCTGTAAAAGAAATGTAGAAAATGTATGTACAAATATGCTCATTTAGCACATATTGGTAGAGGGATTTAACTTTGTGTTTAATTTGACAAAATATGACAGATTGGTAATTAAATGCAAATTTGACAATGCAAAAATGGAACTAAATTAAGCTAACTTTTTTTTCTTGTCATTAGAGACTACAGTGATTAACATGTTTTTCAAGGACTGAAACAATGAGAAGAAGTCAACTGTCAGTCATCAAGAGACAAAAATTCTACTCATGATTGCTGCATGTTAATTGACTTTACCAGCATCCTGCAAATTCGGCAACTTATCTGAGTGTAATCATGAAGGCATTTCAAAGAGAAAGGATGACTTGCACAGTGTAGCAACAAAAGTTCAATTTGCAGTAGTCAGATCATTAAAGTGGACCTGAACTCTTGCACAGGACAGAAGGAAAACAGAGAAAAGCACCCTGTATGTACTTAGAGAGTTTAGCCTGTCTCATTCCCCCTCACCTCTGTCTAATCACAAGTTGTAATTTGATCTCTCAGTTGAATACCTGTAATGATCTGCTCTGCTGTCTGTACAGGCAGACAGCTTTTTGACCATTTTGTAGGTCTGAGTGCTGCAGGTCCCTGAAAAGTAGACCTGTCTTCACTCTGCATCTGGCTGAGCTGCTGCTCTAGTGAGGAATTTGCATCCACTTGGCATGCAAATTGCTTAGCTGCTTCCTTTGATGGCTTGCAGTATAAATACCATTTCCTCCCAGAATCCCTTGCTGGTCATGATGGTTTGTTCCTGCTAACTTACCTGGAGTCTCAGCCTTTGCTAATTGTTTGCTAAGATTATCTTAGAGTAATTCCTTGGGAGTGCACTAGCATTCGTTCTAGCGTAGTCAGGTTGTATTATCTGTTTTGCCTTGTACTGTCTATCTGTTGCGATTGTCTTGTCGCCAGCAGCGGACGACAGGAAATCGTTCTGTGTGTTTGGATCGCATTCGCCCTAGCGTTAGTGGCGGTGGTTCCTTCTGTATTCTGCCTTAGGGGTGCAAGCCAGAGCAGCGGTTGCTACTGGTAGCCCCATCTGTCTGTCTGTTTGTTTGGATCGCATTCGCCCTAGTGGTAGTGGCGGTTGTTCCTTCTGTACTCTGCCTTAGGGGTGCAAGCCAGAGCAGTGGTTGCTCCTGGTTGCTCCATCTGTCTGTCTGTCTGGATTGCATTCGCCCTAGCGGTAATGGCGGTGGTTCCTTCTGTACTCTGTCTGGGAGTGTAGGCCAGAGCTGCAGTTGCTACTGGTTACTTCTTCTGTCTGTCTTGTCTGGATTGAACGCTTGCTGTAGTCTCGGTGAGGTAACCGTTTAGCAAGCGTTCGCATTCTCTTTTGTTTTCGTGTTTCTTTGGTCAGTCAGGGTTGGTACGCTTTGTTGCTATTGCGCTTCTCGTGTGGCGACCGTGCCATGCACGCGCTTTTCACTATTGCGCTTAACGTGTGGGGACCGCGTGTAGTTAGTCCTGTCTGTTCCTTTGCTCTGGCTTAGTTGTGTGTTCACCGTCGCCGAGTGGTGACTAGATTGGTGGACACACATACATTCTGTCGCTGTGCTCACTCTCTCTCTGAGGGCTATCTTGCCCTGCATTGTTGCAATTCGTACAATTCCCATCTGGCATCTGTGGCAGTGCAGAGGGGTTGTTCCTGTGCACTCCACAGCTCCATCTGCCGGTGGGAAGTTCCCTCTTCAAGTGCATTGCACCAAAGCTGGGTTCTGTTGTTTCATACGCTTGTGGAGGATTTCCGCAGTGTCAGCGCACATCTTGTGCGCTGACCTCGGAAATAATTCCCCAATTGTTACAATACCACAGTAAATAAACTCATCTGAAAGCACAGGGTGTTAACAATATGTCTTCTTCCATCAAAGCAGGAAGCAGAAACACTGCAGATTTATTGTAGGATTTGTATCAGCTTTAACAAAGAAATGTTTTTTTCTTTAAAGGTTATTATGCTGTTGCGTATCTTTTAGAGCAGAGAGGAAGTTCTGAGTTCAGGTACACTTTAAGGAAAAAAAGAAGTTAGATTAATATAGAGGAAAGTATTGTTGACTTGTTGACCCCTAGTGACCAGGCGATTTTTTACAATTTAGCACTCTGCAGTTTATTACTCGGCCATACAACTTAGCAGCCAAATGAGCCTCCTTTTCTGCCCACAAACAGAGATTTCTGTTGGTGGCATTTGATTGCTGCTGCTATTTTTTTTTTAAATTAATTTTATTGTTATTTTTTTTTTAAAACTGCTATGTTTAAAATCTTTATCCCTCCCACCTTCCCGTTCCCCCCCCCCCAGATCTAATCACTGTGATCACCTCTCATAGGCATCAGCCTATGAGAGGGATCAGATTGTGAGCTACTCGAGGGGACAGCTAACTGACAGAGCTCTCTCCAGTACAGTGCTGCACTTCATCGCAGCACTGTACAAAAGAAAATTACAGGTTTTTTCTTCCCTAACAGCCTGCAAGAACCGATTGCGACTGGCAGGCTGTTTATGGAGCGGAGCTCCATAACTCAATGGGGAATGCGCACACATCTCTGCCTACAGGACCTGACGCCAATTGGCTTTAGGTGGTCCTGTAGCTACCACCCTCCCACTGCCGATCGGCATTAGGCGGTCGGGAGAGGGTTAAAAAGCTACTGGCCTTGCTCTCATGACTGTCCTCTGGCTTTAATACTTTTTGAATTAGTAATGCAGAAAGGATGAGTATGGAGATAACCGAACATCAGGGGCGTAACAATAGACCCTGTAAGGGATGCAGCTGCAGGGGGGGCCTGAAGCCAAGGGGGCCCCCGTGGGGGGAGACATTTCTTTTCCCTGTCCTGAGAGACTGACAACTATGGGTACGGAGAGAAAAAAACGTTCTATTCTCTGCACAATTGTTCTAATGATTGCATCGCTTCAGCCACTGATAACAATTCATACAAAGTTTTGCAGACAAAGATTTGTAGACAGTCCCTATAATTTTTCTGGTGTACACGCACCAGAAAAATTATTATAGCGGCCAATTCAGGAATCTGCCTGGAGTCCTGGACCCTGTTGGTGGTGGCGGAGAAAGCAGTCAAGCAGCCTGCGGTGCTGACGGTCCTTTCTGACAGGATGCTTGAGGCAGGGCAAGACAGAGGTTGGATGGCAAATTGGGACAGCTCTGGTCACAGGTCAAGCCTGCGCACCCAGTAGTCCAAGGGTTCATCGCTGCTCACAGTGTCTACATCCACACTTAGGGCTAGGTAATCGGCTACCTGCCGGTCCAGGCGTTGGTGGAGGCGGGTGGATCCGGAAGCGATAAGGCGAGGCGTTGGATCCAGCTTGTTCTGCATGTGCTGCGTCCTTTGTGCCTTCTGGTGAGTTGGTAACATGTCCGCCACTTTTTGCCTATACCAAGGGTCTAGTAGCGTGGCCACCCAGTACAGGTCATTCCCCTTGAGTTTTTTTATACGGGGGTCCCTCAACAGGCTGGACAGCATGAAAGATGACATCTGCACAAAGTTGGATGCAGACGTACTATCCATCTCCTCTTGCTCTTCCTCGGTGACGTCAGGTAAGTCCTCCTCCTCGACCCATCCACGAACAATACCACAGGAACGTTGAGCAGCACAAGCCCCCTGCGACGCCTGCTGAGGATGTTCTTCTGCCACCTCCTCCTCCTCCAAAGAAACACCTTCCTCATCATCCGAGTCTGACTCCTCTTCCCCACACGACTTTGTGCTGCGGCAGGTGTTGAGGAAACATCTGATTTTGATGTAAATTGCTCCCACAACTGTTGCTGCCATAACTGTTCCTCCACAGCTTGATCCACCACTTTACGCACGGCACGCTCCAGGAAGTAAGCGTACGGGATCAAGTCACTGATGGTGCCTTCACTGCGAGTCACCAGGTTGGTCACCTCCTCAAACGGCCGCATGAGCCTGCATGCATTTTGCATCCGTGTCCAGTTCGGGGGCCAGAACATCCCCATCTCCCCAGATTGTGTCCTTCTACTGAAATTGTAGAGGTACTGGGTGACGACTTTCCCCTGTTCTAGCAGGCAAGAGAACATAACCAGGGTCGAATTCCAGCGAGTCGGGCTATCACATACCGGCAAGTTGTTTTTCCGCTGAATGTCCGCAAAGCGTGATGTGTAAGACCGCCTGAATAGGGATGATCGGAAATGCCAATTTCCGATTGCGCGGTAAATCCGCATTCCGCCATTGCCAATTACCGATTCTGCTTTCCGCTACCAATTTCCGCATTCCAATATGGAATTTCCGCCGGAAATCGTGGAAATTTCCCCCGACTTTAACATTGACTTTCTCAAAAACTATAAGGTCTTTTTGAAAACGTTTTTTATTGCATCTTGTTCACAAGATTCTACCCTGAAATTTTGATGTTTCTAGAACTTACGGGGGCTTTGCTATTAACCGCTAAAGTCGGCGGATTTTTACTGTAATGTAAAATGCAGAAAATACGGCAGATGCAGATTTTCTGCATTTTACATTACAGTAAAAATCTGCCGAATTTAGTGGTTAATAGCAAAGCCCCCGTAAGTCCTAGAAACACCAAATTTTCAGGGTTTATTAAACTGAATCTTGTGAACAAGATGCAAAAAAAATAAGTTTTCAAAAAGACCTTATAGTTTTTGAGAAAATCGATGTTAAAGTCGGCGGCAATTTACGCGATTTTTGGCGGAAATCCGCCTACCACACTTGTATTACCGATTTCCGCATTAAAATTGCAGCCAGTGGAGTGCCGTCTATTTATTTCTGTTTGACCACAGTTTGCAGTATACAGACACTGGAACCAGGGATTAAGGTACAAAAATAATGATTTATTGCAAATGCAATAATGCAAGCATACATACAAGCGTAAATGCAAATATCATACAAACATATGCACAGCACACAATATATACAAATAACCCGGGAAACAGTGAAAAATATATACAAACCCTGACTATCTATCTAAGTGCACAATAATATATACAGAAAATATATATACAATCGTAGTACAAAAGGGATTAGGCAGAATATCAGAGTCAGCAGGAGAGCAAGGTCAGCAACAGGTTATCAGAAAAGCACGGTACAGGGATAAGGCAAAAGGAAGGTCTCAGACAGAAGTAACAGGGTTTGGTAACAGGAAGGCATAAACAGAGATCAGGGCAAGGATCAGAAACCAGGATGTCCAGAAACTCAGACCTGGGAGCTCAAAGTTCTGGCAATTAGCAGGGGGAAGAGGCAGTCCTTAAAGGGGACCTGAAGTAAGAGGTATATGGAGGCTGCCATATTTATTTCCTTTTAATCAATACCAGATGCATGGCAGTCCTGCTGGTCTATTTCTCTGCAGTAGTATCTGAATAACACCAGAAACAAGCATGCTGCTAGTCTTGTCAGATGTAACTTTAAAGTCTGAAACACCTCATCTGCTGGATTCTTGTTCAGGGGCTATGGCTAATAGTATTAGAGGCAGAGGATCAGCAGGGCTGCCAGGCAACTGGTATTGATTAAAAGGAAATAAATATGGCAGCCTCCGTATACCTCTTACTTCAGTTCCCCTTTAAATAGTCCAAGTGATAACAGGATGCATGTGATGAATTGTAGAAAATTAGGGCTGCTCACAGTCCAAAGAGCCCTCTGCTGGTGGCACAATGAAAGTCCTGGCAGTCCATGCAAATGCTGCCACCAGCAGGCAGGAAAAGGCTATGCATGAGTCGTAACAGATGGGCTCCACAACATGGCCACCGAATTATATAGAGGAGGGCCAGGCTCCCCTTCTCTGAATGGTTGCTAAGGCCTCGGCTGGTGGCCTTCTGATTGGCCCAATGACGTCATCCCCTGGATACCGAAGCCGAATTCATGATCACGCGTTAACACCCGTGATCACGACTGAATTCGAGATTGACTATTCGGGTACATTCGACTTCGAATTCGGGAGCAGTATCGCTTTTTGAATTCGAGTTCGGCAATCATGAACATCTACCCGATTCGAATTCGCAATCTTTGGAGTCTGGAGAGCAACCCTGATAGGGACATAATTTAAGTGTTGGGATAACCAGGACAAATTGAGCAAATAAAATGTGTAGGTTTTGTCTACGGTGTCATTGTAGAAAATTGTATTGTTTCATTTTTTTTCTCTGTTTTTCTCTATTGGTGAATAAAACAAGATATAGATGATTTAGATGTAATGTGTAGTGATAAAGTTATTGGTGAATGAATAGGAGGAGCACTAAAATGTGAAGTGAAAATTCCTTGCCTCCATAAGGTGACTAGATTGTGAGTCCCTCTGAGGGACAGAGTTAATGACAAGACAATATACTTTGTACAGCGCTGCGCAATATGTTGGCGGTTTATAAATACTTAAATAAATAAAATAAACAACCAACCCTGAGAGCTGAGTGGTTAAAATAACTTTTACTGTCATGCCAGTCCTGACTTTTGTTCCATCTTCAGTTCTGTCACATTGGTCCTCTTTCTACTTCCCTTGTGGAAAGGTTAGCCCCTCCTGTTCTTCTTATCTCTCGTGGGGCAGTCCTAGGGGTCGTGGCCTGGTGGACACCAGGCACCAAAGTAGTCCACCTCCCATTGCGGCTGTGCTGGTAAAGATCAATGACCACTTAGACTCCACACCCTGGGAGTGCCCACACCAATCACCGGTGCCGAGTTTAACAGGACCCTGACAGAAGGACTACTAATCTTGCTACTCATTTTAGGGACACATCAGGAGCGTAACTAGAAATCACTGGGCCCCCCTGCAAAAATTTGGATGCCCCCCATAGGTGCCAAATCGTAATGGGGCAGCGTTTCACTATGAAATAATTGTAATGGTGCAGTGTTTCACCATAACATAGTCGTAATGCAGCAATGTTTCACAAGAAATTAATCGTAAAATGGCCAGCATTTCACCAGAATATAATATAGAATATAATCGTAAAAGTGGGCAGCATTTCACCTGAAAATAATTGTAAAGAGGGCAGCATTTCACCAGAAATTTCACGTAATGTGGGCAGAATTTCACCATAAAATAATCGTAAAGTGTGCAGCATTTCACCAGAAAATAATAGTAAAGTGAGCAGCATTTCATTGTAAAGTGGCAAGCAGTCACCAAAAAATCGTAATTTGGGCAGCAGTCACCAGAAAATCATAATGTAGGCAGCAGTAACCAGAAAATCGTAATGTGGCCTGTGGGCAGCAATCACCAAAAAATCATAATGTGGGCAGCAGTCACCAGAAAATTGTAATGTGGGCAGCAGTCACCAGAAAATCATAAAGTGGACAGCAGTCACCAGAAAAGAAATGCACCTGTAAAGAAAAACAATTCACTCACCTGACAGAGGTCTCCTCTCACAGCCTCTTTCCGTAGCCCTGCTCTGCTTCCCGGGAGACTGCAGGCTGCGGGGAATTAACGCCGTGGCCAGTTCAACACCTGGCTGGGGGGTTCCACAATTGGGCGGGCGGCAGGGCTCCCCCCGCACACGGCAGACAGGCCCCCCTGCAGCTGATGGGGTTGTATCCCCTATAGTTACACCGCTGGGACACATGTATTGGTGGTGAGTGAGAGAGATAAAGTAATTTCTGCATTACCGGCAATGTTATTGGCTGCCCTTGTGGTTTAGAAGAGGCACTTTACTGCTGCACTTTACTGCTGCTATCCACGCAAGGGGGATACTCTTTCATTGAGATCTGAGACACTGGCTTGAACTATGACTGTGTTTTATGAACTGTCTACATTAGGTACATAAAGATTATGTGGATGTCTGCCTGCTGATCGGCCGTGAGTCGTTAAAACACACAATGCTGTTGCTAACACTTCTGTGACTAATTGTCCTGTGCTTGAAGGCTATATCCAATGCAGTTGCCTGTTGTAAACCAGAACATCCTCTTGAACTCTCAGTCTGAGTTTGGTGTGTGGCTGTTGCTTGTTGTTTGAGCGGGGCCGGTCCTGCATAGGTATATCACCTCGTGAGTGTGATTGTTTTAGGCCCTCTGCCCACCATGCTAAGTGGGCTAGTGTTTTAGTGGGATGGGTTGCTGGGGTGGGTGAGGGTGTTTTGGGCGACACACATGTTTGAGCAAATAAAGCACTTTATGCATACTGTTTGAGCACTTCCTGCTTTTACTTTATATCAGCACGGGTACTCTGATTGCTGGGATCCTGATTAAAGGCCACATCTGGATGGATTTGTTTTCATTTCCTACATAGTTTATTATCTTAACTAGTTACAGGAAGATAAAATACTAGAAGATACTAAACTTTATCTGAAGTAAGCTATTTCTTGTGTGTTTAACTCCCTTGTGACAGCATACCTTACAAATTACTGTCATGGAAAAAAACTAGACCAGAATGAAAAGTAGCACTTACCTACTATAAAGTTGTGTTTGCTCTTTAGCTTTTGAATGCCAGATACGTATTATAAATATTTCACATGCTTCACTGTGAGTTAGTGAGTTAGTAAAATACATTTTCCTAAGAAAAGTAGGTGAATGGAAAAAATAATGTGTTGGATCGGTTTTTTTTGCTGCAATGTTCATTTGGCTTGTTTATTGTTTGGTAGTAGAGCTGTATACACCACTATACCCTTCAAACAAGCTATTACTTTTTGCCTGGCATAATTTTATCAGCACACTACATCAGGTAAATGAATGGCAAAGGCAGGGTGATCTAAACATGCAGGCCCACAATGCAGATACCTCAATACAGATAAAATAAGTATTAACCACCTTAGCGGTATGGACGAGCTCAGCTCGTCCATTACCGCCAGAGGGTGCCGCTCAGGCCCTGCTGGGCCGATTTTGATCAAATAAAGAGCAGCACACGCAGCCGGCACTTTGCCAGCCGCGTGTGCTGCCCGATCGCCGCCGCTCTGCGGCGATCCGCCGCGAGCAGCGGCGAAAGAGGGTCCCCCCAGCCGCCTGAGCCCTGCGCAGCCGGAACAAATAGTTCCGGCCAGCGCTAAGGGCTGGATCGGAGGCGGCAGACGTCAGGACGTCGGCTGACGTCCATGACGTCACTCCGCTCGTCGCCATGGCGACGAAGTAAACAAAACACGGAAGGCCGCTCATTGCGGCCTTCCGTGTTACTTTTGGCCGCCGGAGGCGATCAGAAGAACGCCTCCGGAGCGCCATCTAGTGGGCTTTCATGCAGCCAACTTTCAGTTGGCTGCATGAAATAGTTTTTTTTTTATTTAAAAAAAACCCTCATGCAGCTGCCCTGGCGATCTTAATAGAACGCCAGGGTGGTTAAAGGGAAACTTAAAGGGACACTTAAGCCAGGAATAATAAATCAGTTTTACTTTCCTGGGGCTTCTACCAGCCCCCTGCAGCCATCCTGTGCCCTCGCAGTTACTCACGGAGCCTCCGGTCCCCCGCCGCCAGCTAGTTTAGTTTTCGATGACAGGCCTGGCCATGCGTATTTTTCTTCATGTTCCTGTCTGCAATAGCGTCCTGTGTCTGTGCAGGACACTATTGAGGACAGGAACATGAAGAAGGATACGTGTGGCTAGGCCTGTGCAAGTGCAGAAAGCCTGCCAACTCCCTGTCAGGGCCTGTCAGGGAAAACGAAACTAGCTGGCAGTGGGGGACCGCAGGCACTGGCACAGGACGGCTGCAGATGGCTGGTAGAAGTAAAACGGATTCATAATCGCTTACTGATGTTAGGCCTAGACCTTCACAAGGCGTTTGATTCAGTATCCTGGAGGTATATGCATAAGATGCTAAAAGTTATGGGATTCTCTGGTCCTTTCATTAACACAATACTGTCCCTGTATAACTCCCCTCAGGCAAAACTCAGATTACCAGGTTTACATTCACAACCATTGGAGGTGGAAAGAGGTACCAGACAGGGATGTCCCCTGTCCCCTCTTTTATTCTCTATAGCCATTGAACCATTGTCCCTGGCTATACAGAATAACACAGATATAAAGGGCTATGTTAAAGATGAAATAGAATACAAAATTAGTCTCTATGCAGACAATGCTCTGCTATTCCTTTCCCAACCAATCACCTCCCTACCTATTCTATTAGCACTATTAGAGAAATTTGGAAATATCTCTGGGCTCAAAATTAACACTAACAAATCGCAGGCTATGACAATTAATCTCTCAGCTCAGGTGATCAAACTGTATCAGGCCAATTATGATTTCAAGTGGGTTACTTCAATGACATATCTAGGAATTAAACTGCTACAGGATTATGATAACCTTATAGCTGCCAATTATCAACACCTCCTAAAAAATACACAGAAATTACTTATGGAATGGAATTCTTACCATATTTCTCGGTTAGAGAAAATCACTGCAGTTAAGATGGTTATTTTACCTCGACTTCTTTACATTATGAGAGCATTACCAGTTACTCCAGGGAAAACACTCATTTCAAAATTTCAGAAAGTGGTAAATCTTTTTATTTGGAGTAATAAACCAGCTCGTTTTAAAAACATATACCTTTATAGAAGAACTTCTGAGGGAGTCCCGAATTTTTGGCACTATCTCCTAGCAGTAAGATTCACCCAAATGCTGAAATGGCACAAAACTGATGATCTAACCCCATGGCCAATGTTTGAACGTAACTCAATCACACCTATAAACATTTCCTCAGTTATTTACATTGGAAGAACCCACTTGAAAACAAAATCTAAAAACAATTTGATAGTAGGAGATAATTTAACTCTCTGGCATTGTTATAAAGATAAATTTCACCTCTGCTCTGACAAACCCCCCAAGCTTTCATTTATTGGTCACCCTGATTTCCTACCTGCATTACATGATACTTCTAAATTCTCCTGGTGGATCCAAAATAATTATATCACTTCCAATCGTTTTTGGATAGGAGGTAAATTTAAATCCTTTGAAATGTTACAATATAGTAGTGGGCTACCTAGAACCCAATATTTTCAATACTGTCAATTACGACATTTTTTTATTGGCAATTCAAGCTCTGAAGGTCTTTTCAACTGTACCTTTTATGAAAATGTATTCCTAACATCTACAATAAACTCAGGATTAATATCCCGAATCTATTTACATTTGAGTAGTACTCCCCCCCCCCCCGATCAAAAAACAAAATATATGTTGGAATAGGAGCACGACATATCCACAGACCTTAATCATACTGATTGGAATAATCTTATTAATAACATTTATAAGGCAACTAAAACTACTGCAATTAGGGATATTACATAAAAAATTGTTACCAGGTGGTATTATACCCCAATCAGATTACATAAAATGTTCCCAACAATATTAGCACGTTGTTTCAGGGGATGCTCAGAAGATGGCACAATTATGCATATATTTTGGGGTTGCCAAATTGTGGAGGATCTATGGGGTAAACTATTAGAAGGTCTATGTACTTTAACAAGTAAAAATATTACACTTACAGCCACACAGGCCTTATTATTTACATCTAATCATACAGTCCCTAAAAAATGGCGAAGAGTATATTATGTTTTTATTGCTTCGCTTCTTTGGGCAATTGCCAAAAGTTGGAAGTAACCTACTGTACTGTTTAATTTAGTCTTATCCGGAGTTGAGGACTTGAGGTTTATGGGTCTTATACATCACTCATTATCAAACTCCATGCACAAATATCATGGTGATTGGGAGGATTGGAGCATTTCTAAGATGGAGCATTTCTAAGATGTTCCCTACTAATGCTAATTAATATATCAAAACGAGGCCTATTAGGACATTATGTTCTTACTGTTGCTGAAACTAAATATATTTTGTACTATTATCTTTATCTGGAGGTACTGGCACTGTTAACACTGTAGTTCTGATGCATACCAAGTTCTAATAGTTTTTGTTATTTTTATACAATTGGAAGTCTACATTAGAACTAAGTATAATTCAATAGTTATGTTAAAATTGTTAGAAGATGGCAATTTTATGCAACTCATGAGCTCTGTACTTTAATGATAATTATTCATGAGCAAAGTTGTAATTTTTATGCTATCTTTAATAAAGATATTTGTAAAAGAAGTAAAATGGATTCTTTATTCCTGACTTAAGTGTCCCTTTAAGTCTACTTAAAAAACAAACAGTTTTACTTACCTGGGGATTGTACCAGCCCCCTGCAGTCGACCTGTGCCCATGCTGGTACTCGAAGATCCTCCGGTCCTGCAGCTCAGTTTCAGCCACTGCGCCGGGGGGCAATCCAGGCAGCGCTTCCGTGTGAGGCAGGGCTATAAGCTGCAGCCCTGCCTCACACGTGTCTGTCAGTGGCGGATCTCCGCCTCTCCCCCAACCCTCTCAGTCTTCCTGCAATGAGAGGGGCAGGGGAGAGGCGGAGATCTGCCACTGACGCGTGTGAGGCAGGGCTGCAGCTCATAGCCCTGCCTCACATGGAAGCGCTTAGAGCAGTAAAATCCACGACCAAGAAAGTCGTGGATTTTGCAGGGGAGAGGGAGGGAGAGTTAGGGGGGATTTAGATAGATTACAGCTGCAAGGATGCGGCGGTTTAGTTATGTAAACAAATGGAATTTTAGGTCATAGCCCGAAGTCAAGAGCTGCCTATTAGGGATGGTCACTGAGATGCAAATCCGAGTTGATGCAGGATTATGTATTTTTTTCTGCATCCTTTTTTCTGCAAATGTATTCAGTATGAAATCAGACCAATCAAACCCCGTCTTGGCTTCATTAGTCCACTTTAACGATGCATATATTTGCATAAAAATGTGCATAATCTGCATCAACTCTGAATTATTTGCATTTTATTGTCTACTCCTGATAGCCAGCTCTGAACTATATTTCATAAACATAGTAAAACATGCTGTATGCAGCATGCATAGCCCCATATATTTAAACTTTATAGCAAATCTGAAATGGAATGAAATGAATGAGATAATTAATTGTATGTGTAGTACTAATGGTAAATTGAGCATTAGTAACAAAGAACAAAGTTTCCTATTTTTGTTCTCAGTTTAAAACATACCAATAGTGATATGTGGCATGATGAGATAATCATAGGTTTTTATAGTACTAGCTAACCACAAGAAGATTTATGCGTGCTCAACACCAAGCTTAACCCTTACAAGTCTGGCTGTGCAAATCTGGCTAAATTGGCTTATCATGAGGCATTGCTCATGCAAAATTGCATTTGCTTTCGCATGCCAAACTTTGCAGGGTCAAAAACTAATACCGCAAAGCAGTTGCCCTGCGGGAATTAGTTCATGCTACATAGCACTATCCATGAGCGCCACGGGGAGGCTTCCCAATGCCCCCATACAACCGGGTGGGGGGGGGGCTGCGGGGCCCCAGGCTCTCTCACTGCCTAGGGACCACAGCGACACCCCGGAGGGGGAGGCTGGGTGGCGCAGACGACCCCCCCAAGCGTGGCCAGCGCCGGGGAGGGCAATCCGCACCCACCTCCCAAAATTAAAAACAGGCACTTACCTTAACGTCCATTGTGTTCTGCTACTGCGCATTAACTTGGAGGCACTGCATGGGAAAGGAGTGACGCATGGGTCACCCCGAGCTATAGGGCTCAGGGCTGGCTCACACACATCACTCCAGAAGGGGGAGGGGGGAGGACAGGCACAGACAGCCCACTCCAGGGCTCACACCACCTAGAGCAAGCCATCCACCACCTGTCTCCAAAGGACAGAAAATGCAAAATGCTAGCCACAAGAAGATTTATGTGTGCTCAACACCAAGTTTAACCCTTACAAGTCCGGCTGTGCAAATCTGTCTACATTGACTTATCATGAGGCATTGCTTATGCAAAACTGCATTTGCTTTCGCATGCCAAACTTTGCAGGGTCCAAAACTAATACCGCAAAGCGGTTGCCCTGCGGGAATTAGTTCATGCTACATAGCACTATCCAGGAGCGCCACGGGGAGGCTTCCCAATGCCCCCATACAACCGGGGGGGCTGCGGGGCCCCAGGCTCTCTCACTGCCTAGGGACCACAGCGACACCCCGGAGGGGGAGGCGCAGACGACCCCCCCAAGCGTGGCCAGCGCCGGGGAGTGCCATCCGCACCCACCTCCCAAAATTAAAAACAGGCACTTAGCTTAACATCCATTGCGTTCTGCTACTGCGCATTAACTTGGGGGCACTGCATGGGAAAGGAGTGACGCATGGGTCACCCCCAGCTATAGGGCTCAGGGCTGGCTCACACACGTCACTCCAGAAGGGGGGGGGGAGAGGACAGGTACAGACAGCCCACTCCAGGGCTCACACCACCTAGAGCAAGCCATCCACCACCTGCCTCCAAAGGACAGAAAATGCAAAATGCTAACCACAAGAAGATTTATGCGTGCTCAACACCAAGCTTAACCCTTAAAAGTCTGGCTGTGCAAATCTGGCTAAATTGGCTTATCATGAGGCATTGCTCATGCAAAATTGCATTTGCTTTCGCATGCCAAACTTTGCAGGGTAAAAAACTAATATCGCAAAGCGGTTGCCCTGCGGGAATTAGTTCATGCTACATAGCACTATCCAGGAGCGCCACGGGGAGGCTTCCCAATGCCCCCATACAACCGGGGGGGGGGGGGGGGGGGCTGCGGGGCCGCAGGCTCTCTCACTGCCTAGGGACCACAGTGACGCCCGGAGGGGGAGGCTGGGTGGCGCAGACGACCCCCCAAGCATGCCCAGCGCCGGGGAGTGCCATCCGCACCAACCTCCCAAAATTAAAAACAGGCACTTAGCTTAACGTCCATTGCGTTCTGCTACTGCGCATTAACTTGGGGGCACTGCATGGGAAAGGAGTGACGCATGGGTCACCCCGAGCTATAGGGCTCAGGGCTGGCTCACACACATCACTCCAGAAGGGGGGAGGGGGAGGACAGGCACAGACAGCCCACTCCAGAGCTCACACCACCTAGAGCAAGCCATCCACCACCTGCCTCCAAAGGACAGAAAATGCAAAATGCTAACCACAAGAAGATTAATGCTTGCTCAACACCAAGCTTAACCCTTAAAAGTCTGGCTGTGCAAATCTGGCTAAATTGGCTTATCATGAGGCATAAAATGTGCATAATCTGCATCAACTCAGAATTATTTGCATTTTATTGTCTACTGCTGATAGCCAGCTCTGAACTATATTTCAGAAACATAATAAAACATGCTGTATGCAGCATGCATAGCCCCATATATTTAAACTTTATAGCAAATCTGAAATGGAATGAAATGAATGAGATAATTAATTGTATGTGTAGTACTAATGGTAAATTGATCATTAGTAACAAAGAACAAAGTTTCCTATTTTTGTTCTCAGTTTAAAACATACCAATAGTGATATGTGGCATGATGAGATAATCATAGGTTTTTATAGTACTAGTTCTACTAATAAATTGTCTGGAGTCCCTTTCTAGTTTTCTGGAGAACAAGTGTTAAAAATAACTTGTTTTGTTATCTATGCAAATGAGGTTGTCGAACAGCTTGTCGAATTAAGTCCGTTTTCCTGAAAACTAAATTGCAGGCAATCCACTTTTGTCTTGTGGAGGAAACAATGACACTGCAGTGAAAAACAACCTGATATAATGAATGATATGAATAATTGTATGTGTAGTAGGGATAATTCATAGAACATTAGTAGCAAAGAAAATAATCTAAATTTTTTATTTCCAGTTACACAGCTTTTTTTTTTTTTTATAACATTGCATAATTCTCTAAAATATTAGCAGCTTACAAACTACACTGTTTTAAACTATGAACCAGAGCAGAGCAAACTAACATTTGAACTTTCCTGCAGTAAAACCAGGGGTCTAGTCCTGGGAAAAGAGGTGAGTGGACTCACCCCAACCCCAAAACCCAACCGCCCCCCACGAGAGAGAGCGAGTGAGAGAGAGAGAGAGAGGGAGTGAGTGAGAATGTAACAGAGAGTGAGAGAATGAGTGCGAGAGAGAGAAAGAAAGAGAGCGAGAGTGAGAGAGAGAAAGAGAGTGAGTGTGTAACGATTGTGGAATTCTCTCCGTGATCAGCGCATAAGACGTGCGCTGACACTGCAGAAATCCTCCACAAGCGTGTAATTTGAGTGAACCCAGCAAAAGGTGCAATGCACCTGTAGAGGGAAATTCCTGTCGGCAGGTGGAGCTGTGGAGTGCAGAGGAACCGCTCCTCTGCCCTACCACACACGCCAGACAGGAATTGCACGAAGAAACGCAGGGCAAGATAGCCCTGAATGAGATTGAGCAAAGGGACAGATTGTATGTGTGTGCACCAAACTAGTCGCCAACCCGCGACGGTGCATACACAACAGCAGATATGAGGTAGGAACGCAATCGCGAGAGAGGCGATTGCCAGAGGCGATACAAGGCTACAACAAGGCAGAGCACGAGAGTAGCAAAGGCACAGCAAATCATACAATGAGAAAATACGGAAAATAACAAACGCTAGCTAAACGCGAACACCGCACTCATTCGCAACAGTGCACGCATTTATGCGCGGTCTCCGCGTGATAAGCACAACAGAGACAAGCACGCCTAACTAACCACCGACAGACAAACATGAAACAGAGGACGCGAGCGCTTGCTTAACGGTTACCTCACCGAGCCTCCAGCAAGTGTTCGTAGTAGACAAGACAGATACACGAAAACAGGAATAAGTGAGAGATAGGATCCACAGCACTAGCACAAGAGGCTAGTGCAATCCAGGCAGACAGAACAGAAGGATCCACAGCACTAGCGCAAGGCGAGTGCGATCCAAGTACAGCAAGAGAGTAGCAGACCAGAAGGATCCACAGCACTAGCGCAAGGCGAGTGCGATCCAAGTATAGAAAGAGAGATGGAGATCAGACGGATCCACAGCACTAGCGCAAGGCGAGTGCGATCCTGGCAAGACAGATCAGATGAGATAGCTGGTAGCAACCGCTGCTCCAGCTATACTCCAAGAACAAAGATCAGAACGACTTCCTGTCGACCACCGCTGGGACAGGACAATCGCAACAGACAAACAAAACAGATATGCAATCCTAACTGCACTAGGGAAACTGCCTAGTGCAGTTCCAGGAATTACTCTAAACTAATCTTCAACCAATGAGCAAGGCTGACACTCAGGAGTGTTCCACAGGACTAACTCTTATGACCAGCAAAGGACTCTGGGAAACAAAGCTCTTTATACTGCCAGTCATCAAAGGAGGCAGGTAGGGGATTTGCATGACGAGTGTATGCAAATTCCTCAGCAGCAGAACAGACCAGAAACTTGTAATGGAAAGACAGGTCTCTCTTGCAGAGACCTGCAGCCCACAGACTAGAGGAATGGTCAAACAGCTGTCTGCCAGTGCATCCAGCTGAGCGGATCATTACAGAGTGAGAGAGAGTGAGAGAGAGTGAGAGAGAGAGAGTGAGTGAGAGTGTAACAGAGACTGAGCGAGTGAGTGAGAGCGAGAGAGTAAGTGAGTGAGAGTGAGAGTGTAAAAGAGAGAAATAGTGAGTGTGAGAGAGAGAGTGAGTGAGAGTGTAACAGAGAGTGAGTGAGTGAGTGAGTGAGTGAGTGAGTGCAAGAGAGTGAGTGAGAGTGTGTGAGAGAGAGTGAGTGAGAGCGAGAGAGTGAGTGAGTGAGTGAGTGTGTAAGAGAGAAAAAGAGTGAGTGTGAGAGAGAGAGAGAGCGAGAGAGAGAGAGAGAGTGATAGTGTGAGTGAGTGTGAGTGTGAGAGTGAGAGAGAAAGAGAGTGAGTGAGAGCAAGAGAGTGAGAGTGTAAGAGAGAGAAAGAGTGAGTGTGAGAGAGTGAGTGAGAGAGAGAGTGAGTGTGAGAGAGAGTGTGAATGAGAGTGTGATTGAGTGAGACTGTAAGAGAGAGAAAGAGTGAGTGTGTGAGAGAGAGAGTGAGTGTGAGAGAGAGTGTGAATGAGAGTGTGAGTGAGTGCAACTGTAAGAGAGAGAAAGAGTGAGTGAGAGAGTGAGTGAGAGTGTAACAGAGAGTGAGAGAGTGTAACAGAGAGTGAGAGAGTGAGTGAGAGAGCGAGTGAGAGCGAGAGAGTGAGTGAGTGAATGAGTATGTAAGAGAGAGAAAGAGTGAGTGTGTGAGTGTGTGAGAGAGTGAGTGAGTGAGAGAGCTTTTCATGGGATTTACCGGCCGTGACATTCAGAGACCGGTTGGGTGGCAACACTAGTCCTGCTAGTGTGGACAAATTCCACCTTCTAAAATAAGTAGGTGGACGTCATCCACCTGCGTTCATGCAGGACTCGATCCCTAAGTAAACCCTTAAACATACAAGAAACAGGGAGATACAAGTTGAGATAAGTGCTTCAGAAAACAGCATTGTAGCCAACCAAGCTTGGTCGGAGAGCTCGGGAGAAGCTCTTTTGCATAATTAACAATTTAAGTTTCTTAACTCTTCCTGTACTGAAAACAATATGAAACTCTTATCTTTGCTACTAATGTTCTATTTCTTAGCTTTCACTACACATACAAATCAATATATCATAAGTTTATTTTCACTTCAGATTCCATTTAAAGAGAACCAGAGAGGAATTAAAAAAAGCTTTTATACATACCCGGGGCTTCCTCCAGCCCCATACGCACGGATCGCTCCCACGCCGCCGTCCTCCGCTGCCTGGATCCGCCGGTACCAGGTCCCATTATTACCGCCAGTCGGCTGGCGGACGAGGCCAATTCTCCGCATCACAGGGGTTCCCTCCATACACTTAAGCTTGCGGCTGCCTACTGCGCAGCCGCATGCGTAAGGGTATGGAGGGAGCCCATTTGATGCGGACAATTGGCCGCGTCCGCCGGAAGTGACGGGACCCGGTAGCTGCAATAGAGGAAGCGGAGGATGGCGGCGTGGGAGCGATCCAGGCATATGGGGCTGGAAGAAGCCCCAGGTATGTATAAAAGCCTTTTTCTATTTTTACTAATCATTCCTCTCTGGTTCCCTTTAAGAGCTGAATTTTAAAGCTGCATTCGAAAAAGCAGCCATGACAGTCTGATTTAATATCTGCTTCATCCAGTTACAAAACAAACAGAATTCACGGCTCTTTGAACCTTTCAGCTCTAAGACGTTGTTAGCACTGTTCCCTTTGCCCAGATAACATAGTTTTGTCCTCTATATACTTTTATATATTAATTTGACAAGCATTTCAACTGTCTCATTTCAGGTAGATATCAGGTCTAGTTTTTTGTAACACTTGCAGTGGAAGAAAATAGCAAGGGATTTCAGATATTTTAGAAGGACTAGTACTATTTGCACCTATCGCTGCACAGAGAATTTAAATGTGTGCATTAAACACCAAGTGAACACCTGACACAACTGGCTGAGCAAATTTGGCCTGATTGGCTATTCATGAGGCAATGCTCATGCAAATATGCATTTGCTTTCGCATGCCAACTAATGCAGGGTCCATTGAACCAATGCCGCAAAGCGGTTTGCCCTGCGGGAATTAGTTCATGCTATACAGCACTATCCAGGAGCGCCTCGGGGAGGCTTCCCAATGCCCCCATACAACCGGGGGACCGCGGGGTCCCAGGCGCTCTCACTGCCTGGGAACCACAGCAGCACCCCGGAGGGGGGAGGCTGGGTGGCGCAGGCGGCCCCCCCAAGCGTGGCCAGCGCCGGGGAGAGCCATCCGCACCTTTCACCTCCCAATATTTAAAAACAGGCACTTACCTTGACGTCCATTGCGTTCTGCTGCTGAGCATAGCTTGGGTGCAACACATTTGAAAAGGAAAGGAATGAAGCATGGGTCGCACTGAGCTTTGGAGCTCAGGGCTGGCTCACACACTGCACTCCAAGGGGGGGTGGAGGACAGGCACTGACAGCCCACTCCAGGACTCACACTACCTGGAATGAGCCATCCGCCACCCGCCTCCAGGGGAAAGAAATTCACAAATCGCTGCACAGAGAATTTAAATGTGTGCATTAAACACCAAGTGAACACCTGACACAACTGGCTGAGCAAATTTGGCCTGATTGGCTATTCATGAGGCAATGCTCATGCAAATATGCATTTGCTTTCGCATGCCAACTAATGCAGGGTCCATTGAACCAATGCCGCAAAGCGGTTTGCCCTGCGGGAATTAGTTCATGCTATACAGCACTATCCAGGAGCGCCTCGGGGAGGCTTCCCAATGCCCCCATACAACCGGGGGACCGCGGGGTCCCAGGCGCTCTCACTGCCTGGGAACCACAGCAGCACCCCGGAGGGGGGAGGCTGGGTGGCGCAGGCGGCCCCCCCAAGCGTGGCCAGCGCCGGGGAGAGCCATCCGCACCTTTCACCTCCCAATATTTAAAAACAGGCACTTACCTTGACGTCCATTGCGTTCTGCTGCTGAGCATAGCTTGGGTGCAACACATTTGAAAAGGAAAGGAATGAAGCATGGGTCGCACTGAGCTTTGGAGCTCAGGGCTGGCTCACACACTGCACTCCAAGGGGGGGTGGAGGACAGGCACTGACAGCCCACTCCAGGACTCACACTACCTGGAATGAGCCATCCGCCACCCGCCTCCAGGGGAAAGAAATTCACAAATCGCTGCACAGAGAATTTAAATGTGTGCATTAAACACCAAGTGAACACCTGACACAACTGGCTGAGCAAATTTGGCCTGATTGGCTATTCATGAGGCAATGCTCATGCAAATATGCATTTGCTTTCGCATGCCAACTAATGCAGGGTCCATTGAACCAATGCCGCAAAGCGGTTTGCCCTGCGGGAATTAGTTCATGCTATACAGCACTATCCAGGAGCGCCTCGGGGAGGCCTACCAATGCCCCCATACAACCGGGGGACCGCGGGGTCCCAGGCGCTCTCACTGCCTGGGAACCACAGCAGCACCCCGGAGGGGGGAGGCTGGGTGGCGCAGGCGGCCCCCCCAAGCGTGGCCAGCGCCGGGGAGAGCCATCCGCACCTTTCACCTCCCAATATTTAAAAACAGGCACTTACCTTGACGTCCATTGCGTTCTGCTGCTGAGCATAGCTTGGGTGCAACACATTTGAAAAGGAAAGGAATGAAGCATGGGTCGCACTGAGCTTTGGAGCTCAGGGCTGGCTCACACACTGCACTCCAAGGGGGGGTGGAGGACAGGCACTGACAGCCCACTCCAGGACTCACACTACCTGGAATGAGCCATCCGCCACCCGCCTCCAGGGGAAAGAAATTCACAAATCGCTGCACAGAGAATTTAAATGTGTGCATTAAACACCAAGTGAACACCTGACACAACTGGCTGAGCAAATTTGGCCTGATTGGCTTCCCAATGCCCCCGGTTGTATGGGGGCATTGGGAAGCCTCCCCGAGGCGCTCCTGGATAGTGCTGTATAGCATGAACTAATTACCGCAGGGCAAACCGCTTAGCGGCATTGGTTCAATGGACCCTGCATTAGTTGGCATGCGAAAGCAAATGCATATTTGCATGAGCATTGCCTCATGAATAGCCAATCAGGCCAAATTTGCTCAGCCAGTTGTGTCAGGTGTTCACTTGGTGTTTAATGCACACATTTAAATTCTCTGTGCAGCGATTTGTGAATTTCTTTCCCCTGGAGGCGGGTGGCGGATGGCTCATTCCAGGTAGTGTGAGTCCTGGAGTGGGCTGTCAGTGCCTGTCCTCCACCCCCCCTTGGAGTGCAGTGTGTGAGCCAGCCCTGAGCTCCAAAGCTCAGTGCGACCCATGCTTCATTCCTTTCCTTTCCTTTTCAAATGTGTTGCACCCAAGCTATGCTCAGCAGCAGAACTCCAAAGCTCAGTGCGACCCATGCTTCATTCCTTTCCTTTTCAAATGTGTTGCACCCAAGCTATGCTCAGCAGCAGAACGCAATGGACGTCAAGGTAAGTGCCTGTTTTTAAATATTGGGAGGTGAAAGGTGCGGATGGCTCTCCCCGGCGCTGGCCACGCTTGGGGGGGCCGCCTGCGCCACCCAGCCTCCCCCCTCCGGGGTGCTGCTGTGGTTCCCAGGCAGTGAGAGCGCCTGGGACCCCGCGGTCCCCCGGTTGTATGGGGGCATTGGGAAGCCTCCCCGAGGCGCTCCTGGATAGTGCTGTATAGCATGAACTAATTCCCGCAGGGCAAACCGCTTTGCGGCATTGGTTCAATGGACCCTGCATTAGTTGGCATGCGAAAGCAAATGCATATTTGCATGAGCATTGCCTCATGAATAGCCAATCAGGCCAAATTTGCTCAGCCAGTTGTGTCAGGTGTTCACTTGGTGTTTAATGCACACATTTAAATTCTCTGTGCAGCGATTTGTGAATTTCTTTCCCCTGGAGGCGGGTGGCGGATGGCTCATTCCAGGTAGTGTGAGTCCTGGAGTGGGCTGTCAGTGCCTGTCCTCCACCCCCCCTTGGAGTGCAGTGTGTGAGCCAGCCCTGAGCTCCAAAGCTCAGTGCGACCCATGCTTCATTCCTTTCCTTTTCAAATGTGTTGCACCCAAGCTATGCTCAGCAGCAGAACGCAATGGACGTCAAGGTAAGTGCCTGTTTTTAAATATTGGGAGGTGAAAGGTGCGGATGGCTCTCCCCGGCGCTGGCCACGCTTGGGGGGGCCGCCTGCGCCACCCAGCCTCCCCCCTCCGGGGTGCTGCTGTGGTTCCCAGGCAGTGAGAGCGCCTGGGACCCCGCGGTCCCCCGGTTGTATGGGGGCATTGGGAAGCCTCCCCGAGGCGCTCCTGGATAGTGCTGTATAGCATGAACTAATTCCCGCAGGGCAAACCGCTTTGCGGCATTGGTTCAATGGACCCTGCATTAGTTGGCATGCGAAAGCAAATGCATATTTGCATGAGCATTGCCTCATGAATAGCCAATCAGGCCAAATTTGCTCAGCCAGTTGTGTCAGGTGTTCACTTGGTGTTTAATGCACACATTTAAATTCTCTGTGCAGCGATTTGTGAATTTCTTTCCCCTGGAGGCGGGTGGCGGATGGCTCATTCCAGGTAGTGTGAGTCCTGGAGTGGGCTGTCAGTGCCTGTCCTCCACCCCCCCTTGGAGTGCAGTGTGTGAGCCAGCCCTGAGCTCCAAAGCTCAGTGCGACCCATGCTTCATTCCTTTCCTTTTCAAATGTGTTGCACCCAAGCTATGCTCAGCAGCAGAACGCAATGGACGTCAAGGTAAGTGCCTGTTTTTAAATATTGGGAGGTGAAAGGTGCGGATGGCTCTCCCCGGCGCTGGCCACGCTTGGGGGGGCCGCCTGCGCCACCCAGCCTCCCCCCTCCGGGGTGCTGCTGTGGTTCCCAGGCAGTGAGAGCGCCTGGGACCCCGCGGTCCCCCGGTTGTATGGGGGCATTGGGAAGCCTCCCCGAGGCGCTCCTGGATAGTGCTGTATAGCATGAACTAATTCCCGCAGGGCAAACCGCTTTGCGGCATTGGTTCAATGGACCCTGCATTAGTTGGCATGCGAAAGCAAATGCATATTTGCATGAGCATTGCCTCATGAATAGCCAATCAGGCCAAATTTGCTCAGCCAGTTGTGTCAGGTGTTCACTTGGTGTTTAATGCACACATTTAAATTCTCTGTGCAGCGATTTGTGAATTTCTTTCCCCTGGAGGCGGGTGGCGGATGGCTCATTCCAGGTAGTGTGAGTCCTGGAGTGGGCTGTCAGTGCCTGTCCTCCACCCCCCCTTGGAGTGCAGTGTGTGAGCCAGCCCTGAGCTCCAAAGCTCAGTGCGACCCATGCTTCATTCCTTTCCTTTTCAAATGTGTTGCACCCAAGCTATGCTCAGCAGCAGAACGCAATGGACGTCAAGGTAAGTGCCTGTTTTTAAATATTGGGAGGTGAAAGGTGCGGATGGCTCTCCCCGGCGCTGGCCACGCTTGGGGGGGCCGCCTGCGCCACCCAGCCTCCCCCCTCCGGGGTGCTGCTGTGGTTCCCAGGCAGTGAGAGCGCCTGGGACCCCGCGGTCCCCCGGTTGTATGGGGGCATTGGGAAGCCTCCCCGAGGCGCTCCTGGATAGTGCTGTATAGCATGAACTAATTCCCGCAGGGCAAACCGCTTTGCGGCATTGGTTCAATGGACCCTGCATTAGTTGGCATGCGAAAGCAAATGCATATTTGCATGAGCATTGCCTCATGAATAGCCAATCAGGCCAAATTTGCTCAGCCAGTTGTGTCAGGTGTTCACTTGGTGTTTAATGCACACATTTAAATTCTCTGTGCAGCTATTTGCACCTATGTTGGTCTCATTGGGTCACTTGTCACGTTAAGCATTTGCTCTGCTAACAGTCTCTTGGACCTTTATATCTGCTCATAGCAAACAAAGTTTTTAATAATGGCACTAAATAATGCAAAACATGGAAGACACTTATACATACTGTTCTCCTGTTTTTATCTCCATTCTCCCATGCAGCAAATATGATTTTGTGTAGCTTAAAATTGGATGTCTCTATTCAGACTAATATTTAGATTGATAATGTCATGTAAAAAAAAAATCTTATTTCCAAGTGAGTAAGAGTTTCTGTGAACAGGAAATTATTCTGATTCAGCAAGCAAATAAATGGGTTAGTAATAGAATAGGGTAATTAAGCTTGTCAGCTGCTATTAAACTGTACCTGCTGCACCTTCTTTTTGTGCCCACTCACAACAATTTCCTCACAGCTGATGAGCTAAGGGCCTGCACTCTGGCAAGTTATACAAGTGTTGAGTTTGTAGTTAATTAAACTTGAGCATTAATTAACAAGTTGTCACTGCAAGCTCCACTGATGCAATTACACTCTGACTGTAATGTGAATTGTGTTTGAGTCTGCTACTCCACTGAGAACAGAGGAGGAAATTGCTTTTTTTCCCCCAGACTTCATAAGTATACCAACAGCAGCGCTGTTTGGTACTGTCTGAATTACTGTTTTTAGACATAAGTGTGCCTGAAAAGAAACATTATTTATATCTCTATCATGTTTATTGTGTTGGGGAGCCTCACTTTTAACATCAGGGGTCAAATGCGTTTAGAATAAAATAATTCTTAGCAAAATGTACCACCTAAAGAAAGCGTGCGATGGGTGTGCTGGCACGTGCTCGCACGGCGAATGCACAATTGCGTGCACGGCAGACGTGCGCACATGCGCACTGACATGCGGGACAGACCTAGAGCCCGTTTTTACACGGGCTTAGGTCGCCTAGTACAGTACAATCATGTCATTCAGATATTAATGCAGCTCAGATGTTTCTGACAAAAATCTGACAAGATTAGCTGCATGGTTGTTTCAGGTATGAGAACCAGACATTACTAACCAGAAAAATGAGTAGGACTACCAAACAACTGATATTGGCAAAAATAAAATAAATAGTGCAACCTCCATAGGCCTCTCGCCTCAGGTTCCTTATAAGGCACAGTAAAATATACATGGAGGAAAAAGAGCAAACTTTTCCTTTAAATATGTTGTTTATTTTGCTATATTTAAACTCTAAGGATGTACTTGTAATTTATAGCTTGCTGTATACAATGCATGTACTGTATATGTCCCTTATTTTATGTTCAAGCACCTGTACTCTGGGGTAACAAAACAATGTGAATGACACTTATGGCCTGTCATAATAATATATATTAATAATAATAATAATATAAAGCCATAAAGAAAACTCATGATACAAGGTAGCAATCATTCTTATCTTTGAGTGTCCTGCGCTGGTCTAGTGCCTTTCAGGGCACTATAGCTACCCATAGTTCCCTGCAAGGCATCACTCATCCAATACAAGAAGAGCTGTAATGAATCACTTATCACCCCAACAGAAAGGTATTAAAAGGAGACAATAAGACCACTTCTATTGCCGTTTGCTACATACAAATTCAGCCATGTGACATATACACCGATTTGCTAAGAAAATAAATTATTTTAGTGACATGTAATTCCTGGCAGTGCACAAGCAGTTAATTTTTGTTTGATAACAGACTCAGCATTCAGGGGGAGCTGGAACTTTTTACCAATTTAATTTCCCTCCAGTCAAGAACCCAAATAACAAACATCCGTGTGTGGGTCTCCCCATCTCCAGTCTGACTGAGACGGCTGTTTATACGCATGGTCTGCAGACCTATGATTGTTTGTGAAATAAGATATTGTGAAGTGTATACTTATGGATGTATGTCAGGGCCTTTGTAAGAGAAGGCAAACCTTATTAACCTGCATTCCGTTTAAGCAATTACAGCCACTTCAGTCTAATGTTTCTCTTGGTGATCTATATCTATTTGAGTTACAATGATTACCAATATGTATTGTTCAGGCTTCCTATTTAACCTGTCTTATGAAAATACCTACACAATGGCTACACAATGGCATTATGCTTAATATCTACTATAGTCTCATAATTGCTTTTTTTTTGCATGATATCCCAGTGTGTCAAAGTGCTTTCAATGTGGATTCATTTACTAAATATAAGGAACAGTGGATAATATATATATATATATATATATATATATATATATATATATATATATATATATATATATATATAGTGGCTTTCAAAAGTATTCAGCCCCCTTGAAGTTTTCCACATTTTGTCACATTACTGCCACAAACATGAATCAATTTTATTGGAATTCCACATGACAGACCAATACAAAGTGGTGTACACGTGAGAAGGAGAAGTGGAACAAAAATCATACATGATTCCAAACATTTTTTACAAATCAATAACTGCAAAGTGGGCTGTGCGTAATTATTCAGCCCCCTTTGGTCTGAGTGCAGTCAGCTGCCCATAGACACTGCCTGATGAGTGCTAATGACTGAATAGAGTGCACCTGTGTGTAATCTAATGTCAGTACAAATACAGCTGCTCTGTGACGACCTCAGAGGTTGTGTAAGAGAATATTGGATTGTAAGCTCGCAAGGGCAGGGCTCTCACCCTTTTGTGTCATGGAATGTTATTAATTCAATTGCTTGCACACTGTTAGAAATTTATAGATTTTAGTCATCATGTTAAATCAAGTTGTAATCAGCAGTGCTGTATCTTGTATCAGTGTTCATATTTCATGTATATCATTGTCTGTATCATTATGTATCCCTTGTTTGTTTTCTTACATTGTACAGCGCCACGGAATATGTTGGCGCTTTATAAATAAATAATAATAAAATAATAATAATAATATTGGGAGCAACAACACCATGAAGTCCAAAGAACACACCAGACAGGTCAGGGATAAAGTTATTGAGAAATTTAAAACAGGCTCAGGCTACAAAAAGATTTCCAAAGCCTTGAACATCCCACGGAGCACTGTTCAAGCGAACATTCAGAAATGGAAGGAGTATGGCACAACTGCAAAGCTATCAAGACAAGGCCGTCCAACTAAACTCACAGGCCGAACAAGGAGAGTTGCTGATCAGAAATGCAGTCAAGAGGCCCATGGTGACTCTGGACGAACTGCAGAGATCTACAGCTCAGGTGGGGGAATCTGTCCATAGGACAACTATTAGTCGTGCACTGCACAAAATTGGCCTTTATGGAAGAGTGGTAAGAAGAAAGCCATTGTTAACAGAAAAGCATAATAAGTCGCGTTTGCAGTTTGCCACAAGCCATGTGGGGGACACAGCAAACATGTGGAAGAAGGTGCTCTGGTCAGATGAAACCAAAACGGAACTTTTTGACCAAAATGCCAAATGCTATGTGTGGCATAAAAACTAACACTGCACATCATTCTGAACACACCATCCCCACTGTCAAATATGGTGGTGGCAGTATCATGCTCTGGGGGTGCTTCTCTTCAGCAGGGACAGGGAAGCTGGTCAGAGTTGATGGGAAAATGGATGGAGCCAAAAACAGGGCAATCTTGGAAGAAAACCTCTTGGAGTCTGCAAAAGACTTGAGACTGGGGCGGAGGTTCACCTTCCATCAGGACAATGACCCTAAACATAAAGCCAGGGCAACAATGGAATGGTTTAAAACAAAACATATCCATGTGTTAGAATGGCCCAGTCAAAGTCCAGATCTAAATCCAATCGAAAATCAGTGGCAAGATCTGAAAACTGCTGTTCACAAAGGCTGTCCATCTAATCTGACTGAGCTGGAGCTGTTTTGCAAAGAAGAATGGGCAAGGATTTCAGTCTCTAGATGTGCAAAGCTGGTAGAGACATACCCTAAAAGACTGGCAGCTGTATTTGCAGCAAAAGGTGGTTGTACAAAGTATTGACTCAGGGGGCCGAATAATTACGCACAACCCCCTTTGCAGTTATTTATTTTTAAAAAATGTTTGGAATGATGTATGATTTTCGATCCACTTCTCACATGTACACCACTTTGTATTGGTCTTTCACGTGGAATTCCAATAAAATTGATGCATGTTTGTGGCAGTAATGTGACAAAATGTGGAAAAGGGGGGCTAATACTTTTGCAACCCACTGTATATATATATATATATATATATATATATATATACATATATATATATATATGATGTATTTTTATATTTCTTTCACTTGTATTTATTTTTTATATTTGTATTTGTTTTTTAAGTTTTTGCTGCAGGTGCTGCACATGACTGCAGTCTAAAAGTCAGTTCCAGCACATTGGTCACCAATGTTTATTAGATTAATTATTTTGGGTCACACTCAAGTAGGGCCGCCATAAGGGCAGTACAAGTAGTATTGCCATATGGGACTCATGGACAGTTTGGGACCAGAGCAGTGGCAGTGACACATGGACCATAGCTGTCAATTATTGTTGCATCTTGGTTGACTGGCTGTGTAGAGCAAGAGCAGGCCAAATCTACTTTGTGGGTGTACTAAGGCTGAAGGGTAGGCTGCCGTTTTAAACTAGGTGATTTTTTTTTTAATCTCATCAAGAATATGCCTTTTAAGCCACCAGTAAGCAAGAACATACTAAGAATAATTTTGTCAGTACTTTTTTCAGTGTGCTGACAAATTATTTTATACAGAAGATGAAAAATTATCTCCTAGGACATCTTAGGAGAAAAGGTAAAATACATGGGACCCAATATCCAAAAGTAATAAACACCCCTGTGTACACCAAACACTACAAAAAACATCGGGTTAATATGAGGAATAGAACACAGTACGCCAACCAAAAACACCTGTTGGTATACTATAAACTCTCCCTCATACATATGTTTGGCCAAAGTTGAAGTTTTACATTAAACAAGAGGTCCTCTCAACAGTTCAAAAGTGGACTTACCTGCCAAAATCTTACATTAATTTTTTCAAAAAGTTTTTTTGTAACATGTTATCATAAGTTCCCCTCACCTCCCAGTCCCTATCAAATTTGGTGACAATAGTCGGATTTGGGATTTAGCAATTAACTTGGAAATGTAGGTGCCACATTCAACACGAAAATCTCAATTACATTTTCTTTGAGCCTTGGTGGTTAAGGGACAACTATAATGAGAGGGATATGGAGGCTGCCATATTTATTTACTTTTAAGCAATACAAGTTGCCTGGCTATTCTGCTGATCCTCTGCCTCTAATACTTTTATCCATAGACCCTGCACAAGCATGCAGCAGATCAAGTGTTTTTGACATTAATATCCGATTTGACAAGATTAGTGTAACGGTTAGTGTCAGCTGGTGACAGGATTCTGATTATTTGGTGATCTGCAGTATCACCAATAATACAGAAACTATATCTGATTATGTGGTGATCTGCAGAATCACCAATAATGCAAAGATAGTAACAAAACTGTCAGTACTTTAATCAGAGTAATCACACGTGTTTAGATGCACAGTAGCTCAGGAGCACTCCCAAGTGATAGCCCCTGGCTGTGGGACTATCACCTGAACAGGAAAGGTCGTACAGGCAGGGTCGGTAACTGGTCGGTCAGGCAGCAGTACAAAATCGGCAAACAGTACGTAGTCAGAGGATAGCTAAGGTCGGCAGCAATCAGATATGCGGAGGTACAGAATCAGAAGGCAAGAGCAGAGTCGAGGTCGGGTCGGGGTCGGCAATAAGACAGATAGGCAGACTACAGAATCGTGAAGCAAAGGATAGTCGAGAGTTCAGGCAAGGTTCATACACATAGAGACAATAATATGAATTATAATTATAGCTATCAAACAATTCCTATCTTGTGTGAAATCCCCGGTTTCCTCCGGGATCAAAGCACACTGGAACTATCTAAGGTCTGAGAGCTTAACCGCAAAGTTTCAGCAACAGCAGACAATGTTGAACTGACAGCCCGGGACTTAAATGCAAGGGTAATCCCCGCAGTTCCGCCCACACCTCTCAACCAATCAGGCGGCAGAGGTCAGCTCCCAGGCGTCAGCTGACCGGCCAGTCAGCTGACCTTTCTCCTCAGCGCATAAAGGTCCCGTCTCTGTGTGCGAGCGTGCGCCCTTCTGCTGAGATGCGCCCTGGAGAGACCTGACCTGGTGGGAAGCGATGCCGAGGAGGCGGCGGCATCCGCCGTGACGTCAGACGCGAGAGAGCGGCGGTCGCGCCGCTCTCAGCTGCCGAGGTAATTTTGCTACTACTGACAATTACCATTTGTCTATGTTTGCACATATTTTAAATTTTAAAATTTTTCGCCATAGTGCTCCTTTAAAGAAACTCTGAAGCCAAATACAATTAATGGATTTAACTTTTATTAATGTTAAGCACTATAGCTAGTGTTAAACTGCCACATCCCAGCGGTAAAACAAGGGGTTTATACCCCCAAATCCCCTGTTCAAAATCCACAACTTTCTTGGTTGTGGATTTTGCTGCCCATGGAGGCAGAGCTTTGAGCTTCAGCTCTGCCTCTATTCCCATCAATCTACCCGCGGATCTCCACCTCTCTCCCGCCCCTCTCAGTGAAGGAAGATTGAGAGGGGTGGGAAGAGGCTGTGATCAGCGGTGACTGATGCATGAAGAGGCAGATCTAGAGCCCTAAGCTCTGCCTCAATCAGGAAGCATTCCCCGCAGTTAGCACAGGGGATTTTGGGGGTATGAACCCCTTGTTCTGGCGCAGGGATGCAGCGTTTTAGCACTAGCTATAGTGCTTAACATTAATAAAAGTAGTTAAACGCATTGATTTTTTTTGGCTTCAGAGTCTCTTTAAAAAGAAGTAAATATGGCAGCCTGAGTCAACCTCTCAACTATAGTTGTCCTTTAAATTGATAATTTTAAATGAAATTCAATTATGGAAGGTTTTACTCTCTTTACTAGATGTTCCAGTGAAGGAGCGGCAGGGGGTGGATGGGCTGAATCATTGAGTATTTGAACAAGAAAATGCAAATGTATAGTATTTTGCACCTACTAAAAGAGTGCTGGTGCTAAGCAGGTCTGCCTGCAGTCCAGACCTGTTATCAGCTGAAAACACTGGCAAGTTAGGAATGGGAAATACAAAAAAATTGCCGTTGAAGTGACCTAAAATCCTACATCAGGTAAGAATGGAAAAACCTTAAACTTTCGAATTGAAGTGTTGAAAAAGGTAAAGGTGGACACAACAAACATGTTTCGATCACAATTTTTTGAAATGGGCTGGAGGCATCGTTTTATGTCTTATTTGTAATTAAATGCCCAGTTTTATCCGCATTATTCATGGCATAAAAACTGTTTGGACAGTAGGGTTTTAACAGAGAGGATGTTGAACTTCAGGAAATTGGGTTTACAATGGGGCTTACTCCTCTTATGACAAACTGAATTGACCATTAATAAAAGCAGGAACCAAAAACACAGGTGTATCCAAGACTAGGGTCCAAATGCAATTTGCAATTTTCTTACCTTGTCATAAAATGTCCTTTACACCACCAGCAAGCAAGAAAATACTAAGAATATTTTGATATCTTTTTTTCAGCAACTTTTGGGTATTTTTTCAATTGTAAAATGCTGAAAAGTTGTTTTAACGAGAATATGAAAATGATCTCCTAGGAGAAAACTCAGGAGAAAAACTTAATTGCATATGGGCCTGGGGGTCAAACAGGAATCGTCAGTGAGGAAGTAGAAGGTCAGGGAATGTTGTGGACTTGCATTATCTGCAATCAAGTAAGGCAGAAAAAATTGCAGATTTTTGAGCATTACGTAGGATAAAGACAATGGCTATCATTCATGAACAGGCTGTCGGTAAGGGGAACCCGTGCGGGAGAATACCGCCGTCGGTAGTTGTGCCTTCTGGGTGGTCATTCATAAACTTTGTGCCTGGGGCGGTAGCAGTGCGGAGGTTTTCTGGAGAATGGTGTCGGCAGGCGGCAGGCATGGTCGGAATTGCTGAATTCCGATTCCGTGGTAATTCCGTGTTCCGTCGATCCGGAATTCCGCTACCGGGTCATTCCGGCGGTATACGGAGCTGTTCCGCGGAATTCCGTGGAATTCCGACGGTATACGGACTTCAGAAATGTATATTATGCGGACTTCCGTAATTTACGTAAGCGTAACTCAATCCGTTTTTTTTCCACATTTACTGATTGTTTTTGGTTTCTTCTGCCTTTTATGATGATATGGAGATTGTTTTAAGAGTGTAAAGTCAATAAAATTGTTGTATATAGTCTCAAATGTGTTAACAGCGTACTTCCGTAAAAAAATTCCGGAATTCCGCCCACGTGCGCTGGGGGCGGAGGTACCGTTGCGGAAGTTCGTCATTCTTTACTTCCAGCCCATGCAGTGTTTGGAGTGGCCCAGTGAGAGTGACCTGAGAGAGACTGTCTGCACTGCAAACTGTTATTGTGGTAAGTGAGTAGTATACTTTTACATATATGTTTATGATGTGATGAATGCAATTAGTCCATTTTGTTTTAGTTAGAGAAATGTTACCATTTTTGTTTTTGACCCTCCCTGACCTGTACATCATTTGTATATGGCCCTGTTTCCACCATAGCGAATTCGCATGCGACGTCGACATGCAGATTTGCTTAGTGTATTGAAGTGGCTGGGGCTGTTTGCACGCGTGCGTCGTGCGTGCTTGATTTGGCGGCGGGCCAAATCTGCACGACGGTATTGCAGATTTTGCGTGCTTCTGGAATCCGTGCGAAACGCCGCTAATGTATTTAATAGGAAAAACGCATGCGTTTTCTTGCATTAGTTTTCCCCCGCGATTTTGCGTGCGATTTCGCACCTTTTCGAATCTTAAACTACCCTGGCAGTGTCATGGTTAATTTGGCAGTGTCCTGGTTAAAATTGCACGCGAAATTGTGGTTAAAATGCAATCATGTTGCATTTGATGGCGATTTGTGGCATGCACTTTCACGGCATGAAGTTCCCTTCGCGGGCAAGCTGGGCATGTTGGGCCTTTTTTATTTTTCCAGAGCCCATGGTGGAGGAGGGCCGGCAGACCGACACAACAACCCCCACAGGGTACAACCAGATTGGCAGCAGATTTGCCCACAAGTGCACTCAGATTGTTTGCAGATGTGTCCAAAAAAATGCAGTCAGATTGATTGAAACCTGTGCCCACAAGTGCATTCAGATTGGTTGAAAAACATGTGCCCAAATAGCAGTAAGATTGATCCTTGATGTTCCCACAAAGTGCAGTCAGATTGGTCGTAACGTGCGCACAAGTGCAGTCCGATTGGTTGAAACATGTGCCTACAAAATGCAGTAAGATTGTTCGCTGATCTTCCCACAAAGTGCAGTGCTATTTTTGTATGTGCAGATAGGCCGGTTTCCTCCCGGGTTCAGTGGTGCACTAGGATCTGAGTAGATCATAAAATAACAAACAATACTAGCTAAGCTATGTGCAGATAGGCCGTTTTTTCTCCCATTTTTACTCCACTGCACTATGATCTGACTACTAGGTCTGAGTGCTATGTGTGCATTCGCAACAGTAGACAATTGGCAACTGTGAGCGGCGGCCTTATATGTCAGAGTATATTTACAATCCCCGACCATGATCTCCCAGCCAATCTCCGTTATCAGACAGGCATGTCCCGAAGTCAGCTGACCGTCTTGTCAGCTGATATTCCTTCTCAACGCATAAAGAAGACAGCTGCGTTGATTGCGCGTGCGTGTATGCCGAGTCCTCCTATGCAGTGTGGACAAGGCAGAACACCGCACGTCGCCAGCTCCAGATGACACCAACTCTCCCTCCGCGTTCCCAGAGGAGAAAGCAGCGGCAGTGCTGTATTCCGCCACAACGGTAATTTTCTTATTCATTACAGATCCCTAGCCACGTCCGTAATTTCTAGCACTGTAGAAGCATATGAAAGTAGTAGATAATAGATATCCACTTCCGTAGTAGTGATTTGTAACTATATAAGTAGAGATGTCGCGAACCGCCGATTTTCGGTCCGCGAACTTCCACGTAAGGTTCGATTAGCGCAAACCTCCACAAACCACAATACACTTCAATGGGGAGGCGAATTTCAAAATGTAAAAAACATTACTATGGCCATAAAAGTGATGCTAAACATCTTTTAAAGGGTCTAACACCTACAACCCCAGGTGGAGGAGCGGGATACATGCCAAAAGTCCCCGGGAAAAATCTGGAATTGACGCAAAGCAGCTTTGTAAGGGCAGAAATCACCTTGAGTGCTAAATGACAGGCCTAAAGTGTTTTAAAACATATTGCATGTGTATACATCAATCAGGTAGTATAATTAATTAGTGTACTGCTTCACACTGACACACCAAACTCACTGTATAACACACTGCAAACAGCTGTTTGTGTATGCAGTATGAATTGCAACGGCTGTCGCATCAACACAAGTGCAGTAATAATGGGTATTACACTACTGATACAGTTAGTAACTGGATGTGGTTGGCCTGGCAGTGGCAGCCAGTATGATTTGCAGCGGCTGTCAGCGGTAGACAAGTGCACTGATAAGGTTGTTACTGCTAATAGTCACTGGGATGTGTGTGGTGGGCCTAACAGTGGTGGCAGCAGGCAGTATAAATTGCAACAGCTTTGGCAGCCAGCAGTAACACAAGTGCAGTAATATATACAGTTGAATTCAAATCAACATAAAAAAAAAAGAGGATTAGTTTGCAAAAGAACTGTTGTGGGGGGCTGTTATAGCGACATCAATTAGCCAGGAGCAACTTAACAAGCAAGGAGCATAACTAATATTTTCCTATGAGAGACAGTCTGCAGCAGCTCGCCCTACACTCACTAAAGCAGGCACACGAGACAGCGTAATGGCCGCCGCTGCCTGCTTTTTATTAGGGGGGCATTGTCTCCAGGGGATAGCGTATTCTGATTGGCTAGTTTGGGCCTGCTGACTGTGATGTAGAGGGTCAAAGTTGACCGTAATGGAGCATTATAGGGTGAATCGAACTTCCTGGATAGTTCGCGTTTCGCCGCAATGCCGAACACCCGGAAGTTCGGCTTGAACCGTTCGCCGGCGAACCGTTCGGGACATCTCTATAGATAAGCATTTATACAATAGTCATTGTACAGACTATATTATATAATGCTATGTTGCTGTCTTTGTCTCTAAACAGAAAACTCATAGCAATTAAACATGTTTTGTTAAAAAAAATGTTTTCGTATGTGCAAAAACATATTATATTTTTCAATGTTATTTTTCATTGACTTCTAGATGGCTGCTGCTGCTGAAGCCGTTGATGGAGGGAGGAGCAGGGCGTCTGCTGCTGCTGCTGAAGACGCCGCTGATGATGGGAGGAGCAGGGCGTCTGCAGCTGAAGCCGCTGACGGTGGGAGGAGCAGGTCGTCCAACACTCGGCGACTAAGAAAGAAGGAGAAAACCTTCATCATTAAAGTAATTTTTTTTATATTTCTCCTTACTGTATTAATCCATGAACCCAAAAACTCATTAATATCAAAGCTGAATATTTTTGGAAGTAGTTTTTATTCTGTTTTTAATTTTTGCGATTTTAGGGGGATATCAATCTGTGTGTGCAGATGACTTTTACTGTGCACAATTATTAGGCAACTTAACAAAAACAAATATATACCCATTTCAATTATTTAATTTTACCTGTGAAACCAATATAACATCTCTCTCCAGTGATAAATACCAGCCCAAACCAGTACTCCACCTCCACTCTGCTGGCATCTGAGTCGGACTGGATCTCTCTGGCCTTTACCAATCCAGCCACGGGCCCATCCATCTGTCCCTGTGGCCCATGAAGAAGACTCACTCTGATTTCATCAGTCTATAAAACCTTAGGACAATGAGTCTTGATATATTTCTTGGCCCAGCCTTTATTTTTCCAGGCGCTTCTTGCGACCCTGTTGACTATTTTGAATGAAACGCTTGATTGTTCGATGATCACGCTTCAGAAGCTTTGTAATTGTACGAGTGCTGCATCCCTCAGCAAAATATCTCATCGATTTTGGACATTTCTGAGCCTGTCAAGTACTTCTTTTGACCGATTTTGACAAAGGAAAGGCAGTTACCTAATAATTATGCACACCTGATACAGGGTTTTGATGTCATTACACCACACCCCTTCTAATTACAGACAGAGATGCACATCACCTAATATGCTTAATTGGTAGTAGGCTTTTGAACCTATACAGTTTGGAGTAAGACAACATGCATGAGGCCTCTTTTCCACGAACTGTTGATAGGCAGTGAAATGCCTTTCAAACTCTCACAACCGCTCGCTGACGCTTGGTAAGTGCTCCCTGCTGGCTGCTGCCTGGCAACTGCTCACTGCTGCCTGGTAACTGCTTGCTGAGCACACAGCTCAACAGTTCGTGGTAAAGAGGTCTAAGGATGATGTGGTCAGAATACTCATTTGCCTAATAATTCTGCACTCCCTGTAGTACCCCGAAGATTTGCAATGGAAGGGCTTAATGTTCAGACTACACAACTACGCCCCACACACACTCAAGTCAACTCAACATCGTTCTTTTAGGCTCTCATAACTTTGATTTAAAATTCACTTACAGATAATCTCCTTGTATTGTTCACACAGTTGATAATACTGATAATAAGTCAATTCAACATTTAATTTACTTTCAGCAGTGTTGTTAGTACCATAGCAAGAGATGTATGTATTGTAAAGGTTTTTTTTTTGTTGATCATTAATTTTTTATTTTTTTTTATGTTGCAGACTATGTTACGGGGGGGGTATGACACTGCGAAGAGGGCGGCGAAGAGGGAGGTGATGGACCGGCTGCTGCAAGTCCTTCAGACTACTTACCACCGCACGTGGTCTGTTAAAAAAATTCAGACAATGTGGTCTGACTTTAAGTCCAAGACCCCACGTGCGGTGGCGAAAATAAAGTCTGACCTTGAGTGTAAGTAACAAATTTTTTTTTTCATATATGTAGCGGGATGTGTAATTTTTTTTCAACCTTGTTAATCCTCACGATTTTCCAATGTATCAGTGGCTTTATACTCTTATTGTTATGCAATGCACTGTTTAACCTTAGGTAATATCTTCTTCTATCTGTATTTTTAAAACAATCTCACATTTTTTTTTAGTGGATGGGTCTCAGCGCCGCAGGCGGTCCCGTCGTGCCTCTGCTCCTCCCTCTTCCAGACAGGGATTGGATCCTGCTGCTGTCCCCTCCCCTGAAGATAATGATGAGGAGGCTGGACCCAGCACCAGCCACAGATCAAGAAGTCGGCAGCGCCGTGGGCAAAGGCGTGCCCGTGGCCGGAGCCTGTCTGTGGCATGTAAGTATTTTATAACAAAGTTTTAACATTAATCAAATGAAAGTGGTACGTCTGTAAGGAAGGAGATTAGTACATAATTTAATTTTGCACAGAACTATGTTTTTTTTTTTTTCTCTCCAAGAAAAAAAAAAAAAAGTTGCATGATGCCATGTTTTCTTTTTATCGTAGCATCTATCTCTGTGCGACTTCGCAGGCGCAGGCGCGGAAGACGACAGAAGTCTTCCAGCAGGCCAGAATCTGGTCAAAGTGGCACAACTGTGTGTAAGTAAAATGTACTGTTGTACAAAGAAGTACACACAAGACGGAATGTATCCACATATTTATAACAGTACTAACTTAACTCTTTTTTTGTGTGTGGAGGGGGAAATAAAAGTTGTACCGAGTGTTTAATGTGAAAAAAATTCCACTTTCAAATCATCTGCTGGCCAGTGACCACTGACCAGTTTGTTTTCTGTACACTGTTTGTTGTTAAAAGTCAATATTTATTACAAATATTGATTGCCACTACAAGGCCCAGGGAACTAACATGCGATGTAGTAAATTTGATAGTTACAATGATATAGTAGAGGTTCTTTGAGAAGTGTTTTTATCGTTATTGCTAATTTTCATTATGTATATAGTGCCAACATCTTCCTCTTCGATGCACAGAGTATATTGTGTTGTCAGTTATCTGACAAAGACTGTACGTGCACACAATGTACATCATACCAAAGTCCTATGTCTGTATTGCCCTCTATTCAACTACTTTTATCAAACAGTGTACAAAGTTTCTCATAATTTACCACATCAAATTTTGCTTTTGAGAAAGTCTTATCGATGTGTATAACGTTGCATCTAGAAAACATTCAATAAATATGTAACACCTTACTTAATGCAAAATTATATTTTGCTTGTGCGTTACATTATTAAACCTTTTACATGATATTTGATGCAGTGTATTGATTTGCGGACGTTGTAGTGCATGTATCGTATGGTAGTCTAGAAGAATGAGTTATAGGAGGAAAACAATACAGACAGAAGGAAGAAATTAAAGGAACACTATCTAGAAAAAACTCGGCAGTTAACATGTTACAGATGACAGGTTTTGGGCCAGTCTACCTGTTTTTAGGGGTGATTCCCAAGGCTTTATTTGTTTTCAACAGCATTTACTGAACAACAGTTTACAAATATAACTGACAACATAGTGTGCAAGTGACGAGTAGGGAGACCGGCTGTTATCTTGCCATTTTGGCAGTTCAACTGCTGTTCATGAAATGCTTTTGAAAACAAAGAAATCCATGAGAATCACCCCATGACGGTGATGGATTGTGCCAAAAGCCGTCGGTTCTGTCAGATGTTTACTGCCTACTTATTTCAAGATAGTTGTCCTTGAAGAACTCCAGCCCGAAGTTGAATGGATTGGAATCGTAGAAAAGTAAGAGCACTGACCCACCACCACATCACCCTGCTTCCAGATTACAATACCTCATCCAGCCAGTGATTATGTCCATCCATAGTGAAACTAGTGTATCATCCCTAAATATTATGTAAGCCGGGAAGCCCATGGTTTAATTTCACAACTTGAAATGAAACTTTATCCCTAAGTGGCCATAAATAAATTGTACATACTGGGCCAACATATCAATTTAAGAAATGTTGACAAGCTTCAGTACTATGGCAGTATGCACGTGTGTAATGGTAGTTTAAAGGTATTCCTTATCCACTAGCCACAACAATTTCTTCAACATTTATGTGTCTTTTTTGGATTGTGATTTTGCGATACACTAATTTTGGCAGTCATATTTCATTAGTCATACTTTTTGAAAAACAATGAGTATGTATTTTGATTCTGGATGAGATCATTCATTGGCAAACTTAGACATGAGTAAACAGTGACTTTTCGGCTTATAAAAAGCATTCATCGGAGTGGTTCCTGACTAACAATGAAAAACACACTTTCTGTACACTGACATAAAGTTTAACAATTTTTCTGCAAAGATAAATGTAATTATACATGACTTAAATGTTACTCAGTCAGAGAACACTTTTCCTGCTATCCAAGCTGAGTTGATAAGATCAACATTGCCCTGAATGAAACGTAACGTACACTCTGGTGACTGGCTAGCCATTGTAAATTCCAAGTTCAAATTGAAACTGGGCTAGTCACATCACATCACATGCACCATTAATTCTAAGCTAAAGAGAATTGTGGCATTTCAAACCAACGTATGCATGGGGAAAAAAAAGAATAGTGCCAGTAAACACCATCTTACAAAGCATATGACACAAACAATGAAGTAAAAAATTTAAATAAATCAATCATTTTGCGCATTGATAAACCCATTGTACAAGCATGAGAGGTTCTTAACAAGAGTCCTAGTTTAAACCAGGTTGTACAGATTTCATGAAATGTGTACATTTTGAATCTTGTGTACATCTCATTTTTTCCTTTAGAAGCCACCCATGAATACAGTGAATGTCAATGTATAAGTTGTGTTTTCAATGTGTTTGTCATGAAAAAGTACAACGAAAGTATTATAATGTGAAAAATCACTGTTTACTTTTCTCGAATCTAGCCTAACCAATCAATGCTATCACTGGGTTTCATAATGCCTTGCTTTTACTGATGGCTGATACGGTACCACACTCTACTGTTTATTCTTTTATTATCAGTTTTTGTTCATGCGTAGTGTAATATTTTATTTTTCTCCATCTTTTTCTTTACAGCTTCTTCTCATTTCGAGATTCTGGCCGGCCAAGTCTCAACCCTGCAGCAGGAAGTGGTGGTTCTGACTTCCACTGTTCAACAATTAGAACAGTGGAAGTCAGAACAACAAACGACTCTTCAGCAGCAGCAGGCGGACTTTGAGGAGCGACTTCGGCAGCAAGAGGCAGCTTTCCGCCACCAACTGCTGCAACAAAGGCAGGAGATGGAGGGCCAAATTGAGGAGCAAAGGCAACGCATCCTCGCTTTCAGGGAGGAGGCAGGACAGCTCCATGACTATTTTGGACAACTGGCAGGTACAAGGAGGATGTAATGTTGGTCCTGACTCCTCCTGGGTTCCGAATTATATCCAGTGGCTTGCAAAAGTATTCTGCCCCCTTGAAGTCTTCCACATTATATCATATTACTGCCACAAACATGAATCCATTGTATTAGAATTCCACGTGAAAGACCAATACAAAGTGGTAGACATAAATAGTATTTCTTGAAATATGGGCTACAAGGTGTAGAAAAGGCCGCCCGAGTTTTGATATAGCCTACAAGTGCTGGAAGCCGAAATATTTCATTCGCCACTATCCATGGCGGCCTGGAGGGGGAATAGTAATTAACACGGCCCTGGGCTTTTTTTGTAGCCAAAGTTTTTGTATGGGTACACGTGAGAAAAAGTGGACTGAAAATCATACATGATTACAAACATTTTTTACAAATAAATAACTAAGTGGGGTGTACTTAATTATTCGGTCACCTGAGTCAATACTTTGTAGAACCACCATTTTTTTGCAATTACAGCTGCCAGTCTTTTAGGGTATGTCTCTACCAGCTTTGCACATCTAGAGACTGAAATCCTTGCCCATTCTTCTTTGCAAAACAGCTCCAGCTCAGTCAGATTAAATGGACAGCGTTTGTGAACACCAGTTTTCAGATCTTGCCACAGATTGTCGATTGGATTTAGATCTGGACTTTGACTGGCCCTTTCTAACACATATATATGTTTTGTTTTAAACCATTCCATAGTTGCCCTGGCTTTATGTTTCGGGTCATTGTCCTGCTGGAAGGTGAACCTCCACCCCAGTCTCAAGTCTTTTGCAGTCTCCAAGAGGTTTTCTTACAAATTTGTCCTGTAATTGGCTCCATACATCTTCCCATCAACTCTGACCAGCTTCCCTGTCCCTGCTGAAGAGATGCACACCCCCAGCATGATGCTGCCACCACCATATTTGACAGCGGGGATGGTGTGTTCAGAGTGACGTGCAGTGTTAGTTTTCCGCCACAGAGAGCGTTTTTCATTTTGTCCAAAAAATACCATTTTGGTCTCATCTGACCAGAGCAACTTCTTCCACATGGTTGCTGTGTCCCCCACATGGCTTGTGGCAAAATGCAAATGGGACTTCTTATGCTTTCTGTTAACAATGCCTTTCTTCTTGCCACTCTTCCATAAAGGCCAACTTTGTACAGTGCATGACTAATAGTTGTCCTATGGACAGATTCCACCACCTGAGCTGTAGATCTCTGCAGCTCGTCCAGAGTCACCATGGGCCTCTTGACTGCATTTCTGATCAGCGCAGTCCTTGTTCGGCCTGTGAGTTTAGGTGGATGGCCTTGTCTTGGGAGGTTCACAGTTGTGCCATACTCCTTCCATTTCTGAATGGTCGCTTGAACAGTGCTCCGTGGGATGTTCAAGGCATAGGAAATCTTTTTGTAGCCTAAGCCTCCTTTAAATTTGTCAATTACTTGATCCCTGACCAGTCTGGTGTGTTCTTTGGACTTTACGGTCTCGTTGCTCCCAATATTCTCTTAGACAACCTCTGAGGCCCTCAAAGAGCAGCTGTATTTGTACTGACATTAAATTACACACAGGTGCACTCTATTTAGTCAATAGCACTCATCAGGCACTGTCTATAGGCAACTGAATGCACTCTGATCAAAGGGTGCCGAATAATTATGCACACACCACTTAGCAGTTATTTATTAGTAAAAAAAATGTGGACTCATGTATGATTTTTGTTGCACTTCTCATGTGTACACCACTTTGTGTTGGTCTTTCATGTTGAATTCCAATACAATTGATTCATGTTTGTGGCAGTAATATGACAAAATGTGGAAAACTTCAAGGGGGCCGAATACTTTTGCAAACCACTGTATATATGTTTTGTTTTAAACCATTCCATTGTTGCCCTGGCTTTATGTTTAGGGTCGTTGTCCTGCTGGAAGGTGAACCTCCACCCCAGTCTCAAGTCTTTCGCAGATTCCAAGAGGTTTTCTTCCAAGTTTGCTCTGTATTTGGCTCCATCCATCTTCCCATCAACTCTGACCAGCTTCCCTGTCCCTGCTGAAGAGATGCATCCCCCGAGCATGATGCTGCCACCACCATATTTGACAGTGGGGGTGGTGTGTTCAGAGTGATGTGCAGTGTTCATTTTCCGCCACACAGAGCGTAGAGTGTTGCATTTTGTCCAAAAAGTTCAATTTTGGTCTCATCTGACCAGAGCACCTTCTTCAACATAGTTGCTGTGTCCCCCACATGGCTTCTGGCAAACTGCAAATGGAACTTCTTATGCTTTCTGTT
This sequence comes from Hyperolius riggenbachi, assembly GCF_040937935.1. Taxonomy (NCBI): domain Eukaryota; kingdom Metazoa; phylum Chordata; class Amphibia; order Anura; family Hyperoliidae; genus Hyperolius; species Hyperolius riggenbachi. The sequence goes on along the minus strand of NC_090653.1, from coordinate 168,440,924 downwards.
AAAGAGAGACACTGAAGCGAAAAAAATATATATGATATAATGAATTGGTTGTGTACTATGAATAATTACTAGAAGATTAGCAGCAAAGAAAATATTCTCATATTTTTATTTTCAGTTATATAGTGTTTTTTCGCAGATTACATTATCCTATAATAATGTGCAGATTACACAACACTCAGCATTCAAAATGAGTCTTTCAGAGCAGTCTGTGAAGTAATGAACTCTCCTCTAGCAGAGGAAAAGTAAACAGTTCAATTACAGTTCAGATAATAAAAGTCAGATAACAGCCGTTTCCACAACTAAGTTAGTGGGAGAGCTTACTAGCTTTTTGGCATAGAGATAACAACTGGAGTTTCTAAATTCTTCCTGTACTGGAAACAATTAGACTGATGTATCTGATCTTAATGTTTTATTTCTTAGCTGTACTACACATACAAATCAGAATATCATCTTTTTTTTAAGCTTCAGTGTCTCTTTAACAATGTCTTTCTTCTTGCCACTCTTCCATAAATGCAAACTTTGTACAGTGCATGACTAATAGCTGTCGTATGGACAGTCTCCCACCTGAGCTGTAGATCTCTGCAGCTCGTCCAGAGTCGCCATGGGCCTGTTGACTGCATTTCTGATCAGCGCTCTCCTTGTTCGGCCTGTGAGTTTAGGTGGATGGCCTTGTCTTGGGAGGTTTACAGTTGTGCCATACTCCTTCCATTTCTGAATGATCGCTTGAACAGTGCTCCGTGGTATGTTCCAGGCATAGGAATTGTTTTTGTAGCCTAAGCCTGCTTTAAATTTCTCAATAACTTTATCCCTGAACTGTCTGGTGTGTTCTTTGGACTTCATGGTGTTGTTGCTCCCAATATTCTCTTAGACAATCTCTGAGGCCCTCACAGAGCAGCTGTATTTGTACTGACATTAGATTACACACAGGTGCACTCTATTTAGTCATTAGCACTCAGACATCAAGTAATGTCTATGGGCAAATAACTTCCCTCAGATTATTTTTTTTTTCTGTTTTAAGAAACAAAAGTTTAAATTTTGTTTTATGTGTTTTATATTTGTTCACTTTTTAAAAAAAAGTTTAACAAAGTTGTTGCAAATTGCAATAAAATATTTATTATAACATGTTCACTGTTGGATTCTATGTATTGAACAATGTATGTATAACTACTAGCTGGTGACGATTGATAACCATCAGGCTCTTGCTTGCCTGGCATATTTTTATGTCGGTTGTATGCACCACAAAATATATTTACTGTAACACACAAATGTTCATTTGTCAAGGTTTAGAGATTTGCAATATTTTTCAAGCATAATTTGTTTCTTGCCTTACATCAAATTTGATGATATGGGGGTCAAACACCTCTCCTAGTTATTAACAAAGAATTCACTGTATCGGTTGAAAAGGGCACCTGGCCTACATCTATGAAAAGTGCGACGCCATAGAGATCAAAGTTATTTCTGGAAATATGGGCTTCTACAAGGTGTCTAAAAGTGCACCTGAGTTTTGATATAGGCTACAAGCCCAAATTATTTCAATCCCCGCTATCCATGGCCAGACCCGAAGTTGTTATATGGGCTACACCTGGTGCATTATTTGTCGCCGAAGTGTGTATATATGTGCTCTACCAGGCGCCCTATCCTGTTTAAGGATATCAAAATTCACCCTTGGATACAATATTAAGTAGCCAAGATGTAAAGTCTTTGTTCAGATTTTTAAACAAAATCTTTCATGCCATATTATATGATTTTGTTTAAAGCGGATCCGATATGAAACCGTAAATATAATAACAAGTCACTTGTCTATGTATCTTGTCTAAAGTTTAGATGGTTTACTCAGCAAATCTAGCTGCAAACACCTTCAACAGTGTATTTTTCAACAGTACTATTTTTTCCTGTGATACAATGGGATCAACCATGTATTCTGCTTGTCAGTCAATATTACACAATTACACTCAAGGCAAGCTTATCTGTATCTAGGCATGCTATTCTGCATATCTGCATATTCTTTGAATATTCCACTCCTATCTCCTCTATTACACAGAACACTGAGCTGTATTCTGTATCTGCACTGCAACTCTCAGATTGTGATTACTCTGCCCCTGAAATCTATAGCTAGCAACACCCTTTTTAAACAACCCAGACTGAAATCACACAATCCCTTGCAAACACCAAGGCGTTTTCGAGAAGCTGTGGGCATGGCTTGCTTAGTTTATAGGAAATTAGGGTATTAAAAAACACAAGTATTTTCCTTAAGGAATGCCCTATAAACTATATGTAATGAAAACAATTATGCAATGAGTAAAAGTTCATCTCGGATCCACTTTAATAAATCTCTGACATCACTCGTTGTTCGAGGCACAGGGTATAACTTCCATAAGATGGCTTGGCAGTAGCGTAAGTCAATATTGGTTTTGAGGCAGCAGGTAACGGCTGCAGGGTAGACATGCCCTTCCAGAAGTCCAGAAGTTGAAGTTGTCACAGCAGCAGCGGTAGGTATCACAAGGTTTGACACAGCAGCAGGTAATAATGTCAGCAGCGGTACAGGTCCTCTGTCCCTAGAGAGACCTGGATTGAAGGATATAATGTCCAGCAGTTGAAGTTGTCCCAGCAGCAGAAGTAGGTATCGCAAGGTTTGACACAGCAGCAGGTAATAATGTCAGCAGCGGTACAGGTCCTCTGTCCCTAGAGAGACCTGGATTGAAGGATATAATGTCCAGCAGTTGAAGTTGTCCCAGCAGCAGAAGTAGGTATCGCAAGGTTTGACACAGCAGCAGGTAATAATGTCAGCAGCGGTACAGGTCCTCGGCCCCTAGAGAGACCTGGATTGAAGGTTATAAAGTCCAGCAGTTGAAGTTGTCACAGCAGCAGCGATAGGTATCGCAAGGTTTGACACAGCAGCAGGTAATAATGTCAGCAGCGGTACAGGTCCTCGGACCCAAGAGAGACCAGGATTGAAGGATATAATGTCCAGCAGTTGAAGTTGTCACAGCAGCAGCGATAGGTATCGCAAGGTTTGACACAGCAGCAGGTAATAATGTCAGCAGCGGTACAGGTCCTCGGCCCCTAGAGAGACCTGGATTGAAGGTTATAAAGTCCAGCAGTTGAAGTTGTCACAGCAGCAGCGATAGGTATCGCAAGGTTTGACACAGCAGCAGGTAATAATGTCAGCAGCGGTACAGGTCCTCGGCCCCTAGAGAGACCTGGATTGAAGGTTATAAAGTCCAGCAGTTGAAGTTGTCACAGCAGCGATAGGTATCGCAAGGTTTGACACAGCAGCAGGTAATAATGTCAGCAGCGGTACAGGTCCTCTGTCCCTAGAGAGACCTGGATTGAAGGATATAATGTCCAGCAGTTGAAGTTGTCCCAGCAGCAGAAGTAGGTATCGCAAGGTTTGACACAGCAGCAGGTAATAATGTCAGCAGCGGTACAGGTCCTCGGCCCCTAGAGAGACCTGGATTGAAGGATATAATGTCCAGCAGTTGAAGTTGTCCCAGCAGCAGAAGTAGGTATCGCAAGGTTTGACACAGCAGCAGGTAATAATGTCAGCAGCGGTACAGGTCCTCGGCCCCTAGAGAGACCTGGATTGAAGGTTATAAAGTCCAGCAGTTGAAGTTGTCACAGCAGCAGCGATAGGTATCGCAAGGTTTGACACAGCAGCAGGTAATAATGTCAGCAGCGGTACAGGTCCTCGGCCCCTAGAGAGACCTGGATTGAAGGATATAATGTCCAGCAGTTGAAGTTGTCCCAGCAGCAGAAGTAGGTATCGCAAGGTTTGACACAGCAGCAGGTAATAATGTCAGCAGCGGTACAGGTCCTCGGCCCCTAGAGAGACCTGGATTGAAGGTTATAAAGTCCAGCAGTTGAAGTTGTCACAGCAGCAGCGATAGGTATCGCAAGGTTTGACACAGCAGCAGGTAATAATGTCAGCAGCGGTACAGGTCCTCGGCCCCTAGAGAGACCTGGATTGAAGGTTATAAAGTCCAGCAGTTGAAGTTGTCACAGCAGCAGCGATAGGTATCGCAAGGTTTGACACAGCAGCAGGTAATAATGTCAGCAGCGGTACAGGTCCTCGGACCCAAGAGAGACCAGGATTGAAGGATATAATGTCCAGCAGTTGAAGTTGTCACAGCAGCAGCGATAGGTATCGCAAGGTTTGACACAGCAGCAGGTAATAATGTCAGCAGCGGTACAGGTCCTCGGACCCAAGAGAGACCAGGATTGAAGGATATAATGTCCAGCAGTTGAAGTTGTCCCAGCAGCAGAAGTAGGTATCATAAGGTTTGACACAGCAGCAGGTAATAATGTCAGCAGCGGTACAGGTCCTCGGACCCAAGAGAGACCAGGATTGAAGGATATAATGTCCAGCAGTTGAAGTTGTCCCAGCAGCAGAAGTAGGTATCATAAGGTTTGACACAGCAGCAGGTAATAATGTCAGCAGCGGTACAGGTCCTCGGACCCAAGAGAGACCTGGATTGAAGGTTATAAAGTCCAGCAGTTGAAGTTGTCACAGCAGCAGCGATAGGTATCGCAAGGTTTGACACAGCAGCAGGTAATAATGTCAGCAGCGGTACAGGTCCTCTGTCCCTAGAGAGACCTGGATTGAAGGATATAATGTCCAGCAGTTGAAGTTGTCCCAGCAGCAGAAGTAGGTATCGCAAGGTTTGACACAGCAGCAGGTAATAATGTCAGCAGCGGTACAGGTCCTCTGTCCCTAGAGAGACCTGGATTGAAGGATATAATGTCCAGCAGTTGAAGTTGTCCCAGCAGCAGAAGTAGGTATCGCAAGGTTTGACACAGCAGCAGGTAATAATGTCAGCAGCGGTACAGGTCCTCGGCCCCTAGAGAGACCTGGATTGAAGGATATAATGTCCAGCAGTTGAAGTTGTCCCAGCAGCAGAAGTAGGTATCATAAGGTTTGACACAGCAGCAGGTAATAATGTCAGCAGCGGTACAGGTCCTCGGACCCAAGAGAGACCAGGATTGAAGGATATAATGTCCAGCAGTTGAAGTTGTCCCAGCAGCAGAAGTAGGTATCATAAGGTTTGACACAGCAGCAGGTAATAATGTCAGCAGCGGTACAGGTCCTCGGACCCAAGAGAGACCAGGATTGAAGGATATAATGTCCAGCAGTTGAAGTTGTCCCAGCAGCAGAAGTAGGTATCATAAGGTTTGACACAGCAGCAGGTAATAATGTCAGCAGCGGTACAGGTCCTCGGACCCAAGAGAGACCAGGATTGAAGGATATAATGTCCAGCAGTTGAAGTTGTCCCAGCAGCAGAAGTAGGTATCATAAGGTTTGACACAGCAGCAGGTAATAATGTCAGCAGCGGTACAGGTCCTCGGACCCAAGAGAGACCAGGATTGAAGGCTATAATGTCCAGAAGTTGAAGTTGTCACAGCAGCAGTTGTAGGTATCATGAGGTTTGACACAGCAGGTAATGGCAGCAGTACAGGCCCTCAAACACTAGAGACCTGGGCAGAAAAGTATAACGTCAGGTAGCTGAGTTGGCGGCCGCAGAAGTAATTTTGTTTTGGTTAGAGGCAGCAGAAATTATTTTTAAATAAAATACATTAGTTCCAGCCAGGCAGCGGTTGCGAAGCCGCAGTTCGACCCTCGCCACAGCTCGGACATCACTATTTTTCAACCCGGACAACACACAGATTTTTTTTTTTTTTTTTTAAATGCAGCAGCAGTCAGCAGACAGTGTTGGAGTAGTATCAGCAGGCCGTGAACCCTCACTGTGGTACCACGGCACTTATTTTTATAACAAAATAATTGGGTTCAGCAGGAGTAATTTTTTTGGACAGCCGAGTATGTATTGTAGCACCCAAGCCTTTTTTTTTTCTTTTTTTTTCTTTTTACTTTTAATTTGTTACACCAGTTGTGCCCTTGCCACAGGTGGGACATCACTATTTTTCTACCTGGACACCGCATAGAGTTATGAATTTTTTAAAAATAAATGCTGCAATAGATGTTTTTTGGATAAAAGTGGATCCGAGATGAACTTTTTCTCATTGCATAATTGTGTTTGTTACATATAGTTTAAAGGGCATTCCTTAAAGAGAACCAGAGATGAAGTACCCTCATGTATTTTACCTTATAAATCAGTGGGAACATGACAGTAAACACCTAATCTGCTCTTTGTTTCATTGTTCTCTGTTTAATCTGACTGTTATCACCTCTGATAAGAATCCCCGACTGAGCTCAGTCTAGCTTTGCTACGGAAAGATTATAGCCGAGTCTGTCTTCTCTGGTGTCTTTTCAAGCCCAAGCCTGCCCCCTTGTGGCTCTGCTATAATGACTGAGCTATAATTATTCCCTGCAAAGAGAGAGTGAATGCTCAGTCCGGGATTCTTATCACAGCAGATAACAGACACTTTTAGCAGTGATGATGAAACAGAGAGCATGGTAAGTGTTTTCTCTCATGTTCTTACTGATATATATGGTAAAATACACAAGGGTGCTTCGTCTCTGGTTCCCTTTAAGGCAAATATACTTGTTTTGTTTAAATACCCTAATTTCCTATAAACTAAACAAGGCACACACACAACTTCTTAATAGAACCTTGGCGCTTGCAAGGGATTGTGGAATTTCAGTCTGGGCAGGTGAAAAAGGTGTTAATATCTATAGCTTTCAGAGGCATAGTTTCACAATCTGAGAGATGAAGTGCAGATACAGATCAATTGCCTTTGTAATGGAGGAAATAGGAGTGCAGTTTTCTCACAAAATTCAGATATGCAGATTTGCATGCCTAGACACAGATAAGCGTGCCTGCCTATGTGTGTAATTGTGTAATAGTGACAAGCAGAAAACATTTCTGCTCACATTGTATCACAGGAAAAAATAATATTGATGAAAAATATACCGTTGAAGCTGTTTACAGCTAGATTTGCTGTGTAAACCATCTAAACTTTAGACAAGATAGAGTATATAGACAAGTGACTTATTATATTTAGTTTTTCATCTCGGATCCGCTTTACATTAAAAATTTTTTGGGAGATTGTATCCAATTAATATATAATTTTGCGGGAGAGCGTGCGAGGGATTATGACCAGACCCTTTTACTCACTCTCTGGAATCAGTGACAGGGCCTTTGAACTGGTCATTGATCCAGGACTCATTCATTTTAATAAATGTGAGTCTGTCCACATTTTCTGCGGACAGACGGGTCCGGTAGTCGGTGACCACCCCACCTGCGGCACTGAATACCCGCTCAGAAAGCACACTGGAGGCGGGGCATGACAGAACCTGCAGTGCGTACTGAGCAAGCTCAGGCCAGGTGTCCAGCTTCTTCACCCAATACTCCATGGGGTCATCTGTATCCATATTGTCTGTTGCACTGGATGACCCCAAGTAGTCATTCACCATGCGAACCAGCCGTTGGTGGTGATGACTACTGCTGCCGATAGTGCTGCTGCTGGTGGGAGTATTGGGTGATTGGGGCGTATAAAATCCCCTCATCACAGCCAGCAGATTAACAGGTCGGGTGGGGTTGGTGCTCGTATTACCGCCACCACACCTCTGCTGGCTGTGACTAGCTGGCTGTCGCTGAGTAGTATGGGAAAGCGGAGGTTCAGGTGGTGGTGGAAAGGCCTGCTCCACTCGCCTGATTAAATCCTGCCGGATCGCTGACATTCGGGAGCTAAATTGTTGGGTACATCCCATTAACTCCCCCACTTTCCCCTTGCAGCGTGGGTCCAATATGGTGGCCACCCACAGATCATCCCTCGCTTTCAGTCGGATTATCCGGGGGTCCTTCCTGAGGCAGAGGAGCATGTGAGCAGCCATGTGGGAGAGATGACCGCTTTCCACCTCTTCCTGGCTGTCAGAAAGGGCATTTTCTGCTTCATGCTCCTGCTGCTCATTAAGGTCGTCCCACCCCCGGACGATTAGCTCTCCCGCATGTTCAGGCCCTGACTCTGTCACCACCACCTCCTCCTCCTCCTCCTCCTCCTGGGCCTGAGCATCCTGGGGCTCTCCACCACTTGCCCCAGCATGGACTTCCTCCGCCAATTCTATCAGGTGACCCAGTGTCCTGTCCAGCATTAGCACAAGGGGGAGCACTTCTGAAATGTTGCAGTGCTCCATGCTGACCACCTTAGTAGCCTCATCAAAAGGCGCCAAAACATTGCAGACCTCCCTGATCTGCCGCCACTGGTCCCCAGTCAGATTCTCCGGAGGTGGTCTTGACGAATGGGAGGAGGAGGCTGAAGACAGGTAATGGATGACCGCCATTTTTTGCTCCAACAACCTTCTCAACATGTACAGTGTGGAGTTCCACCGCGTCTGGCAGTCAACCATCAGCTTGTGCTGCGGCAAGCTGTGGATGCGCTGCAGTTTGGCCAAGGACGCGGTGGCGGTTGCGGAGCGTCTAATGTGGCCACACACTTTACGTGCCAAAAGCACGACGTCACTCAAACCCTCATAGGTTCGCAGAAACCGTTGCACGATGAGGTTGAGGACATGTGCGAGGCAAGGCAGGTGTGTGTAGCCACCAGTACGAATGGCGGCCAGAATGTTGGTGCCATTGTCTGACACCACATTACCTGTCAACAGATCTCGGGGGGTCAGCCAATGCTGGATCTGCTCCTGTAGGACAGACAGGATCACATCTCCCGTCAGACTCCTGTGTTGCACTGGCTCCATCCTCAGCACAGCTTGACAGCGCTTGTGCTGTAGATTAGCGTAACAGCGTGGCCGCTTGCTGGGAGGCTCAGCAGCGGCCTGACCTGCTACAGAAGAAGTGGCAGAAGGGAGGGAGACGGGCCTCCCCTTGACCCCCCGGGGCGGCACCACCAGAGCCCCACAGCTCATACCCTCCCCAGCGCCATGAAGGGTGACCCAGTGAGCTGTCACAGTCAAATAGCGTCCCTGCCCATGCCTGCTGGTCCAGGCATCGGTAGTGAGGTGCACCCTTCCACAAACCGCGTAGTCCAACGAAAGGGATACACGCCCAGCTACATCCAGGTGTAGGGCAGGGATAGCAACTCGGGAAAAGTAATGGCGGCTGGGGACCCGCCATTGTGGAGCCAAACAGCTCATCAGTTGGCGGAAGGGGGCACTTTCCACAAACTGATAGGGCAAGAGCTGTTGGGCCAACAGCTTTGCCACGAGCCCATTGTTGCGTAGCGCTATGGGATCATTAGGGGGGAGAGGCCTCTTCCGTGCAACCATCTCAGTGAGAGAGGCCTGGCGCTGGGCGGCAACATTTTGTGGGGAGGATACAGCTGGTGATGAGCACACCGTCAAGGTCTGGTTGCCGCCACCAGCCTGGCGTGCAGAGGGAACAGCCATGCAGTGGGACTGCGCAGGTTGCACAGGACGCACAGAGGAACGGCTGAGAGGAACTGCTGCATCTCCTCCTGCCGCACTCTGTGCACTGCTGCCTTTACCTTGGCTGGTATTTTTTTTTATTAAGTCCCACTGCACAATATGACTTGTTTTAAGGTGGGAACGCAAACCTGATGTCCCAAACCCAGATGCTGCTTTCCCTCTGCTCACCGTCACACTGCACAGGTTACACACTGCACGGGAAGGATCCTGTGAGTGATCAGTGAAATAGTCCCATGCTTGGGAGGTCCGGCCCTTTCTCTTGGTGTTGACCGGTCGCTGACCAGCATGGGACTGGGTGCTCACAGATGGTGCTGCAGGCTGCTGGACAAGCTGCTGCTGCTGCTGTGTTTGGCCCTGCTGATTAAGCATGCTGCTGCTGTTGCCTATCACACCACCAGCGGAGTCCATGCCCCCCCTAGACTCCACCTGATGCACCCTCCTGACCGATGGACGCCTAACAGGTTCACTTTCACTGCTGCTGTTCGGTGAATTAGTTGGCGTCCAATTTTTGTCGGCCACCTCATCATCACCCACACAAGACAAATCGTCCTCCAAATGGGGACTTGACAATTCCCGACGACGAGTGACTGGGGCATTTCTTGGTGGAGTGGATGGAGAAAAAACTGGACCCACTTCATTCACCACATCCTCCACCAAACTTTGTGAATTGGGTCCCATAGTCTCATGCAGGGCTTCTCCCCACAATTGTCCAATATTACCCTCGTCAGCATTACCTTCAAAAAGATTGGGGGAGAAGCCAGACTCTGCAACATGACCAGCTGCCACAGAGTCTTCCCTGCTATTTGCACTGCTGCCACTGCACATCAGCTCTTCAGATTGGGTGGAGGGCTCCGCACCGATCCAGTCAACCAATGAGGCCGCATCCTGCTTGCCAATGATGCGGCGCCCAGTGGTTGGGAACATAGAAGTGATCCGGGGAGTTCCCCTGCTGCGCCCAGGAAGAACCTCAACCTGATCTGTTTCTGCTACATTGCTGGGCCCTGCCTGCTGCTGGCGTCCTGATGAGGAGGAGCCACCTCGTCCACCAACACTCTTGATGTGCCTCATTTTTTAAATTTTTTTTTTGGGGTCGGGGACAGTAATGAAATTAAAGAAGAAGGGAGGGGACTTACAGGCAATCAATGAAGAAAATCAATGAAATAAATGAAGAAAAAAAGTATAAATGAAAAACTGACACTATGAAAAAGAAATAAAATACACTACACTATCTAGCTTTATCTAACCACTCTCACTGACTTACTAATTTCAAAATACTCTCAGTCACTTGTCACTCAATACTATATCTATCACACTAAATCTGTCTCTCACTCACACTACTAATACAGGCCTGATCTAACTTCAAACTGCTCTCACACTGTCTACAATCACACTACAATCTAATCTATCTCTCACTACTACTAGTATCTATCTAATATATATAGCAATAATAGCAATCACAGTGAAAAAAAATGTCTCAACAGCACACAATATAATAATGCAGCTCTGAGCTCTCTCTTTCACAATTCTCCTCTAACTAAAACCCACACATGACATCAGCATAAGCCTGTCTTATATACTAGAGGGGTGGGATAGACTCTGATAGGTTGCTAGGATGTGGTTGCTAGGGCCTGTGATTGGTGTAAATTTATGAGGACAGTTATTGGACAGTACTTTTCCGTTTAAATCAAATTTCCGTATATTTATACGGATTTCCGCATTACATACACGGAATTACGCTTTTTTTTACCGCGCTAAATTTCCTCTGATCATGATTGGTCAACTCATTCCGCATCTCCTCATTGGTCAATTCATTCCGGTTCCGTTTGGTCGGATTTCCGCGGAATTCCGCATTCCGGATTGTAAATTCCGGATTCCGCAGAACGATCCGGAAACCCAAATTCCGACGGAATTCGGAATTTTAGATTCCGCGGAATTCCGGAAGCCCATGCCTGGCAGGCGGGCGGTAGGCATGCGGAAACAGAAAAGCTGGCCGAGTCCCTCCATGCGGTGTTCTCTCTGCTGCTGTGTGGGAGGTCCGTCCCATTCACTTACAAGGACTCCGCAAGCTTCCCGCTACAGCCAGGGGATCGGTAATCCCCTTCCGCATACCGCTATGCGGAAATGTTTATGAATGAGCATTTTGCAACTTTTTCTGGATACCTGCGTATCCACACTGCACAAGGCGGTACGTTGTCACTCTGCACGGGAATGTCAGCTCCGCATACGGAAAGAGGCTTTATGAATACACAACTTGCTCGGTGGTCGGTAAAGTCAGCGGTATTACGCATTTCCGCATGCGGGAATGCTTTATGAATGATAGCCAAAGGCTCATATGCAATTAACTTTTACTACTGAGTTTTCTCCTATGTGATATTTCCAAAAGTTTTTTTAAGCCATCAGCAAGAAAGGAATTACTCAAAATAATTTTGATAGTACTTTTCACCTACTTGTTGGTACTTTCTCAAATAAAAAGAGCTTAAAAAGTATTAGAAAAAGGAGATAAAAAATTATCTCCTAGGAGAAAACTCGGGAGAACATGTGAATTGCATATGGGCCCATATCAGAAGCCAAGAAAAGAAACACAGGGCCATATACAATTCACTTTTTCTCCTAAGTTTTCTCCTAGGTCATATTTTCAAACCTTAGAAATAAAATACCCTTTAAGCCACCAGCAAGCAAAAAACAACTCAGAATAATTTTGACAGTACTTTTTCCCCTAATTTTGATATTTTTTAAACTTCAGAATGTTGAAAAGTTATTTTAAACCGAAGATCAAAAATTATCTCCTAGGAGAAGACTTGGGTGAAAAAGTGAATTACATAAATGCAGTTAGGAGTTTTCTCCTAAGAGACAATTTTTCATCTTCAATTTAGAATTACATATCAGCACTTTGCAATGTACCTAGGAGAAAACTCACGAGCAAAGGGTAATTGCATATTGGCCATAATCTTTTAGCAGTAAGGATAATGCTTTTGTTTAACCACTTCAGGACCACAGTCTTTCTACCCCTTAAGGACCAGGCACTTTTTTTCCATTCAGACCACTGCAGCTTTCACGGTTTATTGCTCGCTCATACAACCTACCACCTAAATTAATTTTACCTCCTTTTCTTGTCACTAATAAAGCTTTCTTTTGGTGCTATTTGATTGCTCCTGCGATTTTTACTTTTTATTATATTCATCAAAAAAGACATGAATTTTGGCAAAAAAATGATTTTTTTAACTTTCTGTGCTGACATTTTTCAAATAAAGTAAAATTTCTGTATACATGCAGCGCGAAACATGTGGACAAACATGTTTTGGATAAAAAAAAACCCATTCAGTGTATATTTATTGGTTTGGGTAAAAGTTATAGCGTTTACAAACTATGGTGCAAAAAGTGAATTTTCCCATTTTCAAGCATCTATGACTTTTCTGACCCCCTGTCATGTTTCATGAGGGGCTAGAATTCCAGGATAGTATAAATACCCCCCAAATGACCCCATTTTGGAAAGAAGACATCCCAAAGTATTCACTGAGAGGCATAGTGAGTTCATAAAAGATATTATTTTTTGTCACAAGTAAGCGGAAAATGACATTTTGTGACAAAAAAAAAAAACAAAAAATTTCCATTTCTTCTAACTTGCAACAAAAAAAAATGAAATCTGCCACGGACTCACCATGCCCCTCTCTGAATACCTTGAAGTGTCTACTTTTCAAAATGGGGTCATTTGTGGGGTGTGTTTACTGTCCTGACATTTTGGGGGTGCTAAATTGTAAGCACCCCTGTAAAGCCTAAAGGGGCTCATTGGACTTTGGACCCCTTAGCGCAGTTAGGCTGCAAAAAAGTGCCACACATGTGGTATTGCCGTACTCAGTAGAAGTAGTATAATGTGTTTTGGGGTGTATTTTTACACATACCCATGCTGGGTGGGAGAAATATCTCTGTAAATGACAATTTTTTCATTTTTTTACACACAATTGTCCATTTACAGAGTTATTTCTCCCACCCAGCATGGGTATGTGTAAAAATACACCACAAAACACATTATACTACTTCTCCCGAGTACGGCGATACCACATGTGTGGCACTTTTTTGCACCCTAACTGCGCTAAAGGGCCCAAAGTCCAATGAGTACCTTTAGGATTTCACAGGTCATTTTGCGACATTTGGTTTCAAGACTACTCCTCACGGTTTAGGGCCCCTAAAATGCCAGGGCAGTATAGGAACCCCACAAATGACCCCATTTTAGAAAGAAGACACCCCAAGGTATTCCGTTAGGAGTATGGTGAGTTCATAGAAGATTTTATTTTTTGTCACAAGTTAGCGGAACATGACACTTTGTGGAAAAAAACAATTAAAATCAATTTCCGCTAACTTGTGACAAAAAAATAAAATCTTCTATGAACTCCCCATACTCCTAACTGAATACCTTGGGGTGTCTTCTTTCTAAAATGGGGTCATTTGTGGGGTTCCTATACTGCCCTGGCATTTTAGGGGCCCTAAACCATGAGGAGTAGTCTGGAAATCAAATTCCGCAAAATGACCTGTGAAATCCTAAAGGTACTCATTGGACTTTGGGCCCTTTAGCGCAGTTAGGGTGCAAAAAAGTGCCACACATGTGGTATTGCCGTACTCGGGAGAAGTAGTATAATGTGTTTTGGGGTGTATTTTTACACATACCCATGCTGGGTGGGAGAAATATCTCTGTAAATGACAATCTTTTGATTTTTTTACACACGATTGTCCATTTACAGAGTTATTTCTCCCACCCGGCATGGGTATGTGTAAAAATACACCCCAAAACACATTGTACTACTTCTCCCGAGTACGGCGATACCACATGTGTGGCACTTTTTTGCACCCTAACTGCGCTAAAGGGCCCAAAGTCCAATGAGTACCTTTAGGATTTCACAGGTCATTTTGCGGAATTTGATTTCCAGACTACTCCTCATGGTTTAGGGCCCCTAAAATGCCAGGGCAGTATAGAAACCCCACAAATGACCCCATTTTAGAAAGAAGACACCCCAATGTATTCCGTTAGGAGTATGGTGAGTTCATAGAAGATTTTATTTTTTGTCACAAGTTAGCGGAACATGACACTTTGTGGAAAAAAACAATTAAAATCAATTTCCGCTAACTTGTGACAAATAAATAAAATCTTCTATGAACTCACCATACTCCTAACGGAATACCTTGGGGTGTCTTCTTTCTAAAATGGGGTCATTTGTGGGGTTCCTATACTGCCCTGGCATTTTAGGGGCCCTAAACCGTGAGGAGTAGTCTGGAAATCAAATTCCGCAAAATGACCTGTGAAATCCTAAAGGTACTCATTGGACTTTGGGCCCTTTAGCGCAGTTAGGGTGCAAAAAAGTGCCACACATGTGGTATCGCCGTACTCGGGAGAAGTAGTACAATGTGTTTTGGGGTGTATTTTTACACATACCCATGCTGGGTGGGAGAAATACCTCTGTAAATGGACAATTGTGTGTAAAAAAATCAAAAGATTGTCATTTACAGAGGTATTTCTCCCACCCAGCATAGGTATGTGTAAAAATACACCCCAAAACACATTATACTACTTCTCCCAAGTACGGCGATACCACATGTGTGGCACTTTTTTGCACCCTAACTGCGCTAAGGGGCCCAGAGTCCAATGAGTACCTTTAGGCTTTACAGGGGTGCTCAAAATTTAGCACCCCGCCCACTTGCCAGGACAGTTAACAAACCCCACAAATGACCCCATTTTGGAAAGAATACACGCTAAGGTATTCCATGAGGGCCATGGTGAGTTCATAGAAAATTTTATTTTTTGTCACAAGTTAGCGGAAAATGACATTTTGTGAAAAAAAACAAAAACACAAAACCACAATTTCTGCTAACTTGTGACAAAAAATAAAACATTCTATGAACTCACCATGCACCTCACGGAATACTTTGGGGTGTCCTCTTTCCAAAATGGCATCATTCGTGGGGTCTGTCCTGGCATTTTAGGGTCTCTGCAATCATTACATGTATGGCCAGTATTAGGAGTTTCTGCTATACTCCTTATATTGGGCATAAGGGTAATGCACTGTGGGCTGAAAGGAAAAATGAACATCAAACAATCAATCAATGTGGATGAAAAAATATCTGCCAAAAAATTTTGAAAAAAAAAAAGAGGAGGAAGGCATCTGCCAGGACATAGGAGCTGCCGCCCCAAAAATCCAAACCTACCAGCTCGTATGCCCTGGCAAACCTGATTTATCCATTCACACCGATCGATGTGGATGAACAAATCATTGCCAGAGTTCTTTTTTGATACAAAGTGTTTGCCAAAGCATATGAATCCCCAACACCACTCCTCGGCCCATATGCCTCGGCAAACGTATCTTTTTGACTGCGGAGGAGAAATCTCGTCCTGCAGCGCTGCATGCACCGACTTGTGTGTAAGCTGACAGACGCGCAACGTTCTGTCAGGATGCACCATCAGTACTGCAGCTGGTTAGTCGTTCGCTCGGTCCACCTGGAAGGTTATTGGATGGAAAAAGAGAAAAAAAACCCCAAAAAACAAGCAAGCAGCAAAGCAATTACTTCATTAACATTAATAACCTTTGAACTTTTTTAATAAAAAACTTAACATTGCAAACCAAACATTAACTTCTTTGCTTACCTGTTTTTTGTTTTTTTTTAACTTACCTCCCGAGGACAAACCTCTCCTCCCCCATGGAACAATGTGCGAAGTGCAAATCGCACAGAGTTGTGGCGAAATACATTACGCAATTTGTCCCAAGTGAAAGGAGAGGTTTCTGGCAGCCCTGTGTATTAGGGTCTCTGGAAACCCGATGTTTGGTTTCACACTGCATATTGACATATCCGGTGGGTCGAGCCCGCCGCACCGTATCGTCCAAAACAGACCTTCAGGCAATACCACAAGAGTAGCATTCGGCCTAGTAATGAACTGCGTCGCCATAGACTAACATGACTTCCGGGCCGATCGATATTGCCACAGAAGCCACGCAGTAACGTAGGCATGCACTAGCGTTAAGTCAAGCACTTCCGGCGTAGGGGGGGACCGCAAAGTGTGACTTTTGCTAGGCATTTTGCCCTAACGCATCGCAGCAGTGTGAAATAGCACTGAGAGACCCTTGTGTGCCTACCGCTGTGTGTGGAGTTCCCTACTCTCTAATAGTGTACCTGCTCGTGGTACCTCTCAAAACACTCCCCTAGGCATAGGCCAGGCTGGTCAGGACAGGTGGGACAATAAACAGTGGTGTCACGCCTTATTCCAGCCCTGCTGCAGACACGACAGCGTTTTCTTCGGATTCGTTGACCTGGGGTAGTCGGAATTGGATAGGCGTAATGCCTTCCATGCAGCCGGCTAGTTGCATCTTGGGGTTGGGCCACGGCACCTCCTGGATACAGGAGTTCCATCACGATCTGTTTATTAAATTGAATAAACGAGCCAGTTCTCCCAGCCTTACTGTAGAGAACAAAGCTGTTGTAAATTGCCAATTGAATGAGGTAAAAAGACACTTTTTTATACCAGCGTCTTGTTTTTCGGGCAACTAAATAGGGCGCTAACCTATGGTCATTGAAGTCCACCCCTCCCATGTTAGTATTATACTCATGGACGACAAGGGGTTTTTCAATGACCTCAGTTCGCCGTTGAATTTCAACTGTCGTCTCTGCGTGAATGGTGGACAGGAAGTAAACCTCCCTCTTGTCCTTCCATTTCACCGCGA
The DNA here is from genome assembly GCF_040937935.1 of Hyperolius riggenbachi. Lineage (NCBI taxonomy): Eukaryota > Metazoa > Chordata > Amphibia > Anura > Hyperoliidae > Hyperolius > Hyperolius riggenbachi. Next base: position 168,423,887 of record NC_090653.1, on the reverse strand, counting down.
GCAGGTCGTCAGCACACAAGGCGGCCCTCTGCCCCCGTTGAAGTCTGGTGGTAATGAGCCGTTGGGGGAAGCCCCGGCGACTAGGCCGCACGGTGCCACAGCATCGGATTTTTTCTATTTTTAAGTGCTGAAAGAGGGCCACACTTGTGTAATAATTGTCCACAAAAAGATGGTACCCCTTCTGGAACAAGGGTGACACCAAGTCCCACACAACCTTTCCACTGCTCCCCAGGTAGTCAGGGCATCCGACCGGCTCCAATTTTGAGTCTTTTCCCTCATAGACCCTAAAATAAGATGTATAGCCTGTGGCCCTTTCACAGAGCTTATACAGTTTCACCCCATACCGGGCGCTGGTTTGGGATGTACTGTTTGATGCGAAGGCGCCCGGTAAAGCGTATGAGGGACTCGTCTACGCAGATGTCCTGGTCAGGGGTATAAGCATCTGCAAATCTGGATGACAGGTGGTCTATGAGGGGTCGAATTTTGTGGAGCCGGTCAAAAGCAGGGTGGTCACTTCGATGACAGGTTTCGTTATCATTGAAGTGCAGGAAGCGCAGGATGTTCTCAAATCGTGTCCTGGACATGGCAGCAGAGTACAGGGGAACATGATGTGCTGGGTCCGTAGACCAATAAGACCGCAACACATTCTGCTTTACTAGTCCCATGTGAAGGAGAAGGCCCAAAAAAATTTTCATTTCGGAAACTTGGACTGGTTTCCACCGAAAAGGCTGGGCAAGGAACTTTTCCGGATTGGCGGTTATATATTGTGTGGCCTTACGGTTGGTCTCTGCCACAATTAATTCCAAGAGATCCTGGGTGAAGAACAGATAGAAAAAGTCTAGGGCCGATCCTAGATTATCTGTCTCCACCTGGACTCCAGACTGGGCGGTGAAAGGGGGAAGTACGGGTGCGGTGGAATCAGGGGATTGCCAATTTGGGTTTGCCAGCACCTCTGGTAAATTAGGGGTAGTACGGGCCCGTCTTCTTGGTGGCTGCGACTGGGATCTTACTGCACGTGCCACCGAACCAGTTTCAACTTCCATGCTGGTCCTCGCCACTTCACCAGGGTTTACGGAAGTACTGGTGCTAGGTCCAGGAGATGTTGTGCTGCTGGTGCCTGCCCCACCATGAAATCTCAGACCAGCACGAACACCACTCTGCTGCCCTTGAGGCTGATCCTGCGCCACCTGCGGTCCAACAACATGGGGTGTGGTACGCCTGGCTTTAGCCGGGACCTCAACCTCGTCATCACTATCGGTCAGTGAGCCACTGCTCAATTCAGGTTCAAACTCTGACCCGGAAGATTCGTCGAATGAGGCGTCCCAATCGTCCTCATCCGACTGGGCCATGTACCTGAGAACCTCATCATCGGAATACCCCTTTCTTGCCATGGTGGGCTGCTAAATTTAGGGAGTATTTGAGAGGTAGAAAGCTGTGGTCACTGAGTTTTGATAAAAAAAATAAATCAAAACTGAGGTTTACAGTGCCACAGCTATTGTACAGTGTTTTTTGCAGTGATCAGAAAAAAAATGCTGTCACTGCGGTGGGGCGGGCTGAACGCAAGTGCAGGCGAGCGATCAGGCCTGATCGGGCAAACACTGCGGTTTTTTTTGTGGATCCTAGTGACCCTAATAGATCTGACTGCGATCAGTAATGATCACTTACAGATACTATATAGTACCAATGTTGATTAGCGACAGTGATGACACTAATTAGTGACTGTGGTGCAGTGGGCTGAGCACTAACTGACACTTACAAAGGGGCCTAGCTAACTGGCCTAACTGCTAACACTAGTGATACTAAAAAAGTGACAGTTTTCACTGATCACTGTTTTTAGATCACTAGGATAGTGACAGGGAGGTGGTGGTGAGTGGGGAATCAGAGGCAATCAGAAACAATCACAGGACAATCAAAGGCAATCGCAGGCCAATCACAGGGCACTCAATTCACGGGACAATCAAAGCCAATCAAAGCCAATCACGGGACAATCAAAGCCAATCACAGGCCAATCAAACCAATCACGGCACAATCAAAGCCAATCGCGGGACAAAGCCGATCACGGGACAATCAAAGCCAATCACGGGACAATCAAAGCCAATCACAGGCCAATCAAAGCCAATCACAGGCCAATCACAAGCCAATCAAAGCCAATCACAGGCCAATCAAAGCCAATCACGGGACAATCACGGGACAATCAAATACAATTACAGCACAATGAAATTGAATGTCAGCACAATGAAATTGAATGTCAGCACAATCAAATGCAATTACAGCACAATCAATTACAATGCACTGGGAAGGTGATTGGGGGGGGGAGGGGGGGGTCTGAGGGCGATCAGAGGGTGTGGGGGGTTGACTAGGTGTCCGCACGGGGCAGACTGGGTCCTGATCTGGTGGGTGGCAGACACAGGGGGTGACGATAGATCAGTGAGAGATTACAGGGGAGAATAGATGTAAACAATGCACTGGGGAGGTTATCAGCAGGGGGGGGGGGGGGCTGAGGGCAATCTGAGGGTCTGGGTGGGTGATCAGGTGCCCCCAAGGGACAGTTTAGGGTCTGCTCTGATGGGTGGTGGTGACAAGGGGTGATAGGCAGGTGATAAGCAGGTGATAGACAGGTGATCAGTGGGTAAGGCAGCTGTATACAAACGTATACAGTATACAGGGGGGTGGTCTGGGGGGTGGTCTGGGGGGGATCTGAGGGTAGGGAGGGTGATCAGGGTACCCTAGGGGGCAGTTAGGGACCTACCCTAGGGGATAGCGTCCCTAGATAGTGACAGGGAGTGATTGATGGGTTTTTAGGTGGGTGGTGGGGTGCTAGCAGTGGTGTGCTGGGGTGGTCAGGGGGGGGTTCTGAGGGCTGGGGTGGGCGATCGGGGGGTCTGTGTGGGGCAAAGAGTGTTTTGCTGCACTTATCTATTGGCTGCCTGTCCTCTCTGATGGTCGCACGACGAGTGACCATCAGCGGAGGAGGCAGCCAGTATAATACACTTTGTTACAATAACAAAGTGTATTATACACTCTGATTGGCCAGATCGCGCAAGTTTGAAACCCGCCGGCGCTGCTGATTGGCCGGCGGGTTTCCGAGTAGGGTGGGCGGAGCCTATTGCCGGCGGCGATCGCGTCACTGATGACGCGATCGCCGCACAGCCACCGCTGATGCCGCCCCCGCCGATGGGCGTATTGCGGTCGTTTGGGCCCGGACTTTGCCGCCGCCCATCGGCTGGGGGCGGTCCTTAAGTGGTTAAACACTGAATAGTACACAGAGCAAACGATTAAACTGGATGCACCAGTGATGTTAAGGTGGCCACTAACGATTCAATTTCTAGAGAAATATCGTTCAAGCGATCAGATAATTCTGATGGGAAGAAAAATCGTTCACTACACCATCACTGAACCAATCTTTGCTTCCTATCTATCACAACCAACTAGAAAATCCAAATCTTGGTTTGCCAAAGATCACATTGGACGACTGATTTTATAATCATTTGTAATCGATTGTGCCCATTAATGGAGATTATTTACAAACAATGCAATCAGAATTTCTGATCGCTCGAATTATTTTTGCCTAGAAATTGGACCTTTAGTGGTCACCTTTAGAAAGCATATAAAAATGTTCTAGTAGTGCTGGGACAGGATCAGCCCATGAAGTTTGCATGGAAGAAAAAAGTGGAATCCACTGGTTGATTATACAACACTCTTTATTTGCCCCACTATTTCCGAGAGTGCAGGGGAGGAGAAGTGAAATTGGGGTAACAATGCAATAATGCTTAGGCATCTCATAATTTAAGAACCTTTACAATTAAAAGCCTGTACTTAACTGGGTTTTTTGTGTTTATGGAGACCTCCCTGTATTCTGCAGTTTACATCAGTATTCACAATCATGCAAATTAGCACTAATGAGCTGATCACATTTTCGTTGGGGTTATGCAAGTCAAATTAATTTATATGCATATGAGTGCTTATCAACTCATTACGGATTTGGATGCTTTGAACCAATCATTAACAGGGCAGGAGAAGCCAAGACTATACTTATTGCCCACTTGTCACTTTTATAATTACTTTCAGCCTCACGTCTTGTGAAGGGCTGCATGATAACCATATTTGTCATCTGCTGTGAATTGTTGAATCACTTACTGTATAATAAAAATTGCATCTTGTGAAATCATAAATTGTATCTGGAACAAATTGATATGCAATTAGTCTTTGCTGGAGTGTTTTGGGTTCTAGTCAGCATGCCTCCTTAAAGCAAAGCCGTGGTTAATACATAATCTAAATAGCTATGAGGCTGCCTTCATCCTAATACTGTATATGTTTCCACTTATTTTTCTTTCCTAAAGATGATTTCTTCTGCCTGTTTGCACAACGGTAGTCGGCCCAGGCTTGAAGCTTTTCTGATGTCTCTCTGTCTCTCTGCAAAGCTAAATTAAGTTAAATCACATCATTTGAAAGGCGTTGGACTTAAAGTGCACCTAAACTGAGAGGGGTATGAATGTTTCCTTTTAAACAATACCAGTTGCCTGGCAGTCCTGCTGATTTCTTTGGCTGCAGTAGTGGCTGAATCATACACCTGAAATAAGCATGCAGCTAATCCAGTCTGACTTCAGTCAGAGCACCTGATCTGCATGCTTGTTCAGGGGCTATGGCTAAAAGTATTAGAGACACAGGATCAGCAGGAGAGTCAGGCAACTGGTATTATTTAAGGAATAATCCATATCCTTCTCAGTTTAGGTTCACTTTAAGCTCAGTACTCACCTCGCAATGCAGGGAGATGCATCCAGCGACATCTCCCTGGTGACAAGCGCTTCGCCGATCCATCTTCTTTCGTCTTCCCACCAACAGGTATGTGCAATGTTACACGATGGGCTCGACAAGACTTCAAGCAATTGCGGTACTTTGCATGGGAGTCGTCATGGATCTTAAACATTCGATCCGTCGTGATGGTCATTATCCTTGGCAATGCTGAATGAAGTTCACGTGTCTGTACCCACGTCGTGAGATCGGAGAGAGTGTTGCTGGAGTGGAGACCAAATTTGGTGTTCACTTTTGTAAAGGATTTTGAGGAAGGCTATTCTGGTTTTATGGGTCATATTTTAACAATTTTATCAGGGGCATGCTTTAAATAACTAAAAAATGCTTCTTATTGTAATGTTGATAATCCTGTTCTTGTCAATACGGCTTAGAACAGCAGAAAGCACTGTTACATTAGAGGTTGTATACTTACTAGTCTCAACAATGTTGCCACTTGGGTAAAGCAGCCCATACACTATATCATATTTTTGCACAATTCCACATTCAGACGTCTAATTGGGCAAAGTTTCATATTGGGATAGGCATTTTTTCTTTCATTGACGCTCAATATTGATTGTAATGTTGATTATGGGTAGATCACTGGATGATCCATGCCAGTAAAAATAACTGAAAAGGGCGAATAAGACCAAATAGATTATTTACACTTGCAGCCAATAAAAATAGTTTTCTTTAGGGTGTTCTCTAAAGTGGACATATTACCTACGCATAATAAGTCATTGCACAGAAAAAAAGAATATCTAATTACATTATATTAATTGCATGTTCCTATTTTATTTGTGTATGAGGTTTACATAATCTAAGCATTTGTAAATATTCGTGTTTACTAATGAGACTATGACAGTAATGTGGGTCAAGTGGTACAACACAAGGTGTAGTGAAAGGACGCTCACAGAGGCATGTAACAATGTCATAGACTTGACAATAAACCTGAAAATTGTAATTAGCAATCAAGTGGAAAAAGCTATATACAATCTCAACAGCTGAGAGATTCTGGAAGAAAGAGGCCGGGTGTAAGTATCTGGAAAGACAATTGTGGCTTTGGTGGATAGAATGTTTTAAAGCTTTTAAAACAGCAAATGACTTGGCAACCACTCCATGCTGGCACTGATATACTTTACATGGGCAGTAGAGTGCAACTACAATCACATTCATGGAAAAAAGTTGCTTTGTATGATAAATAGCAGACAACCAGCAATGCCATATTAAACTCTGGATTGCATCCCTTAAAGGATAACTGTAGTGAGAGGTATATGGAAGCTGCCATATTTATTTCCGTTTAAGCAATACCAGTTGCCTGGCTATCCTCTGCCTCTAATACTTGTAGCCATAGACCCTGAACATGCATACAGCAGAACAGGTGTTTCTGACATTATTGTCAGTCAGAACTGACAAGATTAGCTGTATGCTTGTTTCTTGTGTGATTCAGTCACTACTACAGCAAAATAGATCAGCAGGGCTGCCAGGGAATCAGTATTGTTTAAAAGGAAACAAATATCGAAGCCTCCATATCCCTCTCGCTATAGTTGTCCTTTAAGGTTTGTACACAGTGTCCAATAAAGTTACTGACCCCATGACAGACCATGTACATGACTTGTATTTTCCATGCACAAACCAACTGAATGACCAACTCATAGTTACATACTACACTGCACGACATGGCTGCATTTAAAACAAGCGCACGTTGCTCAAACAACTTGTAAACATGTGGCCAAGTGCCCAATATCAGCCCAACAATTGTGTGAGTTGATCCGCTGCATGGATTGGGCAAACTGCCTGTTATCAGTCGCTCATCTAGTCATTTGCCATGCATACACACGCCTGATTGTTGTCCAACAGACTAAAATCAGATGATAATCAGGTGGACGTGTATACGAGCCTTACTAGTTTTAGTCATTCAATCTTCAAGCAAACCTGTCATTTTTTTAAAACAAAAAAGTGAAATACCTTAGCAGGGAGAAGCCTGCAGAGGCTTGGAACCCACTCTGGAACCCTCTTCTTGTATGGAGGAAAAAGCTGTACACGAGCAGCTTTGTGCACTTATGCAGTGCCCCTGCACTTGTTCACAGAGGGGTACATGACAACACAAACCTATTCAACAAGCCCATGTCAAACAGGTTCAAAGGGGCTCAGTGCTGGAATGGTGAGCTTGAGGGGGATGTGGGAAGCCTCTGAATCACAAATGTTGAACTCCAGTCCTCGGGGGCCATAGCCATGCCAGGGTTTAGGATGGACTGAGGAATGGAGAAATGTGTTCTACTTGGTAAACCACACCATTCCTGATTCAGTCCTATCAATCAATTTGAGCTGCACAAAAATGTATGAGGACTTACTGGTTGAACTCGATGGACGTATGTCTTTTTTCAACCAAAATAACTATGTAACTATGTAACTTTGGCCCTTGAGTACTGGAGTTTGACATACCTGCTGTGGATTATTCAGAGACTTCCTGTGAGGCTTGGTGGTGTATTCTCCACAGTCAGCATGCAACGCATGAGCTGGCGTGGAGGAGGTACACACACTAGCACCAGGAAACAGGCTATCCCTAGTATAGTGGAGGGGAGGACTGACTCCAATAGGAGATTGTGGCGCACAGAGCTGGTGCAGATCTGACAGCCACAAACAATGCTTTCGATATAACGTCTCAGCGCAAAGTAGCGCTGAGCGCACAAATCAGAACTGAGGAGATCAGGACAGGTAGACAGAATGAACGCTTGCTAGCTAGCGGCTACTTAGCGACAGCAAGCGTCCAAAACCAGACAGACTGGAATGAGGCAGCCAATGCGTTGCGGCGATGGCGTGCCTCACAAAGACAGGACAGGATAGTCAGAAAATAGCAGGATCGAGATAGATGAACGTAACACAGATAAATATACAATAAGTATGTTTTCCTAGCGTATTACAATTACAGCTATCAAAGAAACTATTTGTAACGTCTGACTAACATATGTATATATCGGCAATGAACCGATATATGACATAAGCAGGAACGCTGACTAGGACTGGAGTAATACAGGGAACAGGACTCAGAAGGATTCGCTATCTCTTCGCAGAGATGAACGCAATCCACAAACGGTAACAGAACAGGATTCAGAAGGATTCGTTATCTCTTCGCAGAGATGAACGCAATCCACAAACAGAACCAGAAGCAGGGTAACTACCTCAGCACGGGTGGTCACGGGACGCGCAACCTACCAAAACGTGCTGGAAGCTGACTAACTGCACACAGGATATAAACAGAACATGTACGTATACATCAGCGACACTGATGTATTAACGTAACACAAATACAAGGAAAATAATAAACGTGCTGGTATGCATATATATTGGCAATGAACCAATATATGATGCAAAGACCAGCAAAGTATCTTTATAACAAGAAACACGATCGGGGGCTAAAGCGACAGCAAGGCAGGCTTACGCTGAAGCTATGAAAACCCAAGGAAACCCTGCAGGAAGCAGATCTTTATACTGAGGTCATCCAATGGGAGCAGACATGCAGATTCCCACACAGGTGAATGATAATCAGTCACAAGCTGACAGCAGGGAAAGACAGACAAAGCAATGCAACTTGCATGGAAATAGATCAGAACTGCCTGAGCTGCAGCACTACTACTTCCAGTAATAGCTGCTGCAGCAGCGATCATTACAGTACCCCCGCCTTTAAAAGCGGATTCCAGACGCTTTTCAAAACCGAAATTCCCAACAAAACAGTCTGACTGATAACTCATGATGACCGGGACAGCCCGGCAAGACCGAATTCCAGAATCAGTCCCCACAAGACTGGACCCATCAGAACCAGAACCTACAGAACCACGCCCATCAGTACCACAAGCCCCAGTGTGACACCCATCAGAACCATGATTTCCAGAAGAAAGCCCTCCGAAATTCCCTGAGCGATACCCACCGCCTTCCAGGAACCGTTCAGAAACGCCAAAGCCTTTGCAATGCCCACCGGTACTGTCTTTACCAACACAAAACCCACTGTTGAACCAGTCCAAGGCACCAGGACAGGTTTTCTCAGAGACCTCCCAGAACACCTTGAAGCTCCAAAGAGATCCCCATATGTCAGAACGCCCCTTAGGCTCACATGGAGAACTATCAAGAACCCCTATGGAACCTAGGGCAATTCCCGAGTCAGGGCCACAAGGACAAACATCAATATCAGGGCTTTCAGGGACCAGAACCATCTCTGGGCATGCAGGCAGACTGGCAACATCAGAACGTGTTCCCACTAAGGAAGCATCAGAGCACGCTAACACCTTAGACACACTTGGGCATTCTGGCACACAAAGAACATCTGGGCACACCGGCACAAGAGAAACCTCTGGGCATGTCAAGGAACTGTGAGCCTCAGGGTCAGCCAAGACAGGACCAAAACCAGGACTGGCCAAAAAAAAATCATCATGACTAAACTTCGCAACCACTGGACTTTTACACGAGAATGCTGGATCAGACTTAGATGTCGCTGATTCCAGCAAAGTCAGTAACAAATCAGATTCAGGGGCACCAACAAAACAGGACAAATCTTCTGATGTATGCACTGAACCAGATAGGGACTCCACAACTACCTCTGGACTGGACAGAGACTCATTTAATACACTGGATTGGAGCTCATGAGGCGCTGCAGAACAAGTCAGTATTGCAGCAGCCCCCACTGGACTAGGCAAAACTGAGGAATTCCCTGGACAGGAAGGGGACTCTGGAACCTCTGCCACAGCGGCCAGAGAACTAGAATCTTTCAGGATACAGGGCTGGGTTTCAGGAACACTCATCGGACCGGACTGAAATTCTGAGATTTCTATTATTTTGACCAGAGAATCAGAATTATCCATGTTACAGGGCAAGACTTCTGAAACATTCAGAGGACAGGGCTGGAGTTCCTCGGCTGTTACAACACTGGAGAGGGACTCAACAACGTTGGTTAAATCAGACTGTGTACAGGGCAAGGTATCTGACACACTTGCTGACGAGGACAATATTTCAATGGCTTCTGCTTTGCTGGGCAGAAATTCATCAAGTTTTATTAGAGCAGACTGTAATTCCAAAACAGCTGCTAGACAAGTGAATATTACTGCAACACCAACTGAGGTAAGCAGTGCTTCAGCCTCCTCTGCTAGAGGGTTTAAAGTATCCAAAATACTGGGTGAAGCATAAGACTCTGCGACCACAGCTTCACTGGACAGGATCACTGAACAGTCCATATTGCAGGGCAAAACCATGGAAGCACCTGCTGGACAGCATAATGATTCTGTGACCTGAGTTTCATTGGAGAGATCTACTGCACAATTCATGGTACAGGGCAAATTTATTGGAAAATTTTCTGAACAAGGTAATAATTCTGCGATTTCAGGTTCACATAGCAGATGCTCTGAGCTATTCACGAAACTAGAGCGAGGTGTAGAAACAGGAAGATCAAGACACAATGTTTGCGCATCTGCTGGATCAGACAGGAGTTGAACTTTATTAACACAGGTAATTTCTGCAGAAGTGTTTGCAGAGACAGGCAAGATTTTTCTGGTGTCTGTTTCACTAAACAAAGAGTCATGAGTACTGGCTAGGCTGGACTCGGAAGTCAGCAGGACCTCTGGATTCTCTGCTGAGAAATTTGCGCAGGGCAAGGTTAAGAATGTATCAGTGGCTTCTGTTTTACTGGGAAGTAACACTGAGTTATCCATGGTACAGGGTGGAATTGCAGGAACTTCAATTTCACACAAAAAGAGCTCCGAATCACCTGCTGAATCAGCCAAAGGTGCTGAAGCAGGCGGGTCAGAACGCCAAATTTGCGAATTCGGAGTCACAAAAAAATCATCCAAAATCAGTTCCCACACATCAATCAATGGAGCCACAAAGTCAAACTCACACACACCAGTTTTTATTAGGTTATAGGCAGACTTAATGCATGCATTCAATACCAATTCACTTTTTGCACTGTAAAATTGACAAAATGAACTTGAATCATTCTTCCATTCATTGACCAGAGCTTCCATCTCTCCTTTCTCAAATGGAGGATTCCAAGCATACTTAACAGGCAGATCATGGTTTGCAGATATGATTGTGGCAGGCACATGTATAGGGTTAATTAGCAGGTGATTGGCAGATTCCTTATTCTTAAGAATCTCCAATACCTGTAGCAAGTGTTGAACTGTAGTGTATGCAAACTTCCCTTGGTTCACAAATAAGTTGATTTGTTCAATACTCTGTAATATCTCATCATAATCATACTCAGATAATTCTTTTAAACAAAAATCTTTATTTTCCCTAGCCAGGGAGGAAAGTTCATTAGTAGTTTCATAAGTCCATTTAACTCCCCTGAAAGACAATTGCATTTCATTATCTGTTAATGGCAGAATCTCATTATAGGTCTCAGTCGCTAAGGATAACGATTCTGCAGATTGGACACGTTTCTTAGAACGTTTGCGTTTTGCCTTTGACCTTGCGGTTTTTGGTGATTTATTCAAAGCTGCAGGAAAATTATCAGTAACACTTTCTGCTTGCTGCTCATTCTTGCAAGCAATTGAAGGAGCAGCTGATTGGCCTGCTGCCAGGAGTTCATTTAGAGGAAAAGGCAATGGATCTATGCGCACTCAGTTATGGATCACAAACGCTAGAAATTCCAGCGGTCTCTCTTTCAAATCGGAATGATTGAGAACATCAAATGCCCACTGGAATAATTCCCCTTTAAACAAAATATAACTTAGTTGGAGTGCCCAGGTTAAAACAGGAGTCGCTTGGAGATCAGGATTGGTCAGGAACCTGGCACATTCAGAGAAAAACTCATTTTCTGTTTCAGAGCTAAGTTCTTCAAATTTCTTAAAGGAACAGGAACCATAATTAACAGTGTCATACTTTCTGGGAATCCCCCCCACAATGGGGATTGGTAATGGGGTTTTCATAATGTGAGGCTTGGTGGTGTATTCTCCACAGTCAGCATGCAACGCATGAGCTGGCGTGGAGGAGGTACACACACTAGCACCAGGAAACAGGCTATCCCTAGTATAGTGGAGGGGAGGACTGACTCCAATAGGAGATTGTGGCGCACAGAGCTGGTGCAGATCTGACAGCCACAAACAATGCTTTCGATATAACGTCTCAGCGCAAAGTAGCGCTGAGCGCACAAATCAGAACTGAGGAGATCAGGACAGGTAGACAGAATGAACGCTTGCTAGCTAGCGGCTACTTAGCGACAGCAAGCGTCCAAAACCAGACAGACTGGAATGAGGCAGCCAATGCGTTGCGGCGATGGCGTGCCTCACAAAGACAGGACAGGATAGTCAGAAAATAGCAGGATCGAGATAGATGAACGTAACACAGATAAATATACAATAAGTATGTTTTCCTAGCGTATTACAATTACAGCTATCAAAGAAACTATTTGTAACATCTGACTAACATATGTATATATCGGCAATGAACCGATATATGACATAAGCAGGAACGCTGACTAGGACTGGAGTAATACAGGGAACAGGACTCAGAAGGATTCGCTATCTCTTCGCAGAGATGAACGCAATCCACAAACGGTAACAGAACAGGATTCAGAAGGATTCGTTATCTCTTCGCAGAGATGAACGCAATCCACAAACAGAACCAGAAGCAGGGTAACTACCTCAGCACGGGTGGTCACGGGACGCGCAACCTACCAAAACGTGCTGGAAGCTGACTAACTGCACACAGGATATAAACAGAACATGTACGTATACATCAGCGACACTGATGTATTAACGTAACACAAATACAAGGAAAATAATAAACGTGCTGGTATGCATATATATTGGCAATGAACCAATATATGATGCAAAGACCAGCAAAGTATCTTTATAACAAGAAACACGATCGGGGGCTAAAGCGACAGCAAGGCAGGCTTACGCTGAAGCTATGAAAACCCAAGGAAACCCTGCAGGAAGCAGATCTTTATACTGAGGTCATCCAATGGGAGCAGACATGCAGATTCCCACACAGGTGAATGATAATCAGTCACAAGCTGACAGCAGGGAAAGACAGACAAAGCTATGCAACTTGCATGGAAATAGATCAGAACTGCCTGAGCTGCAGCACTACTACTTCCAGTAATAGCTGCTGCAGCAGCGATCATTACACTTCCCTCTACTAAGGTAAGTGTTTGCCTTCTGGTTCACCAAGTAACCAAATTAGCAGATTTCCTTGTCAATGTTGGTTGGAGATGTTCTCTTAAAATCAGAGCTGAAGTCTTAATTCCAGTATTCTGTTTAGTCAAGAAAACAGCACATTTCTGATAGAATGGAAAAATAGTAGTTCTTCCTCTTTCCTTAGCACTTCCTGATTCAGCTTTCCTACCAAATGAAGCACTTTCTTAACGCATGTCCCCATTATGCTCTCAGCTACTGAAGACTTGCATCACTTTGACTTTTCTATTCCTACCACAATTTGAACAGGCACAACATTTTCATTTGACTCACTATACCCTACAAAGTGCCTTCTACAGATCATTCAAGTGATTTCAAATAGTGTTCTAAAATGATTGTGAATATTATGCTTTTCAAACGCCTTTTTATGGAGTTGCTGTGAGTCTTTTGTGTTCATGGTATAGATTATTTCACAGCACTGGCATATCTCTGATAAGGTCAATGATGCTTTCACAGATACACAGATCCTTCCACACACAAAGACTGCAACAGACAGCCTCCATGCCAGGAAATAAAGTTTTCTACCAGTTTAGTATGCACAACTTCTGGAGTCACTTTGACTCCAAAGTTTTAGAAAAGTTGGGAAATCCAAGGCATAATATTTACTACAGATTGCCTAATAAAACCATAGATCATTACGGAAAGCCATTATCTCCTAAATAGACAAAAACAACAGAGATACCATAATTCTAGTAAATATTTTTAATCAAAATGTAAATTAAAAAATAATGCAATATGATGGACATAAATCTCAATCGTTTAGAAACTTTATAAAGGGTGAGTGATTCATTAAAGTTATACACACACATTAATGAAGTGAAAACTGGTATGCCCTGACCCCTGAGCAGGGCCCGCAAAGGAAGTACATGACTTCACTAGAGTGAATCCCCATTATCTGTGGTGTTTGCCTTCTCAATAGCAGACAAGGGTTTACACAAGGATGCATTTTAATCATTTCCCCATCATCTCAACAGTATAGTTTCCAGCTGAAATGGAAAATATTATTGTTTTCTGAAAAATTTGAAACACATGAAAAAAGTTGGGACAGAGGCATGTTTGTCACTGTGTTGCATTGCCTCTTCTTATACTAATACTCTATAAATAACTAGGAACTGAGAAGGGAAACAGGAAATTTTAGTGCTGGAAGTGCCGCAGAAGTTTGTGTGCTGCCTTATGTGCCTATGCTCTCTATGCAACTATGGCTACAACAAGCGCCCACTATTTGTAGCCACAGCTTGCATGGTGGGTGGCCCAGACGCCCACTATTTTATCAGGCAATCCAGCGCCCAAATTTCCTGCAGTAATTGATATCAGTATGCATGCCTATGGTGGTGCCCACACTTCAGCAGTGCCCAATTATTTGTGTTTTTTTTTTGTGCCAGGGGAAGGGGGGGGGGGGGGGCGGTGTAAGGTTGGGCTTCATTGGGGTTTTGTTTTAAGGTTAGGCATTGTTGGGGAGGGTCTTAAAGAGAAACTCCAACCTAGAATTGAACTTAATCCCAATCAGTAGCTGATACCCCCTTTTACATGAGAAATATAATGCTTTTCACAAACAGACCATCAGGGGGCGCTGTATTACTGATTTTGTGCTGAAACCCCTCCCACAAGAAGCTCTGGGACCGTGGTACTCTGGGCAAACTGCCACAATGTAACAATGTTCACAGACAGGAAATTGCTGTTTACAGCTGTCTCTAACAGCCAAAACAGCTAGGAGCAGCTACATAACCTACCCACAGTAAAAATGTCACCATGTAATACATGTCAGAATGTAAATCGGGGAGAGGAAAGATTTTACAATGAGCAAACACTGACTAAATCATTTATACATAATTATGGTAAAAAATGAAGAACTTTTTTTACTACATTATTTTCACTGGAGTTCCTCTTTAAGGTTAGGCATCAGTGGAGTGTTTATTGGGCATGTTAGTGTGTGTGTGTGTGTGTGTGTGTGTGTGTGTGTGTGTGTGTGTGTGTGCGCGTGTGTGTGTGTGTGTGTGTGTGTGTGTAGGGGCGTGTGTGTGTGTGTGTCTTGAAAGTAATATGTGTGTGCTATTCCTATTGGATAAAGGATAGCAGCTCCTCAAAAGTTTAGGGTCTTTGTAATATTATGGTTTCACTCAGTTTTCCCCACTTATTGTGGAAGATGGAGAAGGGGAAGAACTTCTTGTCCCTAAGCATTGGGACAAGTTTTTTTTTCATAGGGGTGGGATGTATTTCTGCACATTGCTCAAAGCCATGCTGGAACAGTTATGGCTCAAGAGTGGGAAAGAGTCCGGATAATTTGCTTGCTTTTTCCTACTGGCTACCCAACCTACATGGCCAGGTAGGGAGATAATGGCTATTCTGATGGGGCTTTAAAAGTAGCATTGGCTGCATTGACCTAGGAGGATCTCTCCACCAGCAGGTGCAGAAAGGGAGTGACCAAGATTGCCTCTGACCTCTCTCACTCTGCTCACTCCATCTTCCAAAGTATGCCTTTAGGAATGAGATAATGGTCAGACACAACAAAGTCTTCCAGGCACAGGAACAGTTTTTTCCCTCAGGTGGTTTCCATGCTTAATTCAGAACCACCCTAGAGCTGCTAGGACTTTAAAGCATTGTAGCACAGAACGAAAATTCTCACTTCTCACTCTGTCCACTGCCACTTTAACTTATATACTGTCCTTTACTTGTAATATATATACTGTCTGTTCTTGTATTGTTTTGTCTGTGTCTGTTAAGCAATTGCCAAGTTAAACTCCTTGTGAGTGCAAACTTATTTGGCCAAATAAAATCGATTCTGATAGATTCTGATTCTAATATTAATACAATCTGAGGACTGATGTAATTCAGTTTGTAGTCAAAAATCTATTTGCTGGCAATCATCGTAGTCATTACTTTGGGGAATTAAACCTTGTACCAATGGCTCACGAACAGTTAATAAATTCACAGTGTGACATCACAGGTTGAGAGCATGCTGATTTTTTTTTCATAAGTGTTGTAATCTGCATTTTTCTTGTATTGTCAGAGATCACTGCTTACTGTGGCAATAATAAATCAGTCTCACGGAGCAGCAATTAATATACACTGGCACTGTTCTGAGAATAATGCACCATATTGCTACTTTAACAGGGTATGTCTTCTGTATGCAGCAGTGTTTTTTACTGTTTTTAAAAGTTGCAACACAATATAGCCATTGTATACAGGTAAAGCATGAGGCGTGCTTAGGTTCTGTAAAATTATCTGCATGCTTGTCCTTAAAATGAACCTTATTTACTTATGGCTGCCCTTCATGAGCAGTACTGTGGTCAGTGTCTGGAAAGCCAAAAACAACATAAGCCCCCTGGTTGGGCCGCTGACTCTCAATGGAGCCCATATGTTCTCCCTGTGTTGATTACACAGGGCTACATTGCACAGCCAATAGAGTGGAGATGCCAACCACAGATATTGCGTTGATTCACTTGGAGATAACTTTACGTTCCACTTGCAAACATTCTTAATTGAGAAATATGCCTAACCACTTCTGACAAAATTGAACTTGGCATTTGCTCAGTCAGTTAAGCAGATTCTCTAAGATCAAAATTAAAACAATCATCTTTTGCTTGAAACAAGTTTCTTCTTTTCTGTAGAACTTACAAAAGAAACTGACAATTTTTATCCATATCCGTTGTCAGGGATGAGACAAATACAGTTAATAATAAGTAAAAGAAGGGACACCGAGAGCCCAATATAGTGTAGTAAGTTGGGTGATGGGTAAATGGAAAAGTATATGATAGATATACTCACAAGTCAGAGTTACCAATTAGGCAACCACTGTGTAGGCAGGTGAGGAGATTAGGCCTGTCCTCACTCAGGATTAGGATGTCGCTCTCTGTAGATTAGGAGAAGAAAAGGAAATTCAACCCCTCCACCAGGGGTGGATGCTGATATTGTAAGGAGAACAGAGGCACCAACAGAATAAAATATATCTAAAAACTTTAAAAATCTTCGGGAGGCGGTGGTGGACTCATCTCCCCGAAGCAGACATGATTCTGTCAGTTTTAGAACAAAACATTCATTTATATACTCCAACATACAGTGCAACGAGTTTCGCGGGTTTATTCCTGGTTCTTCAGGCAACACGAACAGGAGTACACACAGTGCAGTCTTAAAGAGAACCCGAGGTGGGGTTCTACGAATGAAATCTGCACTCAGAGGCTGGGTCTGCCTATACAGCCCATACAGCCCAGCCTCTGTTGCTATGATTTATGGGGAGAGCGGAGCGCAGGGGGAACTTTGGGGGGATTGAAATAGCAACAGAGGCTGGGCTGTATAGGCAGACCCAGCCTCTGAGCGCAGATTTCATTTGTAGAACCCCACCTCTGGTTCTCTTTAAAGTCACAATAAGCGCCTCTGTCGAGTTGATAATAAGTAAGTCGTACAAGGACAGTTAAAGAGTCCGTGTGGCATTGTTACCTATGGTAGGCGTTTTATTATGTAGATTATTTCTTCCACCGGGAATGGAATAGTTAATGTTACATTTTCTTGCTGTACCAGAGGAAACTGAAATATGCAATTCTGAAATGTAGACTGAATATTGGTCTTCTGAGATGAAGTCATCTTCAGCTACAATGATTTCTTGTTTCAAGAGTCCAAAAGGTCTGAATGCTTATTACATCTGAAAATAGCTGTCATTGTTTTAAATCAAGCACCTGGACAGATATGACTTTCTCTAGTTATACATTTTTCATGTTAAATGCTCCTTACATGTACAAATGTAGCTAATTAATGGCAATGCTGCCATGGACACAGATGGTTCAGCTGAGGCTTCAATGATTCTGAGCTGCCATCCTCATTGCAGTAATCTGAGAACTCCTCATAGATTTACTACAGCTGGAAAACAGTGGAGAACCATTGAAAACCCAAGCGACCCAGCAAACCTACACTAGATTTTAAAAAAAGCTCTTTTGGGGATATCTGAAAACCATGGAAATGCAGAAAGGATTAGAAAGTGGGTTTTATGCTAGTTCAGTCACAAACTTGGATATGAACTTAAAGGACAACTATCAAAGTTAACTTAAATTCTAACTGCTACATATATTCCAGTAATTACTAGCAAATAGCGTTTTTCATATTTTCACTTTATATATGAAGAAAATGACATTTACAGAGAACATTTTTCACTGTGGGCATTACTATGGAGAACTGTTTCCTGCACATCCAGCATACAGAAACAATCTTCACTGGCTCCAATACTGTGACTGGAATCTGTTCAGAATTATAGAAAGCAGAAATATAGCTTTGAATGTGTGTAAATAATTATCAACTGCAGCTGTCTGTGTGTTCCTTTCTCCCTCTCTCTCTCTTTCCCTCTCTGCCTTGCAGTGTAAAGTAAACAGTTTACAGCCAGGTTACATTTCAGCTCTGCCTCCTCCTACACCCCCGATGCCAACACAAAATTGTTACAAACAGCTGATAAACAAAGCATTTTTTCCACACAGGCTGTGCTGAGAGACCTCTGAAAAGCTTTATAGTGTTGTTAGCTAAAAGCTCTATAGGTATGTGGGATTTACAGGAAAACAGTTTCTTTGATAGTTGTTCTGTAACTTTAAACAATCCAGCACATCATGTTTTTCTTTTAAATACAATTCACACTGCTGCTAATTTATTAGCCTTCCAACAGTCCCACCATGATTTGTATATGGCCTTGGCAAAAATTAAAAACTGTTTTAAAAATGCAGCACAGGTATCCTGGATAACAAAAAAAACATTGTAGTCTACTCAATTAGGCTAGTAGATAACTTGTGATAATATGTGAGAAGCTCACGAGGCTGGGAAGAAACACACAGAAAGCTGGTGGACCATCCAACCCCCTTCCCCCCAAAAAAAAAAAAAAACAACAACAAAACAAAAAAAAGATAGTTGGTTCCACATATCCACAGACATGTCAGTGATGCCTTCACCTCAGCTGGCAGCAAGGAATCTCATTGAGAGGCAAGCAAGTAAGAAGAGCAGGAAAGCTGGCACTGCTGCAAGAGTTCAATTTATTGTAGCATACATAAAGCGCAGGCGTGCAACATCTTGCAAAATGGCATAAAAAGTCATCAACATACCCTTGTGAGAGGAGGCGTGGGTGGTGGTGGGTGCTGGGCAAAGGTGCCTGACGGCCGTTTCGCACTGGGATATCACTTCTTGCTTGCTGTTTGATGTTCCTAGCTTGAGCACACTGAAGAGGTTGTAGAGAAGAGGTGCATACATTTCCTCCAGTGCACACTGCATGTCCTTTTAACTGAGTAGTCTTTGTTGAAATCGCTGTAGTGCCAACCGCCTGCTTCCCTTTGTTTTGGTTTACTATCTCATTGAGAGGTCCTGATGGTGTATGCAATAAGTTTCCACTGGACACATGTCTAACGGGGTAAATGAACCTGTGAGTAGATTACCTGAGGTCACCAACAGAATATGGGCCCCAAATCTCGTTGGGTGCAGTTAGACATCAAGCAGTGCATCTTTTATACTGTTATCACTGTCGAACATTGCAAAAAGTAAAAAAATAAAAGGGCAAAAATAGTAGTCCACTCAAACAAGTTTTGTGGACCACTGGATCCAGGCTGGCCTGTATTGTTACTCAGCTAAGTGCTGTAGCTACTCTCACTATTTTCTGCTATTACTTAAAGAGGAACATTAACCAAGGATTTAACTTTATTCCAATCAGTAGCTCCCTACCACAAAAAAATCTTTACCCTTTCTTCAGGTGTGTGTGTGTATGACTGATATTGTGGTGAAACCCCTCCCACAGTGTAATATGTCATGACCATGCTTCTGTTTTGCTGTCTGTGAACCTCAATGCATTGTAGGAAATAATGGCCTTTTCCAACTGCTTATCTCCCTCCCTGTGCATAGAACTCTCAGTAATGAACCTTTTGTACAAATCATCTGACAGAACTAAAGATGTCACCACCAGTGATACATTTCAGAATGTAAATCAGGGAGAGGAAACGTTTTACAATGGGCCAACAATGACTAAGTCATCTATAAATGAATATTGTAAAAAAAATAAGCAATTTTATTCATTATGGTATTTTCACTGCAGTCCCTCTTTAACCACTGGTACAGTATATCTACGTCGTCTGTGGCATCCTCCAAGCCATTTTAGCTTGCAGCACCTCTGTGCATGATCGGGTGCGCTTCAGAGCGCACTCCCTGGCACTGTCAGCTGTATTACTAATTGGTGAAAGGGAACATGTTCCCTTGTACCCAATTAGCGACCCCTCTATGGATGAACAATCAACAATCAATGTAGCCAACAGCGTGATCCTTCATCTCTCCACCTCTGTGGTCAGATCGTTAAAAAAATGCAGCTGCTAGAAGAATATTTCACCTTACCTGGTTCCTGCGATCATGCTGCAGCTCTAGCCTCCATTCACTGCTCTTCACTCAGCCCAGTGACGCTGAATATCGGGTCCCGGCGTGATGACGTCATCAAGTCGGGACCCGGTTTTTCGGTATCACAGGGCTGAGTGCAGCGCTGTGAACAGAGACTAGAGCTGCAGCATGATCGCAGGAATCAGGTAAGGAGAGATATTCTCCGTGCAGGGGCATTTTTTTAACGATCTGGCCACGAAGGGGGCTGGGTGTTAAGTGGAGGGGCTCATCTGGCTATCCATAATGGAGGGTGGGGGTTAGATCTGAAAGGGGGGGTTGAAATGTTTATTGGGGACCATCAGGGTAACAGGGGGTGGGGTATTTCATAATGGGGGGAACATCTGATGGTCCAGAGGGGCATAACTTAATACTGGGGGCATATATGGCTATAATGGGGCAAGGGTACTAATCCTGGGGGCACATCTGGCTATAATGGGGAATGCTGATCCCGGGGACACATCTGGCCATAATGGGGGTGCGCATCTGTATATATATATATATATATATATATATATGGGTAGCAAATACGGGGAAACATCTGGCTATAATGGGGGGGCTGATATTGGGGGCACATCTGGCTATACTGGGGGGGTCTGATACTGGGTACACATCTGGCTTTCTATCCTTGGGGGACATAATACTGGTGGCATGTCTTTTACCTACAGTAGCACTTTTTATTTTTTACTAGAATTGAAAAAACCTGAGAAATAATGCAATTTTTCAGGGTTTTCCCTCTTTTTTCCCATTAAAATGCACACAAAAAAATTCTTGAGACAAAATATCCCCCAATGAAAGTCTAGTTTATCCTGAAAAAAAAACAATATGCAGATTATTTAGGTGTTGTGAGTAGAGATAAAGCTATGGCTGTTTAAATAGGGACATAGCTACAATGTCAAAACTGCTCTGGTCCAGAAGGGGAAAACAAGGTCTGGATGCTACGTGGTTAAGTAAGTGCAGCAATGCTGTGCCATTTAAAGGAAAACTGATGTGAAAAGTATATGGAGGCTGCCAAATTTATTTCTTTTTAACCAATACCAGTTGCCTGCCTGGCTGTCCTGCTGATCCCTTTGGCTGATGTAGTGTCAGAATCACACACCTGAAACAAGCATGCAGCTAATCTTGTCATAATGTCAGAAACATCTGATCTGCATGCTTGTTCATGGTCTATGACTACAAATATTAGAGGAAGAGGATCATCAGGACAGCCAGGCAACTGGTATTGTTTTAAAAAAAAATATATATAGCAACCACCTTATCCCTCTCGCTTCAAGTTGCCTTTAATAGAAGAGTATTTTTCAAACATAGGCCCGTATGCAATTAACTTTTTCACCCAAGTTTTCTCCTAGCAGAACATTTTTCATCTTCTATTTAAAATAACTCTCCAGTACTTCAACTGAAAATGTACCTGAAAAGTAGGTGAGAAGGTAATATCAAAACTATTTTGAGTATTTTCTTACCTTCTGGTGGCTTGAATGGAATTTTATTTCCAAGTTTAAAAATATCACCTAAGTTAAAACTCAGCGAAAAAAAAATGAATTGCCTATGGGCCATAGGCGCATATGCAATTACAATTTTCTCTTGACTTTTCTCCTAGATGATACATTTAACTTCTTTTTTAACCACTTGAGGACTGCGGTGTTAACCCCCCCAGTGACCAAGCCATTTTTACTTAATTGGGCCAGTGCAGCTTTAAGGCAAAGCTGCAGGGCCGCACAACACAGCACACAAGTGATTCCCCCCTCCTTTTCCCCCCACCAACAGAGCTCTCTGTTGGTGGGATCTGATCGCTCCCACATTGTTTATTTATTTGTTTTATAACTATTGATGTGCTTTATTTTTAACCCTTTCTGGACCAGCACCCTCTGCCCCCTTAAGGACCAGAGGGTGCTGGTCCAGCAAACCGCCGCTTCCCGACGAATTGCCGCAAGTTACCGTCGCTCCCGCTGTACACGCCGCTCTGTCCCTGCCGCAGGCTGCTCCCTCTGCCGTCGCTATGACGGCAGAGCACTGTGCGCCGGTCAGGAGCCGCTTTCATTGGCTCCTGACCCTGTCACTTCATGTAAGCCAATGGGAACGGCTTACATGAATGACAGGGCCAGGAGCCAATGAAAATGGCTCCTGCCCGGCTCACAGTGCTCTGCCGTCATAGAGGCGGCAGGGCAGCTGATTGCAACGGGGGCAGAGCGGACCGAGCGACGCGGACGGGCTGGGGCGCACGGTCAATGGGACGTAGAGTTTACGTCCGGTCAGGACCGCAGCGCCCCCTGCCCGATGTAGATTCGTACTCGCTCGGTCCGCAGGTAGTTAAATACATTTTACTATTTTTTTCCCTTTACCCTCCCTCCCTTCACCCTGCTGGCCAATCACGCAATCGGCTGTCATAGGCTTCTGCCTATGAGAGCCGATCGATCTCTTGTCCCCCAGGGAGACAGCCGTGTCACACGGCTGTCCCCAGTACAGAGCTGCTGCAGATCGCAGCGCTGTACAAAGTAATTAGACGGTAAAACCGCCGTCTAACAGTCTCCCGAGCGGCAATCGCCACTCGGAGACTAAAGGTGGGGCGGAGCTCCACCACCTAAGCAGGAGATGCGCGCGCAGCGTGCGCACGATCTCCTGCTAGCCCCATAGACGGCCGTTCACGCCACTGGGCGTGGAGCAGTCCTGGGGCTGTCGCACTGCTCATGCCAATTGCCATGGAGCAGTCTGTAGCTAGTTAAAATAACTTTTTAGCACTGTGCATTTGAAAAAGTAACAAAAAGTAGCTAAAAAAGAGCCTTAAAAATAATTTTGTGTATTTTCTGTCTTGCTGGTGGTTTAAAAGGCATTTTATTGGCACGGTATGAAAGTATTACTTAGAAGAGAAAAAGTTAATTGCATATGGGCCACAGAGTCCAGGTTTTTTTATGTTCCAAAAAGTTTTATTTAGAAATAGAAAATAATTTGTTACAGGTATAAAGTATTCTTATTATACATTGCTGATAAAGAGCTAATCAGTATTAATGAAAATTTGTTACATCGTAGTTATTATGAGATTATTATAATAATGAGATCTTTATTATTTTCTGCACTTTTATTAGCTCCTGACGAAATCTAACTCAGATGAAACATGTTGAGTACTATTTAGCACTGTAAATATGTATTGCACTCCCTTATCTATGTACCTTCTCGCAGCCTAAACCTATTTGTGGTGTGGGAGAAAGCCATTGGTGACTATTGAGGGTTCAGACAGACCGTGAGTCATAACGATACATTATCGGCTCTTTTCTGACCTCATCTCTCAGTCACGAGTGGTTGTACTCTAAATCTCCCACCCCATTGGGAGTATATCTGACAGTATTTTTGAGCCAAAATTGACTCCTGTGTGGCATATGTTATTTTCCTGTATGCTATTGGCTTTCTTTTCACACTTTAAGCATCGTAAGCTCACAAGGGCAGGCCTCTCTCCCTCTTTGTGTCTTGGAATTTGTTATACATTTGGTCATGATGTTATGCTTGTGACTGTCATTACTATTTCTACCATTGCTGTATTATGTACAAATATCTATATTTAATACAATAATATGCAAATCAAAAACGTGTACTTTTTTCAAATAAAAAATAGTGAACCTTCTATTACTGATTTGTCCAACCCTACTGTTTTGTATCATTTGAGACAAAGGACCACTATCACGAAAAAAAAAATAACATTTTAAATACATGTAAACGTATACAAATAAGAAGTATGTTTCTCCCAGAGTAAAATGAGCCATACATTACTTTTCTCCTATGTTGCTGTCACTTACAGCAGGTAGTAGACATCTGACAGAACCAACAAGTTTTGGATTAGTCCATCTCTTCATGGGGGATTCTCAGCAAGGCTTTTATTCTTTAGAAAGACATTCCCTGAAAAGGATTTATACAATGATGGTGGCCAGCCTCCCTACAGACTGCACACTTTTTTAGCAGTTGGACAGAGCAACTGACATTCATGACATGCTTGAATATAAACATAACCCTGAGAATTCCCTATGAGGAGATAGGCTAGTCCAAAACCTGTCGATTTCGTCAAATTTCTACTACCTACTATAAATGAGAGCAACATAAGAGAAAAGTAATTTATGGCTCCTTTTACTATGGAAGAAACTTACTTTTTATTTGTGTATGGTTACATGTATTGTACATTTTAAGTTTTTCGCAATAGTGGTCCTTTAACCTGCTGAGCGGTCTGGACGAGCTCAGCTCGTCCAACACCGCCAGAGGCTGCCGCTCAGGCCCTGCTGGGCCGATTTTAACCAAATAAAAAGCAGCACACGCAGCCGGCACTTTGCCAGCCGCGTGTGCTGCCTGATCGCCGCTGCAGCGCGGCGATCCGCCGCGTGCAGCGGCGAAAGAGGGTCCCCCCAGCCGCCCGAGCCCAGCGTAGCCGGAACAAACAGTTCCGGCCAGCGCTAAGGGCTGGATCGGAGGCGGCTGACGTCAGGACGTCGGCTGACGTCCATGACGTCACTCCGCTCGTCGCCATGGCGACGAGGGAAGCGAAACACGGAGGGCCGCTCATTGCGGCCTTCCGTGTTATCTCTTGCCGCCGGAGGCGATCGGAAGATCGCCTCCGGAGCGCCCTCTAGTGGGCTTTCATGCAGCCAACTTTCAGTTGGCTGCATGAAATAGTTTTTTTTTTATTTAAAAAAAACCCTCCCGCAGCCACCCTGGCGATTTAATTAGAACGCCAGGGTGGTTAAGATTCAGGTTAGGTTCACAGTGGTATGTTGTGGGGCTGCATTCTAAAATTTTATAACGCAGCTTAGTGCACTGCAATAAAATGTCTATGCGATGTTCACAGTGCAACATTAGCGTTGCATTGTAACGTGTAGCATTATGGTAACGCACTGCTGCAGTGCATTACCTCTAAACACACATGTTACCAGGTACAGGAAAGCATACTGTTAATTGACTATATGCTTTACTGTGCCTACTTAATGCAGCAGTAATGCAGCATAAGGCTGGGTCCACACTAGGTCCGGAAACGTATCCGTGGCTGCGTTTTTCAAACCTGATGAAAAACGGAGTCCCGGATACTAATGTTTAAAATAGCAGCCAGCCTCACCCAAGTAAAAAACGGATCCGTCTGCGTTTGCAGGGATCCGTTTTCAAAACCTGAACGGAAGGTCCGGATCTGCTGCATTTTCACGCAACGGATCAGGACCACGGATACACGCAGGGGTAGTGAAAGTAATGAGAAAACGCATCTCCAGCTCCACAGGCAAAAAACGGATGTGAAAACGGATAGCCTGAGCTTTATGATTGGCCCAAAAAATCCTCCCACTCCTTCCTAATGATAGAGACGTTTTAAAACCTGAACGGAAACTGATACAAAACTGATGCAAAACTGATGCACTTTCATCAGTTTGCAGTACGGTGGGTACTTCCCCTGATCCGGACTGCAGTGTCCGTCCTGCAACCGGGTCTAGTGTGGACCCAGCCTTAATCTACATTACCATTACTTTGTGGCATTGCTTTGTAATGTTGCTTTGCAACTTTACAATGCAACATCCCAATGTGAACGTAGCCTTAAACTTTAAGCAATTAGAGCCCATTTACACTTGAAAGCGCAAAACGCCATCGCTTACCGCCGGCATTTTGCGTGAGTGATTTTTCCACGGAAAAATCACTGAATGCTGGGGCGATTTTTCCTCGATCGCGTTTAGCGCTTCTATAGCACTGAAAAGCAATCGCCGAAAAATCGCCTGAAAATGGTGCAGGCGACGCGTTTGCGTTTCACGATTTTGGGCGATTTGCAGGTATTTTTGGGTCTTCAGACATCAGTGTGCGTAAATAAAAGATTGTGGCAAACATTGACTGATCATGTTGTGAAAGAGTTAACAAATACTGTACAATAATCAGACCTAATTAAGGTCAAGCATTTGAACAGAACAAATGACCTGCAGGTTTGTTGTGCACACTGAGATATGTGATGTTCTGCATGCATTTACCACTGAAGCATTACTATGATTTGATAAAGCCCATTTTCGAAGGGTCACTAAAAAGCTTGATTTCATGGGACTTTCCCAACTGAGGATAATTTGCTGTGCAGGAGAATTAAATTATGATCACAAATCAGTAAATCAGCTCAGTTAACATAGCACACATGAGGGAAGTGGGGGGCAAACATAATTTTACTTTTCAGCAGGTTATATTCTTTAGGGATTTATGCTAGAAAATGTACATTCTAAAAGTATGATTTGCATGTGGCTAGTTAAGTGAGGCTACGTTCACATTATAATACGCAAGCGCGATCCCAAGTGCTGAGCGTTTTCATGGGCGATTTTTTTTTCAAAAGATTCCCGGCTTTTTCTGAGTGTTGGGGGATTTTGTGTAAGCGCTTTTCTAATCACTTTTGATGAGCGATTGAGATTTTCACTTCTTGACGTTAGTTAGACTAGATCACTGTCTGTGTATAAAGTAATTTTTTTAATGTATTTTCTCCAGTTTGCTATGTAAAGTCATTATCATAGTTTATTTTTAATCATAGAGCCAACAAATAACTTAAATGGACTTGTTTGGATGGAAACTCTCCGGCCTCATTCACACCTAAAGCAAGCAAGCGTTTTGCGTTTTTGTGGGCTTTTTTTTCCCTCCCGGCGCTCAACTGCGCGCTGCGTTTCTGGTAAAAGCACTTTTCTAAGCGCTTTTCCAGACCGGTTTTGTAATTCACTCCCTGACGCAAGTCAGGAAGTGAACTTTTTGACACAGAAAAGAATAAATACAATGTATTTATTCTTAAAAGCGCTCGGGAATCTGCTATACAAAGCACTTAACGCTTAACGATTTCCCTATACCTTGCACTGAGCCAAATCGCTCAGAAAATAGTACAGGCAGCACTTTTGGAAGCGGATCGTAATGGTACTGCTTATATGTGAACACTATCATAGGGAATCATTGCAAAAGTGGTTTTTGGGCGACTTTTTAAAATCTCCAGTACTTTAAAAAAATACACAAACGCTCATAGTGTGAACAAGCGCTCAGGGCTCGTTCACACTAGAGGTGTCTTTACGCGTTTACACTATTCTATTATGAGACAGGTCACATCTGAGTGGTTCGTTTCCGATCCACTCAGAAAAGTCCATTTTTGCATGGTCCATTTTTGAGGCGATTTTGCCTGAATGGAAGGTATAGGAAAAACACAAACGCTCACAAAATTGCTTTGTGCAGCAGTTGCATCTGTGTTTTTAAGAATAATATCATTGTATTTATTTTTCCAAAGAATTCACTTTCTGACTGACGTCAGGAAGTGTAAAAAACGCAATCGCTCGGCTTAGAAAAGCGGTTCACAAAAAAAAACACAGCGTGCAGGTAATCGCCGGGAATTGGAAAGAAAAAATCACCTCAAAAAACACCAAACATGGACGGACACGCAAACGGAATGCAATGTGAACAAGGCCTCAGAGCACCACTCAGCAGTGATGAGCAAAAATGGCAACATTCTTTTTGCATTAATTGATAAAAAAAAAAAAATAGCAACTTTCGAGCAAAAATGCCTTTGAAAATAATTTTGTAATATGTTTGTGATTTTTAGGGTTTTGTTTTTTTTTTGCACTTTTTACGCTAAAAGGTGTGATTTTTCACATTGAGTTTTTTCGCATTAAAGGGGGTGGGTTTTTTTGCAATTTTTTGCATCAGTAAAAAAAATGTTTTCCATTTTGAAAATGCTATGTATTTTTGCAAATGTGTTCTTGAAATCAGAAATAGCATTTTCGATGCAAAAATTACTTTGGCGAAAATTTGCAAACAACACTGCCACTCAGTACCTCCCTGGCTGATATAGAAGGCATCTCCTCTATGCATGCTTGCAGATGTTATGCCAGAGATGATTGGTTCAGATTACCTTGATTACCTTTACACTGTAAGGACTGGGACCCACTACAGATAGCAGATTGCAGTAGTAATTGTTCAGCATTAGAGATGGTCTGAACCTCCGATTTTCGGTTTGCGAACTGGGTTTCGCGAACTTCCGCAAAAGTTCGGTTTGCGCGAACCGCAATAGACTTCAATGGGGAGGCGAACTTTGAAAACTAGAAACACTTATGCTGGCCACAAAAGTGATGGAAAGATGTTTCAAGGGGTCTAACACCTGGAGGGGGGCATGGCAGAGTGGGATAGATGCCAAAAGTCCCGGGGAAAAATCTGGAATTGACACAAAGCAGCGTTTTAAGGGCAGAAATCACATTGAATGCTAAATTGCAGGCCTAAAGTGCTTTAAAACATCTTGCATGTGTATACATCAATCATGGAGTGTAAATAGAGTACTGCTTCACACTGACACACCAAACTCACTGTGTAACGCACCGCAAACAGCTGTTTGTGTTGAGACGGCCATGCTGGACTGGTGCGCACCATGGCGAGAGTGCAGGCCATGGCGGTTTTCAAGCCCATATGGTCGCCAGGCTCAATGATAGAACAACAGTGACTGTCCAGCCGATCAAATTTGGTCTGACCACAATGAAGCAATGACCCCCCCCCCCCCCCCCAGACACTCAGGTGAGGTACTGAACACTTTTGTGACTTAGACGACTTCTCTTCTCAGTGACAATGCCTCCAGCTGCGCTGAATGTCCTTTCTGACAGGACGCTTGAGGCAGGGCAAGACAGAAGTTGGATGGCAAATTGGGACAGCTCTGGCCACAGGTCAAGCCTGCGCACCCAGTAGTCCAAGGGTTCATCGATGCTCACAGTGTCTACATATACACTTAAGGCCAGGTAGTCAGCTACCTGCCGGTCCAGGAATTGGTGGAGGGTGGATCCGGAAGGGCTAAGGCGAGGCGTTTGACTAAAGAATGTCCGCATGTCCAACATCACCATGAGATCGATGAAGCGTCCTGTCCTTGCCTGCGTGGACGTGGGAGAAGAATTACTGGCAGTGGTAGCTTTATTGCGTTGTGCTGTGACATCACCCTTAAACACATTGTACAGCCTAGTTGCCAGCTTGTTCTGCAAGTGCTGCATCCTTTTTGCCTTCAGGTGAGTTGGTAACATGTCCGCCACTTTGTGCCTATACCGAGGGTCTAGTAGTGTGGCCACCCAGTAATTGTCATTCCCCTTTCGTTTTTTTTATACGGGGGGCTCTCAACAGGCTGGACAGCATGAAAAACGCCATCTGCACAAAGTTGGAACCAGACGTACTCTCCATCTCCTCTTGCTCTTCCTCAGTGACATCAGGTAAGTCCTCCTCCTCCCCCCAGCCACGAACAATACCACAGGAACGTTGAGCAGCACAAGCCCCCTGCGACGCCTGCTGCGGTTGTTCTTCTGCTGCCGCCTCCTCCTCCTCCTCCAAAGAAACACCTTTCTCATCATCCGAGTCTGACTCCTCTTCCCCACACGACTCTTCCTCCTCCCCCCTCTGTGCTGCCGCAGGTGTTGAAGAAACATCTGGTTCTGAAGAGAATTGATCCCACAACGCTTCCTCCCGTAACTCACTGATGACGCCTTCACTGCGACTCACAAGGTTGGTCACCTCCTCAAACAGCCGCATGAGCCTGCATTTCGCATGAGTGTCCAGTTGTTGGGCCAGAACATCCCCATCTCCCCAGACTGTGTCCTTCTACTGTAGTTGTAGAGGTACTGGGTGACAGCTTTCTCGTGTTCTAGCAGACGAGAGAACAGCGAATTCCATCGAGTCGGGCTATCGCAAATCAGGCGTCTCACCAGCAACTTGTTTCTCCGCTGAATATCAGCAAAGCGTGCCATGGCTGTGTAAGACCGCCTGAAATGCCCACACAACTTCCTGGCCTGCTTCAGGATGTCCTCTAAGCCTGGGTACTTTGATACAAATCTTTGAATGACTAGATTCAGCACATGTGCCATGCAGGGTACATGTGTCAGCTTTCCCAAATTCAAAGCGGAAATTAGTTTGCTGCCGTTGTCACACACCACGTTGCCGATCACCAGCTGGTGCGGGGTCAGCCACTGATCCACCTGTTTGTTAAGAGCAGCCAGGAGAGCTGGTCCAGTGTGACTCTCTGCTTTGAGACAAGACATTTCAAAGATGGCGTGACACCGTCATACCTGGCATGCAGCATAGGCCCTGGCATGTAGCTGGAGAGGAGATCGCAGCACCAGTAGAGTTGAACTGCCACTCAGCCAAGGAGGAGGATGACAACAGTGAAGAGGATGTAGCAGGAGGAGAGGAGGTAGCAGGAGGCCTGCCTGCAAGCCAGCTCGTTGAGGTGTCACAAGTTGATCCGCTGCACAGCCATGTACTCCCTGCTTGCCATCGGTCACCAGGTTGACCCAATGGGCTGTGTAAGTAATGTAGCAGCCCTGACCGTGCTTGGCAGACCATGGTCAGGTGGACCCTTGACCCAATGCTATGTGCCAGAGATGACACCACTTGCCTCTCAACTTCACGGTACAGTTTGGATATCGCCTTTTTAGAGAAATAATTGTGGCCTGGCATCTTCCACTGCGGTATCCCAATGGCCACACATTTACGGAAGGCCCCAGAGTCCACCAGCTGGTATGGTAACAGCTGGCGAGCTAACAATTCCACCAAGCCAGCTGTCAGATGCCCAGCAAGGGGGTGACTGGCAGAAATTGGCTTCTTCCACTCAAAGATTTCCTTCACAGACACCTGGCTGCTGTGGGCAGAGGAGCAGGAACCGATCAAGGTCAGAGGCGGAGTGGAGGAGGGTGGCTGTGAAAGTGCAAGGGAGAAAGTGGCTGAAAATGCTGCACCTGAAGGAGGAAGAGGAGAAGGAGGGTAGCTTTTATTTTGTGTGCTGCTTTTCCTCTGGTGCTCTTCCCATTGCAGATTTGCAGTTTGTGCCCTTTCTCTATGTGCCTTCATAAGGCAGTTGTCCCTACGTGGGTGTTGGCCTTTCCATGGCTCAATTTTTGGAGGCAGAGAGAACAGATGGCATTGCTCTGATCTAAGGCAGACACACTAACAAATTTCCAAACCGCTCAGCCCCCCTGGGGTGGGGTGTGGGCACTATGGTGGCCTCAGCAGCTGACGTTGAAGGGCATGTTGGCTGGCTGTCTATAGGTGGCGATACATGGCTCTGGACACTGCCACCAGATGTTTCTGACAATGAGCTCCCTCTGCTTCTTTCAGCAACTCGTCTCCTCCTACCCCTCTCTAATTCCCCTCTGAACTGTCCCCCTGTTCATCTCCTCTATTGGGAACATATGTGGCATCCGTATCATCGTCATCATCATAATCATCCTTCCCAGCTTCGCTTGCCTCAGACACCTCCAAAACTGCACCAACAGCAGGTACTTCATCATCCTCCTCCTCGCACGTTACGTCCATAGTGTCGCCTAACTCAGACATATGAGGTGGTGTAACTTGCTTAGAGCCTTCATCTGGTTGTAACAATAATGGCTGCGCATCAGTGATTTCCCCACCAAATAACTCCTGCGAACTGTCAAATGCAGTGGATGTGGTGCTTGTAGTAGCGCTGGTGGCTGCGGAAGATGAGGTGTTCTGTGTTAAATAGTCAACCACGTCCTGACAATCTTGGGAGTTGATGGGACGTGCCTTCTTCTGAGCACTGTACTTTGGTCCAGGGCCGCACAAAATCACATCAGCACGACCTCACACAGACCTGCTGGGTGGCCTTCCTCTGGGTCTGCCTCTACCTCTGCCTCTACCGGTTTTGTCTGTTTTGTCCATATCGGGGAGGATGAAGTGAAAGGTATGCACTGACTTGACTAATACAATGTGCAGTCCCACAGGTGCAGTTAACAGGTATGCACGGAGTGGTATATCACACTGCGTGCACTCACATAGGTAGGTGGGTGCACCGAACCCAACAAGTAGGTATATGCAGTGATGGGTATTACAAATGTGCACCTGTCACACACACGTACCATGAACAGGTACAGTGACTGGTGATCTTAAATATCACACTGCGTGTGCTCACGTAGGTAGGTGGGTGCACTGAAGTGAACAACAGGTAGGTATATGCAGTGATGGGTATTACAATGTGCACCTGTCACACACAGACAGGTACCAGACAGGCACAGTGATACTGCGTGTGCTCACTTAGGTAGGTAGATGCATTTTGAACAACAGGTAGGTATATGCAGTGATGGGTATTTCAATGTGCACCTGTCACACACAGACAGGTACCGGACAGGCTCAGTGACACTGCGTGCGTTCACGTAAGTAGGTGGGTGCACTGTGAACAACAGGTAGGTATATGCAGTGATGGGTATTATAATGTGGACCTGGCACAGTAGTAATTATACCACCAAGGGGCCAAACGCCAGCTGCAACTGACTGACAGGGCTGTAGATAATGCAAGTGGGCCACCCAAAAAAAAAATAGATCACAAGAGCAAGATTAGCTCTCAAAAGAGCTGTTGAGGGGTGCTTTTTTTAGCAATAAGAATCAGCAAGGAGCAAGCTAACAAGCCTACAAGCTAAAACGCCTACAAGCCTACTAAGCTTTCCCTATAAGTCTCTGCACAGCAGCTCTCCCTTCTCTAATTAATGCAGGCACACGAGTGAGTGAAAAGCCTGATGCTGCATGCCTTTTATAAGGGGGCGGGAGTGGCTCCAGGAGGGAGTGTAGCCTGATTGGCTACAATGTGCCTGCTGACTGTGATGTAGAGGGTCAAAGTTGACCCTCATGATGCACTATGGGGGCGAACCGAACTTCCGGAAAAGTTTGCGGTTCTCAGCGATTGCGAACCCCGGAAGTTCACCAGCGAACCGTTCGGGCCATCTCTATTCAGCATTTCTGCTAGCGTTTTGTAAAGTGATTTCAGTAGCAATTCCCAGCCTTTTTTGTAGCAATTTTATTTTAATGCTATCAATTGGAAAAAAGATTGTGATTTGTGTTGTGATTAGCGATTTGCAGTTACAAAGTGGGTAAGCTGGTGGGCATGGGTAGTTCAAGAGCTTCACGCTAGATTCACAGTAGGGCGTTGCGTTCTGATGGAATGTTAAGGTCGCAATGGAAAAATTACAATACAACGCACCAAAAAAATTTGCAACTTAACACTGCGTTACCGTCGCATACATGAGATACAGTAGAGCAATGAAAAGTATGCTTCCCTGTATTGTAAATGTTTGCATTAAGAGGTACCGCACTGCAGCAGTGCGACACAATAAAGGCAATATTTACAACACAACTTTAACATTGCACTGTGAACGTCGCATAGAGTTAACACTGCTGTGTGGTAACCTGCGTTATGCGACTTTATTAAAGCAGGACAACAATGTCCCACTGTGAATCTAGCTTCAAAATTACTTTGAAATCACTATGTATAGCGATTGAAAAGCGATTGTGCAGTGATTCTATACAACATTGAGGCTAGATTCACAGTGGGACATTATTGTCCTGTACCCCTATACTCATTTCTCCTGGAAGGGGGCGAGCATCTGGGGGTCTCCTTCTTAAAGGTGACTCCCATATGCCTCCATGAACCCCTCAGGGCATTGTCGAACCGCACCTCCTCCTGGGGCACCGGAGGTGGGAAGAGCCCCTTGTCCATGGATTGGACAAGGACTTTGGGGGGGAGTGGTAGGCTTGGCTGCCCCTCCCGCCAGAGCCCCCTCCAATACCATGGACCATGTGGGCTGGTATAGCTCAGGGTACAAAGCCCCATGTGGCTGGGGCTCTGCATTCTGTCTATCCCAGCCTGCATGGGGGACAAGGGGGTTAAAGAGGCTCAGCAGGGGAGACCCCACATCATTTTTTTTTTCAATTTCCCACTCTCTGAACATAAAAAAATAAAAATTTTAGCGCAGTGACTTTGCTATAGGCTGCTATTTTTACCTGTAACTCTAAAATCAATTTTCTCAAACCTATAAGGTCTGTTTGAATTTTTTTTCCTCTTGTACCCACGTTCATCCTCCACATATTCAGCAAATTTGGTGGTTTTAAGGGGGCTTTGCTATTAACCGCTAAAGTCGGCAGCCGTTCATCTGCCATTAAAGTCTATGGAGCCCTCTGTTCATGAACTTTTGAGGACGTTCGCGTTCGAAGTTTGCGAACCGAAAATTTGATGTTTGTGCCATCTCTATCCACCGAACTCCCCATCATACACTTTCATTGGCATAGCAATTTTTGGAATCGCCTACAATTACAAGACTACATAAATCGCTGCTGAAAGCACTCTAGTGGATCCTAGACTTCTAGGGCTCATTTCCATCATTTACACTACATGTGAATTTTTCATCAAAAATGTGCATGAATTAAAGTCTATGGACTCCTTTCCTTTCAATGCAAATTTTAATTTGCATTCCACTGCAGAAAAACTGCCTGAGGGCTGGAACCCACAGGAGCGCTTTTGGCAGCGTTTTGGCAGCACTGCGATACGCTAGCAATTTGCCAAAACGCTGGGCTAATGTTAATGGATGGGGAAATTTCCACAGGAGCGTTTGCGTTTCCCAGAAACGCAAACGCAGGACCTGCAGCATTTTGGGAGCGTTAGCGCTTCAATGTAAAGTATTGAAACGCTAGCAGAAACGCTCAGCAAAACCTAAACTGAGCGGTTTTGCTAGCGTTTTGCGGTTCAGCACACTGTAACAAAATGAAAAATAATTCACAGGACCAATCAGGATAAAAACGCAAAACGCTAGGCACCCGCTGGGAAAAAAAATACAATGTTGCAAAACACGGCCAAAAACGCGCATGAATCCGCTTGCAAACCGCTCAGACAAAACGCTAGCGGTTGCGTTTTGCGTTTGCGGTTTTCAGTGGGTTCCAGGCCTGATACTTTTTTGCATGCCACACTAGTCTGCGTTCGATGTCACACATAGTGATGTGCAATGCAAACATTTGCCTACGTTTTACAAAGGAAGCAAAGGAGGATAAAGGTGCCATATGAGAAAATTTGCATAAAATGTGATCATACTTTCTTTCTCAGTGAAAATTAGCATGCATATTCACACACATGAAACACAAGCCTGCACATGAGCCCTTACCAGGGGCGTCTCTAGCCATTTTGTCACTCCAGGCGAGAAATCCTGTGGCAACCGTGATTGCCCCCAGTCCCATACCCCGCACCCCTCATGGTGAACACCACTCCTGTGGTGAACCCCACCCCCAAGACCCCCGAAAATCATAATGCAGCAGCGTTTCACCAGAAAATGTACTTATTGCGGCATGGGTTCACCAGAAAATAGTTGTTATGCAGCAGAGCGTTTCACCATAAAATATACTTATTGCGGCATGCACTCACACACACCACACACAGTACACAAACACACACACTATACACACACACACAGTGTACACACACACACAGTACACACACTGCACACAACATACACACTATACACAGTACACACACACACACACACACACACACACACACACACACTAGACATACACTATACACATACAGAGATAGGAGGAGTGGAGTGAGACTGAGAATAGCCTGAGATGGAGCAGTTTATCTGTATTGCAGTCCCACATTACACAGAGACTAGTTGCTGGTAATAGGACTGCTGTCCCTGCCAGTCTCTTACACAAGTCAGCAAGCAGCCCTCCTGGAGTCTAGGGACTGTCAAAACTTTTCAACCTGTTTAAGACCTTATCTGCACTTGCAGTCATTATAACAATGGGGAGAGACCAGACAGATTTTTTCCCACTGACCCTCCAGACGAGTTCTACATCATGCTGTGTATATTTACCAGCTTGCCTGCCCTCTAATTGCACTTTTATCAGCTAGCCTAGTGTTTTACATTGCCTTACATCAACAAACCTGAATACAGCAGACACAGGACCAACCCTAAATCATTGAATGAAAGGCGGCCTGGGGGGAAGTCAATGCCTGGCTGCTACACAGTCTCTACATCCAGGCAGTTAGCAGTAGCAGAGAGAGAGGGACTGAATTCTCAGGAGTCGGACTCAGGAGCTGATGATGCTGTACTCCTCGGATCCCTGACTAGGATGAGTGCCTTCTCTCACTGACTCATTCATTACTGTGGTTCTTTGAATCATTGAGCTGAAATCCAGTCAGCCCCGCTGCTGCTGTGTAAACTGACACCTGAGTCAGCTGAGAGGCATTTCTTCTCTCACTACTCAGTGCAGAAGCGCCCTTGCCTCTTCCTGTCGCCTTAGGCGAAAATTTATAGCTGCCTAATGGCTCGGACGCCTCTGGCCCTTACTGTGTATAAATGTGATCAGAGGAAAAACATATTGCTGAGGAAATAGTAACTAATCTTTACAAAGTCAGAATAAGTAGAAAAACAGTGTTTGGATGTGTTTTTTTTTTTTTTTTTGTGGATTCTGCGGCAATGGATGTAACTGAATGAGCTTTGACTAGGAATGATATATGCAGACTTAAAATAGATGTTTGAATGATTGTGTTTACCACTGAAGTGCAGCAATAAACAAATTTGATTTGTAGCAGAGATGGTGATGATTGAGCACCTGCAGCACAGCTGGAGCAAAGTGCTGCTATTTAAATAGCCTATATGTGGTACACATTTTGTCACACTTTTAAAAACTGCTTCAAGAGAAGCTGACAACAGGAAGTATGAGTTTGTGAAATTTGGGATGTCAACCTGCGTATACCTCACGACTACATGAAACAGGAAAGAAGGACATTGTTTGCTACAAAAATATTTAGACAAAAAGACACATCCTGAAACACCTGCAGTCATAAGAGCCATGAAGAATTTATAATAAAATTCAATTTCGGAGTATTATTACTTACATCATCATCACTTACATGCGCAGACATCTTACACAGCACTGTACAGTACATATATATATAAGCTCACCAACTGCGCCAAAGTGTCCCCAATCTGGTGAGGACTCACCAGATTGGGGATACTTTGGCGCAGTTGGTGAGCTTAAGCGCGTTAAAACGTAACCAAGAGCCCCTGTCACTGTTTTCCTGTTGTGTGCTGCAGCCCCTCTGTATTTATATGTTTCTTATGGAGTCTGGGGACCTCCAGTGCTGCGTGCATGCTTTGCATAGAATTGCATAAAATTTGGTTTGTGCTGCTCACCCCTTGGTATTTATTTATAATTTTCCCCTGTGAGCCTGCATAACCACGCCCACCTCTAGCACAGTTAAGTATATAAATGAGTGCATTGCACATGTTCAGAGAGTTCATTTGGTAGCTAGTGAAGGGTGAGGTGCTTTTAATTTCCTTTTTTTCCCATTTAGTTGACTCTTGGGTTTTTGGATTAGTCCCCACTAGACTGCTTATAAAAACTGGCATTTTGCATGGTAGAATAGGACCCACCAGATTGGGGACACGGTGGCGCAGTTGGTGAGCTTAAGCGTGTTAAAGCGTAACCGCCCCTTTGTATATGTGTATATATATATATAAATGTATGCATATATATATATATATATACATGTGTATATATATATATATATATATATATATATATATATATATATATATATATATATATATATATATATTACAGATTAATATGTAAGAAATAAAAGAGGACAACTGAGTAGAGTTGGGCCGAACCTCCGATTTTAGGTTCGCGAACCCTGTTCGCGAACTTCCGCGAAAGGTTCGGTTCGCGAAAAAGTTCGTGAACCGCAATAGACTTCAATGGGGAGGCGAACTTTGAAAGTTTAAAAAAATTCTATCAACTGGAAAAATGATAGAAAGCATGTTTCAAAAGCTCTAATACCTGGAGCCACACCTAATTGAGTGAAATACACATCACTGCTGGAGGACCCGCCCACCTCCAAGCAAGGTCCTTTATACCATTTGCCTGCCTACACTAATTAGTTATGGGACAGCTGCTACACACTCTGCTAGGGAGATTTTAATTGGCCTCCACACTCCTACCTCCTACCGGAGGGAGGAGGGTCTCTTCTGCCAGGGAATTATACTAAACCAGTATACATCATACCATAGCTGGGAATACATACATGAGTATACATCATACCATAGCTGGGGATACATACATGAGTATACATCATACCATAGCTGGGAATCGAACCCAGATCTCACTGTGTGGTGGGCATGTCACCCTAAGCACTGTACCACTACAGAAGTAAGTGAAGTTAGCCTACAATTTAACATTTATGCTCAATGCAATAGAACCATTAGGTTGCTTAAAGGAGAACTGTAGTGAGAGGTATATGGAGGCTGCCATATTGATTTCCTTTTAAGCTATACCAGTTGCCTGGCAGCCCTGCTGATCTATTTGGCTGCAGTAGTGTGAATCACACCAGAAACAAGCATGCAGCTAATCTTGTCAGATCTTACAAAAATGTCAAACACCAGATCATACCATAGCTGGGAATTGAACCCAGATCTCACTGTGTGGTGGGCACATCACCCTAAGCACTGTACCACTACAGAAGTAAGTGAAGCTAGCCTAAAATTTAACATTTATGCTCAATGCAATAGAACCATTAGGTTGCTTAAAGGAGAACTGTAGTTAGAGGTATATGGAGGCTGCCATATTAATTTCCTTTTAAGCTATACCAGTTGCCTGGCAGCCCTGCTGATCTATTTGGCTGCAGTAGTGTGAATCACACCAGAAACAAGCATGCAGCTAATCTTGTCAGATCTTACAAAAATGTCAAACACCAGATCATACCATAGCTGGGAATCGAACCCAGATCTCACTGTGTGGTGGGCATGGCACCCTAAGCACTGTACCACTACAGAAGTAAGTAAAGCTAGCCTAAAATTTAACATTTATGCTCAATGCAATAGAACCATTAGGTTGCTTAAAGGAGAACTGTAGTGAAAGGTATATGGAGGCTACCATATTGATTTCCTTTTAAGCAATACCAGTTACCTGGCTATCCTGCAGATCCTCTGCCTCCAATACTTTTAGCCCTAGACCCTGAACAAGCATGCAGCAGATCTGGTGTTTGACATTTTTGTAAGATCTGACAAGATTAGCTGCATGCTTGTTTCTGGTGTGATTCACACTACAGTGGCTGGATAGTGTACTGGTTAAGGGCTCTGCCTTTGACATGGGAGAGCAGGGTTTGAATCCTGGCTAGGTCAAGTACCTATTCAGTAAGGAGTTCAAGGCAAGACTCCCTAACACTGCAGGGTGGCCTCTTGAGCGCGTCCCTGTGGCTGCAGCTCTTGAGCGCTTTGAGTCTGACAGGAGAAAAGCGCTATACAAATGTTTGGATTATTATTATTACTGCAGCCAAATAGATCAGCAGGGCTGCCAGGCAACTGGTATAGCTTAAAAGGAAATCAATATGGCAGCCTCCATATACCTCTCACTACAGTTCTCCTTTAAGCAACCTAATGGTTCTATTGCGTTGAGCATAAATGGTACATTTTAGGCTAGCTTCACTTACTACTGTAGTGGTACAGTGCTTAGGGTGACGTGCCCACCACACAGTGAGATCTGGGTTCAATTCCCGGCTATGGTATGATGTATACTGGTTTTTAAAATAGTATAATTCCCTGGCAGAAGAGACCCTCCTCCCTCTGGTAGGAGGGAGGAGAGAATGGGTAGAAGGGTGGGAGGAGGGAGGCCAATTAAAATCTCCCTAGCAGAGTGTGTAGCAGCTGTCCCATAACTAATTAGTGTAGCCAGACAACTGAGTCAAATGGTATAAAGGACCTAGCTTGAAGGGAGGGTGGGCGGGTTCTCAAGCAGTGTGTTTGACAATAACATGTCTGCTGACAGTGAAATGGAGGCTAAACATTTTGCTCAATACAGCATTATGGGGCGAATCGAACTTCCGCAAAAGTTCGCCTGATGCAGGTGAACGCGAACCCCCAAAGTTCGCCTGGAACCGTTCGCCGGCGAACCGTTCGGCCCATCTCTACAACTGAGAAGAGAAGCAGAGATTCCTCCAAATTAGGGACAAGGAATACTTATAATGTATGCATCTAATATAGTTTTGTAAAATTATTTTTTTGTAGCATAAGCCAGCTTCTTGTTAATATTAACAAACTAAGACTTCCTAATTGACACTGGGGTGTATGCACTAAACTAAATTAAGCAGAATAATATATGTAAAATCTTATGCACAATGAGTAAAGCATTATACATTGTATTGCATTAGCCTTTACACATGGTATTCTGCTTAGCCACTTAACCCCACAGGCTATTTTATCCTTACCGCCAAGAATCATTCTCACCTTTCAGTGCTCCTCCCATTCATTTGCCAATAACTTTAACACTATCACACCTAAATCATCTATATATATTGTTTTCTTCACCACAACTTAAGCTTTTTGTAGGTGATACTTGTTTACAGTAATTACTTTATTTTATATGCATTTTATAGGGAAACACAAGGAAAAAATACACTATTTCTCCCATCCCATCCACTTTCATTTTAAAATAAATAATGCTACTATAGATAAAACCCAAACATTTTATTAGCCCATTTGTACTGACTTTCAAAACATTTAAATTATGCTCCTAGTACAATATATGGTGACAGTATATTATTTAGAAATAAAGTTTGTTTTTTTTGTACCCTACAAATAATTACAAGCCCTTACAGATGTGATCATAAATTTACATAACCTGGCAAATGTATGACTTCTTAACCATTTTTTATAGAATATGAATGATAACATAAAAACATTTCTTTCACTCATAGTTAGTGGCTGGCTGAAACCATTTATTACCAAACAACTGCTTACTCTTTTTTTAAAACAGAATCATAACACAAACTACCCAAATGACCTCGATCAAAAGTTTGCATACCCAGGTGATTTGGCCTGAAAACATGCACACAACTTGAGGCAAACGGGTTTGATGGCTATTAAAGCTAACCATCTTCACTGTTTGCTTGTAATCAGTGGGTGTGCATAAAAGGTCAATGAGTTTCTGCACTCCTGACAGACCCTTGCATCTTTCATCCAGTGCTGCACTGATGTTTTATGAATTCTAAGTAATTGGGAAAGCAAAAGAAATGTCAAAGCACCACATAAAAAAGTAGTTGAACGCTATAAAACAGGAAAGAGATATTAGAAACTCTACTTAAGAAGTGGAAAATTATAGTTTCTGTTGAAAACAAACTACGGCCAGGTAGACAAACCAAAATTTCAGTCACAACTGCCAGAGAAATTGTTTGGGACGGTAGGAAAAACCCACAAATAGCTTTAGGTGAAATACAGGACTCCCTGAAAAAATGTGGTGTGCAAGTTTCAGTTGACAATAAATGGCTTCAGGCAACCACTAACCATGAGTCACAGAAATGTGTTTTTGTGTTATCGTTCATACTGTATAAAAAATGGTTAGGAAATAATCAATTCTGCTGGGGTATTTAAACTTATGAGCACAACTGTATTTACTAAAATAACAGTAATAGTATTGTTAGAAGAGGCTTGATGATTCCTTCTTTTAGAGGAAGCCTCCCTACTTGCAGAGAGCAGTTGACTATTTTGGGAAATGCTAGTTCAATTAACAGTTCAGGGAATTTCAGCATGAGCTTAATTGGTCTGAGGTCCAGGTTGCAGGTTGTCTGTAAGAGGATGTCTGAGATTTTTCTTCACTAATTCCTTTGAAATCAGACCATGGTGTTAAGTTGTTCTTGCATCTATTAACCGGTGTTGAAAAAAAGGACCTTTTTTTCTGAAAAGTAGCAGGCAATTTTCTCACATAGGTCCTTTGAGGGATTTATGCTAGTTTTTTTGACAGGATTGGTTACAGAGGCCATCAGCTGTGCAGCAAAATTGGAACAACTTGTTGGCAGCCTTTGTGATCTCCTGTGATAGGAAGGAGGATTTTTTCTTGGTGATGGCTTTTTGGTAGCTTCCCTAGTGAGAGATCAGTATGTAAACAGTAGCCACTATTATAAAAGAAAACACAAAACATCTTTTTTATTCCTAACTGCTTGCAGTTCAGAGGACATAAGTGTACATTTGACAGTTTATGGGATTCAGTTGAAGTGGCTGCTTCTGGGCAACTATGTAATATCTATGGGGCCATGGGGAAACTGCTGTATAAGTAATAGTAATACGTAATCTTGGGGCAAAACAATCTAGAGGCTAGCAAAATGAAGACATTTGATTTTACTCATCAATTGACTAAGACATGACTTTCGCGAAAGCAGAAGTCATTGGAAGAATTGTTAAAAGTAGAACTCTACAGAGTCACATCTGGCTTGAGCCTATACAATAAAAATGGTTGCTGCTGGTTGCTCCTATTTAATAATAGGAGCAATGAAAGTCAATATGTCAGCTTTCATTGTGCAACAACTGGGGACTGTAAGACCCCGCAGGTATGTAAAAATGTATCCAAATAGTTACCCCCATGGAAAGTCACTTTTCCAGAGACGACCCGGGCTGATAGAACTACTGGCTTAGAAGAATGAAAACCTATGTCAAATTACCCAGATTCAATTAACTTTTCTCCTGAGTTTTCACACTGCAGATGGGTTCTCACCTTATTTATAAAATAAACTTTCAGCACCCAGTAGGCCCCCCATATAGTAGTTAAAATATATATTTTTTCAAATTCACTTAATTTCCATATTATTTTTCACCCACTTGTTTATTTCTCAATCACATTTTAGATGCTGCAAAGTAGCAGACAGATGAAAACACATTTCCTGAAAAAAAAACGAAGTCTTTTTTTGTTTTTTGGAATTGTTAGGTGCTGCACCTCTGAAAGGTGATACAGAAATAACCATGAGATGTATCCACTAAATGGCTTTAAAACTGCTGTCTTTGCACTCCTGTGCACTCACTGTAATTTTAACGACCTTTTGTGAATACACCCCTACAGTTGCTTTGTTTAAAACCCTAGTACCCTTTTTCACATT
Organism: Hyperolius riggenbachi; assembly: GCF_040937935.1. NCBI lineage: Eukaryota > Metazoa > Chordata > Amphibia > Anura > Hyperoliidae > Hyperolius > Hyperolius riggenbachi. The sequence goes on along the minus strand of NC_090653.1, from coordinate 168,380,855 downwards.
CCTGAATTTTGTTTTATTAGTGCAGTATAGGTAAACAGAGGCCTATACCATTACTCACACAGTTTTCATATTTGATGCAACCATTACAGAGACATTTTCTTTGGAATAGTTAGTCATGTGACCTACACATTTGTTCACAAAATAAAGAGCTGCCAGCACAGTGGTAGTTTCTTCCTCTGCACTCATCACCTGAACTTCACCCACCATATTTCCTGTGCTCCTTCTTGTAGCACCTAAGGAGGAGATTGGCAGGGTCAGCGGTTTGTTCACAGGGAAATACTGTCAGGTACCCTCTTCCAGCTCCCTCCTGAATACCTCCTGTAAGGGATGCTGGAATAAGGGAGGAGCCTGGACAGCTCGTATACTGCTGTTCGGTCCAGCCAAGCAGTATCTGATATTTACACAGTCAGCATTGCAAACCCAGACAAGCAGGTAATGAAAAAATAAAATAATGCAAAATGGTTTGCCTGCAATACACAAAACTTTGTACATTGTACGCAAACCATTGCAAATTACAATATTTGGTAGAAAAGCTATTATAATCTAGCTTCTTTGTGAACAACAATTAGAGTTGTTCTGATTTTGGTTCGCGAACCTCAAACTCGAACACGCAGAAAAAGTTTGCGAACATGCGAACTTTCGAACCGCCATAGACTTCAATAGGCAGGTGAACCTTCAAAACTATAAACATTAATTGTGGTCACTAAAGTGGTGGAAAAGATGTTTCAAGGGGTCTAACACCTGGAGGGGGCATGGCGGAGTGGGATACACGCCAAAAGTCCCGGGAAAAATCCGGATTTTACGCACAGCAGGGTTTAAGGGCAGAAATCACATTTTATTGCTAAATTGGAGGCCTAAAGTGCTTTAAAACACCTTGCATGTGTATACATCAATCAGGTAGTGTAATTAGTGTACTGATTCACACTGACAGACTAAACTCACTGTGTACCGCACCGCAAACAGCTGTTTGTGTAGTGATGGCTGTGCTGGACTGGTGCGCACCATGGCAAGCATGCAGGCCATGGCGGTTTTCAAGCCCATATGGTCGGGCTGAGGTAGCTGAATGACAGAACAACAGTGACTGAGTGTCTAGCTGATCGAATTTGGTCTGTCCACAATGAAGCAACAACCTTATTATCTATCTTCTTAAGTCAGATGTGCCCTCAACCCCAACACACTCATTTAGCCGGTCATTGCTTCATTGTGATACGCAAGCCCCTTCACCGCAGCAAGGTAACGATCACGAAGGGGAATTGACATATGTACATGCCTTTTGTTTTGTTGTTGCAGCCGCAGTGCAGCCAGAAAAATTAGGCAGGCATGTACACGCACCAGAAAAATTATTATAGCGGCCGCTGCTAGCAGCGGCCTTAAAAGTTCAGGAATCCACCTGGAGTCCTGGACCCTGTTGGTGGTGGTGGGGAAGGCAGTCACACGGCGTGCAGGCAGAGATGCTGTGTGTGGGGACTGACTTATTCTTCGGGCAGGCAGTAGCCCTCCGGAATCCATGCCTCATTTATTTTGATAAAGGTGAGGTACTGAACACTTTTGTGACCTAGACGACTTCTCTTCTCACTGACAATGCCTCCAGCTGCGCTGAAGGTCCTTTCTGACAGGACGCTTGAGGCAAGGCAAGACAGAAGTTGGATGTGAAATTGTGACAGCTCTGGCCACAGGTCAAGCCTGCGCACCCAGTAGTCCAGGGGTTCATCGCTGCTCAGAGTGTCTACATCCGCACTTAAGGCCAGGTAGTCAGCTACCTGCCGGTTGAGGCATTGGTGGAGGGTGGATCCGGAATGGCTAAGGCATTGGGAAGAGGAGGAAGATTACTAGCAGTGGCACCATTATTCCGTTATGCTGTTACATCACCCTTAAATGCACTGTAAAGCATAGTTGCCAGCTTGTTCTACAAGTGCTGCATCCTTTCTGCCTTCTGGTGATTTGGAAACATCTTCACCACTTTGTGCTTATACCGAGGGTCTAGTAGTGTTGCCACCCAGTAATGGCCATTCCCCTTAAGTTTTTTTATACGGGGGTCCCTCAACAGGCTGGAGAGCATGAAAGATGCCATCTGCACAAAGTCGGATGCCGCCGTACCAGCCATCTCATCTTGCTCTTCCTCAGTTCTGCCAGGTAAGTTCTCCTCCTCCCCCCAGCCATGAACAATACCACGGGAAAGGTGAGCAGCACAGGACTCTTCCTCCTCCTCCTGTTCCGGGTCACGCTCCTCTACAGCTTGATCCACCACTCTACGCACAGCACGCTCCAAGAAGAAAGCATATGGGATCAAGTCGCTGATGGCGCCTTCACTGCGACTCACCAGGTTTGTCACCTCCTCAAACGGACGCATGAGTCTGCAGGCATTACGCATGAGTGTCCAGTACTTCGGCCATAACATCCCCAGCTGTTGGCTCTGTTTACCTTTTCGTAGTCTGAATGTCAGGACATTTAGACCTAATAACCCATTATGTTTCTTTCTAGAGGAACATGCTTCTAGTAAATGACTTCATAATTTCTCTCCGCGAAACTATGCTTAACCACTTCCCGACCGCCTAACGCACAGCGGCGGCCGGGAAGTGGAGCCCTTAAGGACCAGCTCACCCACAGAGGCGGCGGTCCTTGTAAGGGCATGGGCGGAGCGATCGCGTCATCCGTGACGCGATCCTCCGCCGGCGCCTGTCACCGCTCGCCCGCCGCAACATCCCGCCGGCTATACGGAAGCGCCGGCGGGATGTTAACCCCGCGATCGCCGCATACAAAGTGTATAATACACTTTGTATTGTTTACAAAGTGTATTATACAGGCTGCCTCCTGCCCTGGTGGTCTCAGTGTCCGAGGGACCACCAGGGCAGGCTGCAGCCACCCTACTGATTTCTCCCCCCCTGCCCCAGATCGCCCACAGCACCCCTCAGACCCCCCCTGCCCACCCCCCAGACCCCTGTTTGCACCCAATCACCCCCCTAATCACCCATCAATCACTCCCTGTCACTATCTGTCAACGCTATTTTTTTTATCCCCCCCCTGCCCACTGCCCCCTCCTGATCACCCCCCCACCCCTCAGATTCTCCCCAGAGCCCCCCCCAAGACCCCCCCCCCCCTGTGTACTGTATGCATCTATCCCCCTGATCACCTGTCAATCACCTGTCAATCACCTGTCAATCACCCATCAATCACCCCCTGTCACTGCCACCCATCAATCAGCCCCTAACCTGCCCCTTGCGGGCAATCTGATCACCCACACCAATAGATCGCCCGCAGATCCGACATCAGATCACCACCCAAACGCAGTGTTTACATTTATTCTCTCCTCTAAACACCCACTAATTACCCATCAATCACCCATCAATCACCCCCTATCACCACCTGTCACTGTTACCCATCAGATCAGACCCTAATCTGCCCCTTGCGGGCACCCAATCACCCGCCTACACGCTCAGATTGCCCTCAGACCCCCCTTATCAATTCGCCAGTGCAATATTTACATCTGTTCTTCCCTGTAATAACCCACTATTCACCTGTCAATCACCTGTCAATCACCCATCAATCACCCCCTGTCACTGCCACCCATCAATCACCCCCTGTCACTGCCACCCATCAATCAGCCCCTAACCTGCCCCTTGCGGGCAATCTGATCACCCACCCACACCAATAGATCGCCCGCAGATCCGACATCAGATCACCACCCAAGCGCAGTGTTTACATCTATTCTCTCCTCTAAACACCCACTAATTACCCACTAATTACCCATCAATCACCCCCTATCACCACCTGTCACTGTTACCCATCAGATCAGACCCTAATCTGCCCCTTGCGGGCACCCAATCACCCGCCTACACGCTCAGATTGCCCTCAGACCCCCCCCCTCCCCTTATCAATTCGCCAGGGCATTATTTACATCTGTCCTTCCCTGTAATAACCCACTGATCACCTGTCAATCACCTGTCAATCACCCATCAATCACCCCCTGTCACTGCCACCCATCAATCACCCCCTGTCACTGCCACCCATCAATCAGCCCCTAACCTGCCCCTTGCGGGCAATCTGATCACCCACCCACACCAATAGATCGCCCGCAGATCCGACATCAGATCACCACCCAAGCGCAGTGTTTACATCTATTCTCTCCTCTAAACACCCACTAATTACCCACTAATTACCCATCAATCACCCCCTATCACCACCTGTCACTGTTACCCATCAGATCAGACCCTAATATGCCCCTTTGCGGGCACCCAATCACCCGCCTACACGCTCAGATTGCCCTCAGACCCCCCCTTATCAATTCGCCAGTGCATTAGTTACATCTGTTGTTCCCTGTAATAACCCACTGATCACCTGTCAATCACCTGTCAATCACCCATCAATCACCCCCTGTCACTGCCACCCATCAATCACCCCCTGGCACTGCCACCCATCAATCACCCCCTGTCACTGCCACTCATCAATCAGCCCCTAACCTGCCCCTTGTGGGCAATCTGATCACCCACCCACACCAATAGTTCGCCCGCAGATCCGACGTCAGATCACCTCCCAAGTGCAGTGTTTATATCTGTTCTCTACCCTAAACACCCACTAATTACCCATCAATCACCCCCTGTCACTGCTACCTATCAGATTAGACCCCTATCTGCCCCTAGGGCACTCAATCACCCGCCCACACCCTCAGAATGCCCTCAGGCCCCAGCCCTGATCACCTCGCCAGTGCATTGCTTGCATCTATTCCCCCCTCTAATCACACCTTGAGACACCCATCAATCACCTCCTGTCACCCCCTAGCACACCTACCCATCAGATCAGGCCCTAATTTGCCCCGTGTGGGCTCCTGATCACTCGGCCAAACCCTCAGATCCCCCTCAGACCCCCTTCCGATCACCTCCCCAGTGCATTGATTGCATCTATTTTCCCCTCTAACCACCCCCTGAGACACCCATCAATCACCTCCTGTCACCCCCTAGCACTCCTATCCATCAGATTAGGCCCAATACAACCTGTCATCTAAAAGGCCACCCTGCATATGACCGTTTCCACAAAATTCGCCCCCCATAGACCACCTGTCATCAGAATTTGGAGATGCTTATACCCCTGAACAGTCATTTTGAGACATTTGGTTTCCAGACTACTCACGGTTTTGGGCCCGTAAAATGCCAGGGCGGTATAGGAACCCCAGAAACTGACCCCATTTTAGAAAAAAGACACCCCAATGTATTCTGTTAGGTGTATGACGAGTTCATAGAAGATTTTATTTTTTGTCAAAAGTTAGCAGAAATTGATTTTTGTTTTTTTTTCACAAAGTGTCATTTTTCACTAACTTGTGACAAAAAATAAAATCTTCTATGAACTCGCCATACACCTAACGGAATACCTTGGGGTGTCTTCTTTCTAAAATGGGGTCACTTGTGGGGTTCCTATACTGCCCTCACATTTTAGGGGCCCTAAACCTTGAGGAGTAGTCTACAAAACAAATGCCTCGAAATGACCTGTGAATAGGACGTTGGGCCCCTTAGCGCACCTAGGCTGCAAAAAAGTGTCACACATGTGGTATCGCCGTACTCAGGAGAAGTAGTATAATGTGTTTTGGGGTGTATTTTTACACATACCCATGCTGGGTGGGAGAAATCTCTCTGTAAATGGACAATTGTGTGTAAAAAAAATCAAACAATTGTCATTTACAGAGGTATTTCTCCCACCCAGCATGGGTATGTGTAAAAATACACCTCAAAATGCATTATACTACTTCTCCCGAGTACGGAGATACCACATGATTGGCACTTTTTTGCAGCCTAACTGCGCTAAGGGGCCCAAAGTCCAATGAGTACCTTTAGGATTTCACAGGTCATTTTTGTTTCAAGACTACTCCTCACGGTTTAGGGCCCCTAAAATGCCAGGGCAGTATAGGAACCCCACAAATGACCCCATTCTAGAAAGAAGACACCCAAACGTATTCCGTTAGGAGTATGGTGAGTTCATAGAAGATTTTATTTTTTGTCACAAGTTAGCGGAAAATGACACTTTGTGAAAAAAAAAAAACAATTAAAATCAATTTCCGCTAACTTGTGACAAAAAAATAAAAACTTCTATGAACTCACCATACTCCTAACGGAATACCTTGGGGTGTCTTCTTTCTAAAATGGGGTCATTAGTGGGGTTCCTATACTGCCCTGGCATTTTAGGGGCCCTAAACCATGAGGAGTAGTCTTGAAACAAAAATGACCTGTAAAAACCTAAAGGTACTCATTGGACTTTGGGCCCCTTAGCGCAGTTAGGCTGCAAAAAAGTGCCAATCATGTGGTATCGCCGTACTCGGGAGAAGTAGTATAATGTGTTTTGGGGTGTATTTTTACACATACCCATGCTGGGTGGGAGAAATACCTCTGTAAATGACAATCTTTTGATTTTTTTACACACAATTATCCATTTACAGAGTTATTTCTCCCACCCAGCATGGGTATGTGTAAAAATACACCCCAAAACACATTGTACTACTTCTCCCGAGTACGGCGATACCACATTTGTGGCACTTTTTTGCACCCTAACTGCGCTAAGGGGCCCAAAGTCCAATGAGTACCTTTAGGATTTTACAGGTCATTTTGAGAAATTTCGTTTCAAGACTACTCCTCACGGTTTAGGGCCCCTAAAATGCCAGGACAGTATAGGAACCCCACAAATGACTCCATTTTAGAAAGAAGAAACCCCAAGGTATTCTGTTAGTAGTACGGTGAGTTCATAGAAGATTTTATTTTTTGTCACAAGTTAGCGGAAATTGATTTTTATTGTTTTTTTTCCACAAAGTGTCATTTTCCGCTAACTTGTGACAAAAAATAAAATCTTCTCGCCATAAAGTTCGCGTTTTGACGCAAACGCGAACCACCGATGTTCGCACGAATAAGTTCACGGCCGAAAGGTTCGGGACAACTCTAACAACAATGTAGAATGGAGCAGAAACAGATAATATTCAGCCTCATGGTAATGGCTCTCTTGGCTAATACACAGCAAGAATAACAAGTTTTTTTCACAGCTTCCTTTAACTAGTGTTGGGCGAACACCTGGATGTTCGGGTTCGGGCCGAACAGGCCGAACATGGGCCAGATGTTCGGCATGTTCGGCCCGAACGCCGAACTCAATGGAAGTCAATGGGACCCCCGAACATGCCCATTTTGGGGGCCCTATGGGGTCGCAGGCAAAAGGGGGGAGCATGCCCCGATCGCGGGGGGGTCGGAAATTCCCCCCACCCCCTCCGCTAGCGCTCCCCCCTCTGCCCGCTTCCCCATAAAAAAAGTTTGAGGCAAGTAAAATAGTACTTGGTAGCTGGCCTGGCACTGGCAGTGGAGTGAGGAGGAGGAGGAGTCCGAGTGACGCGTTGAGGCCGGGCAGCGGGCGGTTCAGCGGTAGTACCCTTGTGGTACTTCCGCCCTTTCTCTGACCTCACGTCCTCTACGTGATGACGCATACGAGGGTACGCGTGACGCGTACCCTCGTATGCAGAGGACGTGAGGTCAGAGAAAGGGTGGAAGTACCACAAGGGTACTACCGCTGATCCGCCCGCTGCCTGGCCTCAACGCGTCACTCTGCTACTCGGACTCCTCCTCCTCCTCACTCCACTGCCAGCGCCAGCCACCAAGTACTATTTAACTTGCCTTAAACTTTTGTATGGGGAAGCAGGCAGAGGGGGGAGCGCTAGCGGAGGGGGTGGGGGGAATTTCCGACCCCCCCCGCGATCGGGGCATGCTCCCCCCTTATGCCTGCGACCCCATAGGGGGGCCGTATTGCGGCATGTTCGGGCGAACAGGGCCCTGTTTGGCGGCCATTCAGTAGTTCGGGACGAACCCGAACTTAAAAGGCCGAACACCATCAGGTGTTCGGCCGAACTCGAACATCACCCGAACAGGGTGATGTTCTGCAGAACCCGAACAGTGGCGAACATTCCGCCTATATTTCATAAACCATTGCAAGTTATGATATATTTCACAAAATATGCAAAACCCCCCAGAAGTGTAAAATAGGTATTTAATGATTACAACATGCCTAATAAAGTGATTGTTTTAAAAACTGAATACCAATTAAGACCAACTGATTTATTAAGGTTGTTTTTGATCAAAATCACGAGACGCCGGCAACGCATGACAGAAGGATAGCGCTGGGCTGCAAGTCCCGATAGGCTTCATATTCATCTGGATTAAGTGAGTGCGCTTAAAGGGAAGGTCCAAGCAAAAAAAAAAAAAAATGAGTTTCACTTACCTGGTGCTTCTACCAGCCCCATGTAGCCATCCTGTGCCCTAGTAGTCACTCACTGCTGCTCCAGTCCCCCGCTGGCAGCTTTCTGACCTCGGAGGTCAGGGCCACATTGCATCCATTTTTACGCATTCCAGCTAGTGCAGGAACAAAAATTTACGCGTTGCACCACTAACGCGTAAAAATGTATGTGTTAATGTTCCTGCACTAGCTGGAATGCGTAAAAATGGATGCAATGTGGCCCTGACCTCCGAGGTCAGAAAGCTGCCAGCGGGGGACTGGAGCAGCAGTGAGTGACTACGAGGGCACAGGATGGCTACATGGGGCTGGTAGAAGCCCCAGGTAAGTGAAACTCATTTTTTTTTTTTTTGCTTGGACCTTCCCTTTAAGTGCACAGGCCCATATGCCAATTGCTAAAGCTGTATTACGCTATGTTTTGTTTTATCTGTTTTTATATATGATTTGTGAATTAAATGCTGGATTTATACTTTTGGAAAGCTGGAGCAGTGGAATCTGTTGGTGCTAAATTAACATGCTAGACCCACCTGGATTCTGAGGTGGTGTCAATCTGGTGAGCTGCTAGTTTGAAGGGGTGTTTGCAACACGGATTCACATTGCACAAGAGGGTGGCTGCATGTTATTGCAATCTATGTATAACAGTAATGCACTATGTAGAGTTCTTCAATTTGCAGATCATTCCAAGAGGAGCGCTGTCACAATTTAGATTAATATATACATATGGACAAGTGATCGCCAAGACTCAACGAGCTGGGACTGTAACTTTAAAAAAAAAAACATTTTTATTATTATTTTTTTTTTAGTTTTTTGCTTTTTGACATCTCCACTCAATGATCAGGAGCCATGGCGATTGGTTCCTGATCACGTGATCACTACGATCGCCACCAATCATAGTGATCTCTGAAGCAGTGGCGGCAGCGGGAAGGAAGTGGACTCACCTCTCCTGACGTTCCCCTGGTGATCTTCGCACAATAAAAGTGGATTTTTAAACGGAATACACCTAGATCTGCATTGGTATTATTGTTTTTATGCTGGGAGCATCTTTGCTATATGAAGGAGGATAGCTGACAGTCTGACATTTGATGGTGATCACAGAGGAGGACAGCCCATCACGGTGACCAGTCATACGCTTAGACCTTATAATTTGGGTCTTTTGATCAAAATGGTAAGCCTGCACTTTGAAGGGTGTTTGGTGATGGAGTGATATTGCTGAAGCACCATACAGTGCTGAAGTTTTGTTGATTGTTAGTCTATGGCAGAGGTTCCCAACCTGTGTGCCGCGACACATATATGTGTCGTGGCATCCCCGGCTATGTGTCGCCGCTCTCTCCTCCCCTGCTTGTCTCCCCGGCAGATCGCTTCCTTCCTATTCGGCAAATACTGCAGGGCTACAAGAAAATGGCCGCCGCCATCCGCATTTGCAGACATCTGCGGCCATTTTGTTGTAGTCTTACAGTACTAATAGCAGAGGGCGGAGGCAGCATCAGACGGAGCCACAGAGGGGAACATTCAGGAGGAGGAGGAGCAGGAGGATAAAGGTTGGAGAGGAGGGGAGAGGGGGCTGTACGGGGGGCGGGAGTGATAAGGAAGTTCACACATAAGGGTGTGACTTCTTCCTGTGGCCGGCATTTTGTTTGTGAATGAGACAGTGGCAGCAGCATATTTGGACCTGTGTTGCACCAGCATACTGTCCCTCGTAGCTCATTGTGCCAGCAGCAGCAGTGTACATTGTAGCAGCACCAGCACAGCATATTAGTGCAAGGCCTTCCTTCACACATTGCAGCAGCATATTAGTGCTGCCCTTCACACATTGCAGCTGCAGGATTTTGTACCTCTAACACCCTCTCCCTTCATTGTGTTAGCTACAGAAGTATATCGTTTCTGAGGCTCTCCATTGTTTATTCATTGTGCGTTCAGCATTCAGCATTATATTGTTTCTGAGCCCCCCCATTGTTCCAGCAGCATAAGAAGTTTGTCGCTGCAGCCGCCATTGTGCGTTCAGCATTATATTGTTTCTGAGCCCCTCTATTGTTCCAGCAGCATAAGAAGTTTGTTGCTGCAGCCGCCATTGTGCGTTCAGCATTATATTGTTCCAGCAGCATAAGAAGTTTGTCGCTGCAGCCGCCATTGCAGTGGTGCTCACCGCCAGGTCGTGATCACGCTTACGCGTGGATTCACGACCATTTTGACGCATTCCGCCTCGGACACGAAAATCCGTGAATAGATTTTCAACCACGAAAATCTACTTCGGCTTCGCGTGAATGCGGACAGAAATCCGCATTCACGCTCGTGAAACCCGGTGCTGAAGTCGTGGTTTGCGGAAATGCGTCAAACTATGCGGAAGTGACAAATTGCAGGCCAGAGTGCCCCAGCCAGGCCCTAGCAACCAATCACAGGAGGGGAGCTATGCCCTCCCCTCCTGAATATAAAGCGGCGGCCATGATGGAAAAGCTCTGTCCTTGCTAGACTGTGGTGCTGAGAGGATTATCTCCAGGCCATTGTTGTTTGAGCAAGTGCATTTATTGTGTTAAAAACAAAGCGTTTTTTTTGCTAACACTGCTCTTATACTGTACACAGTTAGCTAGTCAGTGAGTGATTGCTGTAGTTAGTTGTAGTCAGTGTAGTGTAGTGGGAGTGTGGGAGTCTAGTGATTATTTAACTGTGTGTAGTGCTGTGCAGGCAGGTTCAGTGCTGCAGTGTAGTGGGAGTGGGGATTATCTGTGTGTAGAGTGCAGGCAGGCAGGTTAGTGCAGCTACAGTGTTCACTTGGCGTATATCAAAAAAGGGCGCCTGGAAAAAAGGGCGCGGGGTGTAGCCGAAATTATAAGTTTGAATGCAAAACCGTATTTTTCGTTTAAGAGGTTATAAACGATAATTTAGTGCTAAATACGTTAAATAAACGGAAATGAAATGGCAAAATACCGTCTATAACAGTAAACGAATTCTGAAATGAAACGTCAAATAGCGTCTATAGCAAAAACGATATTTACACTTGTATTAAGCATAGTACTAGAATGGTAGGTTTTACAGGTATTTTACTACAATTATACCTAACTTTAGGCTCACAGATATCTCTCCTTATCCCTATCCCTCACACCTAGACCCCCCTTTGTGTAAATACACATAATGTAATAAATTGTATATATTACATATATTGTACTATAACTATACCTAACCTTATTCTCATACAGAGCCCTCCCTGTACCTATCCCTAACCCCTAGACCCCCCTGGTGGTGCCTAAACCTAAGACTCCCCTGGTGGTGCCTAAACCTAAGACCCCCCTGTTGGTGCCTAAACCTAAGAATCCCCTGGTGGTGCCTAAACCTAAGACCCCCCTGTTGGTGCCTAAACCTAAGACCCCCCTGGTGGTGCCTAAACCTAAGACCCCCCTGTTGGTGCCTAAACCTAAGACTCCCCTGGTGGTGCCTAAACCTAAGACCCCCTGTTGGTGCCTAAACCTAAGACTCCCCTTCTGGTGCCTAAACCTAAGACCCCCCTGGTGGTGCCTAAACCTAAGACCCCCCTGTTGGTGCCTAAACCTAAGACCCCCTGGTGGTGCCTAAACCTAAGACCCCCTGTTGGTGCCTAAACCTAAGACTCCCCTGGTGGTGCCTAAACCTAAGACCCCCCTGTTGGTGCCTAAACCTAAGACTCCCCTTCTGGTGCCTAAACCTAAGACCCCCCTGGTGGTGCCTAAACCTAAGACCCCCTGGTGGTGCCTAAAACTAACCACCCCCCTGGTGGTGTATATTGCACTGTATGTATACCTAACCCTCCCTGTACCTATCCCTAACCCCTAGACCCCCCTGGTGGTGCCTAAACCTAAGACCCCCCCTGGTGGTGCCTAAACCTAAGACTCCCCTGGTGGTGCCTAAACCTAAGACCCCCCTTCTGGTGCCTAAACCTAAGACCCCCCTGGTGATGCCTAAAACTAACCACCACCCTGGTCCTAACCCTCCCTGTACCTATCCCTAACCCCTAGACCCCCTAGTAATGCCTAAACCTAACCATCCCCACTGCACAAAACACGCTAAACACATATAAACAATAATATATTTAATCCTTAAAATACTTCACTCCAAATAACATGAATAAAATAATTTATATATTTGTAATAGAATAACTAGCCTTAAAATCACGTAGAAATCTTAAAATAACAGTAATTTGTAATAGAATAACTAGCCTTAAAATCACGTAGAAATCTTAAAATAACAGTAATATTTAAAGCGATATTTTAGTAACTATAATCAATGCATTAGAAGTGTAAAAACAAAGTTAATACCATAAGCGATGTATTTCTAATACAATCAGCTTTAAAAACGTTATTTAAGCATTATACATATGAAAACGAATTTTAAATGATAAAAGAAGTGTAAACGAAATTTTAGTTGTTATAGTTTTATAAGCGCATTTTTAAAACGAAAAAACTAGTTAAAACCCATATAAGCGAAATTTACAAACGAAAAAATAAGTATAATACAAAGTCTAAACTAACTTATAAACGATATTTGTTATAAACTTTATCCTGTAAACAAAAACCTTTGTTAACACGATCCCTGTAACCGCTATTTCTCGTGCGCCCTTTTTTCCTGTCGGGCGCCGAATAGCCGATATTTTGCATTGCAGTCTATGGCGGCGCCCTTTTTGTCCACTATCCCTGTGCGCCCTTTTTTACTAGTTCCGTTCACTTGTATATTCCAGTGACAGTTATACACTTGTACTATTTGCAGGCAGCCAGTCACACCGCCGGCGCCGCCACTCTCTGCCAGCGCTGTTCATTTATTCTGTCAGTGACCTTGTGCCGTGCCCAGTGCCCACTGCTCGCTCGCTCGCTGGCATATGAGCATCTCATTACACAGTGTGACATCCTTGTGTGCCCACTGCATCCTTCAGTGACCTAGTTGTGTATCCAGTGCCCACTGCTGTGCCCACTGCATCCTTCAGTGACCTTGTACTGTGGCCACTGCATCCTTCAGTGACCTAGTTGTATATCCAGTGGCCACTGCTGTGCCCACTGCATCCTTTAGTGACCTTGTACTGTGCCCACTGCATCCTTCAGTGACCTTGTACTGTGCCCACTGCATCCTTCAGTGACCTAGTTGTATATCCAGTGCCCACTGCTGTGCCCACTGCATCCTTCAGTGACCTTGTACTGTGGCCACTGCATCCTTCAGTGACCTAGTTGTATATCCAGTGCCCACTGCTGTGCCCACTGCATCCTTCATTGACCTTGTACTGTGGCCACTGCATCCTTCAGTGACCTTGTACTGTGCCCACTGCATCCTTCAGTGACCTAGTTGTATATCCAGTGGCCACTGCTGTGCCCACTGCATCCTTAAGTGACCTTGTACTGTGCCCACTGCATCCTTCAGTGACCTTGTACTGTGCCCACTGCATCCTTCAGTGACCTAGTTGTATATCCAGTGCCCACTGCTGTGCCCACTGCATCCTTCAGTGACCTTGTACTGTGCCCACTGCATCCTTCAGTGACCTTGTACTGTGCCCACTGCATCCTTCAGTGACCTTGTACTGTGCCCACTGCATCCTTCAGTGACCTAGTTGTATATCCAGTGCCCACTGCTGTGCCCACTGCATCCTTCAGTGACCTTGTACTGTGGCCACTGCATCCTTCAGTGACCTAGTTGTATATCCAGTGCCCACTGCTGTGCCCACTGCATCCTTCAGTGACCTTGTACTGTGGCCACTGCATCCTTCAGTGACCTTGTACTGTGCCCACTGCATCCTTCAGTGACCTAGTTGTATATCCAGTGCCCACTGCTGTGCCCACTGCATCCTTCAGTGACCTTGTACTGTGCCCACTGCTTCCTTCAGTGACCTAGTTGTATATCCAGTGCCCACTGCTGTGCCCACTGCATCCTTCAGTGACCTTGTACTGTGGCCACTGCATCCTTCAGTGACCTAGTTGTATATCCAGTGCCCACTGCTGTGCCCACTGCATCCTTCAGTGACCTTGTACTGTGCCCACTGCATCCTTCAGTGACCTTGTACTGTGCCCACTGCATCCAGTGATTCATTACTAGCAACATGTCTGGCAGGGTTTCGCGGGGTGAGAGGAAAGGGAGTTCAATTGCCTCAGCCACTTCTGGGACTGCTCCACGTCCAGGGAGAGGACGCCCAGCTGTACGTGGTCGTGATGCAGCAGAAAAGGGGGCAGCAAAGCCTGGGCCGAGTCAGCGGACGCCATTGTCCAAATATTTTAAAGTTTCTGGTCCCCGTGTGGTGGTTGAGCAAATGGAACCTGACGTACTCATGGACATCATGACTTCCTCCCAGACCTCTACTGTGAGCACCACTCCAAGCAGTAGCAGCAGCAGCCAACATCCCACGCTTGTTGTGACATCCACCCCAGCACCCACTGGTCAGCAGCCCTCCCAGGATGACAGCGTTCTGTCCCTCAGTCCGGCATCTGGGAACCTGCTGATGCAAGAAGCTCAGGACTTACTGGGGACTGATGTGGCAGAGATTGAGATCGGGCCACAATCACAAGCGTTGTTGAGTTCTGGTGATGAAGAAGAGGGGTCTGTGTCTGGGGATGTAGGGACAGAAGAGGAGGCGGGGGAGTCAGAGGAAGAGCTGGATTATGATGATGCTGCTGCTGATGACGACGTTGTGGACCCTAACTATGTGCAGCCTGCTGAGTCCGTGGAAGAATGGTCAGAGCAGGATGACGAGTCACCTCGGCCTAGGCAAGGATATCGCCATATGTCTGGCAGGGGCAGGGGCATCGGCAGCAGTGGGCGTGGAGGAAGTAGACAGGACACTGCTTCAGCCGGCACCACCACCATGCAACCCCCGGCAACTACTACCACACATTGCTCCGCTGCACCCTCTGCTAGTGGGGGCCGCAGTAAATTAAAGTCACCAGTGTGGGATTGCTTTGAGGAATGTACTGATGACAAAAGGTATGCGGTGTGCAGGTTATGCAGCAAAAGATTGAGCCGTGGGAAAAGTCTGAGCAAGATGGGTACCTCATCCCTCCAGGGCCACCTGAGAAGCCGCCACTGCTGCAAGTATGCGGACTTTAAGAGGAAGCAGGCACTGCTGGCAGGGGTTCCTGAGAGCAGAAGGCCCACCAGCGCAGCAGCATCCTCCCTCCCTCAGGGTCGTGAATCCCCCACAGCAGCAGCAGTAGTAGCACGCAAGCGCTCTTCCACCTCGGCTGCTCAGGACACAGACATTGAGGCTGGCAGCCAGTGTTCGTCTCTCTCCTCTGTCTCCCCTGCATCCCAGCATCGTCATACCCTGCTGAGCGACACCTTTCAGGGTCTGACCAAGCCTCTGCCTCCAAGCCACAGGCGGATCCGCAAACTAAATGGCTTGCTGGCCCGGGCCATGGCATCACAGCTGCTTCCCTACTCCCTGGTGCAGGAGGGGAGCGCCATGCGGACGCTGCTCCAATTTGGCATCCCCGAGTGGCAAGTCCCCAGTCGCCACTATTTCAGCAGGAGCGCGATCCCAGCACTCCACAAGTTTGCGGTGGAAAACGTGGCCCGTTCCCTGGACTACTCTGTGGGCAAGCGGGTCCACGTGACCATGGGCTCGTGGAGTAGCAGATTTGGGACAGGTCGCTACCTGTCCTTTACGGCCCACTGGGTGACACTGATGGAAGGGAGGGAGGACAAGAGCGCATCAGCCCAGCTAGTGGTGCCACCACGCGGGATCAGGGGGGATGCAGAAGGGTCCTGTCACGACACTCCCTCAGCACCCGGAAAGCAAGCCCGCCTCGGCAGCAGCAGCGCCAAGCCTCGGCACTGCCAAGCCCTTTTAAAATTGGTGACCCTGGGGAAGGAGAGGCTTACGGCCAACAACGTCCTGGCCGCCCTCAGGAAGCAGGAGCAGAGGTGGCTGACCTCCAGAGGCCTGGAAGTGGGGTATGTGGCAGCCGATAACGGGGCCAACCTGGTGGCAGCAGTGCAGCAGGGAAACCTCCAGCACATCCCCTGCTTGGCCCACGTGCTCAATCTTGTGGTGCAGCGCTTCTTGCGCACCTACCAGGGGATGAGCGAGCTGCTGCAGGATGCCCGGGCGGTGGTACGCTTTTTCCGCCTGTCAGCCACTGCCTCTGCACTCTTGTCCACCTTACAGCAGCAGTATGGAAGGCCACAACACCGGATGATCATCGACATGCCAGTTCGCTGGAATTCGACTCTGGCCATGTTGGAGCGGCTGTGTCAGCACAGGCTGGCTCTTAGGGCCTACATGCTAGACCCAAGTGTCCCCAGCAACCAGCAAGTCCCCATGATTACTGCCACTCAGTGGACACTGATGCAGCAAGTATGCCTGGTGCTGAGTCCCTTCCTGGAGGCAACCAAGATGGTCAGTGAGGAGCGGGCCTCTGTGTGCCAGTGGGTGCCCTTGGTTTGTCTACTGGAGCAGGCAATGGACAATTTAATTGAGCGTGGGGATGAAGCCCTGAGGCAGTTGGAAGAACAGGAGCAGATGGCAGCACAGTCCAGCTCAGAGGAGGGCTCACAGCAGGTAGTGGAAGAGTTGGAGGTCCCTAACCTGAATAAGGAGGAGGAGGAGGAGCAGAGTGCAGCAGGCGTTGTACGTGGATGGCGGTTTGAGGAGGACAACGACATGGCACAGGAAGAGGACAGGCATGCGTTATGGGACAATGGCGAGGACGAGGAAGATCTTTCTGGCAGGGCCCACTTGTTTCCCATGGCTGTGCACATGTTGCGCTGCCTTCGCAGGGACCCCCGGGTGATCCAGATGCGTTCAAGGGAGGACATCTGGATTACCTTGATGCTTGATCCCCGTCTGAAGGGGAAGCTGGGAGACCTAATGACGCCATCCACCACCGAGCAACGCACAAGGGAGTTGAAGGAGGCCCTTGTGCGCAGACTACTGGAAGCATTCCCCCAGCCTTCCACCCCCACTGTAACTGCTCTGCCAAGCCAGCAAAAGGTGCCTGCCATTGCCACTAGCAGCACAACAACAACCACCAGCAGCAGCAGCAGCAGCAACTGGCGCCCCGGAGACCTGAAGAGCCTAAGCAAGAGCCTGTATGCAGTGCAGCAGCCCAGAACAGAGGTGCCCGCCACAGCATCCACCACCAACCAGCACAAGCAACGACTGACCACCATGGTGTCTGACTATATGGGGTCATCCAGCGGGCTCAATGACACCGACAGCCCCGTGGACCCCTTGGAGTACTGGGTCAAGAGACTGGACATCTGGAGCGAGCTTTCCCAGTACGCCCTGGAACTCCTATCCTGCCCTCCTTCCAGTGTCCTCTCAGAGAGTTGCTTTAGTGCGGCCGGTGGCGTGGTCACAGAGAAGCGCTCTCGGCTCTCCCACGCCTCTGTGGACAAACTCACCTTCCTGAAAATCAACCAGGCTTGGGTGGAAGGTGAGTTCCTGGCCCCTATTGTCGGACACAGGGGGACATGAAGTGGCTGCTGCATGTGCTGTTGTTAACTATGCCTGCCTTTATAAAGACATTTACTACCTGCCTAGTGCCTACCTTGGTTAATTTTTTGGTGTTATGGTACTACTACCAGTAAGTTGCCATGGTCCTCCTTCTGAGCTGCTGAACTGACCGCCCGCTTTATCCTCCTGACTCAGTCGCTACTACACTCTGCGTTCACACTGCCTGGGTCACCGGGTGCATTTAATTTTTTGGCCAGCACTATGACGCTGTGCTACTACTACTGTGCTGCTGCTGCTGAACTGACCGCCCGCTTTGTCCTCCTGACTCAGTCGCTACTACACTCTGCGTTCACACTGCCCGGGTCGCCGGGTGCATTTAATTTTTTGGCCAGCACTATGACGCTGTGCTACTACTACTGTGCTGCTGCTGCTGAACTGACCGCCCGCTTTGTCCTCCTGACTCAGTCGCTACTACACTCTGCGTTCACACTGCTCGGGGCGCCGGGTGCATTTAATTTTTTGGCCAGCACTATGACGCTGTGCTACTACTACTGTGCTGCTGCTGCTGAACTGACCGCCCGCTTTGTCCTCCTGACTCAGTCGCTACTACACTCTGTGTTCACACTGCCTGGGTCGCCGGGTGCATTTAATTTTTTGGCCAGCACTATGACGCTGTGCTACTACTACTGTGCTGCTGCTGCTGAACTGACCGCCCGCTTTGTCCTCCTGACTCAGTCGCTACTACACTCTGCGTTCACACTGCCCGGGTCGCCGGGTGCATTTAATTTTTTGGCCAGCACTATGACGCTGTGCTACTACTACTGTGCTGCTGAACTGACCGCCCGCTTTGTCCTCCTGACTCAGTCGCTACTACACTCTGCGTTCACACTGCCCGGGTCGCCGGGTGCATTCAATTTTTTGGCCAGCACTATGACGCTGTGCTACTACTACTGTGCTGCTGCTGCTGAACTGACCGCCCGCTTTGTCCTCCTGACTCAGTCGCTACTACACTCTGCGTTCACACTGCCCGGGTCGCCGGGTGCATTTAATTTTTTGGCCAGCACTATGACGCTGTGCTACTACTACTGTGCTGCTGCTGCTGAACTGACCGCCCGCTTTGTCCTCCTGACTCAGTCGCTACTACACTCTGCGTTCACACTGCCCGGGTCACCGGGTGCATTTAATTTTTTGGCCAGCACTATGACGCTGTGCTGCTACTACTACCACCAGTATGTTGCCGTGGTCCTTCTGTGCTGCTGAACTGACCGCCCGCATAGTCCTTCTCCTGACTCAGTCGCTACCACCACTGCACTCTGCGTTCACACTGCCCGTGTCCACTGACAACTCTGCTGCGATGTCATTGCTAATTGCTGCAAAAAAAAACAAAAAAAAAATTACAAAAACCTCTCTGGAGCCTTTTTGCCGTCAGCCACTCATCCTCCTCCAGCGGTACCTTCGCCGCCAAGTGCCATTGGAACTCGCCTTCACCTCTTTGACTGCTTAACGCGTATATCCCTTTTTAAAACCACTTATTACCAATTAATAGCCCCATTTAAAGTGTTGATTTCACTTTAAAATCCATTTTCTCTAGAAAAATTTTTTTTTTGGGAATTTTTTATGTTGAAGTTATGTTGCCCCTTATCACCTCGATAATCCATGCTATTTGGGGGACTGTAGCATGTATGGGGGCTTTGTTATTAACGTTAAAAGAAAATCCGCCTCCGGGCGTGAATCCGCGCGTGATTACGCCATTCACGGGAAAAAATCCGCGTGGTTGCGTGGACGCAGACGAAAATCCGCATGCGGCGGGGCCGAATGCGGATTTTTTTTTTGCAACCACCCGGATTTCCGAATTCGTGGATGAGGCACATCCGAGCATCCCTGCGCCATTGTACGTTCAGCATTATATTGTTTCTGAGCCCCTCTATTGTTCCAGCAGCATAAGAAGTTTGTCACTGCAGTCCTCTCTATTGTGCCAATAGCAGGCGTTTTGTTTCATTTGTTTTCACCCTTGTCGCACACACGCAGGGTCTGTTCACATTTTAGGGGGGAAAAGTGGTGTTCTCTTTAATCCAGGCCCACGGCATTGTAAGATTTATCTTTTCCTGATCAGTTTGTAGTTTGGCCTGCTTGGATTGTTATACCCCTGCCTGCACGTACACAGGGTCTGTCCACAATAAAAAAAAAAGTGAGCTTGTTTGAATAATTGCAGTGTTTTTACTGAATTTTAGGCCAACATCTTTGTCAGATTTTATTTCTGCAATACTGCAATACAATACAATTTATTTTATTGCATGTCATATCACTAATTTGGGATTTATTACTGCCTGATTTGTAGCGATCCAGTTGGCTTTAGTGACTGTGTGTAGTTTGTGTTCAGAACTGTGAAGGAGCGCATACACCTCTTTTTCATATTAGATTTTTTTTTTCTGGCCAAATTTGCTAACATTCTATTTCAAATGGATAAATTTTTAATTCAGAAACGAAAGCGGTCTGAGGATGAGCCCAGTACAAGCTCAAATACCAGTGCTGGTGTCACCATAAAATACAAAGACAGCTTTTTAGCATTTGGATTTACTTGGACAGGAGATGAAAGTCTACAGATTCCAATCTGCCTTGTTTGTGGTGAAAAATTAAGTAACGAATCACTTGTACCAAACAAGCTAAAAAGGCACTTAAAGACAAAACATGCTTATGCATATGAAAAACCACTACAATATTTTCAGCGTCTTCTTGCACAACAAAATAAATCTGCACAGAAAATGGTGAACCAAATGACCGTATCTGACAGAGCACTGGAAGCATCATACTTAGTTGCTGAGCTTGTTGCAAAAAAAATGAAACCGCATACAATTGCTGAAGAATTAATTTTACCAGCTTGTGAAACCATTGTAGAGACCATGTTGGGCAAAGATGCAGCTGCTGAAATTCGCAAGGTGCCATTATCAAACAATACTATTCACAGGCGAATTGGTGACATGTCTGGAGATATTGAAGATAATGTGAAAAATAAATTGCTGGTTGCTAAGAAATTTGCTCTTCAGATTGACGAAAGCACTGATGTGACATCCAATGCCAATTTACTTGGCTTTGGCAGATTTGTGGACGGTACAGAGATCATTGAGCAGTTCTTATTTTGTAGGAAGCTGGCTGAAAAAAACACTGGAAATGATATTTTTACATCCGTAAATTCCTTTTTAAAGGAAACCGGTCTAAAGTGGACTAACTGTTGTGCGGTCTGCAATGACGGTGCTCCGGCAATGACTGGGCGCTTTAAAGGTTTTGTGGCCCTTGTAAAGAGGGAAAACCCAAATGTTATTACTACTCATTGCTTTCTGCACCGTGAGGCTCTTGTGTCCAAAACTGTTGGCCCAGAGTTAAAAACTGTTCTTGATGAAGTCATTAAAATGGTCAACTATATTAAAGCTAACCCATTAAAAACTAGGATTTTTGAAAGGCTCTGTGAAGCAAAAGACTCTCCCCATAGGACTGTTTTATTGCACAATGATGTAAGATGGCTTTCACGTGGACGAATTTTAAATCGTTTTTTGGAACTCAAGCATGAACTGCTGGAGTTCTTTTCTACTGAGAAACCGGCCTTTCAGGAAAAGATCAATGACAAGACCTGGTGCTTGAAATTAGCATACCTGTCTGATATATTTTTAAAATTCAACAATTTAAACACTAGCATGCAAGGTCCAAAAGAAAATTTAATAACATCTGCAAATAAGATTAAAGGTTTCTCTCGGAAACTACAGTCCTGGAAACAATCAGTGGCAAAGGGGGATCTCTGCAATTTTCCTTCAGTTGTTCAAATGGCTGCAGACACTTCTGACCACTCAGTTTTGGTTGACATTATTATGAACCATTTGTCATCTTTGGAAGCAGCAGTTCAGCATTATTTTCCTTCTTTATCTACTGAAGGTATTGAGTGGGTGATTGCTCCTTTTTCCAGCAGTTCTGTTGATAATGCACAAGAATTTACTCCTCAACAAAAGGATGAGCTTCTGGACTTGTCCTCAGAATGCACCCTAACTCAATTCTGGCTTACTGACAAAGCCATTGATTTATTATTGCCATTTTCCACTTCATATTTGTGTGAGGAGGCATTTTCAGCTCTGAACACCATCAAGTCCAAAACTAGATCACGGCTCATTGATGTAGAAATGGAGTTACGGGTGTGTCTGTCAAAAATTAGGCCACGGTTACAAAAATTGTGTTCTTCCCATCAGGTCCAGCTTTCCCACTGATTCTTTAATCATATTTATGAAAAGCTCTAGCCCTCATTTTAAAGTGTATTCTAAAAGATGCACTCTATTGATTTTCTGTTTATTGACCTTATTTTTCTATCAATATGTAACGTGTCACATATATCTGAATATTTGGCGTGATGTGACGTGTCACGGAAATCTGAATGTTTGCCAAGATGTGTCACGACCTGGAAAAGGTTGGGAACCACTGGTCTATGGAGTCAATCTGAGGACTTTTACTTCTGGCAGCTAATGGGACTATTTACATTATTTTGCGCGGATATAGCCTTGTGTAATATTATATTTTGTTTTGGTTTCTTATTATCTTGTCTGTGGACTCAGCGATCTTTCACACTCTCACCTTAATTTGCTTTGTAGTGGACACTGCTTTGTAGTTGTAATGTGGCACAGTGGAGCTGTCGTCATTACCAATTAGCAGGCATAAGTTTGTAGCGCTCATGATGATACTCTGATAAGGTGTGTTAACTCGGATAAGGCATAGTATTTGCCTAAGTGAATCAAGCCCATTGACTTGCACAGTGGTTGTCAATGAAGGTGCATATTGCCAATGGGAAATTGGCAATATGCCAATTTGCCAATGGGAAATTCAAAGATGCAGTATAGGAACCGAGTATAAAGCATTTTTAAAACAGCTACCAGAGCTACCCATTTATCTTTTAACTGGTCAAAGGTAATCCTCCAAGGGAGGATTCTCATTGGTCCCATCAGTGAAATAACAGGGATTCCCAGAGGGAGTTTTAAAACATACCTAAAGATATAAAAATAAGCTTAAACTAAAAAAAAAAAAGTATGATATAATGATTTGTATGTGTAGTACAGCTAAGAAATATAACATTAGTAGCAAAGAAAATAGTCTCATAGTGTCTTCCAGTACAGGAATAGTTAAGAAACTTCAGTTGTTATCTATGCAAAATAGCTTCTCTGAGCTCTTCGAACCAACTTGGGTTGAAGACAGTCCTGTTTTCTGAAGCACTTAAACAACAAACAAAAACAGTGAGAGACAGGGTGGACAAGGTTTTACTGTAGGAAAGTTCAAAGGGTCATTAGCTCTGCTCTGTTTTATAGTTTAAAATACAGTAGAGTGTAGTGTGTAAACTGCAGATGTGAAGGAATGATGCAAAGTTAAAAAGCTATATAACTAAAAATAAGAGACTCTTTTCCTTGCTACTTATGTACTATTCATTATCCATACTACACATACAAATCATTAAAACATAGCCAACAAGCCAACAAGGAAAGTCGGCTGTGGTGTATGCGCAGTAGTGCCTGCAATATTTATCTGCCCCGGCCCCAGCGCAGGCACAGTAGCGGCTCACCGCTCTGGGTCAGGCAGACATAGCCGACCCCGATCGGGCTCGCTCTAATGCAGAAGCACAGGTGAATTGTGCCAGCAAAGTAGAGCGAATCCAATTGGGATCGCCTATTTCCATCTGACCCCAAGCGGAGAGTCGCTATTGCGCCTGCGTTGGAGCCGGGGAAGGTAAATATATACATGGCCGCCAATCGGGGACCGCTAGCGCTCGCACCGTGGGACGGAGGAGGGCAGCAGAGGCCACGATAGGATCCAGAGGCTTCCCCCTCCTGAGGCCAATTTTTACATTTTGCTATCTAGGGCAATTTTTACTCTTCCCAAATATTTAGCCTTGTTTTTTTAACGATAAATAGGGCTTGTTTTGTAGTTGTAATGTGGCACAGTTTAAAGTATATGAGCAGTTTGTGCCTCATTAGTTGCAATGCTGTGTAACTAGTTCGGCTGTTACAATGCAGACATGACTTTCTTGTGACACCCTTTATTATAGTAAATCTTGAATTTGCTTGTGTTTTTAAGAGAAAATATGTTTAAAAATTTAGAATGTGAATTTTCTGAAACCAAAAATATGTACATATCTCAAATTGCAGCAGTAAAACATCCAGGAACTGATTAATCAATATATTTTCTATGTAGAGATGTAAAAATTATGTAGATAATTTATGTTCTAGGTACACCACAGGGGTACTGTATAGATGTGGAAATTAAGATTTTAAGAGAGAAAAAAGTGATAATGATGTGATCATAGTGATCAAGTGTTCAGCAGCCAATCAACATTCCAGAATGTGTCAGCTGTCAGAGTGTGCAAGACTGCTAGAATAAAAATGTACCATGTGTCAGAAACTAGTATTCATATAAGGTCAGTTAATTTTACTGCGGGCGGTCCTGAATTACAGATCTTATACATGTGAGTTAATGCAATTGCAGTCTACAGCCAGTTTTAGTAATTTGTAACTGGCTGTAATATACTTTGTGCATCACCAACAAAAGTCTATAGCAGTTTCTATGTGTGAAAAGCTTTAATGAAAGATTATACTTCTTTTTATTATGTAAATCTTGTTGATGAAAAAAGCAATCAAATAAATTAGAATGATACCTGACATAACATGCACCAGACAGTCATCAGTTCTCTTTGTAAAGCACCACAATATTATGTGTAGTCAGGAGCTTAACAATAACCCCGTAATGAATTCTACTGCAGGGGGGCCTCAGGGGAAGAAGCCTGGCTAGGGGGCCCATGGCTCTGGAGCCTGCACAGGGCCATCTTTGTTGACAGGGCGCAGTGCAAGAGGGGTGAGCAGCAGACACACACAGCAGCAGGGAAGGGGGTCCAACTGCCCCTCCCTTACCTCGGGCCCTTCACCGCTCCCCCCTCCAGAATAAGAGCAGCCTCCAGGCAAAGAGACTCACCTCACTTCCTCGTTCCTTGAGCTGGATCTTCACACATTGCTGGTCTTCTCTGTCTCTGCTGCTCACTCTCTACTTCCTGATTAGCAAAAGTAGAGAGTGAGCGGCAGAGACAGAGGAGACCAGCGCATGGAATACGGAAGTGAGGTGAGTCTCCCTCGCTGCTCTAATTCTGGAGGGAGAGTGCTGAAGGGCCTGAGGTGAGGGGGGGGGGGGGAGTGTAGCCCCACTCCCCGTTGCTGTGTGTACCCGGGGCTCCACTCAAGGCTTATACTTATACTGTGGGCAACTATAGCTGGCTACCTATACTAAGGGCACCTACAGCTGGCTATCGATACTGGGGGCACCTAATGCTGGTTACCTACAATGGGGGCACCTATACAGTGGTGTGAAAAAGTATTTGCCCCCTTCCTGATTTCTTATTCTTTTGCATGTTTGTCACACTTAAATGTTTCTGCTCATCAAAAACCGTTAACTATTAGTCAAAGAAAACATAATTGAACACAAAATGCAGTTTTAAATAATTGGTTTTTATTATTTAGTGAGAAAAAAAACCTCCAAATCTACATGGCCCTGTGTGAAAAAGTGATTCCCCCCCCCTTGTTAAAAAATAACTTAACTGTGGTTTATCACACCTGAGTTCAATTTCTGTAGTCACCCCCAGGCCTGATTACTGCCACACCTGTTTCAATCAAGAAATCACTTAAATAGGAGCTATCTGACACAGAGAAGTAGACCAAAAGCACCTCAAAAGCTAGACATCATGCCAAGATCCAAAGAAATTCAGGAACAAATGAGAACAAAAGTACTGTAATTGAGATCTATCAGTCTGGTAAAGGTTATAAAGCCATTTCTAAAGCTTTGGGACTCCAGTGAACCACAGTGAGAGCCATTATCCACAAATGGCAAAAACATGGAACAGTGATGAACCTTCTCAGGAGTGGCCGGCCGACCAATATTACCCCAAGAGCGCAGAGAAAACTCATTTGAGAGGCCACAAAAGACCCCAGGACAACATCTAAAAAACTGCAGGCCTCACTTGCCTCAATTAAGGTCAGTGTTCACGACTCCACCATAAGAAAGAGACTGGGCAATAACGGCCTGCATGGCAGATATCCAAGGCGCAAACCACTTTTAAGCAAAAAGAACATTAAGGCTCGTCTCAATTTTGCTAAAAAACATCTCAATGATTGCCAAGACTTTTGGGAAAATACCTTATGGACCGACGAGACAAAAGTTGAACTTTTTGGAAGGTGCGTGTCCCGTTACATCTGGCGTAGAAGTAACACAGCATTTCAGAAAAAGAACATCATACCAACAGTAAAATATGGTGGTGGTAGTGTGATGGTCTGGGGTTGTTTTGCTGCTTCAGGACCTGGAAGGCTTGCTGTGATAGATGGAACCATGAATTCTACTGTCTACCAAAAAATCCTGAAGGAGAATGTCCGGCCATCTGTTTGTCAACTCAAGCTGAAGCGATCTTGGGTGCTGCAGCAGGACAATTACCCAAAACACACCAGCAAATCCACCTCTGAATGGCTGAAGAAAAACAAAATGAAGACTTTGGAGTGGCCTAGTCAAAGTCCTGACCTGAATCCTATTGAGATGTTGTGGCATGACCTTAAAAAGGCGGTTCATGCTAGAAAACCCTCAAAAAAACTGAATTACAACAATTCTGCAAAGATGAGTGGGCCAAAATTCCTCCAGAGCGCTGTAAAAGACTCGTTGCAAGTTAACGCAAACACTTGATTGCAGTTATTGCTGCTAAGGGTGGCCCAACCAGTTATTAGGTTCAGGGGGCAATTTCTTTTTCACACAGCTCCATGTAGGTTTTGAGTTTTTTTTTCTCACTAAATAATAAAAACCATCATTTAAAACTGCATTTTGTGTTCAATTATGTTATCTTTGACTAATAGTTAACGGTTTTTGATGAGCAGAAACATTTAAGTGTGTCAAACATGCAAAAGAATAAGAAATCAGGAAGGGGGCAAATACTTTTTCACACCACTGTAGTGTTGGGCGAACATCTAGATGTTCGGGTTCGGGCCGAACAGGCCGAACATGTCCGCGATGTTCGGGTGTTCGACCCGAACTCCGAACATAATGGAAGTCAATGGGGACCCGAACTTTTGTGCTTTGTAAAGCCTCCTTACATGCTACATACCCCAAATTTACAGGGTATGTGCACCTTGGGAGTGGGTACAAGAGGAAAAAAATTTTTAGCAAAAAGAGCTTATAGTTTTTGAGAAAATCGATTTTAAAGTTTCAAAGGGAAAACTGTCTTTTAAATGCGGGAAATGTCTGTTTTCTTTGCACAGGTAACATGCTTTTTGTCGGCATGCAGTCATAAATGTAATACATATAAGAGGTTCCAGGAAAAGGGACCGGTAATGCTAACCCAGCAGCAGCACACGTGATGGAACAGGAGGAGGGTGGCGCAGGAGGAGAAGGCCACGCTTTGAGACACAACAACCCAGGCCTTGCATGAGGACAAGAAGCGTGCGGATAGCATGCTTTGTACCACCATGCAGTCATAAATGTAATAAAGATAAGTGGTTCAATAAACAGGGACCACGCGGCAACGCTAACCCAGCAGCAGCACACGTGATGGAACAGGAGGAGGCGCAGGAGGAGAAGGCCACGCTTTGTGAGACACAACAACCCAGGCCTTGCATGAGGACAAAAAGCGTGCGGAGAGCATGCTTTGTACCGCCATGTAGTCATAAATGTAATAAAGATAAGAGGTTCAATAAACAGGGACCACGCGGCAACGCTAACCCAGCAGCAGCAGCAGCAGCAGCACACGTGATGGAACAGGAGGAGGCGCAGGAGGAGAAGGCCACGCTTTGTGAGACACAACAACCCAGGCCTTGCATGAGGACAAAAAGCGTGCGGATAGCATGCTTTGTACCGCCATGTAGTCATAAATGTAATAAAGATAAGAGGTTCCATAAACAGGGACCGGCAACGGTAACCCAGCAGCAGCAGCAGCAGCAGCAGCACACGTGATGGAACAGGAGGAGGCGCAGGAGGAGAAGGCCACGCTTTGTGAGACACAACAACCCAGGCCTTGCATGAGGACAAAAAGCGTGCGGATAGCATGCTTTGTACCGCCATGTAGTCATAAATGTAATAAAGATAAGAGGTTCAATAAACAGGGACCACGCGGCAACGCTAACCCAGCAGCAGCAGCAGCAGCAGCACATGTGATGGAACAGGAGGAGGCGCAGGAGGAGAAGGCCACGCTTTGTGAGACACAACAACCCAGGCCTTGCATGAGGACAAAAAGCGTGCGGATATAGCAGCAATGCTTTTTGCCGCCATGCAGTCATAAATGTAATACAGATGAGAGGTTCAATAAACAGGGACCGGAAACGCTAAACCATCCCAGATGTTCATCGGTCATGTTACTTGGTTGGGGTCCAGGAGTGTTGCGTAGTCGTTTCCAATCCAGGATTGATTCATTTTAATTTGAGTCAGACGGTCTGCATTTTCTGTGGAGAGGCGGATACGCCGATCTGTGATGATGCCTCCGGCAGCACTGAAACAGCGTTCCGACATAACGCTGGCTGCCGGGCAAGCCAGCACCTCTATTGCGTACATTGCCAGTTCGTGCCAGGTGTCTAGCTTCATGCCCGGTTTCAGGTCCAGCGGTGCCAGCCACAAATCCGTCTGTTCCTTTATTCCCCTCCAAATTTCCTCCCCTGTGTGCTGCTTATCCCCAAGGCAGATCAGCTTCAGCAACGCTTGCTGACGCATGCCAACAGCTGTGCTGCACTGCTTCCACGATCCTACTGCTGCTGGTGCTGGGTTAGCATTTCCGGATGAGGTACAGCTTTGAGATGCGTTGGAGGAGAAGGAGTCAGAGAGGTAGGTGCTGCTGTTGTTATCCAGCTGTTTGCGGCGTGGGCAACACCCGCGCCGTAGCAGGTGAGGAATCGCTGCCAGGCTCCACAAGGTTCACCCAGTGCGCGGTAAGGGAGATGTATCGACCCTGGCCGAACGCACTCGTCCAGGTGTCAGTGGTGAGGTGAACCTTGCAGGCAACGGCATTCTTCAAGCTTCGGGTTATTTAGCTGACCACGTGCTCATGCAACTCAGGCACTGCAGAGCGCGCAAAGTGGTAGCGGCTGGGAACAACGTAACGTGGGATGGCCACTGACATCATGCCCTTGAAGCTGTTTGTCTCCACCACTCGATATGGCAGCATTTCGCAGGCCAGAAGCTTGGCTATGCTGGCTGGCTGTTACTGCCACGGCCCGGGGGTCATTTGCTGGCAATTTCCTCTTGTGCTCAAACATCTCAGAGACAGACAACTCAACCGTAGCGCTGCACACCGAAGGGCTGTTGGTTGTTGTGTTTGATGAACACTGGGAGACCTCAAGAGCACTAGTCCGGAAAGTGACAGTGTCAGCATCGTCTGATGTTTGTGAATGTTGTGAACCACGCAATGGCTGGGCTACTGCTGCTGCTGAGGCGGGTCTGGTGGTGAGTCTGGTGAACCCAAGGGAGGCAGTGTTGCTGGTGGTACCCTGTCCTGCCGCGTTTGCCCACAGAGTGGGATGTTTGGATAGAATGTGGCGGCTCATGCTGGTGGTGGAGAGGTTGTTAATACTTTTCCCCCTGCTCAGGCGGGTCTTGCACACCTTGCAAATCGCCATGGTAACATCCTCAGTGCAGTCTTCAAAGAAAGCCCAGACTTTAACTGGCTGAGGACTCGGACCTCGTGCGTGATGTGCTGGTGCTGCTTAACCCACTGCTGGACGCTTGAGAGGTCATCCAAGTAATTATCTGGTCCTGTTCTTTTGGATCTGTGAGGGTTGTTGTCCTGGACAACATGGGCAGTATTGAGTGGGTTTTCTTGGGTGCTCCCCTGTGGCCTGTACGTGAACCGTCAGGGGAAACACCTCTTCCCTTGCCCCTCCCTCTTTCACCGGATTTCTTCCTCATTTCACTTATCCTTAAAGTACACGCTGACTGGCAGCAGTACAGTGGCAGTACAGAAATGCTATACAGTGGTGGGTGAGCGGTGTACCACTATTGTCAGCAGTGACACAGAGCACAATGCTATACAGTGGCGGGTGAGCGGTGTACTACTGTTCCCAGCAGACACAGAGTGGAAGTAAACACAATGCTATATAGTGTGGCTGAGCCGTGTACACAGAGTGGCATTAAACACAATGCTATATAGTCTGCTATATAGTCACCCCGAACAGGGTGATGTTCTGCAGAACCCGAACAGTGGCAAACACTGTTCGCCCAACACTACTGGGAGGGAACGCAGATTTTAGTACCTAAACACACGATACAACATGTTTTCCGGGGTCGGACTCTGAGGCACATACAGATGGTCCCGATCATCATCCTCATCATACAACTCTTCTCCTGAGTCTGACCCACCCACCACCTCTGCCACCCCAACATCCCCAGACACAGACCCCTCATCGTCCTCAACATTAACTTGGGATGCTGGCCTGAGCCAGACCTCCTCCTCCACATCAGGCCCCATCATCTCCTCAATGGCAGCCCTCATTAATCGCTCTGGCGACGGACTGATGGACACAACGTTCTCCTCCGGGGAGGGCTGCTGCTGACCACTGGCTGCTGGGGTGGATGTTATAGCTTGCGTGGGGCGTTGGCTGTTGCTGTTGTTGGGAGTGCTGCTCACAGCGGAGGTCTCTGGGGAACTCATGTTGAGCTCATATAGTGGTTGACGGTGAGTGGAGTATTACTGATCCCAGCAATATACACACTGACTGGCAGAGTACGCAATGCTATATAGTGTGGCTGAGCGGTGTACACAGAGTGGCAGTAAACACAATGCTATATAGTCTGGCTGAGCGAGCGGTGTACTACTGTTCCCAGCAGAATCAGAGTGGCAGTAAACAATGGTATATAGTCTGGCTGAGCGGTGTACACAGAGTGTCAGTAAACAATGGTATATAGTCTGGCTGAGCGAGCGGTGTACTACTGTTCCCAGCAGAATCAGAGTGGCAGTAAACAATGGTATATAGTCTGGCTGAGCGGTGTACACAGAGTGTCAGTAAACAATGGTATATAGTCTGGCTGAGCGAGCGGTGTACTACTGTTCCCAGCAGAATCAGAGTGGCAGTAAACAATGGTATATAGTCTGGCTGAGCGGTGTACACAGAGTGTCAGTAAACAATGGTATATAGTCTGGCTGAGCGGTGTACACACAATGCTATATAGTCTGCTATATAGTGTCAGTAAACAATGGTATATAGTCTGGCTGAGCGAGCGGTGTACTACTGTTCCCAGCAGAATCAGAGTGGCAGTAAACAATGGTATATAGTCTGGCTGAGCGGTGTACACAGAGTGTCAGTAAACAATGGTATATAGTCTGGCTGAGCGAGCGGTGTACTACTGTTCCCAGCAGAATCAGAGTGGCAGTAAACAATGGTATATAGTCTGGCTGAGCGGTGTACACAGAGTGTCAGTAAACAATGGTATATAGTCTGGCTGAGCGAGCGGTGTACTACTGTTCCCAGCAGAATCAGAGTGGCAGTAAACAATGGTATATAGTCTGGCTGAGCGGTGTACACAGAGTTTCAGTAAACAATGGTATATAGTCTGGCTGAGCGGTGTACACAGAGTGTCAGTAAACAATGGTATATAGTCTGGCTGAGCGGTGTACACAGAGTGGCAGTAAACACAATGCTATATAGTCTGGCTGAGCGAGCGGTGTACTACTGTTCCCAGCAGAATCAGAGTGGCAGTAAACAATGGTATATAGTCTGGCTGAGCGGTGTACACAGAGTGTCAGTAAACAATGGTATATAGTCTGGCTGAGCGGTGTACACAGAGTGTCAGTAAACAATGGTATATAGTCTGGCTGAGCGGTGTACACAGAGTGGCAGTAAACACAATGCTATATACTCTGGCTGAGCGAGCGGTGTACTACTGTTCCCAGCAGACACAGAACAGTGAACAGAATGCTATATAGTGTGGCTGAGCGAGCGGTGTACCACTATTCCCAGCAGACACAGAACAGTGAACAGAATGCTATATAGTGTGGCTGAGCGGGCGGTGTACCACTATTCCCAGCAGACACAGAACAGTGAACAGAATGCTATATAGTGTGGATGAGCGAGCGGTGTACCACTATTCCCAGCAGACACAGAACAGTAAACAGAATGCTATATAGTGTGGCTGAGCGAGCGGTGTACCACTATTCCCAGCAGACACAGAACAGTGAACAGAATGCTATATAGTGTGGCTGAGCGAGCGGTGTACCACTATTCCCAGCAGACACAGAACAGTGCACAGAATGCTATATAGTGTGGCTGAGCGAGCGGTGTACCACTATTCCCAGCAGACACAGAACAGTAAACAGAATGCTATATAGTGTGGCTGAGCGAGCGGTGTACCACTATTCCCAGCAGACACAGAACAGTAAACAGAATGCTATATAGTGTGGCTGAGCGAGCGGTGTACCACTATTCCAAGCAGACACAGAACAGTGAACAGAATGCTATATAGTGTGGCTGAGCGAGCGGTGTACCACTATTCCCAGCAGACACAGAGTGGCAGTAAACAGAATGCTATATAGTGTGGCTGAGCGAGGTACACAGAGTGGCAGTAAACAGAATGCTATATAGTGTGGCTGAGCAAGCGGTGTACTACTATTCCCAGCAGACACAGAGTGGCAGTAAACAGAATGCTATATAGTGTGGCTGAGCGAGGTACACAGAGTGGCAGTAAACAGAATGCTATATAGTGTGGCTGAGCAAGCGGTGTACTACTGTTCCCAGCAGTGACACAATGACAGGGGGGACCCTGGCTAGCGTGGCTGGAGCGCGAACTACCCTGCCTGCCTACCCAAAGCTAAACCCACAGACAAATGGCGGAGATATGACGTGGTTCGGGTATTTATTTACCCGAACCACGTGACCGTTCGGCCAATCAGAGCGCGTTCGGGTCCGAACCACGTGACCCGTTCGGCCAATCACAGCGCTAGCCGAACGTTCGGGGAACGTTCGGCCATGCGCTCTTAGTTCGGCCATATGGCCGAACGGTTTGGCCGAGCACCGTCAGGTGTTCGGCCGAACTCGAACATCACCCGAACAGGGTGATGTTCTGCAGAACCCGAACAGTGGCGAACACTGTTCGCCCAACACTACACCACTGTAGCTGGATATCTATACTGGGTGCACCTACAGCTGGCTACCTATACTGGAGGTACCTACCTATAGTTGGCTATATGTACTGGGAGAACCTTTAGATGGCTACCTATAATGGGGGAAATTATTGCTGGCTACCTATACTGGGGGCAACTAAGCCAGGTTACCTATACTGGAAGTATGTTTTTTTTTCTTCTGTATATTCTGCCAGGTCTGCCTTTCCAATTTCAGTTTTGAGGGGGGAGGAGAGGAGGGGGCCCCATCCAAAATGTTGCAGGGGGTCATTGATTCCTAGTTATGCCCCTATGTGTAATGATATTGGATAATATTAGACAATCACACCATCACTGTTAGAATGGCATGTGAAAACAAATTGTGCTGATGGTAACAGCTATTACATAACACTGGGAAATATTGTAACTTCTGTGCTCATAGACCATAAACCTCAGCTCCAGTGTTCAAACTTTAAGGTACCGGTATATATGGGCACTATAATTACAGAAATTTGAGTTAAAGGAAACCTGTACTTTAAAATAAACTCAAAAAATAATTTATTGTATTCACAGTAGCAACATTATATATACTGTATACAGTGTAACTAACCTGGTCTCATAATAATATTTTTATTATAAGGGGTTACATTTTGACTGCAAATAGTGCACAGTGACAGCAGCAGTATAACATGAGATCTGGTTCATTTAGATCCTAGCAAACAGAAATGATTACGTTTAAGCCTGTGAAAGCAGACAAAAGTGTCCAGACAAAAGTGTTTAGGCTTCTACTTACTTTCCGGAAGTGCTGAATTCAACTTGCCTCAAACCCCTTATTTGTGAAGATAACAGCACTGTATTTTTTAAACGTTGGGTACACATGATGCAATTTCCCGCCCGATTGATGGGAAGTGATCAATTTATTTCTGACATGTCCAGTCGGCTCTCGATCGATAAAACGCTCAATTTTGCACACTTATCATTAGAAAATCAATCGCTTTCTCGATTGAGTGCATTTTGGAGGTGTACACACAATGCAACTTCCCGTTCGATCACCCAACGATTGGGCAGGAAATTGTATCGTGTGTACCCAGCATGAGAATTGCAGCTCAATTAATAGATAGATTGCTCAGACAAGTTATGCGTAGGACTAAAACTTTGTGTACTCATGTTTATTACATTATGGAGTCCATTTACTAACTAAGTAATGGTAGAACTGTCATGTGCAGGGTGTGCACAGCAATTTCACTGGTACTTATGCCACTGAAGTGCTGTGCATTGTGCAATTAACACAACCTGTCGTATATGGGTAACGCTTGCTACAGTTGCATGAGCAGTGAATTCACATGCGGTATTAACCATCTTAGCGGTATGGACGAGCTCAGCTCGTCCATCACCGCCGATGGCTGCCGCTCAGGCCCTGCTGGGCCGATTTCCATCAAATAAAGTGCAGCACACGCAGCCGGCACTTTGCCAGCCGCGTGTGCTGCCCGATCGCCTCCGCTCTGCGGCGATCCGCCGCGAGCAGCGGCGAAAGAGGGTCCCCCCAGCCGCCTGAGCCCTGCGCAGCCGGAACAAATAGTTCCGGCCAGCGCTAAGGGCTGGATCGGAGGAGGCTGACGTCAGGACGTCGGCTGACGTCCATGACGTCACTCCGCTCGTCGCCATGGCGACAGGAGAAGCCAAACACGGAAGGCTGCTCATTGCGGCCTTCCGTGTTACTTCTGGCTGCCGGAGGCGATCGGAAGAACGCCTCCGGAGCGCCATCTAGTGGGCTTTCATGCAGCCAACTTTCAGTTGGCTGCATGAAATAGTTTTTTTTTTATTTAAAAAAAACCCTACCGCAGCCGCCCTGGCGATCTTAATAGAACGCCAGGGTGGTTAATGCCTAAAGCAACACACATAGGGCCCGATCCAATTCACTTTTTCTCCTAAGTTTTCTCCTAGGACATTTTACTGGGATTTATGCAAACTATGTAACACAAATTACATAATTTTCATAATCCCAGTTGTACACAGAGCATATACATTGCTTTGTATAATGTACAGTCTGCTATTTGCATAATGCATGTTACACAAGCAACACAATTGTGTATATAACACAAGTTAAGAAAACTATGTAACATGCATTATGTTGCTTGCATAACTCCTGGTAAAATGTATGCGCTATGTCTGCATGGATAATTGTAACTATTATTTAGTGAATATAAGCCTTAGTTATAATGCACCTTTAAAGGGAAGGTTCAGGGAGGGTGGGTAAAAAATCAAAATCAATTTCCACTTACCTGGGGCTTCCTCCAGCCCGTGGCAGGCAGGAGGTGCCCTCGCCGCCGCTCCGCAGGCTCCCGGTGGTCTCCGGTGGCGCGCCCGACCTGGCCAGGCCGGCTGCCAGGTCGGGCTCTTCTGCGCTCCAAGGCCCGGAACTTCTGCGTCCCACGCCGGCGCTCTGACATCATCGGACGTCCTCCGGGCTCTACTGCGCATGCGCAGTAGTTCTGCGCATGCGCAGTAGAGCCCGGAGGGCGTCCGATGACGTCAGAGCGCCGGCGTGGGACGCAGAAGTTCCGGGCCTTGGAGCGCAGAAGAGCCCGACCTGGCAGCCGGCCTGGCCAGGTCGGGCGCGCCACCGGAGACCACCGGGAGCCTGCGGAGCGGCGGCGAGGGCACCTCCTGCCTGCCACGGGCTGGAGGAAGCCCCAGGTAAGTGGAAATTGATTTTGATTTTTTACCCACCCTCCCTGAACCTTTCCTTTAAGCACACACATAGGACTTGATTCACTAAGACAAATAGCATGCCTTATCCGAGTTAACACGCCTTATCAGAGATAACACGCCTTACCAAAGTTAACATGCCTTATCAGAGTAGCATCGCGAGCGCTACAAACTTATGCCTGCTAATTGGCACTGCTCTCGTCCTGCCCTGAGCCCCTGTAGGTTTGTAGCGCTCACTATGCTACTCTGATAAGGCGTGTTAACTTTGATAAGGTGTTTTAACTTTGATAAGGTGTGTTATCTCTGATAAGGTGTGTTAACTCAGATAAGGCATGCTATTTGTCTTAGTGAATCAAGCCCTTAGTGTGGTGCGTGGAATTACAGAACTAGGTAAACCTCTGTCTTCAGCATTTAAAGCATATTTGTTGAATTACAGAATGATTTCACCTTTGCAGGATCACGCACTGAGAGGCCCATATGTGTTTCTATTTTTGCTTTCTCATTTTGGACAGCAGTTTTGGTCACTATGAGAGCTAGGCACCTGGGCGTAATCTGGTGAGTACACAGGGTGAGCTCTGCGAATGTTAATTAATGCAAGGAGGGAAGTCTAGACCAGGTTAGATCTAGGATCTCCTGCTTGAACAGACACAGATCAGTTACTAGTTCACTCTAAGTTGCTTTGATTTCTATCTGCAGCATCGTTTGGAGAACATAATTCAATTTACGTTTTTACCAAACAATCCCCGTTTTAAAACAAAAACAAAAAAATTAAATCCAGCCAGCTGCGACTCACAAATTCCTGGAGCTGTCTGCCAGATGTTGCAGAGTTAACCACTTAAAGCACAGCAAACTACCTAAATTCTTCTATGTAAAACAGGTTAAAAGTCTAGTGTTGCTTTATAAATTGGAAGAGGTAAAATATGAACTTTAGAGATTAAAAAAACCCCTTACGGTTTCACAGAACAATGTCTGTTGTGACATGTTGCTAAGTATAGTTTCTGGCAAACAATCGCATTGGATAAACAGCACCTGATTTATAGAGGAAAGGCATTACAGGGAGATATGAAAAGCGACAGTGTGTTTTTTGTGTGACTGTTAATAAATCCGTAACTTGACTGTAATGTGGTGTAGCAACTAAGTCACTTTTATGAATAACTGGTCATAAAACAAAAGGCTTTAACTGTGTTTCACTTTTTGGGTAAGTCTCCTATTCATATGTCACCCTCTACACAGTAATGGCAGCTTAATCTTTAGGTTATTTGTTATTTCCATGGCCAGCTCCCAGAAAAGAACACTTAATTTAATATATGCCATAGCTGCTTCCCCTGGAAGCTCCCCGCCAGAGCAGTTATCTGTTCAAAGGTAACCCTTCACCTCTATAGCAGTAGAGCCTGAGGACAGGACATAGCAGCATGACGGGCCTTTGCTCTCTGCATAACCTACTATTACAAACCTTGAGAAGGAGATTCACTGAGCATGCAATAGATGTACAGACCCAGGAAATTGAACATTTATCACACGCTTCCTTTTTATAATCTTATATGGTGATAAACATGGCCATAGCCAAGCGATTCTGAAGAAATTACAAAACATTAAAACTGCACTCTGGTTAATGGAAAGCTAGAGCTAGAGTTGTGTTTACTTCCCTTCCCTGTTCTATACAGGGCAATCTGATAAGTGTTTTGAAGACAAAACAAAACCATAATATCTTCAAATCTATATGTAGGAAACAGACATATGACTTTTAGCGTTGGCATAGTAGGACTAGCGATGCATATATCAGCAAAGGCTATAGTGGCCAAAGCTACTCCCACCATAGGATAGGAAGGTATTTGACATTGAGTAAACAAGGAGTTAAGAAACTTCTAAATAAATAACTCACCAACACCAGTTTTTGGCATTTTAACAGGCCAAGGCCTCCTAGTGGTAAAAAAAAAACCCAACCAGTCAGGCATAACTAAATTTTAACCATTTTTTAAAAACATTACCACATTTTTTTGTTCCCTTTAAACTGTACCAAAACACCAGAAGAGATTGCTGCTCAGTAGACCCAAGAAATCACCACCCCATGTCCATATTTACAGTCTCTAAATAGAGATGGCCCAAACGGTTAGACCGCAAACTTATTAGCGCAAACTTCGGTGGTTCGTATTCGCGGTGAACCGCGAACTATATGTGAGTTCGACCCACCCCCTATACTACATCATTAGGGTCAACTTTGACCCTATACAGCACAGTCAGCAGACACAGGGTAGCCAATCAGGCTACACTCCCTCCTGGAGCCCCCCCCCTCCCTTATAAAACACAGGCAGCGTTAGCCTTTTCACTCACTCGTGTGGCTGCAGTAATTAGAGCAGGAAGAGAACCTGCTGACATAGGGAAAGCTTAGTTAGGCTCGTTTGTTAGGCTTGTTAGGTTGCTCCTTCTTACTGATACTTATTGCTAAAAAGCACTCCTCATCCTCAACAGATCTTTTGAGAGCTAATGTTGTTCTTGTGATCTATTTTTTTTGTGTGTGTGTGTCCCATAGACACTTGTGTTGCATATACAGTCCTGTCAGTCAGTCACAGCTGCTGGACCTTGACCCCTTGGTAATTCCTACTGTGCCACTGCCAGGCCCAACACATTCAGTGACTACCTGTGTGTGTGACAGCTGCACATTTGTAATACCAATCACTGCATACCCACCTGTTCAGTGCACTTACCTACGTGAGCGCATGCAGTGTCACTGCACCTGTTCACGGTACCTGTGTGTGTGACAGCTGCACATTTGTAATACCAATCACTGCATACCCACCTATTCAATGCACCTACCTACCTACGTGAGCGCACACAGTGTTATATACCACCAGTCACTGCACCTGTTCACGGTACCTGTGTGTGTGACAGCTGCACATTGGTAATACCAATCACTGCATAAATGTTCACAGTACCTGTGTGACCACACGCTGTGTAATATACCAGTCCGTGCATAACTGTTAACTGCACCTGTGTGACAGCTGCACTGTGTATTGTTATACCAGTCACTGCATACCTTTCACTGCACCTTTGTGACTGCACATTGTATTAGTCAATCAGTGCATACCTTTCACTTCAGCCCCCCCCCCCCCCCGATATGGACAAAACAACAGGCAGAGGCAGACCCAGAAGCAGGCCACCCGGCAGGTCTGTTTGAGGTCGTGCTGACGTGATTTCGTGCGGCCCTGCCCCAACGTGTAGTGCTCAGAAGAAGGCACGTCCCATCAACTCCCAAGATTGTAAGGACGTGGTTGACTATTTACCACAGAGCACCTCATCTTCTGCAGCCACCAGCACTACTACAAGCACCACATCCGCTGCATTTGACACTTCGCAGGAGTTATTTGGTGGGGATTTAACTGATTCACAGACATTATTGTTAAAACAAGATGAAGGCGCTAAGCAAGTTACACCACCTCATATGTCTGAGTTAGGCGACACTATGGACGTAAGGTGTGAGGAGGATAATGATAAAGTACCTGCTGTTGGTGCAGTTTATGAGGTGTCTGAGGCAAGCGAAGCTGCGGAGGATGATAATGATGATACTGATGCCATGTGGGATCCTAATAGACAAGATGACCAAGAGGACAGTTCAGAGGGGGAGTCAGAGAGGAGTAGGAGGAGACAAGTTCCTGAAAGAAGCAGGGGGAGCTCGTCGTCAGAAACAGCTGGTGGCAGTGTCCGGCGCCATGTATCGCCACCTATGGACAGCCAGCCAGCCAGCCAACATGCCCTTCAACGTCGGCTGCTGAGGCCACCATAGTGCCCACAACCCTGGGCTCAGTGGTGTGGAAATGTTTACGCGTGTCTGCCTCAGATCAGAGCAATGCCATCTGTTCTCTCTGCCGCCAAAAATTGAGCCGTGGAAAGGCCAACAGCTGCACAGGGACAACTGTATTATGAAGGCACATGGAGAAAAGACACAAACTGCAATGGGAAGACCACCTGAGGAAAAGCAGCACACAAAAGCAAAGTCAGCCTCCTTCTCCTCTTCCTCCTTCAGGTGCATCATTTTCAGCCACTTTCTCCCTTGCACCTTCACAATCACAGCCACCCTCCTCCACTCCGCCTCTTAACTTGAGCAGTTCCTGCTCCTCTGCACACAGCAGCAGCCAGGTGTCCGTGAGGGCAATCTTTGCACAGAAGAATCCAATGTCTGCCAGTCACCCCCTTGCCCGGCATCTGACAGCTGACTTGGCGGAATTGTTAGCTCGTCAGCTGTTACCATACCAGCTGGTGGACTCTGAGGCCTTCCGAAAATTTGTGGCCATTGGGACACCACAGTGGAAGATACCAGGCCGCAATTATTTCTCCAAAAAGGCAATACCCAAGCTGTACCGTGAAGTTGAAAGGCAAGTGGTGTCATCTCTGGCACACAGCGTTGGGTCAAGGGTCCATCTGACCACGGATGCCTGGTCTGCCAAGCACGGTCAGGGCAGGTACATTACTTACACAGCCCATTGGGTCAACCTGGTGACCGCTGGCAAGCAGGGAGTACGTGGCTGTGCAGCGGAGCTAGTTGTGACACCTTCACGGCTTGCAGGCAGGCCTGCTGCCACCTCCTCTCCTCCTGCTACATCCTCTTCACTGTCATCCTCCTCCTCCTCCTTGGCTGAGTGGCAGTCAAACTCAACTGGTGCTGCGATCTCCTCTCCAGCTACACAGCCCCAGCTCCCCAGGGCCTATGCTGCATTCCAGGTACGACGGAGTCACACCATCTTAGACATGTCTTGACTCAAAGCAGAGAGAGTCACACCGGAGCAGCTCTCCTGGCTGCTCTGAATAAACAGGTGGGTCAGTGGCTGACCCCGCACCAACTAGAGATCGGCAACATCTCATTTCGGCTTTGAATTTGGAAAAGTTGACACATGTACCCTGCATAGCACATGTGCTGAATCTAATAATTCAGAGATTTGTGTCTAAGTACCCAGGCTTACAGAACATCCTGAAGCAGTCCAGGAAGGTGTGTGGGCATTTCAGGCGTTCCTACACGGCCGTGGCACGCTTTGCTGATATTCAGCGGTGAAACAAATTGCCGGTGAGACGCTTGATTTGCGATAGCCTGACTCGCTGGAATTCAACGCTCCTGATGTTCAACCGCCTGCTACAACAGGAGAAAGCCGTCAAACAGTATCTCTACAACTACAGGGAGTGCAGAATTATTAGGCAAATGAGTATTTTGACCACATCATCCTCTTTATGCATGTTGTCTTACTCCAAGCTGTATAGGCTCGAAAGCCTACTACCAATTAAGCATATTAGGTGATGTGCATCTCTGTAATGAGAAGGGGTGTGGTCTAATGACATCAACACCCTATATCAGGTGTGCATAATTATTAGGCAACTTTCTTTACTTTGGCAAAATGGGTCAAAAGAAGGACTTGACAGGCTCAGAAAAGTCAAAAATAGTGAGATATCTTGCAAAGGGATGCAGCACTCTTAAAATTGCAAAGCTTCTGAAGCGTGATTATCGAACAATCAAGCGTTTCATTCAAAATAGTCAACAGGGTCGCAAGAAGCGTGTGGAAAAGCCAAGGCGCAAAATAACTGCCCATGAACTGAGAAAAGTCAAGTGTGCAGCTGTCAAGATGCCACATGCCACCAGTTTGGCCATATTTCAGAGCTGCAAAATCACTGGAGTGCCCAAAAGCACAAGGTGTGCAATACTCAGAGTCATGGCCAAGGTAAGAAAGGCTGAAAGATGACCACCACTGAACAAGACACACTAGCTGAAACGTCAAGCCTGGGCCAAGAAATATCTCAAGACTGATTTTTCTAAGGTTTTTATGGACTGATGAAATGAGAGTGAGTCTTGATGGGCCAGATGGATGGGCCCATGGCTGGATTGGTAAAGGGCAGAGAGCTGCAGTCTTACTCAGACGCTAGCAAGGTGGAGGTGGAGTACTGGTTTGGGCTGGTATCATCAAAGATAAGCTTGTGGGGCCTTTTCGGGTTGAGGATGGAGTCAAGCTCAACTCCCAGTCCTACTGCCAGTTTCTGGAAGACACCTTCTTCAAGCAGTGGTACAGGAAGAAGTCTGCATCCTTCAAGAAAAACATGATTTTCATGCAGGACAATGCTCCATCACACGCATCCAAGTACTCCACAGCGTGGCTGGCAAGAAAGGGTATAATAGAAGAAAAACTAATGACATGGCCTCCTTGTTCACCAGATCTGAACCCCATTGAGAACCTGTGGTCCATCATAAAATGTGAGATATACAAGGAGGGAAAACAGTACACCTCTCTGAACAGTGTCTGGGAGGCTGTGGTTGCTGCTGCACGCAATGTTGATGGTGAACAGATCAAAACACTGACAGAATCCATGGATGGTAGGCTTTTGAGTGTCCTTGCAAAGAAAGGTGGCTATATTGGTCACTGATTTGTTTTTGTTTTGTTTTTGAATGTCAGAAATGTATATTTGTGAATGTTGAGATGTTATATTGGTTTCACTGGTAAAAATAAATAATTGAAATGGGTATATATTTGTTTTTTGTTAAGTTGCCTAATAATTATGCACAGTAATAGTCACCTGCAGACACAGATATCCCCCTAAAATAGCTAAAACTAAAAAAAAACTAAAAACTACTTTCAAAAATATTCAGCTTTGATATTAATGAGTTTTTGGGTTCATTGAGAACATGGTTGTTGTTCAATAATAAAATTATTCCTCAAAAATACAACTTGCCTAATAATTCTGCACTCCCTGTACAGTCAAAGGACATGCTCTGGGGAGCTGGGGATGTTCTGGCCGAAGTACTGG
Organism: Hyperolius riggenbachi; assembly: GCF_040937935.1. Taxonomy (NCBI): domain Eukaryota; kingdom Metazoa; phylum Chordata; class Amphibia; order Anura; family Hyperoliidae; genus Hyperolius; species Hyperolius riggenbachi. The sequence continues at coordinate 168,338,601 of NC_090653.1, read as the reverse complement.
ACACTCATGCAAAATGCCTGCAGGCTCATGCGGCCATTTGAGGAGGTGAAAAACCTGGTGAGTCGCAGTGAAGGCGCCATGCCTTCACTGTGACTCACCAGGTTTGTCACCCCCTCAAACGGCCGCATGAGCCTGCAGGCATTTCGCATGAGTGTCCAGTACTTCGGCCAGAACATCCCCATCTTGATCCTATATGCTTTCTTCCTGGAGCGTGCCGTGCCTAGAGTGGTGGATCAAGCTGTGTGGGAGCGTGAACAGGAACAGGAACAGGAGGAAGAGTTGTGGGATCAATTCTCAGCAGAAGCAGATGATTCCTCAACACCTGCGGCAGCACAGAGGAGGAGGAGGAGGAGGAAGAGTCGTGTGGGGTAAAGGAGTCAGATGATGAGGAAGGTGTTTTTTTTTTGGAGGAGGAGGCGGAAGAACAACCTCAGCAGGCGTCACAGGGGGCTTGTGCTGCTCAACTTTCCCGTGGTATTGTTTGTGGCTGGGGGGAAGACATCACTGAGGAAGAGCAAGAGGAGCTGGATAGTACGTCTTGATCCAAATTTGTGCAGATGGCATCTTTCATTCTGTCCAGCCTGTTGAGGGACCCCCTTATAAAAAACTCAAGGGGAATGAGCTGTACTGGGTGGCCACGCTACTAGACCCTCGGTATAGGCACAAAGTGGCTGAGATGTTTCCAAATCACCAGAAGGCAAAAAGGATGCAGCACTTGCAGAACAAGCTGGCAACTATGCTTTACAGTGCGTTTAAGGGTGATGTCACAGCACAAAGGAATAAAGGTACCACTGCCAGTAATCCTTCTCCCATGTCCACGCAGGCAAGGACAGGACGCTCTAGCGATCTCATAGGGATGTCGGACATGCGGACATTCTTTAGTCCAACGTCTCGCCTTAGCCCTTCCGGATCCACCCTCCACCAACGCCTCGACTGGCAGGTAGCTGACTACCTGACCTTAAGTGTGGTTGTAGACACTGTGAGCAGCGATGAACTCCTGGACTACTGGGTGCGCAGGCTTGACCTGTGGCCAGAGCTGTCCCAATTTGCCATCCAACTTCTGTCTTGCCCTGCCTCAAGTGTCCTGTCAGAAAGGACCTTCAGCGCAGCTGGAGGCATTGTCACTGAGAAGAGAAGTTGTCTAGGTCACAAATGTGTTCAGTACGTCACCTTTATTAAAATAAATGAGGCATGGATCCCGGAGGGCTACTGCCTGCCCGAAGACTAAGTCAGTCCCCACACACAGCATCTCTGCCTGCAGGCCGCTTGACTGCCTTCTCCGCCACCACCAACAGGGTCCAGGACTCCAGGCAGATTAGCAGCGGCCGATATAATAATTTTCTGGTGCGTGTACATGTTTGCCTAATTTTTCTGGCTGCACTGCAGCTGCAACAACAAAACTAGAGCCCCATACTCACGGGGGACGGCCGTCGCCGCAACCGCGTGGCATGCGCATGTTGCGGCGACAGTTCGCCCGTGTGTATAACTCGCGCGCCCCGAACCGTCGCCCGTCGGAGCTGTCGCCAGGCGATTGACATGTTCAATCGCCGGCTACAGCCGTCGCCGTAACCTCGCCGGAACTGTCGCTAGCCCCGCATGTGTATGCGGGCTAGTGACAGCTACCCACAGACAGTACACGGAGCATCCGGCGGGGGGGAGGAACCTCGACGACAGCTTCCGCCGCATCGCTAATCCCTCTGCTGCCGTGTGTATGCAGAGGGACTTGGCGACGAGCTGTCGCCGAACTGTCTCCGAACTGTCGCGCACACGCTCCCGTGTGCAGCGACAGCTACAATTGTCCCCCCGTGAGTACTTAGCTTAAAGGCATGTACATGTGTCACTACACAAACAGTTGTTTGCAGGGCGTTACACAGTGAGTTTAGTCTGTCAGTGTGAAGCAGTAAACTAATTACACTACCTGATTGATGTATACACATGCAAGATGTTTTAAAGCACTTTAAGCCTCCTATTTAGCAATGCAATGTGATTTCTGCCTTTAAACCCTGCTGTGTGTCAAATCCGTATTTTTCCCCGGGACTTGTGGCATGTATCCCACTCTGCCATGCCCCCCTCCAGGTGTTAGACCCCTTGAAACATCTTTTCCATCATTTTAGTGGCCAGAATTAGTGTTTGTAGTTTTGAAAGTTCGCCTGCCCATTGAAGTCTATGGCGGTTTGTGAAGTTCGCGCAAACTCGAACTTTTGCGGAAGGTTCGAGACAAAAATCGGAGGTTCGAGACAACTCTATTTATAAGACAGTTATTTTTTTGGAATTAGAAAATAAATAAATTGTTGCTGGCAAGTTTGCAGGATTTAAGTTGAACTTTCGTATCAGTCAACAACAATCTTGATAATTTGTTTTGCGAAACTGGCATTAAAATGTAACCATTGCTTTTGCATTGCTTTAATAGTATAAGTAGTAAGATAAGTAGTAAGATGTGTGTGTACATTATAATTATTATTGTGTATTTATATAGTTCTGACCTCTTCTAGAGCACTTTTCATGTTGTTAACTATTCCGGAGCTGGCAAGCTGTTTACATTATTAATAATAATAATAATAATAATAATAAAAAAAAAATTGCAGCAGCAATCAGAGACCACCAAAAGAAAGGTCTATTAGTAGCAAGAAAAGGATGTAAAATTCATTTGGGTGCTAAGTTGTATGGTCGAGCAATAAATAGTTAAAATGGCGAAGTGCGGCATTGTAAAAAATTGCCTGGTCACTAGGGGGGTATTAATCTGTGGTCCTCAAGTGGTTAAAGATTTGTTTGGAGAAAAAAATCAAAGAATGGTGTCTCATTGGCAATCACTAATATTTTTTTAATCTTCTCTTTAAAATAACTTTTCAGAACTTTGCAATTGATAAAGTACCACAAAGTATGTGAAACAGTACTGTAAAAACAAGAGTATTGTCTTGCTTTTTGGTGGCTTAAAAGGCACTTTGTTGATAAAGTTTAAAATTATCGCCTAGGAGAAAACTTAAGAGATGTATTAAAAATTAGCTTGAGCTTGGCCGTTTTTCACATGATTTAATAAAGCAATGAAACAGAGGATTTTATCCAAAAGTAAAAAATAGCTTTGGCTGCAGTTCTGATTTGTAATTTGTAGTAGTGTTTTATACTGCGCACATCTAAATGCTTAGCTTCCTTCCTGTATACAGTATATGCATTTATTATATTCTGGACAAGAAAAACTGCTTTTAATATTCGGATTAGTCTTCCGTTACCTACTGTATTTACCATTTGTTTATAACTTTCCAGTTATAAATTGGAAATGTTAAACGATTTCATAAAGTTTTGATATCAGCTTAGACTTATGCTATCACATGTTACAAACTGTAACAGATGGGATCAGTGATAGACCATAAAGCAGTATGAGGTTGAATATGATGTCATGAGTGGCTAATGCTGCTCTCTCACCACTTGGAATGTGAATAATAAAGCTGTTCATTGTATACGATCCCTCCAAATCCCACAGGACTCGGCTGGTAACTGCACCTGCTTAGTATGGACCATTAATAACCCCTCAGTGTTTCCTGAGCTGCGACCAATCCAGTATCTGTTTACAAATGTTTTCACTGAGGCACCAGTCTGTAATGAAGGCACAGTGTCAAAGGTCTTTGCTGAGTCCAAAATATTATGACGGAGAGAGGAATTTATCATGTGACAAAGAGAGTCAAGTGTTACAAGTGTGAAGTGAAAATCCGCTATTTGTCTGACAGGATTTGTTGTTGATCTTCACAGCTTGCGCTTACATTTGGATATAGAAATTACCCCCCCCCCCCCCATCTCTTCTTTAAAAGTAGTGTTAACAAAATAAACATGTAAATTATATTCTATAAGCAGCTGCATTGAAGTCACTCGAACCACCCATAAACTTGTTCTGTCAACTTCTTTATACTGGTTTGTCTGTCCAATTATGGGTTGGGGATTACATCAGTTCGTGGTCCAGGAAAACAAGCAAAAGGCACACAAGGATTGATTTAAAGAAAACCTGAAGTAAAAGGAACACAGAGTCTACTCTCTCCATTTCCTTTTAAAAATCCTTATTGCTGGGCTTTTATGCTGATCTTTCAAACGTCATTCATTTTCTGGGTCTCTCACACCTGCATGCAGCCATGGACGTCAGTATACCTGACTTGCATACTCACTGTGGTTCTCTTAAGGTGGCCATACATCAGGTGACTTGGCCGCTGATCGACCATCCGATTTGATAATTAAAATCGAATTGGATGTAAATCGGTGCCGCTAAGTGCATGCCCAACCAACAATACAACCGATTTCAGGACGAAAATTGGTTGCATTCTCGATTGCGCATGCTGCAAGATGTTGGGCTGATTTGCTTGATATATATGTTATGGCCAGAACCCGAAGTCTAGCCACTCCGAGTTCTGGCTGGTCAAAACTAGAAGTGGTCATCTCACTGCGCCCTCTTAGGCTATCGCCGACCAAGTCCCAGGCCTTTGTGGCCTTTCCAGAAACTCGGCCCTGGGAGCATATGCATTCTGTATACTCTTAAAGATGGACTCACGGCAGGGTGAAGATCACACTGAGTTCACTGCTTTGTATGGTAGCAGAAAGACAAAATTGGCATGGACACACATCACAATGTGGGCGTGGTCATGGATGGAGACAGATGGACAAATGCTGTTTTAGCCACATGTGCCCCCTTCCGCTATAGACAGACAGATGTGCCCCTCTTCCCCCAGTTAGATAGTCAGATGTGCCCCCTTTAAATAGCCAGATGTGCCCCCTTTAGATAGCCAGATGTGCCCCCCTTCCTCCTTTTTATATAGCCAGATTTGCTCCCCTTCCTCCTTTATATAGACAGATGTGCCTGCTTTTTCTGCTGTTGTAATGTTTCTGCACTCCTCTGCAGAGGGAGGGACAGAAGCAGGGGCACTTCGAGCAGCCAGCAAGCTGTCTCTCATGTGCATGGGGGCGCAGCATAGCTACACCTCTGGTTCCAGTGCCATCACCCGACCCAGTAGTCAAATACTAGGCTTTGGAAGCACTCATGTCCCTGAATGCTTCTGAAGACTGGTGACTCCACACTGTGTATGCACACGAGACTATGCACTATGGAGCTGCCAATTTTCAAAAGCATTTGGGACACAAGTGCTTCTGAAGCTTTCCATTGACTCCTGGAGTTGGCACATTCAAATGGGGGACAGCACTGGAATGAGGACACCAAGAGAGGACAAAGAAGGCTACAATTTTCTTCTTTCATTTCACTTGCTTTAAATGTTCAAGTAGCTCTTAGTGCTCAACGGTGAACAATTATAGAAGAAACTAGTGGACCTAAGCCTGTTTAAAAACGGGCTAGGTCTGTCACTGCGCATGCGCACACTGCGCACACACTTATCTGGTGCGTGCGCCCCCGCCGCGCCCGACCACCTTCGCACGCCCACTGGCCTGTTCGCCCCTTCGCCCGTCATCGCTCGCCTCGTGTCACTCTCCCTCAATGTCTCTGCGTCCCTGCACATGCGCAGAGCGCATGTGGGACACACACGGGGACAATGGACGCAGAGACAGTAGGGTTTTATTATAGAGGATGATACAAATTCTTGATGTGTTTGATATGATAGAGCAGCATTGTCAAGCCAAGTGACAATCTCAGAAATAATTCCTTTAGTCAGTTGTACAATTCATGCTCTACAAAACTTCAAATCAACTGTAGGTTCCAAAATGATTTGCTTGAGCTGATTTTCAGGTAGACCTAAATGAATAAGGAAGCTTCCTGTTTAGACAATTCCTTCATTTACCTAGAGATTTTGTTTCATTTAGTTCAAAGTTGTCATAACATATGACTACAACTGTTTTACTTCCTCCATTTTAAACTTTAGTGCGTGTAGCGTGTAGTGTGTTTTTTTGACAAAGACATCAGGGACAGTGTCTAATAACCAGTAGTCTGCCAAGTGTACAAGTCATCTCCTTTCTCCTGGACCTCTGTATTACTTTAAATGTCTCCAAGACAAACATATATATATATATATATATATATATATACATATATATATATATATATATATATATATATATATATATATATATATATATATATATATATATATATATCACTGTTCTCTCTTACATGAGCAGAAATTCATCTCTAATTGTGCAATTAATGTATAACTGATATATTGAAAAGGCTGCGGCCACGTGGAAAATCGCCAAATACTAGTCTGGGCATAATACAGTTGCACTGCTTAGAAAAATGTAAACTTTCCATTTTTACATTTCATTTGCGATATAAGTATTTAGTGTTATTGAAATGTGCAAAAAACTAATAGCACCTGTGATCAAAATGTGATTATGTATTATTTATTGCCAGAACAGGGTTCAGCTTCCTCTGAAGGTAAAACCTAGTTCATTTTACAGATCATTGTGGGAAAGAAATTAGATGCTAGAAGTCATATGCTTTTGTTGTTGATGTTACAGTTTAGAAAAAGGGATGGGTGCCAGCTATTATACTAAACTAGCTGATAGCCTGGCATTGCCTGGGTGTGTATTTGGCTGCTGTTGGCTGAGCCCACTTTTTCTAACCCTATCACACAATTACTGAATGAGCAAGTTTGTGAGCTTTGCAGTCTTTGGCACCAATACTTTGCATTGAAATGAAACAAATCTGATTGGCTGTTTGTGGCTTCACCCTCTTTTCTGAATTTGAATCCCAGTCACCCAATGACTAACTGTATCGGGTTTGAGGCTTGTGTCATTAACAGTGCAAGAATGGCAGCAATTAATTATTCCCCTTGAAAATCAATACGTGAATTTTGATTGGCTTTTGTAGGCTCCACCCACTTTTCTAAATATTAATCCCAGTCACCCAGTGATCAACTGTGCAAAAGTTTGAGAACCCTACCATTAACAGTATAAGAATGGCTGCAGTTTACATTTTACCAGTGAAACTTGTATTTTTTCTCTGCCCAGTGCCCACTTTTTGGTTATGGGGATAAGAAGTATCCTATATGTTATTCCAGGTGATGTACTATTTGTGTGCCAAATTTTATTCAAATCCGTTCAGCCATTGTTGCATGAATGAGTAACAAACATCCAAACTTTTGCATTTATAATATTAGTGAGATTTTGTATTGAAATTGGCTGCATTGGCTGGCTTGTAACCAGATAAGAGGGGTCATACCAGTGCAATATTCTATTCCAATGACTTTGACTATATTCAACCCTTTGCTTTGTGCAAATTCTAGAGTACAGTCAAGAGGATAGGTGTAAAGTGTGACAGGTCTCTCTGCAGACCTGTATTTGTATGTGGAGAGGGTGTTAATATTGCATAGTATGCAATAAGAATAAGGTAATATTTTTGCCCACCACCCATCCCCTCTCCGATGTCAGTTTGGTTTGTTCATGCCAGCATGATTGTGTAGCCGGACCAAGAAACATGTCCACATTGTAATGGAGCAAGCTGGTATTACAAATATATACGTTTTCCTTGCAAATGGAAGGTGCCTGCTCTTTATGCCTTGCATTGGATACTATAACAATAACACCAACAACAATAATATTACCAATAGTGATAGTTATAGTATGAGTAATAGTTAAAATAACTAGTAATAGTAACAGTAATGCTATCTACTACAGTTGCTGCTGGTACTACTACTCCTACTACTACTACTACTACTACTACTACTGCTACTACTACTACTACTACTACTACTACTACTACTACTACTACTACTACTACTACTACTACTACTATTACTCAATAATAATTGATAGCAAAAATATTGTAAAACTTTACCTGATTACCAGCGGACATAGACATTAGGGTCCATTTCAATGTCTGCATTCAAATCTGACTACTCTCTGCTAGGAAGCTTCACAACCACACCACTAAAGTAGGCCACTGTATTCTGAAACAGCTCAAACTGGGTCACTACAAGATGTCTGAGAACCTGGCAATGTATGCTAGGTCAGGTCAGATATTATCTCTCCTCCCCTGCCCATGGCGACAGAAGACACCAGAAGCCTAAACACACAACTGTACAGCACTCAACCCTAAAATGTTACCCAGGTAATCCATTTCCAGTCCCTGGGGGAGACCATTTTCTTATGTGTGTATGAGGCTTTAGAGACTTGTTTACTGCACTAACGGTAATACTGCAACAATTATCTCAGTTCTTTCCACTAAAATCTACCAGGGAGAGGTTCAGGTTGTGCACAAAGCTTGAAGCACTTTTTAATCTTGTTTTGTAGTACTAAATAGATTACATAAAACCACTATTAAAAAAAAAAAAGATAAATAAAAACAACCCCCCCCCCCCCCCCCAAAAAAAAAAATTTAAAAAAAATATTTTTTTTCCCTCACCAATTGCATTTTTTTTATCAATATTGTGTTACTAAAAGAGCAATCATGTGAAGAATCTTCAGCATTCTGTTTTAAGAAAAGTAATTTTATGTTGCCAGTGACACATATTTAACAAGCCACTCAGAGTTGAAAATGATAAGGGTACTCACTACTCAGAACAGACTGGAAGCTGTAGACACTGCAATCAAAATCCAACTTTTAAACAGAAAGTATACATTCAAACATGCTCTAGACCTTTCTAGCAAATTGAGCAGTACATTTTTTTTTTTTTTTTAATTTGAGAAACATTTCTTAAAGTTTGATGTGGGAGAGACATCTACATCCTTATTTTCCTGCAAGAAAAGAAAGATAATATGCAGCAACTGGCAACATTTTGATACAATTTGTATTTCAGTACATCAGGGTATTAGTTTTGCTAAGGGTGAAATGGTTGCTGTTCAGTTCATGTTGTGCAGTTTGTGTTCTTGTTTAGTTTTTCCATTTATGTACTGTGTGAATGCACAAGTATGCATGCATGTATTTTATTTCTACACGGGGGGCGCATGCGCAGCGCCACAGGCATCAGATGCAGATCCTGTGAGCTCTGCATGATGGGCTAATTTGCCGCTTTTAGTACGATCCAAACTGGGACATATATACATTTTATGAAACCGGAGACCCAGCGCTATGCAAACATCACCCTGCAACTATTCTACTAGAAGCCGCTCCGGCAGAATCTCGCTTCTCTCCCTCCCTTCGTTTCAGGAGAAGGTTCTTAAAGATGGCCGCCGAGTCCGCAGCACATGCCCCTGATGAGCCACGAGGCAGTGGTGAAATCGATCAGGCGGAGGCTGGACACATTAGGAATACGCCCGCTAAGCGGTGTGAGGACCCTGGCTTGATGCGTGTGGTGGATCCCGGTGAGGAGGTGGTCAGACGGGGTAGAGACATCAGCCCAGCATAGGCAGCGGGGGTGAGCCCGCCATCAAACTCTATGTGAATTTTACATTCAAGACCATGTGAGTGAATTTTAATAATAAAACTTTTAATTATTGTACTGTATCACACAATGAGAGGTTTATTTTCTGAAGTAAATGAACACTAAGAAGGAGGGGATTCTTATTCCCTGATGGGGACCACCTATACCAGGGACCTGAAGTACCGAGGCTCCTGGACTCATGCCCTCTCTGACCAGTCTAACAGTGGTCAGAGACGTCCGGTGAGTGTGTCTTTTATAAGGATGAATCTGGTGGTGGACCTGGAAAGTTTATTGATCATAGCAAGATACACAAGGCTGAGCACCTGAACTTTTTATGATTGAACTTTTTATGGTTGAACTTTTAATGGTTGAGCTTTTCATAGATGGACTCATGTGTATATAAAAAATGCAAAAGGATGTGCGCTGAAATATCATATGACAATTGAGTGATCATGCCTAAGATCTAATTGAAGCACACTCTGGTTATGAATATGGAGCTAGAAATGTAAACTGCTGGAGCTCTTTGAATTGATTTGATTTTAAGGTTTATGGCTTTGATATGCAGCACAGCAATTTTAGACAAAGAGTGTCACTGGTTAAAAAATGGATGTATTTGAATATAGAACACATAGAAAGATAGATCTGGAAGAGGTGTTTAAAGTTAGAGAGATAGAGGGAGACGATAATGATGCAAATCTAGACGGTTGCTTTAAGAAATTGGAGCATGTTCTACTCAAAGAACAAAACACATGGTGGGATATTGCCACCCTTAACAAATATATAGCAAAGGGAATCCCCCCACAGCGCAAAAGGTTGGATATAGTAGCAGATGATGGGGTGAGTATCTGGAAAAACGCGGGGAAGGCTTATTAAAATTACAAATTGAAAGGAAAACAGCGAGGTTGGAAAGATTGGGGGCAGAGATAGAATCTATTAAGATGGGGATGGAACCATTCAAAGAGGGGGAGATGTATAAAAAACTATCTCAGAGAACATGTGACTCCTTAATACACCATCAGAAGGGCATAATATAGGATAAACAGAAACAGTGTAACCGAGATCGGGAATCCTTTAAGGCTAAGGTAGCATATAAATGGCAAAGGATTAAAAAAAGGAAAAGCCCCCATAGAGGAAGTAGCTAAAACACAGAAAGTAAAAAAAAAAAAAAAAAGAGGTGCCCCTGATGAGCCACGAGGCAGTGGCGAAATCGATCGGGCGGAGGTTGGACACATTAGGAATACGACGGCTAAGCGGTGTGTGTGGCGGATCCCGGTTAGAAGGTGGTCAGACAGGATAGAGACATCAGCCCAGCATAGGCAACCGGGAAGAGCCCGCCATCAAACTCTATGTGAATTTTACATTCAAGACCATGTGAGTGGATTTTAATAATAATCCTTGGGAATCCTTTAAGGCTAAGGTAGCATATAAATGGCAAAGGATTAAAAAAAGGAGAAGCCCCCATAGAGGAAGTAGCTAAAACACAGAAAGTAAAAAAAAAAAAAAAAGAGGTGCCTCTGATGAGCCACGAGGCAGTAGCGAAATCGATCGGACGGAGGTTGGACACATTAGGAATACGACGGCTAAGCGGTGTGTGTGGTGGTTCCCGGTTAGAAGGTGGTCAGACAGGATAGAGACATCAGCCCAGCATAGGCAACGGGGAAGAGCCCGCCATCAAACTCTATGTGAATTTTACATTCAAGACCATGTGAGTGGATTTTAATAATAAAACTTTTAATTATTGTACTGTATCACACTATGAGAAGTTTATTTTCTGAGGTAAATGAACATTAAGAAGGAGGGGATTCTTATTCCCTGAAGGGGACCACCTATACCATGGATCTGAAGTCCTTAGGCTCCTGGACTCATGCCCTCTCTGACCAGTCTAACAGTGGTCAGAGATGTCCGGTAAATGTGTGTTTTATAAGGGTGAATATGGTGGTGGACCTGGAAAGAAGAGATGACCCGAACCTCCGATTTTTGGTTCGCGAACCGGTTCGTGAACTTCCACAAAAAGTTTGGTTCGCAAGAACTTTTGTGAACCGCAATAGACTTCAATGGGGAGGCAAACTTCGAAAACTAGAAACATTTATGCTGGCCACAAAAGTGATGGGAAAGATGTTTCAAGGTGTCTAACACCTGAGTTGTTTCAGTGACTACAAGAGGGACATTTTTTTTCAAAAAGACCTTATAGATTTTGAGAAAATTGATTTTAAAGATCTCCTTCTGACCGTGGGAAAATTAAAAGCCCGCCGAATTTAGCGGTTAATAGCAAAGCCCCTTTAGGGCTCGTTTCCACTAGTGCGGTGCGAATCACCGGGATTCCACCGCTGACGAAATCGCATGCGGATGCGATTCCGCGAGCGTTTTTAGCCGCGATTTTGCATGCGATTTCGCATAGGCAGGGTATATGCGAATTTAACCATGTCACTGCCTGGTTCAATTTACATTAGTTCTCATGCGAATTCGCACGCGAAATCGCGGCAAAAAACGCATACGCGTTTTCCCTATTAAATGCATAGCCTGCGAATCGCCTGCATTCCTCACGCAGGCGAATTCTGCAGACTCTACCGTGCAGAAAAATCCTGCACAGAAAAACGCAGGAAAAAACTGACAAGTGGAAACAGGGCCATCCACTTGTATTGGTTATGCGAATCCGCATGCAGAGAACGCATGAGGATTCGCTCTAGTGGAAACGGGCCCTTAAAAGCTAGAAACACCAAAACTGCTGAAAATGTTAAGTAGAACAGTGGGAACAAGAGGAAAAAATATTTTCAAAAAGACTTTATACTTTTTGAGAAAATCGATTTTAAAGTTTCAATGTAAATTCTCCTTCTGACCTTGGGAAAATCAACCCCCGCCGACTTTAGCGGTTAATAGCAAAGCCCCTTTAAAAGCTAGAAACACCAAATTTGCCGGAAATGTTAAGTAGAATAGTGGGAAAAGGAGGAAAAAATATTTTTTCAAAAAGACCTTATACATCATTAAAAAGAACCGGATGATTCATGAACCGTTAGTATAGCTTAGAATGCGTCCTGTGCAGGACGTATAGCTGCCGGCTCCTGATGTCTCTCCCCACCTGCCTTCACCTGTCACCCTCACCTAGGCTGGCATCCGGTGCATCCATGGTGAGGGTGACAGGTGAAGGCAAGTGGGGAGAGACAGCGGGAGTCGGCATCTATGCGCCCCAAAGGATGCATTCTCTGCTATGTGGGGGGCGTCAGAGATCTTCAAGCAAATTAATTAAAAATGGCACATGTTTTCTTTTGCATATGGGTCACACTGCTGATGGACTGTTATCGCGCATGCCTTTTTACATTCGTGCCACACTGCTGATGGGATGTTTATTGCACACTGCTGATGGACAGTTATTGCACATGCCTCTTACATTTTGTGTCACACTGCTGATGGACTGTTATTGCACATGCCTTTTTACATTCGTGTCACACTGCCGATGGACTGTTTATTGCACTCTGCTGACGGACTGTTATTGCACACGCCTTTTACATTTTGGGGTCACACTGCTGATGGACTGTTATTGCACACACCTTTTACATTTTGGGTCACACTGCTGATGGACTGTTATTGCACATGCCTTTTACATTAGTGTCACACTGCGGATGGACTGTTATTGCACATGCCTTTTACATTAGTGTCACACTGCGGATGGACTGTTATTGCACATGCCTTTTACATTAGTGTCAAACTGCTGATGGACTGTTTATTGCACACTGCTGATGGATTGTTTACTGCACATGCCTCTTACATTTTTGTGTCACACTGCTGGCGGATTGTCATTGCACGTGCTTCCTACATCTGCGTCACACGGCTGATGGACTTGTTATTGCACACGCCTTTTACATCTCTGTCACACTGCGGATGGAATGCTATTGCACATGTGTTTTTACATCCGGGCCACACGGCACATCGGTGCGCACCACTACTACTACTACTGTTGTACATTTCAGGTCGTATTGTGCGGGCTTACCATCAATGCCTCCAATGCTTCTCCACCCCCCTCGAACCACCTACTCCAGAGCACAGCTCCTCAAATGGGAACATATCACAGCCCTACACCCGGAGGACAGGCTCCTGTACAACTCTGTTGGGAGACACGTCCAAGAAATCACTGCTTCTGCGCCCTGGCCTCCCTCTAGCCAGCGCCGTAGGGGCTGTCGGTCAGGTGTCCGGGCGAGTCTGAAGAGAAGAGGCCTGAGATCAGCCATCCCTGCGGTCCTCCTAGCGAACGTCCGCTCCCTCCCCAACAAGCTAGATGAACTGAGACTCCTCAGCGAAAAGAGGGAACTTGGTAACAACACCCCGGTCTTCTGCTTTACCGAAACGTGGCTTCACGACGACATCCCGGAGAGTGCCCTCCATCTCCCAGGGTTCAACCTTGTCCGAGCAGACCGTGACAGCACCCTCTCTGGGAAAAAGAGAGGGGGCGGCATCTGCTTCTACATCAGCTCCGCCTGGTGCTCAAACACTTCTGAACTGGCCAAGAAATGCACACCAGAACTTGAACTCCTCCTCATTGATTGCAGACCAACCTACTCGCCCAGGGAGTTCTCCTCCTACGTACTCGGGGGTGTGTATATCCCCCCTGATGCAGAGGTAAATGCTGCTCTGCGCGACCTCAGTGATACCATCATGCAGGGGGGGCGGCCCTCCCGGACTCGCTGTTCATTATCTTGGGGGATTTCAACAAGGCAAACCTCCGCAAGGAGTTGCCTCGTTTCCATCAACACATCTCCTGCCCCACCAGGAGTGCCAACACGCTCGACCACTGCTACACAGCCCTGAAAGACGCATACAAAGCGACATCGTGGGCAGCACTAGGATCATCTGACCACAGCATCATCCATCTGATACCAACTTATAAAAGGTGCCTGGAAACCTCAAAACCAGTCACCAAGTCCTCCAAAGTGTGGTCAAGTGAGGCTAAACTACAACTTCAGGCCTGCTTTGACTGCACAAACTGGAAGGCTCTGGAATCGCCTAACCTGGACGAGTGGGCAGACAACGTATCCTCGTACATTAGCTTCTGCGAGAACGCCTGCATTCCAACAAAAACCTTAAAACTGTATCCAAACGATAAACCGTGGTTCTCAAAAAGACTACGACAACTACGACGCAGCAAAGAAGCCGCACATAAGTCCGGTAACCAGGATGAATACAGGAAGGCGAGAAACAACCTAAACAAAGAGCTGAGGTCCGCAAAAAAGTGCTACGTGGAAAAACTGCAAGAGAACCTCTCCTCAAACGACTCACGTACCGTGTGGAAAGGGCTGAAGGCTGCCACCAACTACAAGCCCCCCCCCTCAGCATGCCACACCCAGCACTGAGCTTGCCGTGAGTCTCAGTGACTTCTATTGCAGAATCGAGAACCAGCCAGCACCTGCAAGACTCCCACAGCCACCTGCAAGATCTGCCATTGAAGCCCCGGGTCCTAACCCTAACTCACACCCACCGTCAGTGAAGGAGGCGGATGTGCTGAAACACTTGCTAAGGCTAAATGCTAGGAAAGCCTCGGGTCCGGACGTTGTGTCACCAGCCTGCCTAAAAACCTGTGCTCGTCAGCTCGCACCTACTCTCTCTTCCATCTTCACGAGGTCCCTCCAGGAAGGAAAAGTACCCGTGTGCTTCAAGAGGTCCGCCGTTATCCCTGTCCCCAAAAAGCAGGGAATTCGCGACCTCAACAACTTCAGGCCCGTGGCACTTACATCCGTGATCATGAAAGCTTTTGAAAGCATGGTGCTTCCCCTCCTTAAGCACTCTACTGAGGGACAGCTGGACCCGCACCAGTTCACGTACAGAGCAAACAGGTCCACCGATGATGCCATCAACATCTGCTTGGAGTTCGCCTATGAACACCTGGATAGACCAGACTCCTACGCCAGGATCCTCCTACTGGACTTCAGCTCAGCTTTCAATACCATCAGCCCTAAAATACTCCAAGACAATCTCGCTGCGCTAGGAGTCCACCCCACCCTATGCCTGTGGATCACGGACTTCCTCACCAACAGGTCCCAGGTCGTCAGGTTAGGCACTATCTCCTCACAACCTAGGATCACCAACACAGGAGCCCCGCAAGGCTGCGTCCTGTCGCCGTTTCTATTCTCTCTATATATACGAACAACTGCAAATCCACGGCAGACTCAGTAAAAGTAATCAAATTTGCCGACGACACGACCATTGTCGGTCTCATCACCAAAAATGATGAGATGGAGTACCGTCACCAGGTCGATAGCATCTGCCATTGGTGTAGAGAGAACGGTTTGGTCCTGAACACAGCGAAAACTGTGGAGATGATCGTGGATTTCAGGAGGTGCGCTTCCACCCCGCCTCCAATCTGCATTGATGGCAAGGAAGTAGAAAGAGTCCCCAGTGTCCGCCTTCTGGGCACAATTATCTCCAATGACCTGAGGTGGAAAGCCAACACTGCCTCAACACAGAGGAAAGCCCAACAGAGGCTGAAAACGTTTGGTATGGCCCAAAAGCTTTTGACAAACTTCTACTCCGCCACAATCAAATCTGTCCTATGCTCGTCTATCCTGGTGTGGTACGCCAGCTCCTCCGCCAGCGACAGGCTCAAACTGCAGAGGGTCATTAGATCAGCGGAGAAGATCATCGGGAGATCCCTTCCCACTCTAGACCTCCTCTACCACTCTAGGCTGAACTCCAGAGCTTTAAAGATCACCAACGACCCCTCACACCCAGGCTACCGCTTCTTTAGTCAGCTCCCCTTGAGGCAAAGGCCCCGGTTCCAATCCATCTTCACCAGGACCTCAAGACATAAGAACAGTTTCTTTCCCTCAGCTGTCAACCTTCTGAACGCTCTCTATGGAAATGCCCATCCCCACCCCAATTATCATGCCCGCACTGAGGCACTCTGCACATAGACGATGCTCCAGCTTAAGTGTATTTTTTTGGTTATTTTGCTAGGTTTTTGTGTGGTACTTATTCCACATTGTCTCCCTCTGTATAAATGCTATATAATGTTCTGTTTCTACTGCATGTCCTGTCCTGTAACTGTAACTATTTCATGTATCAGTACCCCTGTATGTGCCAAACCCAATTCCGGGCACGTCCCAGTCGTGCTTGGCGAAAATAGAGATTCTGATTCTGATAAGATAAGAGAATACTGTATTCGTTGGATCGTTTACCGAGGATATTGGCATGGGAACATTTTTTTAAAGGTACAGGTAAGTATTTATGGTTAATTTAGAATAATAAAATACTTTTCTCGTGGTTGTGTTTTTATTTCATTTAACCCTTTGTGGAGATGGTTAAGGGGTACTTTGTACCCCTATACTCATTTCTCCTGGGAGGGGGGTGGACATCTGGGGTACCCTTTTTAAAGGGGACTCCCAGATGCCACCATGAACCCCCCAGGGAGTCGTCACCCCCACCTCCTCCTGGGGCACCGGAGGTGGGGAAGAGCCCCTTATCCATGCATTGGTCAAGGGCTAGGGGGGAGGGGAAGGCTTGGCCTCCCCCCCGGAGCCCCCCCATACCATGGACCATGCGGGCTGGTATAGCTCAGGGTGCAAAGCCCCAGTCGGCCGGGGCTCCGCATTCTGGCTATCCCAGCCTGCATGGGGGACAAGGGGTTACAGAGGCTCTGAAGGGGGGACCCCACGCCATTTTTTTTCAGATTTCCCACACTCAGCACATACAAATAATAAACATTTTTTTGTATACCTTTTCATAATCCAGATCCATGGAGGATGCCATCCGCACCCTCCAGTTAATTCTGCCATAGCTCCCGCAGTAGTACCGGCCCCAGTCGGGTCCCGACCCTCCGAACGGGTCGGTTTCTCATTCCCCCCTCAATATGGCCGCCACAGATTGCCGTGGCTGCGCAGTCCGCATAGACACGATTGCGGCTACGCAGCTCTAGGGACTCTTCCCACCGTGTCATCAATATGCGTGCATACATCAAACGCATCAGGAGGCGGTCCTAGAGCTGCGCAGCCGGAATCGCGTCTATGCGGACTGCACAGCCGCGGCAATCTGTGGTGGCCATATTGAGGGGGGAATGAGTACCCAACCCGTTCGGAGGGGTCGGGACCCTACCGGGGCTGGTATTACTGCGGGAGCCATGGCGGAATTAACGGGAGGGCGCGGATGGTGTCCTCCATGGATCTAGATTATGAAAAGGTATGAAAAAAAAAAGTTTATTATTTGTATGTGCTGAGTGTGGGAAATCTGAAAAAAAAAATGGAGTGGGGTCCCCCCTTCATCCGTGGATCTGGATTATGAAAAGGTATTTAACTTTTTTCCCATTTGTGGCCTCGGAAGTCCATTAAATATTGTTTCAAAAAGAGCAGGTTTCTGCCAATGGTAAGGGCCCGAAACTCAACAGCCCTGAGCCCCCTTAAACTCCCTACAAAGCCTGAAAATTTGGGGCTGCTCAGCCGTACCGTTCGGCAGAAACCTGCGCTTTTGTACTCTCAAAACCTAGGCACCAATGAAAGCCTATGGGGGAATTTAGCACTTTTGCACCCCCGTAACTCTGTTTTTCAGAGATGTAGGGAACCAAACATTGGAGTGAAAGTACAACAATATGCCTTCTACCTGCATGAGACATGTCGTGAGATTCAGACTTTTCTAACGACCATGGCTGCGATTTATGTTCGTCAGAATTGCCATCATTAACATTGCCAAAATGAACAGGTTTTTATGACCCTAGGCTATGACTTCTTTGGCCTAGGAGCCCGAAACTTACCACTCATGATCCCCCTAAGAGTCTCTACAATGCTAGAAAATGAGCCACTGCTGAGCCATCGCCCTTTGAAAAAATGTGAGATTTTGGAAAGTGAGATAGGAGGCCCAATGAAAGCCTATGGGGGAATTTAGCAGTTTTGCACCCCGTAACTCTGGTTTGCAGAGATGTGGGGAACCCAACATTGGAGTGCAAGTACAACAATATCCCTTCTACTGGCATGAGACATGTCATGAGATTCAGACTTTGCTAACGGCCATGGCTGTGATTTATGTTCGTCAGAATCGCCACTATTCACATTGCCAAAATAAACAGGTTTTTGTGACCCTAGGCTATGACCTCTTTGGCCTAGGGGGCCCGAAACTCACCAGTCTTGAGCCCCCTAAGAGTCCCTACAATGCTAGAAAATTTGCCACAGCTGAGCCATCGTCCTTTGAAAAGATTTGAGATTTTTGAAAGTGAAATAGGGAGCCCGATAAAAGCCAAAAAACTGCAGGAGCCATGGCGGAATGAACGGGAGGGCGCGGATGGCGTCCTTAATGGATCTGGATTATAAAAAGGTATTTCACTTTTTTCCCATTTGTGGCCTCGGAAGTCCTTTAAATATTGTTTCCTGCTATCTTTTTAACTTATCCTGCAAATCTGGTATTGCTAGGATGTAAGGGGCCTTTGCTATTAACTGCTAAAGTCGGCGATTGATAACCAACCAGAGTTATAGGGGTGCAAAAGTGCTGAATTCTGCCATTGGCTTTTATCAGGCTCCCTATTTCACTTTCAAAAATCTCAAATCAAAGGACGATGGCTCAGCAGTTGCAGGGCCGGTATTACTGCGGGAGCCATGGCGGAATGAACGGGAGGGCGTGGATGGCGTCCTCCATGGATCTGGATTATGAAAAGGTATTTAACTTTTTCACATTTGTGGCCTCGGAAGTCCTTTTAAAAATGTTTTTATTATTATTTTTATGTGCTAAGTGTGGGAAATCTGAAAAAAAATGGCATGGGGTCCCCCCTCCCGAGCCTCTGTAACCACTTGTCCCTCATGCAGGCTGGGATAGCCAGAATTCGGAGCCCCGGCCGACTGGGGCTTCGCACCCTGAGCTATACCAGCCCGCATGGTCCGTGGAATGGGGGGGGGGTTCCGGGGGGGAGGGACGGCCAAGCCTTCCCCGCCCCCCCCCCCCCTGGAGACCTTGTCCAATCCATGGACAGGGGGCTCTTCCCCACCTCTGGTGCCTCAGGGAGGAGGTGGGGGCGGCGACTCCCTGGGGGGTTCATGGTGGCATCTGGGAGTCCCCTATAAGAAGGGGACCCCAGATGCCCACCCCCCTCCCAGGAGAAATGAGTATAGGGGTACAAAGTACCTCTTACCCATTTCCACAAAGGGTTAAATGAAATAAAAACACAACCACGAGAAAAGTATTTTATTATTCTAAATTAACCATAAATACTTACCTGTATCTTTAAAAAAATGTTCCCATGCCAATATCCTCGGTAAACGATCCAACGAATACAGTATCCACTTATCTTGTGATTTTCAATTAAGTTGATTGAAGTTCTCCGATGCCCCCCACATAGCAGAAAATGTGTCCTTTGGGACGCATAGTTGCCGGCTCCCGCTGTCTCTCCCCACCTGCCTTCACCTGTCACCCTCACCTAGGCTTGCACTCGGTGCACCCATGGGTGATCGCAAGATCGCAAGATAAGAGGATACTATATTCGTTGGATCGTTTACCGCGGATATTGGAGTGGGAACTGGCCTATTAACCTACATTTCTAAAATACTTAGGGAGAAATCTACCTATAGACCCATTTAAACTTTATGAAATCAACTATCCGTCCCTATACAGAAAATTATCGTCAGATCTTGACACCTGGTCCTCCTATCCCCTTTCACTATTGTGAAGAGTTAATGCGATCAAAATGACGCTATTCCCTAGATTGCTATATCTATTTAGGGTACTCCCTATCCCAATTAAAGCTGGCCCTCTTGCCCAATTTTAAAACAAGATACATACATTTATATGGAAAAACAAAAAAAGAGCGAGATTGAATTACGTGACCTTATCAAAAACCCAAATCCTTAGGTGGCCTCAATTTACCAATTTTGAAACAATACTACAATGCAGCTAGAATTTCTCAATTAGCGGCTGCAAATTATAAATGTATCCATTCAATTTGGGTTGATATAGAATCTATACTATTGCATCCTTTATCTTTACCAGGTACTATGTGGGCTACTATAATTCCTCCTCCAAAAATTAAGAAATTATATCCCATTTCAGCTTACGCTTTAATTCTATGGAATAAGATCAGGTATCAATATAAGCTGCAGGCTCTACCGAGCTGTATGACTAAGATTATTGGAAGTCCTGATTTCCCTCCTGGACTTCGTCCTCAGCATTTTCAGTGGGGGCCTACTAAGTCTCTAGACACAGTAGGAAAATTCTTATCTGCCTTTAAAATCCACTCCAGAAGATCTTTGTGTAATGAGAAAAATGTCCCCACTCAAGAACAGTTTAGAGCCTCACAGATCTTTGAATATTTGGATTCTATAGAACCTAAAAAAGAAGTTTTAATATACACAGCCTTTGAGTCTAGATGCAAATCTGGCACATTAGACAAAGGCCTCATCTCAGAATTGTATGGTATTCTCACCCAGGAATCTCTGGAATCCAAATTCAAGTTCCATTTGACTTGGGAAAATGGCCTGTCTACCACGTTATCAGAGAGTAGATGGTCACACTGCTGCTCTATGCTTACTAAAAATAGCCTGTTATATTCATCAATAGAAACCTCCCTTAGACTATTACACAGAACATATTACACCCCTGTAAGAATCCATACTTTTGACCCATCCCAATCCGATCTCTGTTACAGAGGTTGTAAGATGAAAGGGGATCTCCTGCATATGTGGTGGACATGTCCAAAAGCTAAACAATTTTGGACCAATATATGGAAAACAATTTGCATGATTTTGAAGCTGAATGTTTCCCTTGATCCAACAGTATCGTTGTTAGGTAATAAATCTCCTGGTGTTTCTCTATATGACAACAAATTAATACACCATGTAATGGCCCTGGCCAGGAAAAACCTAACCTATAACTGGAAATCTCCTACACTGTTGGAAGAGGTAGTGTTCAAACAATTAAATGAGGTTATGCTCTCTGAGCATATTTTAGCTAAGGTATCTGACAAACTAGAGATCTTTATGAAGACCTGCTCCCCATGGATCGAATGGCAAGACAATGAGGGATTATCATACACATTACATGCCTTTTAATATCATCTGGTATTGGGGAAAATTTGGTAACTATCTTATCATTATGTATGTTTAAGCTGACTCTGTGTTGGGTCTGAGTGATGGAATACAGTCATTTCATTGGAATTTGTTGGGCTGTCACTTGTGAGGGGTGCAGGTTTCGTCTCATACCTTCTTTCTTTTTTCTCTATCTCTTATTCTCTTTTCTTTTCGGGAAGTGTCCCATTGGCATGTCGTGGTAACCCCACTCATGGGCCTTCCCTCTCCTCTATTCTTTCTCTTTCCATTTCTCTCATACCTTTTTTTCTCATCTTCCTCTCTTGGAATAAAATAATACAAATATTGGTGTTATACTGGTTTATTTAACCTGTTGTTGTTATTATTAAGAAACCATGTACAAAATAACAGATTTTGTTTATCTCTATCTCTATATTTTTTTCTTTGATACCTGATGTTTACATTTGAAATTTCCCCCTAGGGGGCTTTACTTGAACATATTGCATAATTTGTATATGTGATTATTTTACTACTAATAAACACCCTTGAAACATTTTATTTCTATACAGTGCAGACTTACTGCCAATACTTTTCTTATACTAAATTACAAAAGTGCCTTTTCATTTGAATTAAGTAGTAGTAAGGTTATGAGAATTGCATTACTTAATACACTAAATCAATGCCGTGCCATTTTGTGTGTAAATGTATAATGTGAATCTGTCCTGTAGTTACACTGAAGCTTGGAGAGCAGACGGTAACTCTAGTAAAGGAATGACCTTTGGAATTATCAATATCCTGCATTACTTGGATTACCGGATTGATTAGGTCTGTCAGATGGTACCAGATGTAAAGTGTGCAGTACTACAAGTCAGGGAGAGGACTTCCCTGCTGCTATATGCAACTCCTAAGTTTAGGTGCTCATAGTAAGCAGCATCTGAGGCCTACAAATGTCAAAAGCTGTTCTCTAAAACAATTAAGTCAGTTTGTAAACTAATGTGACATTTAGCAAGACGCTCTTTGCCAGACGTAGATAAATGGACTCATGTAATGTGTGTTACCTCCTGCCTGCCGTGCAACATCTCATGGATTTGAAAGTGCTTCTAAGTACCGTTTCTAAATCAGTACAATAACTATATACTGTAGAGAGGAAGTGATACATTTCCTATCATCTTACATTGTGCTGTTTAAAGTCACACATTTTACACACTAACAACATTTATGAGAAGTGACAAAAGAAATTATAATTTTGGATCTTCAATTGCAGCCATAACTTAGTTAGATTAATTTCTTTTAATTTCATAAAAATATAAAAAATGCATTTTGAATGGTATTGCATTTGTCTGCTCATCTGTCACTGGTAAACACAAGTGTGACATTGTGATGGTTTTTCAGCTGTGACTACCACTGAAGCCACGAATCCCTATTTACCGCCAGCTGATGGACATTCTGTAAGGAGGTATGGTTATGGTTTCAACGTGAATCACAATTGACCCCACTTACCACAATAGACACTGTAGAAGTGGGAGAAGATTTGTCTAGATGGGTGGCTGTTTCCCAGTAGTGTTGGGCGAACACCTAGATGTTCGGGTTCGCGAACGTTCGCCGAACATCGCCGCGATGTTCGGGTGTTCGCGCCGAACTCCGAACATAATGGAAGTCAATGGGGACCCGAACTTTCGTGCTTTGTAAAGCTTCCTTACATGCTACATACCCCAAATTTGCAGGGTATGTGCACCTTGGGAGTGGGTACAAGAGGAAAAAAAATATTTGAAAAAGAGCTTATAGTTTTTGAGAAAATTGATTGTAAAGTTTCAAAGGAAAAACTGTCTTTTAAATGTGGAAAATGTCATGTTTCTTTGCACAGGTAACATGTTTTTGTCGCCATGCAGTCATAAATGTAATACAGAGAAGAGGTTCCAGGAAAAGGGACCGGTAACGCTAACCCAGCACCAGCAGCAGCACACGTGATGGAACAGGAGGAGGAGGTGCAGGAGGAGAAGGCCACGCTTTTTGAGACACAACAACCCAGGCCTTGCATGAGGACAAGAAGCGTGCGGATAGCATGCTTTTTACCGCCATGCAGTCATAAATGTAATAAAGATGAGAGGTTCCATAAACAGGGACCGGCAACGCTAACCCAGCAGCAGCAGCACACGTGATGGAAAAGGAGGAGGCGCAGGAGGAGAAGGCCACGCTTTGAGACACAACAACCCAGGCCTTGCAGGAGGACAAGAAGCGTGCGGATAGCATGCTTTTTACCGCCATGCAGTCATAAATGTAATAAAGATGAGAGGTTCCATAAACAGGGATCGGCAACGCTAACCCAGCAGCGGCAGCAGCACACGTGATGGAACAGCAGGAGGTGCAGGAGGAGAAGGCCACGCTTTGAGACACAACAACCCAGGCCTTGCATGAGGACAAGAAGCGTGCAGATAGCATGCTTTGTACCGCCATGCAGTCATAAATGTAATAAAGATAAGAGGTTCAATAAACAGGGACTGGGCGGCAATGCTAACCCAGCAGCAGCAGACGTGATGGAACAGGAGGAGGCGCAGGAGGAGAAGACCACGCTTTCAGGCGCAACTCAGGCCTTGCATGAGGACAAAAAAATGCGTGCGCAAAGCAATGCAATGAGTAGTTTTCAGGACACAATGGGCTATTCGGAGGAGCTATTCCCACCCCCACAATCTTCTACCTGTGAAAGGTCAATGGAACAGCCACAAATGTTGTGCCCGGATTCACAACCTTTTTCTGTGGAAAATGCACCTCGCACTGAAATGCAAGGCGAGGCCGAGGATGAACATGACGCAAAATGGGGGCGGAACAGAAAGCTGCTTTCAATGTTTTGAAGGCCTTAATTGCCTCCGGTGGCCAGTTAGATGCATCATTCATCACACCCAAATCCCAGAGCAATGTGTGCAGGAATTTGAATCGCAGGAGGTGTACCGAGATCATCTGGACAAGTGACCAAGTGACCAAGTGACAAGTGACCAAGTGACAAGTGACAAAGTGAAAAGTGACAAAGTGACCAGTGACAAAGTGACAAAGTGACAAAATGACAAAGTGACAAGTGACAAAGGGACAAGTGACAAGTGACAAGTGACAAAGTGACAAAATGACAAAGTGACAAAGTGACAAAGTGACCAGTGACAAAGTGACAAGTGAGAGGTTGTTCTGGGGAGCTCTACTCCACTGCACACAGTCACATATGAGGAGAGGTCTCGTCGGGACTGCTGATCCTCCTCAGCTTGCTCAAAGCCTTGAGGGTTCCTGAAGATCCTCTGCTTGGAGTTCGCCGGGGTTCAGCTTGGTGTCGGGGTCGGCGGCGTCCTCCTCACTCCAACGTGGCAGATCTTCTGTTGAAGGAAAAAAAAACAAACATTGTTAAAAGTCCAGTACCGCTTCTGAAGGACTCACCAAGAGATGCAGGAGCGCTTCAATCTAGCGCACCATCGCTCGCTGGGTGATGTCCCTCCCTACGCGCTGGAATTCTACGCTGCACATGCTAGCACGCTTTTGCGCAGTGCCGAGGCACATTCCAGCAGCTAGCTACCAAGCTTCTGTGGATCTGATTGGGCCACCATGTTGGATCTCTGCCAAGTCCTCCAAAATTTTGAGCAATCCACGTTGCTTGTGACTGAGCAGTGACAACTCTACAGTCAGCATTACAATACCACTGCTGTGTTTACTGAAGAAATCAATGTTGAAGATGGAAACCGCTGGCATGATGCAAGTGGGGGAATCTGAAGATGAAAACGATCAGCGTGATGATACCAACATCAGGCAACCTGCCTCAGGAAACGCTGGTCCCAGCTATGACAAAGAACAGGACGAGGAACAGCTGGAGTTGGAGCAGGAATTGGATGCCCCCACTGCCGAGGGACAGAGCGGTGCATGTTGGACTTCCACAATTTAGCGGGAATGGACAGCAGAAGAGGAAGAAAGTGATGCTGGTGACGAATATGGTGCATCACAACAATCAACGCTCACAAGAACATGAAGACAGAGGAGTCTGGCAGGATTCTCTGGCACACATGGCTCAATTCATGCTAGACTGCATTGAACGCGACCCGCGCATTATTCACTATTCATTATTATTCATTTATCTGGACAACACCAATTACTGGGTTTATACCCAGTTTATACAAACACAATGTTAAAAAACTGATTGAAGAAAGTGTCAGACAGGTCAAAAATGGAACAATTCCAGCAGGCCCTTGAGGATGGAGACTTTAGAGAGGAGATTGACATCCTCCTCCTTCTCTAGCCAGTTGTACGCCGACAGACTGACTTCAGCAAACCCAGGAGGACCAGGAGGGCAGCAAAGAACACAAGCTGCTGCTAGTGCCCAAAAGGGAATGGTATTGGCAGTGTCCTTGGAGTGGGAACATTTTCTGACACCCATGCAGCAGCCCACAGAACAGCAATCGGGCAGTTCCACGTCCTCCAACACCAATCGCCTGGAGAAGATGGTCAAGGACTACATGTCAGATGGCGTAGCTGTGTTGAACAATCCATCTGCAGACAGACGGTGAGTGTGACAGCACAGAAGGACCATGGCAACTCACTCATAGTACCACAGTTTGATAGTGCTGCCCAAAAAATTATATGGATCCGTGGACCCAGGCAGTACTGGGAAGTGGGAACCCAGATTTTAGTACCTAAACACACGATACAACATGTTTTCCGGGGTCGGACTCTGAGGCACATACAGATGGTCCCGATCATCATCCTCATCATACAACTCTTCTCCTGAGTCTGACCCACCCACCACCTCTGCCACCCCAACATCCCCAGACACAGACCCCTCATCGTCCTCAACATTAACTTGGGATGCTGGCCTGAGCCCGACCTCCTCCTCCACATCAGGCCCCATCATCTCCTCAATGGCAGCCCTCAATAATCGCTCTGGCGCCGGACCGATGGACACAACGTTCTCCTCCGGGGAGGGCTGCTGCTGACCACTGGCTGCTGGGGTGGATGTTATAGCTTGCGTGGGGCGTTGGCTGTTGCTGTTGTTGGGAGTGCTGCTCACAGCGGAGGTCTCTGAGGAACTCATGGTGAGCTCATATAGTGGTTGACGTTGAGTGGAGTATTACTGATCCCAGCAATATACACACTGACTGGCAGAGTACGCAATGCTATATAGTGGTTGACGGTGAGTGAAGTACTACAGATCCCAGCAATATACACAGTGACTGGCAGTACAATGGTATGGGTGGGTGAGCAGAGTACTACAGATCCCAGCAATGCTATATAGTAATGGGGTGACTGAGTGAGCGGCAGTGTACTACTGTTCCCAGCAGACACAGAGTGGCAGTAAACACAATGCTATATAGTGTGGCTGAGCGAGCGGTGTACTACTGTTCCCAGCAGACACAGAGTGGCAGTAAACACAATGCTATATAGTGTGGCTGAGCAAGGTACACAGAGTGGCAGTAAACACAATGCTATATAGTGTGGCTGAGCGAGCGGTGTAGTACTGTTCCCAGCAGACACAGAGTGGCAGTAAACAGAATGCTATATAGTGTGGCTGAGCGAGCGGTGTAGTACTGTTCCCAGCAGACACAGAGTGGCAGTAAACACAATGCTATATAGTTGTAAGGTACCTTGAGGGTTGGAGACCGATGTGCTGGAGGTAGCAGCTCTTGCAACTTACCAACGGGAAACCCTGGAGTGGAAACAGGAATCTCCAGTTGGCACGGGGCAGGAGCGCTTGCAGGAAGTCACTGTAGCGCTCCCACGGGTTGAGTCTGGTACTGCAATGACTCAAACACCAGGTAGACTTGAGGACTGAAGCAGATCCAGGAACGGGCACAGGTCTGGCAGCAAAGCGGATACTCAAACAGGCGGTGGTCGGCAGCAGAGAGGGTAGTCGTACTTGGCAGAGGTCGGCAACAGAGCGGGTAATCAGACAGGCAGTGGTCGGCAGCAGAGAGGGTAGTCGTACTTGGCAAAGGTCGGCAACAGAGCGGGTAGTCAGACGAGCCAGGTTCAGTAACATCAGATCAGGGCAGAGCTTAGTCAGCACACGGGAACACACACACTCACAGAACTTGCTGCAATACTACAGCAACCAGAGTGTGGTGCTCTCCAGGCTTAAATAGGCCGTTTGGGCGTGCCCAGCGTAACGTACGACGCGCGTGCGCAGAAACGCACGGCGCCACGCAACGCCCACGTCAGAGCAACATGTACAAACAGACGCCCCTCACGCGCGCGCGCGTGCACGCGGCACTCACAGCAACGCCTTCCGGCGCCATTGCCTGCGCCGCCCGACGCGACGCGCATGAGCGCACCACGCCAGGCCGCCGATTATGGAGACCGGCCGAGATGCCCCCGGACGCCTGCCGACATCCGTGCGTGCCAGCCGCCTCGCCTGGACAGGTAACTGACCGTGACAATGCCCCCTCCTTAAAGGCAGCCTCCGGATGCCCTCTGATACAGGCTTATGAGGGTATTTCCGATGAAACTCCTTAACTAGGCGATTAGCATGAATATTAACAGCTGGCTCCCAAGAGCTCTCTTCCGGACCATAGCCTTCCCATTTGACCAGATACTGGATTTTTCTACCTCTTCTCCTAGAGTCCAGAATAGCCTCCACCTCAAATTCCTCTTCTCCATCAATTTCAATAGGTGCCGGAGGGCCCACATTGCGATCTGGAAAAACATCTGCAACTGCTGGTTTAAGAAGAGACACATGGAAAACTGGGTGGATCTTGAGAGTCTTGGGAAGTGTGAGCTCATAAGCCACTTGACCAATCTTCTTTTTTACAGGGAAGGGACCGATATACTTAGGTCCCAGTTTGCGTGAAGGACCTGGCAATTTCAGATGTGCAGTAGATAAAAACACAGTATCTCCCACTGTTAATTCCAGCTCACCTCTTCTATGGACATCAGCATTTCTCTTAAACGCCTCTTGTGCTTTAGCCATGTTGTCCTGAAGAAGCTTGTTATTGTCAGAGAGGAAGTGGACTAGCTCCCCTGCAGCTGGTACAGATGCCTCTGGAATTAGATTAGGCAAGAAGGTGGGGTGAAACCCGTAATTTGCAAAAAACGGGGATTGTTGAATAGCTGAATGACAGGAATTATTGTAAGCAAATTCAGCCAAAGGTAACAGATGAAGCCAATTATCCTGTGTAGTAGTCAAAAAACACCTGAGGTACTGTTCTAAAGTCTGATTTGTTCGTTCCGTTTGTCCATTTGACTGAGGGTGGTAGGCCGATGAAAAATGTAATTGTATATCCAGTAGTTTGCATAATGCTCTCCAAAACCGGGAAGTAAACTGAGTCCCTCTGTCAGAGACTATATCTCCTGGGACACCATGCAGCCGAACAATTTCTCTGATAAAGGTAGTAGCTGTTGTTTGTGCAGACGGCGTATTATGCATGGGTATGAAGTGCGCCATCTTAGACAATCGGTCTATTACCACAAAAATGGTGTTAAATCCTTCCGAAACAGGCAATTCCACAATAAAATCCATGGCAATTGAAAACCAGGGTCTTGGAGGCACTGGTAGAGGATCTAAGAGTCCCCATGGCTTCAATCTAGATCCTTTGGCACAACAACAGGTTCTACAGGCTCTCACGTACTCTTTACAATCTTTCCTTAGATCAGGCCACCAAAAGGAACGTTGCACCAGCTCCTGAGTCTTGGACACCCCAAAATGACCTGCCAGTTGATGGTCATGACACAGTTTTAACACTGATGTGCGAAGATCTTGAGGAATAAAGATTTTATCTTCATGATACCATAGACCATCCTTGAACATTAGAAATGACTCATCTGTATCAGAAAGCCCGAATTTACTCTGCTGAATTTGCTTGACCAGATCAGGTTGTAGAATCAGGAAATTATGACTTGACAGAATTGTATCTGGACAAACTGGTGACACTTCCTCCTCCGGAAACATCCGAGATAAGGCATCTGGTTTGATGTTCTTTGACCCAGGTCGATATGTTATGTGGAAAGAGAATCTAGAAAAAAAAAGTGCCCATCTTGCTTGTCTGGGGTTCAGTCTCTTAGCAGTCTTTAGATACTCAAGATTTTGATGATCCGTGTAGATCAAAATAGGGTGACTTGCACCTTCCAGTAAGTACCTCCATTCCTCTAAAGCGTTCTTAATTGCCAACAATTCTCTATCCCCGACATCATAATTCCTCTCAGCAGGAGTCAGTTTCCTAGAGAAATATGCCACTGGATGTAGCAGGAATTTCACCCCTTGTCTCTGAGATAGAACTGCTCCCACCGCCATTTCAGATGCATCCACTTCCAATAAATAAGGCAAGGCAGGGTCAGGGTGTCTAAGAATGGGAGCAGTTGTAAACAATTCCTTGAGTCTTTCAAAAGAGGCTTGCGCTTCAGTACTCCAGACAAATCGTTCTTGCTGACGAGTAAGTTGAGTGATAGGTAAGATTATTGCTGAAAAATGTTTGATGAACCTGCGGTAAAAATTTGCAAAACCGATAAACCGTTGAACTGCCTTCTTGTTCGTAGGAGGTGGCCAATCGATGATTGCCTGAATATTTGGGGATCCATGGTAAATCCTTCTGCAGAGATGATAAGACCCAAGAACTGAATTGATTCTTTTTCAAACTCGCATTTTTCTGCCTTTACATAAAGTTTATGCAACCTAAGCCGAGACAGAACTTGACCTACTTGAGAGCGATGAATCTCCACTGAAGGCGAGAATACAAGGATGTCATCCAAGTAGACGATAATGAAATGATCCAAGAAGTCCTTAAGAACATCGTTAATGAAGTGTTGGAAGGTAGCTGGGGCATTACATAGCCCAAATGGCATGACCCGATATTCGAAGTGACCAAATCTAGACCTGAAGGCTGTCTTCCACTCGTCCCCAGCCCTTATTCTTATCAAATTGTATGCACCTCTAAGATCTAATTTGGTAAAGATTTTGGCTTCTCTTAATTTTTGAAACAGCTCAGGGACCAAAGGTAACGGGTATCGATTCTTGATTGTGATCTTGTTTAATTCACGATAATCGATACATGGACGAAGAGTCTTGTCCTTCTTTTCTACAAAGAAAATCCCCGCACCCGCCGGGGAAGTGGATGGTTGTATGAATCCTTTTTTGAGATTTTCTTCTATATATTGTCTTAAGGTTTCTTGTTCAGGATCAGAAAGGGGAAACATACGACCAAAAGGAATTGGTGCTCCAGGATGTAGGTCAATTGGACAGTCGTAAGGACGATGTGGGGGTAGCTGATCAGCCCCCTTTTTATCAAAAACATCGAGATACTTATGATATTGGACTGGGATGACTTCTTGCAATGAGGAGGTGCATAATAATGATCCTGTTGGAGCAGGTACATGACATTGTCTGCAATAACTGGACTCAAATGACACAGAACCAGATGACCAATTGATGATGGGATTATGTGCCTGAAGCCAAGGTAGTCCTAGGATAACAGGGTATACTGGGGAGGATACTAGGTCAAACTTTAAAAGCTCCTGATGATCCTGGTTAATGCTGGTAAGGATGGGTAAGGATTCAACTGTAACAGGACCTGAGCTTATGCCGGAACCATCAGCAAGATGGATAAACAATGGTTCCTTGCGAGGTTGTGTCGGAAATTGGTGAGTAGTAGCATATGTAATGTCCAAAAAGCAACTGCAGGCTCCGGAATCTATGACGGCGTGTGCATTAAGGATTCTTCCTGGGAGCTGGAAAGAAACAGGTATAGACAAAAGATTAGTAAAAGCTACCGTAGGCTGGGTTGGAGAAGCTCTGATGAAAATTTCCTTACCGGAAGGTCGGACAGGACAAGCTCTAAGGAAGTGACCAGAAGCTCCACAATACAGGCATAGGTTGCATTGACGGCGTCTCATTCTCTCTTCAGCAGATAAAGATGGGCGGATAAGACCTAATTGCATCGGTTCAGGCTGATCAGGAGCTGGTGCTGTTGCAGGAGCCGGAGTTACAGAGGATGGGAACCATAGTGGCCGGGCGGTGTTTTTCCTTTCCAGAAGACGCTCTCGAAAGCGGCGATCCAGCTGGATAGCCGCCTTGACCAATTCCTCCAGAGTATCAGGGACTCCTATTCTTGCCAACTCATCCTTGAGTTGGTCTGACAACCCCATACGGTATTGGAACTTTAAGGCAGACTCGTTCCAATCCGTGTCCGCGGCCCACCTTCTAAACTCCGAGGTGTACTCCTCCACCGGTCTGCGTCCTTGACGTAAATTTTGTAAGGAAGACTCAGCAGTAGCAATACGTTGCGGGTCGTCATATAATATCGCCATAGCTTCAAAGAGTGATTGTACAGAGGCAAGAGTCTGATGTTTTTGCTCCATCAAATGATGAGCCCATGATTGGGGTTCCCCTTGAAGTAATGATATAATAAATCCCACCTTTGTTTCTTCATTAGCGAAGGTCCTTGGTTGCAGAGCAAAGTAAAGTTGACAGGAGTTCCGAAAGGTACGGAATTTAGTGCGGTCACCAGAAAATCGATCAGGCAGTGGTACTCGGGGTTCAGGAGCTGGTGGCAAAACTGGAACTGAAGCTGGAGTAGGCGGAACTGGCTCTGAGGCCACAGGAGCAGAATGGCTAGGGGTGACTGCAGCTGAACCATCACTGTTAGCAAGTGTGTTGATACGTCCTTCTAGTCGAACATGTCCGGCCTGTAGTTCTTTGAAAGCATCAGTTAAAGTAGCCATTTGGGTGCAAAGAGTGCTCAGAACATTCGCTACCTCAGCGGTCTCCATTTGGCTGTAGTATTTTGTAAGGTACCTTGAGGGTTGGAGACCGATGTGCTGGAGGTAGCAGCTCTTGCAACTTACCAACGGGAAACCCTGGAGTGGAAACAGGAATCTCCAGTTGGCACGGGGCAGGAGCGCTTGCAGGAAGTCACTGTAGCGCTCCCACGGGTTGAGTCTGGTACTGCAATGACTCAAACACCAGGTAGACTTGAGGACTGAAGCAGATCCAGGAACGGGCACAGGTCTGGCAGCAAAGCGGATACTCAAACAGGCGGTGGTCGGCAGCAGAGAGGGTAGTCGTACTTGGCAGAGGTCGGCAACAGAGCGGGTAATCAGACAGGCAGTGGTCGGCAGCAGAGAGGGTAGTCGTACTTGGCAAAGGTCGGCAACAGAGCGGGTAGTCAGACGAGCCAGGTTCAGTAACATCAGATCAGGGCAGAGCTTAGTCAGCACACGGGAACACACACACTCACAGAACTTGCTGCAATACTACAGCAACCAGAGTGTGGTGCTCTCCAGGCTTAAATAGGCCGTTTGGGCGTGCCCAGCGTAACGTACGACGCGCGTGCGCAGAAACGCACGGCGCCACGCAACGCCCACGTCAGAGCAACATGTACAAACAGACGCCCCTCACGCGCGCGCGCGTGCACGCGGCACTCACAGCAACGCCTTCCGGCGCCATTGCCTGCGCCGCCCGACGCGACGCGCATGAGCGCACCACGCCAGGCCGCCGATTATGGAGACCGGCCGAGATGCCCCCGGACGCCTGCCGACATCCGTGCGTGCCAGCCGCCTCGCCTGGACAGGTAACTGACCGTGACAATAGTGTGGCTGAGCGAGGTACACAGAGTGGCAGTATACACAATGCTATATAGTGTGGCTGAGCGAGCGGTGTACTACTATTCCCAGCAGACACAGAGTGGCAGTAAACAGAATGCTATATAGTGTGGCTGAGCGAGGTACACAGAGTGGCAGTAAACACAATGCTATATAGTGTGGCTGAGCGAGCGGTGTACTACTATTCCCAGCAGACACAGAGTGGCGGTAAACAGAATGCTATATAGTGTGGCTGAGCGAGGTACACAGAGTGGCAGTAAACAGAATGCTATATAGTGTGGCTGAGCGAGCGGTGTACTACTATTCCCAGCAGACACAGAGTGGCAGTAAACAGAATGCTATATAGTGTGGCTGAGCGAGGTACACAGAGTGGCAGTAAACAGAATGCTATATAGTGTGGCTGAGCGAGCGGTGTACTACTATTCCCAGCAGACACAGAGTGGCAGTGAACAGAATGCTATATAGTGTGGCTGAGCGAGGTACACAGAGTGGCAGTAAACACAATGCTATATAGTGTGGTTGAACGAGCGGTGTACTACTATTCCCAGCAGTGACACAATGACTGGGGGGACCCTGGCTAGCGTGGCTGGAGCGCGAACTACCCTGCCTGCCTACCCAAAGCTAAACCCACAGACAAATGGCGGAGATATGACGTGGTTCGGGTATTTATTTACCCGAACCACGTGACAGTTCGGCCAATCAGAGCGCGTGCGGGTCCGAACCACGTGACCCGTTCGGCCAATCACAGCGCTAGCCGAACGTTCGGGGAACGTTCGGCCATGCGCTCTTAGTTCGGCCATGTGGCCGAACGGTTTGGCCGAACACCATCAGGTGTTCGGCCGAACTCGAACATCACCCGAACAGGGTGATGTTCTGCAGAACCCGAACAGTGGCGAACACTGTTCGCCCAACACTATTTCCCAGCAGTCGTAGTGATTGCTAAGATTTTGTAGCCAAAACATTACATTTTATATTGTAAAAATGAAGATTTTTTTTTTTTCAATATGATGTTGAAGATATATATTTTTAAGAATTGTATTACTTCAAAATACAATTATAAAAGAATGTGTCAACTAGGGCTACCTGTGAAACTGCGAAAATAACCAAGTCATCCAGCTATAGTTTATAAATGTGACAATCATCTGTGTATGTGCTGCAGACAGCTTATGTCTGACCCTGATCACCATTGTTCATTTCAAATGTAAATGATGTCAGCATCTACCATCGCTCTAAGATCTACCTATGGGTCTCCATCTCCTAGTTGTGTTGGGAACACCTTCCATCATGATCCTGGTGGGAGACTTAAAGTCATTGGGAGATGTGATGAAAAAAAAAGCCAGATACTTACCTAAGGAGAGGGAAGGCTCTGGGTCCTAATGAGCCTTCCCTCTCCTCCCCATGTGCCCTTGATGCCGTGCTGGCTCCCTGTTTAAATCCCCCATCATGAGGGACTTCAGAAGTCTTCAGGAGCAGAGTCCTCCCGAAGACAGGCAGCACCATACTGCGTTCCCGAAGACTTATGAAGCCTCCCTTCGGCAGCGGAGACAGCAACATTTGACCAAATTAGTTGAATGCTGCTGGGGGGGATCCTGCACTGGAACGGGCACTTGGAGAGGAGAGGGAAGGCTCATTAGGACCCAGAGCCTTCCCTCTCCTTAGGTAAGTATTTGGCTTTTTTTAAATCACGATTCCCAATAGTTTTAAGTCTGGTGGTAAGAGCATTCTGGCTGACTGCTGAGAATCTTTTTAGAAGCAGAACATCCTTTATATCTGCCTGTCCTCCTACCTAGATATGGCCTGCATAGTATATGACAGTGAAATGTATTCTTGTCACTTTCTTCTGCTGACTGCCATGAAAATGGAAAAAGGTCCATATGTAGCGGGAAACTACTGTCCTAGTGAAAAGACTGACAATAGTTGTGTTCTGAGGCTCTGCCCGGGTAACTGAGGACTAATGCTTTGTAAACTTGAATCAACAAAGGCCTCAACGTCTGCAATTTCTGCACAGTGAAATTACTGAAGGGAAAAAGCCATACTAGCAACACCCGGTGTGTCTGAGGACTGAAGTCTGCCATCTTAGGCAGAGACCCTACCAATGAGACTACAGTCAAAGAGATTTCAGCAAATAATGTATGCTGTAAAAACCCACCAATGCGCAGTGCCTCTAAGAACTGTATTTAAGTGTGACTTGTGTTTGTCTTGTTAGGTTGTACAGAAAATGTGTACAATGTGCCCACAGAGTGGTTACCAGCACATGTACAGGGTGGGCCATTTACAGTGGCTTGCAAAAGTATTCGGCCCCCTTGAAGTTTTCCACATTTTGTCATATTACTGCCACAAACATTAATTAATTTTATTGGAATTCTACGTGACAGACCAATACAAAGTGGTGTACACGTGACAAGTGGAACAAAAATCATACATGATTCCAAACATTTTTTTAAAAATAAATAACTGCAAAGTGGGGTGTGCGTAATTATTCAGCCCCCTGAGTCAATACTTTGTAGAACCACCTTTTGCTGCAATTACAGCTGCCAGTCTTTTAGGGTATGTCTCTACCAGCTTTGCACATCTAGAGACTGAAATCCTTGCCCATTCTTCTTTGCAAAACAGCTCCAGCTCATTAAGATTAGAAGGACAGTGTTTGTCAACAGCAGTTTTCAGATCTTACCACAGATTTTCGATTGGATTTAGATCTGGACTTTGACTGGGCCATTCTAACACATGGATATGTTTTGTTTTAAACCATTCCATTGTTGCCCTGGCTTTATGTTTAGGGTTGTTGTCCTGCTGGAAGGTGAACCTCCGCCCCAGTCTCAAGTCTTTTGCAGACTCCAAGATGTTTTCTTCCAAGATTGCCCTGTATTTGGCTCCATCCATTTTCCCATCAACTCTAACCAGCTTCCCTGTCCCTGCTGAAGAGAAGCACCCCCAGAGCATAATGCGGCCACCACCATATTTGACAGTGGGGATGGTGTGTTCAGAGTGATGTGCAGTGTTTGTTTTCCGCCACACATGGGGCTTGATTCACAAAAGAGTGCTAACTGTTAGCATGGCCGTTTGCGCGCGAATTTTTGCATTGCGCGCGCTCACGTTTTTTTGCGCAAAACAATAACGTTTTCGCGCGCAAATGTGAATTTTCACGCGAAAACGATATCGATTTCGCAGTAAAATTCGCGTTTGCGCGCGAAAACATTATCGTTTCGTGCGAAAATTCGTGAGCACGCGCAATGCGAAAATTCGCGCAAAAACGGCCGTGCTAACAGTTAGCACTCTTTTGTGAATCAAGCCCATAGCGTTTTGCATTTTGGGCAAAAAAGTTCCATTTTGGTCTCAACTGACCAGAGCACCTTCTTCCACATGTTTACTGTGTCCCCCACATGGCTTGCAGCAACCTGTAAACGGGACTTCTTATGCTTTTCTGTTAACAATGGCTTTCTTCTTGCCAACTTTTTGCAGTACACGACTAATAGTTGTCCTATGAACAGATTCCCCAACGTGAGCTGTAGATCTCTGCAGCTCGTCCAGAGTCACCATGAGCCACTTGACTGCATTTCTGAACAGCACTCTCTTTGTTCGGCCTGTGAGTTTAGGTGGACGGCCTTGTCTTGGTAAGTTTACAGTTGTGCCATACTCCTTCCATTTCTTGATGATCGCTTGAACAGTGCTCCGTGGGATGTTCAAGGCTTTGGAAATCTTTTTGTAGCCTAAGCCTGCTTTAAATTTCTCAATAACTTTATCCCTGACCTGTCTGGTGTGTTCTTTGGACTTCATGGTATCGTTGCTCCCAATATTCTCTTAGACAACCTCTGAGGCCCTCACAGAGCAGCTGTATTTGTACTGACATTAGATTACACACAGGTGCACTCTATTTAGTAATTAGCACTCATCAGACAATGTCTATGGGCAACTGACTGCACTCAGACCAAAGGGGGCTGAATAATTACGCACGCCTCACTTTGCAGTTACTGATTTGTAAAAAATGTTTGGAATTATGTATGATTTTCGTTCCACTTCTCACGTGTACACTGCTTTGTATTGGTCTTTCATGTGGAATTCCAATAAAATTGATTCATGTTTGTGGCAGTAATGTCACAAAATGTGGAAAACTTTAAGGGGGCCGAAAACATTTGCAAGCCACTGTATATGGAAACACCTTAGTAAAATGGGAATGGTTGGTGATATTAACTTCCTGTTTGTGGCACATTAGTATATGTGAGGGGGGGAAACTCTTTAAGATGGGTGGTGAGTGACCATGGTGGCCATTTTGAAGTCGGCCATGTTGAATCCAACTTTTGTTTTTGCAATAGGAAGAGGGTCATGTGACACATCAAACTTATTGGGAATTTCACAAGAAAAACAATGGCGTGCTTAGTTTTATCGTAATGTTATTCTTTCATGAGTTATTTACAAGTTTCTCTTTGTTTACAGCCATTGACATGTCGCCGAGATTAACACGTGAGGAGCAGATAGAAATTGTGTTGATGTCTGGTGAATGCAGTAACCGGGTCATTGCAGCAGATTTCAATGCAAGACACCCTACTAGACCACCCATCTCCCATGCTACAGCTAGCAAACTGCTTGCTAAGTTTCATGAAACTGGTTCAGTGTTGGATTTGCCAAAATGTAGACGCATGAAATCTGTCACTAATGAACAAACATCAGTGACTGTCCTAGCTTCATTCAGCAAGAGTCCACAGCGTAGCACTCGCCACATGTCACTGGAGAGTGGCATTAGTCGAACATCCCTTTGGGGGGTTATAAGCTACTCACAAATGGCACCCTTACAAACTCCAGCTACTACAGCATCTCAACGAGGATGACCCAGATCGGCGCACTGAATTTGCAGAATGGGTAAAACAAAAATTGGAACAGGACCCTGAGTGTACACAGAATATTTTGTTCAGTGATGAGGCAAAGTTTTATGTGAATGGTGAAGTTAACAAACCAAACCACCACTATTTGTCTGACACTAACCTAACCCTGTTGCTAGGGCATTAAAATATGCACTATAAAAAAGAAAATTACGAGTATATGAAGCTAACTAGCCATCCACAATAATGTGATCACTCTAGCTATTAAAGTAGACTACTAGATCTGGGACCTAGGAGGAAATAGAAATCTCAGTGGTCGCTTTCTCTTAAAAGATGAGTTAGGGTCAGCAGCCAGTCCCTCCTAAGGAGGATCAAACAACTAGTAAACAGATTGTGTGAGAGGCGCCCAAAATAGTGTGTAATGAATATCCCAATTTAAAAAGAAAAAAAGAGGTGTCTTACCTCAATGAGAAGTCTAAACTCTTTATATGGATAAGATAAGTTTATTGAGCAATTTCGGGTTGTCTGAAAGTGTGCAATAAACTTATCTTATCCCTATATAGAGTTTAGACTTTTCTCTGTGGTAAGATACCTCTTTTTTTTTCTTTCTAAATTGTGATATTCATTACACACTATTTTGAGTGCCTCTCACCCAATCTGTTTAATAATTGAGCTTCATGGGGCTCCCAATGACCCCTCTCATGACTATATTCTTTTTGCAACTTTCCTTCCTCTTTCCCTACCTAAACCATCTCTCTTGTAGTCTTGTTTCCTCTCCCTTGAGGGTTTATAAGTGAAACTAGTAATAAAAATCTAGGTACATAGCACAGGGTATTCAAAATATATATATTTGCATAGCAATTATTATTTATGCAAGTTTTATTAGATCCTGAATGTTAAACCTCAATAGCTATTTGATTCTTTATACAGACTTTAACTTTGGATGTGACCTTTTGAACACCAAAATGTTTGTTTGTTATTAGGAGATATTATTTCCCAAAATATTACAAAAATCTATAAAATAAAAAAAAATACATGCTTTGAGTCGATAGGGATTATGGCACATTATAGCAGGATACAAGTATCAAAATGATACAGTGGACAAACAGAGCAATTATGATATATTATAATTATTAATTTATCTGTATGTTTTTGGCATATGGAAGAAAACTGGAGTGCCCAGAGAAAATAGAAGGAAACCCACACAGACAGGGAAGAACATACATACTCCGTGCAGATAGTGCCCTGGCTGGGATTCAAACGCAGGGACCTAGTACTGGATGATGAGAGTACTATCTGCGTGGCCCAATTAAAACATGTATTGGCATGCATAGTTGCTCAATGTCCGTATGGTGACTGATTTTCCTCTCTGACTAAGGTAATGTCAAATACCTTCTGACTGAGACCACCATAGACTGGAGTCTCTGCATTGCAATGTCTGTTTACTTCCAACAAGTACCTTTTTGGATTTAACTTTGTGATTAGCCTCTTTCATCTGATTACCTGTTTACAATCTTTGTTACATTCTTTATATTTCTTTAATGGAGACACAATCCCCTCCTGCTTAAAGGCACTCCTTTTACACTTAATGTGCATCCGATCTGAGACTTTACATAAATGTATGTTGCTGCATTTATCCTTACTTGGGGCT
The DNA here is from genome assembly GCF_040937935.1 of Hyperolius riggenbachi. Lineage (NCBI taxonomy): Eukaryota > Metazoa > Chordata > Amphibia > Anura > Hyperoliidae > Hyperolius > Hyperolius riggenbachi. Next base: position 168,299,318 of record NC_090653.1, on the reverse strand, counting down.
CCTCTCATCCCCATGTGGGTTGTGGTCAGCTGCAGTAATTTGCCCAACAGCAGATAGTCACACTCTTCTGTGTATGTGCAGTATAGTCGCCTGGGAGAGCTACAGTGTGTGTGTTCGGAGGGACCTCACATATGCAGAAGAGTGTGACTGACCAAATTACTGCAGCTGACCACAGGACAACGGAATGGCCAGGGAAGGCGATGAGGAAGTACATGGCCTGCATGGGGCTGGAGGAAGCCCCAGGTAAGTATAAATGCTGCAATGTGTATAAAGTAGTCTCTCTCTCTCTCATCAGCAACTCAAGTCCATCAATTTTATTTTAAAGGCTTCTAGCAGCATACTTTTAACCATTTAACGGCAATCTAACGTATTAAAACGTCAAGCTTTTGCCTGTTAATGGCAACATGACGTTTTAATACGTCGCGTGTTCCTGCCGCCGCTCTGCACGTGTGCGCGCCTCTACCACCGCTGTTTCCATCGGGTTCCCGTGCTGGGTGATTGGGGAAGAGGACCGAGCGGTCCTCTAGCCAATTGCACTGCCTGGAGTGAATGGACGCGACCGCGAACAGCGGCCCCCTCCATTCACAAAAACAGGAAACTGTAACAGTTTAATACAGTGTAAAAAAAAAAAAAGTGGTCACTTCCTATATGGAAGAGTGTTCACTAGCCATCTTGTGGCCAAAAAGTATATTACACTTACAAAGCACATACATATACAAGTACATTAAGTAAGTTTTAATTTATTATATAGGGGCTTGTAATTATGGCCAGAACAAAAAAAAAAAACCAGAAAAGTAACACCTGTATTTCAAAATAATATATTGTCGCCATACATTGTGATAGGGACATAATTTAAACGGTTTAATAATCGGGACAACTGGGCAAATAAAATGTGTTTGTTTTATCCACAGGAGAATGTTTAATTTTAAAAGTATAATGGCTGAAACCTGAGAAATAATGATTTTTTTTTCATTTTTTTGTTTTTTTTTCCATTAAAACGCATTTAGAATAAAAAATTCTTAGCAAAATGTACTACACACAGAAAGCCTAATTGGTGGCGAAAAAAACGAGGTATAGATCATTTTCTTGTGATAAGTAGTAATAAAGTTATTAGGGAATAAAAGGGAGGAGCACTGACAAAAAAATTGCTCTGGTCCGTTAGAGTAAAACCCCTTGGGGGTGAACTGGTTAATGTTAGTATGGTTAACATACATTTAATGTTATTACCACCACCACACTTTATTTTTTTGTAGCACTTGCTGGGGCAAAAGGTTAAATCACCTGATAATGTTTAGTCACCACCTTACTCTTTAAGCTCCCTATAGTCCCCTCTCCAGCCCCTTTTATCACAGGTTGTTGTGTCTGTAATAGCCAGCCAGCTGTTCTTATTCAGTCGTTTTGGTAATTGGGCGTCAAGACTTTGTAATATTAGGAAGTGACTGGGACAGGACATGAAGTATTGGAGGTAATATACAGGGAAGTAGATTTTTGCACTTTCACTATTGACTGCTTTTTAGTTCACATGTTCCTACTACTATTATTTTAGAAATTGTTCCATTTAAATGAGACTTTGTGGTGCCCTATCTGTTTCTACATCCATACACCATGGACGTCTAAAGGCATTTTTGTACTAAACTACTTCCACCTTCCATGGATGTCTATAGGCATTTTGTTTCTTCATCTTACTGTGGCTCAAATGTCAAGATATTTAGTACAGAATTTTGACTCCACGCCAATTTTCTACTTGACTTGAAATATGCAAATAATTCTAAGTTGTTGCAGAATTATGCATATATTACTGAAAATCTATGCAGCTTGAAAATGGATCAATTGCTTTCACTGCAAGATTAATTACCGGTAGTCCATTTACATTTTGGATTTTCATAATAATTTGCATCATTTTCAATCATCTCAAATGTGGACTTTGGTATATGAAGATTTGGGAAATACATTTAATAAACACAGTTCAAAAATAGCAGAAGGAAATGGCAGCACTTCCAAACAGACGCTGCACCTGAATTGACTACCTGCACAAGTATGCAGAGCTCGAATAACGGGCAGATTACACGCCTTGCATTCAAAACAGGTAGAGTAAAGGAGGGCGTTAGCTTCAGCATAAGTTGTGCACAAATTATCCCTACTAGACTCTCCCACGGCGGTGACGGGCCCCCACGGGAGATAACCTAACAATTCAAACATAGCTGGGACTGGCCTGTAACTTTTTTGAAAATTAGCAGGCAGTCTAACAGTTACCATATTTTTCGTACTATGAGATGCTCCTAACCATAAGATGCACCTAGGTGTAGAGGACAAAAACCAGGGGATTTTTTTTACTAAACCTGGTGAATCCATGGTGAAGGCTGAAGGGGCATTTTGTGGATTATGCCCCCTTTGTACCTCATGCCCCCTTGTGCAGTACCTCTTGTGTCTCCCTATTTCCTCTTCTGTCTCTCTTGTGTCCTCATGTGTCCCCCATGTGTCCGCCTCTGTTCTCCTTGTGTCCTCCTCTATACCTCTTTGTGTCCCCCTTGTGTCCTCCTTTATGTCCCTTTGTGTTCCCCTGTGTCCTCCATTTGTCCCCCTGTGTCCTCCTCTGCATGGGCACAGTAAAGGGAGACCCTGACATTGCGGCGGGTTGGAAGCTCGTATTGGCAAGTCAGAAACTCTCTGCATTTGGACTTTAAGACATGTTGACTTTTTGCCCCCATTTTTGGGGTAGAAAGAGTGAGTCTTATAGTCCAAAAGATACAGTAAAGCACACCTGAAGCAAAAAATAAACTTTTGAGATAATGAATTGTATGTGTAGAACAGCTACGTAGAAGCAGTAGAGTCTTGTACCGTTTGTTAGTACAGCTAAGAAATAGAAAATTAGTAGCAAAGAAAAAAAGTCTCATGTTTCCCAGTACAGGAAGAGTAAAAAAAAAGTATATATTACAGAATATTACAGAATGTTGCAATGTTATAAAAAGAAGCTATAAATCGTTATACGTACTACGCATACAATTCATTATAAGTTGTTGTTTTTTTGCTTTAAGTTTGCTTTAAGCAGCTAGAATAGCAGGTGTGCAATCCTGTCATTCATCTTAAGGGGCAATTCCTGGGAATCATTAAGAAGTGCAATGTGTATATTAAGGAACCCCCATCATTGGTCCACCACTTTGGACTCTCTTCTCATCTGTAAAAAAACATATAAAGCTCTCTTTTAGAGCAGCTGGATCCGGGCTTGGTCAAAATATTCTGTACTACCATTGTTTTACACTGTTTATTCTTTGTATTGAAAATAATGTAGAAAGGTTGTTTGGAGAAAAACTGCTGGTGCTCTCTTTTCTCTTTTACTAAAGACAGGTCCTGTCTCACTAACATGCTCAGCTTTTATGAAGCGGTGAATGAAAATTTAGATCTTGGGAACGCTATAAATGTAGTGTACTTGGACTTTGCAAAGACTTTTGACTCTGTTCCCCACAATAGCCTGGTACAAAAGCTGACGATACAGTGACTGGGATGAAAATGTGTGTATGTGGATAGAGAACTGGTTAAGGGATAGAAGGCAAAGAGTGGTGGTAAATGGAACATACTCAAAATGGGAAACTGTTATCAGTGGGGTCATTACTTGGTCCTATTCTTTTCAATGTAATCATTAATGATCTAGTAGATGGAATACAGAGTAATGTAGCCATCTTTGTAGATGGTACAAGATTATGCAGAATTATCAACACTAAGGGCTTGATTCACAAAGCCGTGCAAACTGTTTAGCACGGGTGTGCTTAACAGTTAGCACGTGAAGTGCCGTTCACGGACTTTTGTGTGCGCAAAGTGATGCGACTTGCACGATCGTGGACTTTTTCTGCGCAATTTGCAGTCGCGGCAAATTGCGCTCGCACAAGTCCGAATCGCGGCACCCGTGCTAAACAGTTTGCACCGCTTTGTGAATCAAACCCTAAGACTGATAGTGACATATTACAACAGGACCTTGACAACATGGCCATATGGGCAGGCCCGTGGCAGATGAAATTTAATGTTGATAAATGTAGAGTCATGCACCTTGGACGTACCAGTGGTAGATCATCATATAAGATAAATGGCGTACAGCTGGTAACATCAGACTTGGAGAAGGACTTAGGAATACTGGTTGATAACAAGTTAGGTAATCGTATACAATGTTAAGCAGTGGTAGCTAAAGCAAATACAATTCTGGGATCCATAAAATGGGAAGTAAAATCACTAGATGCTAGTATACTACTCCCTCTGTATAAATCACTTGTGAGGCCACATCTGGAGTATGGAATACAGTTTTGGGCAAAACACTATAGTTTTTGCCATCAATTTAGAAAGGGGTTTTTCACAGTGAGAGTGGTTAAAATCTGGAACATCTTACCTCAGGAAGTAGTTATGGCAAACTCTATATTCTGCATTTAAAGAGGGCTTGGATGCTTTCCTTGCATTGAAGGGCATCCATGGCTATAATTTTTAGGAAATTCCTGGAAGAGTTGATCCAGGGATTTATTTGACTGCCATCTGGAGTCGGGAAGGATTTTTTTTCCCTTTTAATTGGCCCAGGCCTTGTACGTTTTTTTTGCCTTCCCCTGGATCAACTGGGATATGTGCAGATTCAGGATAGTGTTTTGTTTATTTATTTTTTTTCTGGTTGGACTTGATGGACCGATGTCTTTTTTCAACCAAACTAACTATGTAACCCCACCATTCAAGCTTGAACAGACGTTTTTCTGACTGTCCGGCAAGATTAGGCAATATGTACATGTTATCAGGGTAATTCAGAGACTGGATTATCTATCCTGTTACATTCACAGAGAAGCAACAAATCAGAATCCTACGGCACGGATTTTCCACGATGTTAAACAAGCTTTCGGCATGATAACGAGTGTATCTAATCTAGCTTAAATCTGTTACAATGCTCACCATGTATCCGGTCATGTATGGGTGTCCTTATTTTCAGCTTTGTTCTTAAAAAGACCAAATAAAAACTGATGCCTTACATATTTCATAAAGTCACTGTGTCTGTTTCACTCTTGATGAGCTTCATGAGTGAAGTAATGAGGCCCGATCACAGCTAAAAACTCTAATCAGCATTTCTAAACGATGCTAATTGATAGCTGTGCTTCCTCAGCCTTGTCTTCTGCCCGTCAATCACAGACTAAGGCAGCTTTTCCCAGAGATAAGAAGGGATTAGAGAGAAGGATATAGCGGATTTTTGTGTGATTTGCAACTAATTACACAGCTCTCTGACTGGGGTTATCACTGCTTTACTCCACAAGTAAGCAGACATACGTCACATTACTACAGGGTTCATTGCGTTTCAGCATTTACAACATTTTTTTTCATTGCATTTCCTGAAGATGCCTTTTGTGATTTTTGGTGCATCACCTCTGAATCTCAGTCCTCTCATGTTAAAGATTAAGCATACAGGATTTAAAGCAGGCTGTTGAAAAAAAAATCTTATAAATTTTTCCTTCAGTACAGTGTACTTCATTTACTTAAGATCACAGAGATAGATAGAGAGTTCACAAGTGATCCTGCAAATCTCCTCTAAATTCCTTAAAAATGTCTGCTAGATAGCAAGAAATTCAACCCTTGCTTAATGCTGGGTACACATGTTGCGTTCCCGCATCGAATGCACCGCTCGATTCCCGACGATTCAATTATTTCTGAGCATTTCCGAGCGCATTTCGATGATTTTTAGCTCGAATGCCATGTAAAGTATGGCAAATCGACCTAACGATCCATCGACCCGTGAATCGGACATGTCGGAAATAAATGAATCGACGGGAATCGAGCGGCGCATCGACGGGAATCGAGTGCGGGAACGCAACGTGTGTACCCAGCATAAAGCGGATCTGAGATGAAAAACTAACTATAACAAGTATCTTGTCTATATATCTTATCTAAAGTGTGGATAGTTTACACAGCAAATCTAGCTACAAACAGCCTTAATAGAATAAGAATATTTCTTCCTGTGATACGACAGCAGCCATGCTATTTGTAAACATTACACAGAGGCAGGCTTATCTGCATCTTGAGCAAAGAAAGCTAATCCCCCTCCTCCTCCCTTCTCCCCTCTGCCTCTGAAATCTCTGGCTAGTAATACCGCCCCCTCCTCCTGCCCAGACTCAGCTCCCATGCGCCCTTGCTACTGTCTGAAAGTGCCTTGGCTCTCTGAAAACCTGTTTGAGTGGCTTATTTAGTTTATAGGGAATTAGAGCATTAAAGCAAAAACAAAAAAGTATTTGGCTTGAGGAATGCCCTATAAACAATAGGAAAGGAACACAATTATGCAATGAGTAAAAGTTCATCTCGGATCCACTTTAAGTTATATTGGATCATATTGAAAATTGAAGAAAGATTAGTGAACTAGCAGTTATGAACTGGCTTGTGATTAACTAATTGGAAATCCACAAAGACAATAGGTTATTGAAGGCATCAGTGTCTACAAGTTGAAATGGCAATAGCAACATCTTCAAAGATTTTGACTTTGATTTTTTAATATGAAAGTGGGCAGGAACAAGGGTTCCATACCCTCTTTGATATCACATGTGTTATGGTTGGCTGGGTTGAGAGAGAACTTGGAGAATTTAAGTCGGAGTTAGAGACTAGGTTCTCAATCTCAACACATAGTACATCTATTCCTGAGTGCGTGGGTTGAGGGGTACTTGATCTTATGTTAGCATATTACAGTGAGTTTGAGGATTAAAAAAAAAATCTAAAATATATATAAGTCTGAAAAAATATTTTAGTCAAGTTAAAGCACATTTATTAAAATACATTTATTAAAAGCCATTTATTAAAAGCATTTCTACACAGATACCATTACCTAATACTACTAACAAATGCATAAGTGTCACTGGATACTTATGATGATGCTATTTACAACAGGAGATACTCAGCAAACACCATTTTTCATAAAGAGGTACATGCAGTAACAATGCTGAGAATCGCTGGGTAAGGGGATATTGTAGAACCTATAGAATTTGACAATGAGCTTTTCCTATTGTCAGGCTACCCTTATTCATAGTTTCCACTGGACTAACTTGGATTAGCACTGGCAGCCTAAAGTTATGTACACACGCTAGATTAAACTAGTGGCCAATAAAGAACACCTGGGCCAAGAATTTAACATGTGTACTGCAGCCACCATAGCCGGCCTTTGACCTGAGCGACCGGAGCGGTCGCTCAGGGCGCCAGCTTTCATGGGGGCACCTATAGCTGCCTACCTATACTGAGGGCACCTACACCAGACTTCCTATACTGGGGACACCGATACCTGGCTACCTACCTATACTGAGTCTGAGGGTGTTTTTCTTTGGGAAGCGCACTGCGGCTATGATGCGTGGTGCAAATTGTCGGTGCTGTGCCATATGTGATGTGTCACAGAGATCTGAGCATTTGGCGTGATGTGTCACAACTTCAAAAAGGTTGGGAACCACTGTCCTAGGAGGTAACGCAGGAGAAAGGCCTCTTGCACACTGCACGCGATTCCGATTCAGATTCCGCTTTTTAATCAGTTTTTACCTCCGATTCAGATTCAGATTTGCAGTGTGCAAGGAGCAAACTGCAAATCTGAATCTGAATCGGAAGTAAAAACAGATTAAAAAGCGGAATCTGAATCTGAATTGCTTGCAGTGTGCAAGAGGCCAAAAGGTGAATTGCATATAGGCCTGTGTGTGTGTGCGCACGCGTAAAGAGGATGAAGGGGGGGCACAAAAATCAGGTTTTGCTCAGGGCGCTGGGAAACATAAGGCCGGCCCTGGCAGCCACCCAGTATTGCCTAAATATCCAACATAGTAATAAACAAATGATAGCGCACACTTAATCCAACCCTAGTGAAAAACAAATAACATAAAAATCAAAATATGATCAAAAAGCCTAAAGCAGCCCATACACCTAACGATTTTCCCGCCGATATACAGCAGATATACAGCAGATTCGATCACTGTGATCAAATCTGCTGTGAAATCGTTGCGCAAACGCTAACAGAACGATCGATTTCTGTCCGAAATCAATCGTTCCTGTCGATTCCAATCGTTGCGAAGATTTTGGTCGATCGCCGACGGGTCGGGAGTGCGTCGATATCGGCGTTCGAATGCCCGACGACCGACGCTAGCGGCAATACATTACCTGCTCCGGCCGGCGCGAGTCCCCCTCTGTCCCCGCGGCTTCTTCTCCGTGCTGGGTTTCTGCAGCTTCATTGAACTTCCCTTCCCGGCAGGAAGTTTAAACAGTAGAGCGCCCTCATTGCACTGCCTTCCCCGGACAGGCAGTTCACTGAAGGTGCAGCCAGTCCGGAACCCAGCGTGGAGAAGAAGACGCGGGACAGAGGGGGAATCGCGCCGGCCGGAGCAGGTAATGTATGCAGGGGGGGGGAGGGGGAGCGCCAGCTTTACAGATTGTGATCGGTTTCATGCTGAAATTGATTCACAATCTGTTTGCACTAAAGGCAGCCATACGATCCCTCTCTGATCAGATTCGATCAGAGAGGGATCTATCTGTTGGTCGAATCTGATGGCAAATCGACCAGTGTATGACTACCTTAACACTTATCCACATATATATGATTGCAGTCCTTTTCACCAAACATATAGGTGCAATAAAGTTCAGTCTATTTCTGTAGGATCCTTCGCTCACATGTACAGTGGCTTGCAAAAGTATTTGGCCCCCTTGACGTTTTCCACAATTTGTCACATTACTGCCACAAACATGAAGCAATTGTATTGGAATTCCACATGAAAGACCAATACAAAGTGGGGTACACATGAGAAGTAGAATGAAAATCATACATGATTCCAAACATTTTTTACAATTAAATAACTGCAAAGTGGGGTGTGCGTATTTATTCAGCCCCCTGAGTTAATACTTTGTAGAACCACCTTTTGCTGCAATTACAGCTGCCAGTCTTTTAGGGTATGTCTCTACTAGCTTTGCACATCTAGAGACTGAAATCCTTGCCCATTCTTCTTTGCAAAACAGCTCCAGCTCAGTCAGATTAGATGGACAGCCTTTGTGAACAGCAGTTTTTTAGATCTTGCCACAGATTATCGATTGAATTTAGATCTGGGCTCTGACTGGGCCATTCTAACACATGGATATGTTTTGTTTTAAACCATTCCATTGTTGCCCTGGCTTTATGTTTAGGGTCGTTGTCCTGCTGGAAGGTGAACCTCCGCCCCAGTCTCAAGTCTTTTGCAGACTCCAAAAAGGTTTTCTTCCAAGATTGCCCTGTATTTGGCTCCATCCATCTTTCCATCAACTCTGACCAGCTTCCCTGTCCCTGCTGAAAAGAAGCACCCCCAGAGCATGATGCTGCCACCACCATATTTGTCAGTGGGGATGGTGTGTTCAGAGTGATGTGCAGTGTTAGCTTTCATCCACACATAGCGTTTTGCATTTTGGCCAAAAAGTTCAATTTTGGTCTCATCTGACCAGAGCACCTTCTTCCACGTTTGCTGTGTTCCCCACATGGCTTGTGGCAAACTGCAAACGGGACTTCTTATGCTTTTCTGTTGGCAATGGCTTTCTTCTTGCCACTCTTCCATAAAGGTCAACTTTGTGCAGTGCACGACTAATAGTTGTCCTATGGACAGATTTCCCCACCTGAACTGTAGATCTCTGCAGCTCGTCCAGAGTCACCATGGGCCTCTTGACTGTATTTCTGATCAGCGCTCTCCTTGTTCGGCCTGTGAGTTTAGGTGGACGGCCTTGTCTTGGTAGGTTTATAGTTGTGCCATACTCCTTCCATTCCTTGATGATCGCTTGAACAGTGCTCTGTGGGATGTTCAAGGCTTTGGAAACCTTTTTGTAGCCTAAGCCTGCTTTAAATTTCTCAATAATTTTATCCCTGACCTGTCTGGTGTGTTCTTTGGTCTTCATGGTGTTGTTGCTCCCAATATTCTCTTAGACAACCTCTGAGGCCGTCACAGAGCAGCTGTATTTGTACTGACATTAGATTACACACAGGTGCACTCTATTTAGTCATTAGCACTCATCAGGTAATGTCTAAGGGTAACTGACTGCACTCAGACCAAAGGAGGCTGAATACGCACACCCCACTTTGCAGTTATTTATTTGCAAAAAATGTTTGGAATCATGTATGATTTGTGTTTCACTTCTCACGTGTACACCACTTTGTATTGGTCTTTCATGTGGAATTCCAATAAAATTGATTCATGTTTGTGGCAGTAATGTGACAAAATGTGGAAAACTTCAAGGGGGCCGAATACTTTTGCAAGCCACTGTATCTAATGTGATTCCAACTTTATCCTCCTGTGCATGCAAAATCCTCAGAGAATATAGAAAGAAGCAAAAACAACAAACCATAGAGTGATACTGCATAAATCAATAAACACCACATGCTCACTTTAGTAGCTGTGACACATAACTCTTCTCATAAGTCTCCACCACCACTCATATCACAGTCCCTCACCCTCTCGTATGGCTGCCAAACCACAGACAGCAAATATTGTTTTAACGCTCCAACCACAAGATGTAAAATGCTATATAGATAAAACAAGATTGCCAAATAATTATGACATTTGCTTTCAAAACTGTAATTTACATTAAGGCCTCTTTCACAGTGCGACGTTAAAGTCGCACTTTAGAAAATGTTCCAACGCAGACTAACGCACAGCAATACAAAGGGCCTGATTCACAAAGCGGTGATAACTCAGTTATCACGCCTAAAAGACTTTAGGCGTGATAACCTTTGCACTAGCAAAGTTATCACCGCTTTGTGCTCTAACTCGCGCGAAGCTCCCGCGCGCAAAGTTTTGCGCGCAAAGTCCCATAGGGCTTAATGAGCACTTCGCGCGAAGCACGGTGCGCTGCGCGCATAGCGCACCGCGCCATGCGCGCAAAACTTTGCATGCGGGAGTTCGCGCGAATTCCTTCAGATCACGCCTAAACTAAGTTTAGGCGTGATAAAGGGCTTTTCACAGGCGTGCAAAGTGTTTGCACCGCTTTGTGAATCAGGCCCAAAGTTTGTGAGACATTCACAGTGCACAATTTGCGTTGTGTGTAACGTGTAGCAATATTTAGAAAGTGCTGCATGCTGTGCTTTTAGCAATACATTTGCTGCGTTATGTGTGTTGCACATGCTCAGTAAGGTTTTTTAAAAAATGTAACGCATGTGCCGTTTTCGTTCCATGAGTATGCGACAAAAATGGTGCACCAAGAGACACATAACGCAGTGCAAACTAACGTCCAATTTTATAACCTACATGCGCTGCGTTAGGGGCACGTTGTGCGACTTTAACGTTGCATCAAACACAATGTCCCACTGTGAAAGAGGCCTTAATGGGGTTAATTCACAGAACCCTGGTAATATTGATGTGTACACACAGTGCAAGTTTACTAACAGTTACTCCATCAACATATTGCTCATTCTGCACACGGTGCCACTCGTGTTACGTTTATAAAGCACATGATGGTTGTATACAGCATGTTATGCTATTTGCATGTTCTGTCTGCGGCTGCGCACAGCAATTCTACTTGGGCTTTGTGAATCAACTCCAATGCAATAAATCTCCAGTGAAACTTTAGCAGCAGACACTATATACTCCACCTTCTATGCACTCCATGGCAACATACTATATGGCCTCTCTTTTCTCCTAAGTATGATGCTAATTGCATGCTATGTCCAGACCTAACATTCCATTCATAGCTGGCAATTGAATAATTAACTCTACTTGTCAGCTGTTGTTAGGGCACTGCAATCACTTTATTAAAACAACCCCTGATGGTTTGATTCCCCTGACAGATCAATCTGTTCATTTCTTGTATTTGTTGAGTATTTAGGCTAAAACTCATACCACAGAAGGTAGAAGAATGTACAGAAAGTTGTTTGGGCAACTCCAACTCCTTTGCAACCAGTGTCTCACTCCCCTAGTAAAGGACACGTGCAGCAAAGATAATATTGAAAGTGCTATGTCTGATTTCATTTAAATGCTACTGCCTTGGTTGCTGTGAAAATCCTCTATTTTTACAGTTACAAAGTTATTTGGGTTGAAAAAAGACATACTGACGTCGTCCATCAAGTTCAACCAGAAGACAAAGTACAATACCAGCCTGCTCCCTCACATATCCCTATTGATCCAGAGGAAGGCGAAAAACCCTTACAAGGCATGGTCCAATTAGCCCAAAAGGGAAAAAAATCCTTCCCGACTCCAGATGGCAATCAGATTTTAACATCCTCTGCATAATTAGTCAAGACTATGGGCTGCGTACTCCAAGTGTGTGACTTAGAAATAACTGAAGTAACGGAGGTGCACGGTAGCAAACTACCTTTATCTCAATCTCTGCAGGACTCGGGCTGACAATTTGAAACTTAGGTGTAAGGTTGGAGTTTATTTTTATTAGAGATGACCCGAACCTCCGATTTTAGGTTCGCAAACCGCGGAAGTTCGCGAACTTGCGAACTTCCGTGAACCGTTATAGACTTCAATGGAGGGGCGAACTTTGAAAACTACAAACACTTATGCTGGCCACAAAAGTGATGGAAAAAATGTTTCAAGGGGTCTAACATCTGAGTTTTTGCATGGAGGAGTGGGATAGACGCCAAAAGTCCCGGGGAAAAATCTGGATTTGACGCAAAGCAGCGTTTTAAGGGCAGAAATCACATTCCATACTAAATTGGAGGCTTAAAGTGCTTTAAAACATCTTGCATGTGTATATATCAATCAGGGAGTGTGATTAGAGTACTGCTTCACACTGACAGACCAAACTCACTGTGTAACGCAGGGCCGTGCTGAGGCAGAGGCGAGAGAGGCTCCAGCCTCAGGGCGCAGTGTAGGAGGGGGCGCACAACACACTCCGCTATCATTCCCCTATTGTGTTCAAAGCAGAGATAAATAATAAAAGGGGATACATGGTAGTAACTGCAAGCCAGATAACTAGAGATTACGGTGTTGGGGGCCCTGGGGCGCCTCTTAGTATAATAGAAATCAGTGTGTGACGGCTGAGGTGGGAGGGATGGAGGGTGCACTTTGGTGTCTCAGCCTTGGGTGCTGGAGGAACTTGTCCCATCTCTGTAACGCACCGCAAACAGCTGTTTGTGTAGTGTTGGCCTTGCTGGACTGGTGTGCACCATGGTGAGATTGCAGGCCATGGCAGTTTTCAAGCCCATATGTTCGGGCTGAGGTAGCTAAATGACAGAACAACAGTGACTGACTGTCCAGCTGATTGAATTTGGTCTTTCCAAAATGAAGCATGACCTTATTATCTTCTTATATGTAGCTAGGCATGAGTAGGTGTCCCAGTATAGGTAGTTAGGCATAGGTAGGTGTCCCAGTATAGGTAGTTAGGCATAGGTAAGTGTCCCAGTATAGGTAGTTAGGCATAGGTAAGTGCCCCAATAGTTAGCTAGGCATAGGTAGATGGCCCTGTATAGGTAGGTAGGTGCTCCAGTAGTTAGCTAGGCATAGGTAGGTGTCCCCATATAGGTAGTTAGGCATAGGTAGGTGTCCCAGTATAGGTAGTTAGGCATAGGTAGGTGCCCCAGTATAGGTAGGTAGGTGCCCCAGTAGTTAGCTAGGCATAGGTAGGTGTCCCCGTATAGGTAGGTAGGTGCCCCAGTAGTTAGCTAGGCATAGGCAGGTGTCCCCGTATAGGTAGGTAGGTGCCCCAGTAGTTAGCTAGGCATAGGTAGGTGTCCCCATATAGGTAGTTAGGCATAGGTAGGTGTCCCAGTATAGGTAGTTAGGCATAGGTAGGTGCCCCAGTATAGGTAGGTAGGTGCCCCAGTAGTTAGCTAGGCATAGGTAGGTGTCCCCGTATAGGTAGGTAGGTGCCCCAGTAGTTAGCTAGGCATAGGCAGGTGTCCCCGTATAGGTAGGTAGGTGCCCCAGTAGTTAGCTAGGCATAGGCAGACGTCCCCGTATAGGTAGGTAGGTGCTCCAGTAATTAGCTAGGCATAGGTAGGTGTCCCCGTATAGGTAGGTAGGCATAGGTAGGTGTCCCAGACAGTATAGTTAGGCAGGGCCTGGCACAGTATCACAATTACCAAGGTCCAGCTGCAACAGATAGTGCTGTATATGCAAGTGGTAGTGGGCCACACAGAAAAAAAAATAGATCACAAGAACAACATTAGCTGTTGAGGGGTGCTTTTTTTTAGCAATAAGAATCAGCAAGGAGCAAGCTAAAGAGCCTAACAAGAGCATAACTAAGCTTTCCCTATGTCTATGCAGCAGACCTGTCCCTTCTCTAATTACTGCAGGCATAGGAGTGAGTGAAATGCCTGACGCTGCCTGCCTTTTTTAAGGGTGGGGGGCTCCAGGAGGGAGTGTAGCCTGATTGGCTACAATGTGCCTGCTGACTGTGATGTGGAATCGAACTTCCGGAACAGTTTGCGGTTCTCCGCGAACGCAAACCACGGACGTTCGCCAGGAACCGTTTGCCGGCGAACCGTTCGGGCCATCTCTAATTTTTATACACTGCAAAGCGCTATGTATTTTCTGAAAATAGGTACACAGAAGGAGTAAAGCCTTAGCCTATTATTTTTGAAATGCTTATGATAGTTTATTTGGATTAATTCACAAAGTTTTTACTTTTGCAATAGATATATTTAAAATACTTGACTGCTGGGTTTTCTATCTCTGTTTCCTGTTGACACAAAAGTACTAATTAAATGGAGAGACGAATGTCCAAACTTTCTTCCCATCCCGTCATGAGTCACATGAGGTAATCCAAGAGGAAAGAGCATCCAGTCTATCCCTCTGTGTACAGTTTAACCTACTTTGGGCCTTGAGCTGCAGTACTGTAGTTGAGCAGAATCTTATCTCCCTATCCCTGTTTCCTGAATAAGAAAATATTACCCTTTCCTCAAACTGCCCAGCAGGGCTGGGCCGAGGCATAGGCTGGAGAGGCTCGAGCCTCAGGGCGCAGTGTAGGAGGGGGCGCACAATTCGTTCAGCTGTCATTCCTAATTGTGTATGAAGCAGAAAGAAATAAGAAAAGGGGATACATAGCAGTGACTGCAAGCCAGATAACTAGATATTAAGGTGTTGGGGAGGTTGTGGGCCCTGTGGCCCTCTTAGTCTAACAGCAATCAGTGAGTGACAGCTGGGGTGGGAGGGGTGGAGGGGCGCACTTTGGTGTCTCAGCCTTGGGTGCTGGAGGACCTTGTCCCTGCTCTGCTGCCCAGTGTCTTTATAAAGAGTTTAGAAAAGAGCAGTAAAGAATGGTTTCTTACTGCAGGGGCAAATCTAGGATTTTCCAGGGGGGGATTCCTGATAGGTCTCTTTTGGCAAGCCGCACACTACCGCGCATGCATTTGCCCACAAAATCCACATGATGCAAAGCATTTCTCTACAAAATACACACAATGCGCAGTGTTTCCCTACAAAATACACATGATACAGTAGTGTTTTGCCAAAATATATATAATGTGGCAGTGATTAAGTAGCCAGATAACCCCCCTTTATTATGGATAACGAAATTACCCCACCCCTCTTTAGTATAGGTGACCAGATGACCCCCATTTATCACACAGGTAGCAGACCTGAAAATCGAAATGTGGGCAACATTCACCAGAACATCGCAATGTGGGCAGCAGTGAGCAGAAATTCGTAATGTGGGCAGCAGACACCTGAAAATTGTAATGTGGGCAGCAGTCACCAGAAAATCGTAATGTGGGCAGCAGACACCTGAAACTCGCAATGTGGGCAGCAGTCACCAGAAAATCGTAATGTGGGCAGCAGTCACCTGAAAATCACAATGGGGGCAGCAGGCACCAGAAAATCGTAATGTGGGCAGCAGACACCTGAAAATCGCAATGTGGGCAGCAGTCACCAGAAAATCGTAATGTGGGCAGCAGACACCTGAAAATCGCAATGTGGGCAGCAGTGACCAGAAAATTGTAATGTGGGCAGCAGACACCTGAAAATCACAATGTAGGCAGCAGACACTTGAAAATCACAATGTAGGCAGCAGATACCAGAAAATCATAATGTGGGCAGCAGACGCCAGAAAATCGCAATGTGGGCAGCAGTGAGCAGAAATTCGTAATGTGGGCAGCAGACACCTGAAAATCGTAATGTGGGCAGCAGACACCTGAAAATCGTAATGTGGGCAGCAGTCACCTGAAAATCGTAATGTGGGCAGCAGACACCTGAAACTCGCAATGTGGGCAGCAGTCACCAGAAAATCGTAATGTGGGCAGCAGTCACCTGAAAATCACAATGTGGGCAGCAGTGACCAGAAAATCGTAATGTGGGCAGCAGACACCTGAAAATCGCAATGTGGGCAGCAGTCACCAGAAAATCGTAATGTGGGCAGCAGACACCTGAAAATCGCAATGTGGGCAGCAGTGACCAGAAAATTGTAATGTGGGCAGCAGACACCTGAAAATCACAATGTAGGCAGCAGACACCTGAAAATCACAATGTAGGCAGCAGATACCAGAAAATCGTAATGTGGGCAGCAGACACCAGAAAATCACAATGTGGGCAGCAGTGACCAGAAAATCGTAATGTGGGCAGCAGTGACCAGAAAATCGTAATGTGGGCAGTAGACACCTGAAAATCACAATGTGGGAAGCAGGCACATGAAAATCTCAATGAGGGCAGCAGACACCTGAAAATCGTAATGTGGGCAGCAGTGACCAGAAAATCGTAATGTGGGCAACAGACACCTGAAAATCACAATGTGGGCAGCAGTCACCAGAAAATCGTAATGTGGGCAGCAGACACCTGAAAATCACAATGTGGGCAGCATTTACCAGAAAATCGTAATGTGGGCAGCAGTCACCAGAAAATAACAATGTGGACAGCAGTGACCAGAAAATCACAATGTGGGCAGTAGACACCTGAAAATCACAATGTGGGCAGCAGTTACCAGAAAATCACAATGTGGGCAGCAGTGACAAGAAAATCGTAATGTGGGCAGCAAACACCAGAAAATCGCAATGTTGGCAGCAGGCACCAGAAAATCGCAATGTGGGCAGCAGGCACCAGAAAATTGCAATGTTGGCAGCAGGCACCAGAAAATCGCAATGTGGGCAGCAGGCACCAGAAAATCGCAATGTGGGCAGCAGACACCTGAAAATCACAATGTGGGCAGCAGTGACCAGAAAATCTCAATGTGGGCAACAGGCACCAGAAAATCGCAATGTGGGCAGCAGTGACCAGAAAATCGTAATGAGGGCAGCAGACACCTGAAAATCGTAATGTGGGCAGCAGTCACCTGAAAATTGCAATGTGGGCAGCAGTCACCTGAAAATCGCAATGTGGGCAGCAGTCACCAGAAAATTGTAATGTGGGCAGCAGACACCTGAAAATCGCAATGTGGGCAGCAGACACCAGAAAATCGCAATGTGGGCAGCAGTCACCAGAAAATCGTAATGTGGGCAGCAGGCACCAGAAAATCGCAATGTGGGCAGCAGTGACCAGAAAATCGTAATGTGGGCAGCAGACACCTGAAAATCGTAATGTGGGCAGCAGACACCTGAAAATCGTAATGTGGGCAGCAGACACCTGAAAATCGTAATGTGGGCAGCAGTGACCAGAAAATCGTAATGTGGGCAGCAGACACCAGAAAATCGCAATGTGGGCAGCAGTCACCAGAAAATCGTAATGTGGGCAGCAGTCACCAGAAAATCGTAATGTGGGCAGCAGACACCTGAAAATCGCAATGTGGGCAGCAGTGACCAGAAAATCGCAATGTGGGCAGCAGTGACCAGAAAATTGTAATGTGGGCAGCAGACACCTGAAAATCACAATGTGGGCAGCAGGCACCTGAAAATCACAATGTAGGCAGCAGTGACCAGAAAAAAAAATGCACCTGTTAAAAAAAAACAATTCACTTACCTGACAGAAGTCTTCTCCTCTCCCAGCATCTGGCACGCAGCTCCCCGAGTCCTCCTGCAGCACATCTCCCGCACTGGGAAGGGCTACGGCAAGATGGCTCCCGAAGCACTGTACTGGAGACACAAATAGTCTCCAGAGCAGGGCTTCGGCAGCCATCTTGCCGTAGCCCTGCTCTGCCTCCCGGGAGAGTGCAGGCTGCGGGGAAGAAGCTCTACACCTGGCTGCCGGGTCCTGCAATTGAGAGGGCGTCAGCGCTCCCCCCCACACATGGCTGGCGGGCCCGGGCCCCCCTGCGGACGATGGGGATCCCGGCGCACACACATGAGCAGGCGGCAGCTGCACTATAACAGTGGCTGCCGCTGCTCAGATTCAGGAGGCACTTCCGGTCTAGGTGCGAGGGGGTGGTTCCAGACACCCGGAACACCCCCTTCCGTGCGCCTGTGTACTGCAGAAAGAACAGATTGCTAAGAAGTACACAGGGATATTTTATGCACATTGGGGAGACTGTGGGAAGTGATACATGTTTTATTATATGCTCTCTTGGGAGAAACTGTAGCTGCAGTACATGCCACAAAGAGTTAATCTCTTTCAGCACTAGAAGATGACCAGGATCAAGTGATCTGTTTTATGCTGAGCTCTGCTGGCACCAAGAAACTACAGGAGCGAGGTAGGAGTAAGCAGCCAGGTATTTTAAACGTATTTGTTGCAGAAAGTACAGATATGCAATGCATCTCCTCTTTGGCAGTTTTAGTGCTGGAAGGTCTCTTGGTGTCTGGGCAACCTGCCACAGTTTGCTGCTACCCCCTACATGGAGGCTGTGCAGTTCCAACACTACTCCACTCTGAATTGAAGTAAACAGAGTGATGCATGAAAATTAAGCCTGCAGTATAATCCATAGCAGGAAATGTGGGTGTCGTTGGCACCTGGTTGATTAGGACACCCCCATAGGGGCCTATTTTAATAGCCACGATTAGCGGCTAATAAGGGTAATTTGGATGCTTGAGGTGCTGGATAAAGTAGTGGGTGCTGGGGCCCCCTGCTATACATAGCACACGTTTGGCGGTGCTTAAATTATTATTAGTAGATGAGTTTAAGCATTGGCAGGGGTCCGTAGGTTAAGCCACTGGTTAGGTGTGGCGGAGAGAAGTTTAGGATTAGGGGAGATGCTCTGTTTGATTTGGTAATTTCAAATACATTAGATACAATTAGAGATGGCTCGAACCTCCGATTTTCGGTTCGCGAATCTCGAACGCTAACCTCCGCAAAAAGTTTGGTTTGCACAAACTTTTGCGAACCGCAATAGACTTCAATGGGGAGGCGTACTTCGAAAATTAGAAACATTTATGCTGGCCACAAAAGTGATGGAAAAGATGTTTCAAGGGGTCTAACATCTGAGTTTTTGCATGGGGGAGTGGGATACACGCGAAAAGTCCCGGGAAAAAATCTGGATTTGACGCACAGCAGCGTTTTAAGGGCAGAAATCACATTGCATGCTAAATTGGAGGCCTAAAGTGCTTTAAAACATCTTGCATGTGTATATGTTATTAGTTTAGTGTAGTGTAGTGTAGTGTAGTGTAGTGTAATTAGTGTACTGCTTCACACTGACAGACCAAACTCACTGTGTAACGCACCGCAAACAGCTGTTTGTGTAGTGACGGTTGTGCTGGACTGGTGCGCACCATGACGAGAGTACAGGTGACGGCGGTTTTCCAGCCCATATGGTCGCCGGGCTGAGGTAGCTCAATGATAGAACAGTGACTGTCCAGCTGATCGAATTTGGTCTATCCACAATAAAGCAACGGCCTTATTATCTTGGGTGTGCGCCCCCCCCCCCCCGCTCCCCCCGAAACACTCATATAGCCGTCGGTCATTGCTTCATTGTGATACGCAAGCCCCTTCACCGCAGCAAGGTAATGATCATGAAGGGGAATTGACACATGTACATGCCTTTTGTTTTGTTGTTGCAGCCAGAAAAATTAGGCAGGCATGTGCACGCACCAGAAAAATTATTATAGCGGCCGCTGCTAGCTTAAAAATTCAGGAATCCGCCTGGAGTCCTGGACCCTGTTGTTGGTGACGAAGAAGGCAGTCAAGTGGCCTGCAGGCAGAGATGCTGTGTGGGGAGCGACTTAGTCTTGGGGCAGGCAGTCACACGGCGTGCAGGCAGAGATGCAGTGTGTGCGGACTGACTTAGTCTTTAGGCAGGCCTGACCGTGCTTTGCAGACCACGTGGTCAGATGGACCCTTGACCCCACGCTGTGTGCCAGAGATGACACCACTTGCCACTTTCAACATCACGGTACAGTTTGGGTATCACCTATTTTGAGAAATAATTGGGGCCTGTTATCTTCCACTGCGGTGTGTGGCTTTGCTTTTGTGTGCTGCTTTTCCTCAGGTGGTCATCCCATTGCAGTTTGTGCTTTGTCATTATGTGCCTTTGTAAGGAAGTTGTCCCTACGCAGGAGTGTTAAGTGAGTGCCAGAATCAGAGCAGGAGGAGGTAGATATGTCATGCTTCCGTGCGGAAGCTAAGGAAGATGAGGTGTTCTGTGTTAATTAGTCATCTACGTCCTGACAATCTTGGGGGTTGATGGCACGCGCCTTCTGAACACTGTACTTTGGTCCAGGGCTGCATGAAATCACTTCAGCACGACCTCTAATAGACCTGCCGGGTGGCCTGCCTCTGCCTGTTTTGCCCATATTGGGGGGGGGGGATGAAGTGAAAGGTATGCACTAACTTGACGAATACAATGTGCAGTCACACAGGTGCAGTGAACAGGTATGCAGTGACTGGTATCAATACAATGTGCAGCTGTCACACACGCAGGTACCGTGAACAGGTGCAGTGGCTGGTGGTATATAAAACTGCATGTGCTCACGTAGATAGGTAGGTGCACTGAACAGGTGGGTATGCAGTGATTGGTATTACAAATGTGCAGCTGTCACACACACAGGTACCGTGAACAGGTGCAGTGACTGGTGTTATATAAAACTGTGTGCACTCACGTAGGTAGGTAGGGGCACTGAACAGGTGGGTATGCAGTGATTGGTATTACAAATGTGCAGCTGTCACACACAGGTACCATGAACAGGTGCAGTGACTGGTGGTATATAAAAGTGCGTGCGCTCACGTAGATAGGTAGGTGCACTGAACAGGTGGGTATGCAGTGATTGGTATTACAAATGTGCAGCTGTCACACACACAGGTACCGTGAACAGGTGCAGTGACTGGTGTTATATAAAACTGCGTGCACTCACATAGGTAGGTAGGTGCACTGAACAGGTGGGTATGCAGTGATTGGTATTACAAATGTGCAGCTGTCACACACACATGTACCGTGAACAGGTGCAGCGACTGGTAGTATATAAAACTGCATGCGCTTATGTAGGTAGGTAGGTGCACTGAACAGGTGGGTATGCAGTGATTGGTATTACAAATGTGCAGCTGTCACACACACAGGTACCGTGAACAGGTGCAGTGGCTGGTGTTATATAAAACTGCGTGCGCTCACGTAGGTAGGTAGGTGCACTGAACAGGTGGGTATGCAGTGATTGGTATTACAAATGTGCAGCTGTCACACACACAGGTAGTCACTGAATGTGCTGGGCCTGGCAGTGGCACAGTAGGCATTACCAAGGGGCCAAGGTCCAGCAGCTGTGACTGACTGACAGGGCTGTATATGCAACACAACGCAATAA
Source organism: Hyperolius riggenbachi (assembly GCF_040937935.1). Lineage (NCBI taxonomy): Eukaryota > Metazoa > Chordata > Amphibia > Anura > Hyperoliidae > Hyperolius > Hyperolius riggenbachi. The sequence continues at coordinate 168,277,813 of NC_090653.1, read as the reverse complement.
CACAAATGTCTGTGGGACACACACACACACACAAAAAAAAAATAGATCACAGGAACAACATTAGCTCTCAACAGATCTGTTGAGGATAAGTAGTGCTTTTTAGCAATAAGTATCAGCAAGAAGGAGCAACCTAACAAGCCTAACACAAGAGCCTAACTAAGCTTTCCCTATGTCAGCAGGTTCTCTCCCTTCTCTAATTACTGCAGCCACACGAGTGAGTGAAAAGGCTGACACTGCCTGCGTTTTATTAGGGGGGGGTGGGGGGCTCCAGGAGGGAGTGTTGCCTGATTGGCTACCTTGTGTCTGTTGACTGTGATGTAAAGGGTCAAAGTTGACCCTAATGATGTACTGTAGGGGGCGGGTCGAACTCACATATAGTTCACAGTTCACAGCGAACGCAAACCACCGAAGTTCGCATGCGAACCGTTCGAGCCATCTCTAGATACAATATCCAATGTGAAAATTCTAGAACACTTGGGAAACAATGACCATGACATAGTAACATTTGACGTGCAACATAACATAGATGTTAGCGGGGGACAACTAAAACTATGAATTTTAGAAAAGCCGACTTTAAGAAGCTCAGAGACTCACCAAGTCTGCTAGACTGGGATAGTAAATTACAGGGCAAATACACTGAAAGTAAATGGCTAACTTTCAAACAGATTCTTAATGACTATTGAAAAATATACAGTATATACCTTATGGAAGTAAAAATTCTAGATCTAGAAGAAGGCCAGCATGGATAAATAATGTTCTGGACATGATTAAGTGTAAAATGAGTGCCTTTACGGTCTTATAGCAGGATGAGACTGCATCTGCATTATTGAAATGTAAGGAATGTAACAAAACTTGTAAAAATGTAATCAGGCCTGCACATTAGGAAGATGAAAAACAAGTGACTAGTGACAAAGTTAAATCTAAAAAAAGTTTTACAAATACATAAATGAAAAAGGTTCAGAATATAGGACTCTTAAAAGATCAGTCAGGGATCTTTTAAATGCATGCTTTATTTCTGTCTTCATGTCTTTGCCCTTGTCCCACGATACAGTCCTGGTTTTTTCCCAATCTACCTTATTAATTAATTCTGTATTGCCTAACACAGGAAGGTGTGAAGGCATGCGTAGATAAAATCAAGATAAATAAGGCACCTGGCCCAGATGGCATCCATCCCCGAGTACTGAGGGAGCTGAATTCAGTTATTGATAGGCGAATGAGAACAGGCCCATAGATTTCTATTGCACTAGCGCTTTCAAAAGCGCTAGCACTTGAGCGTTTTGCCAAAATCGCAGACAAACTGCTCGGGTGTGAACAGGGCCTAAGAAGGGAATTCTCAAGGTTAGGCATCGGTGGGGAGTAATTGGAGTTAAGCATTGGCGTGGGGGTCTTTAGGTTTAGGCATCAACAGGGAGCTCTTAGATTCAGACATCAGCGGGGAGTTGGTTAGGGTTAGGCTTTGAGAGGGAGGGCTTGCGTCAGAGTAAGGAATTACTTGGTGATTCATAGTAGAATGGTGATAATTTACAGATATTCTATTTGTGGTGTGGATCTTTCCAGTACTTAAATTCCCACGGCATGCATCTTATATGTACACGTATAATCTTTTCACACAAGCCAAACACTTTTGGTTTATAAAACAGAAACTGTGGAGGACCTTTCAGCAATAAGAAAAACAGGAAGGAGATGAGTTTATCTTTTATGTCTGAATCCCAATTGTGGTAACTTACAACCCAAAATTAAAGACACTGAGGAAGATATCAAAAGCCCTACAACCAATACTCCATAAAGACAAACGCCTGAAGGATGTTTTTCCTGATTTACCACTGCTTGCTTTCAGACAACCTCCCAATTTGAGACAAATGATTATCAGAAGTGCATTATCTACACCAGATACTCCAGGCACATTACCCTGCAATAACACAAGGTGTGAGACCTGCCCTTATATCTTGAGCACAAGCCAAATACAAATACCAAACTCACAGAAATATCATTAAATACAAGACCAATTTTCCTGCGAGTCATCCAATGTTGTATACATGATACGCTGCATGAAATGCCCCTCAAGAAGAATCTATATAGGAGAAACAGGACAAAAACTGCGCACAAGAATGAACCATCACCGCTTTAAAATTAAAGAGAACCTGTACTGAGTAAAATTATTTAAAATAAACACATGAGGTAACTTCAAATGAACATTACATAGTTACCTTGCCATCAGTTCCTCTCAGAAGCTCACCATTTTCTTCTGACAATAATCCCTTCCAGTTCTGACAATATTTTGTCAGATATGAAATATATCAGTTGCCGTCAGTAAAGTATCAGTTGCTGTCAGTTATGGCTGAGAGGAAAACTGATGTACCAGGTAATGTCCATGTTTCCCTATGGCTCAAGTGGGCGATGTTACAGTTTAACTGTGTGCTGACCAGAAAGCTGTTATGGATAATGGCCATTTTTAAAATGGAGGACGGAAAATTCCCTTGATCACAGTGAACAAACAGGGCGCGGGACAGGAGAAAGACACTGAGGAGTAGACTACATGGGAGGTAAGTATGACTTGTGTATGCTTATTTTGACTTTTCATTTTCAGTTCAGGTTTTCTTTAATGAGGGTAAAATGGACACACCAGTGGGCCAACACTTCTGTGAACCAGGACACAGCATGCAAGATCTAAAAGTACTTGTTCTTAAGGGTAACTTCAAAAATGATCAATCAAGAAAAGTTTCTGAGTACAAATTTATGAAAATGTTCAAGACATTAACAGAAGGTTTAAATTGTGGAACAGGATTCATGACACCTTATGTAACATGATTGATTTGGCTTCATGATCTTCAGAAACCTGCTGGATTTCATGTATGGTTGCACTAACTCACTGGCTCCAGCCTGCTGATCACCTGACACCTAACGGATAAACAGTTACCAGCACAACTGTCATCTTCGTGTTTACCATTTATCTGCATCAGTGTTTTACTTCAGCTAACATCTGAAAATATGCCTGAAGAAGGGGACTAGATCCCAGAAAGCTTGCATCATTTAACTCTATTAGTTAGCCATTAAAAGGTATTATTTCTTACAAAACGTTTTTTTTCTACCTATATAATTTGTTTGGCTAACACGGTACAGAAACTTTTTTTGCTACTAGCTTTTATGTCTGGTGACCAGCATTTATAAACATTACATAACATAGACTTTAAACTGAAGTAATCAAGTAGAAACTGTAAGAAAGTGTCATAGTGTTTTTGTAAACAAACTTATAAAAACACAGATACAGCTACAACATATGCTATATGTTTCCCAGTACAATATATGCATACTTAGCAGCTTCTCATATGTACACCACAATGTCTTAGGGAAATACTGTGGAATGCACCACAGTACAAACCAATCCCAGAAGAAAACAGTGCTAATTTGATCCTAAAGTCAGGGAGAGCTGCACAGCTGTTGTCAAGAAATGTATACTGGTGACAATTTTTAGAAACTGCCCTACATGATAAGTTTCAGACACCATCTAAATATTAGTTTAAGATTTTTAACCCATTCTTTGGAATCTGTCTCCCTCAGCTAATGTTTTGGAAACCAAATGCACTTTGCAGAGGCAGAGTACTAAATCACCATACTTTGTGAAATTCAACCTAAACAATAACATTACAAAACAAAAATTACAACAACAAATAAAACTGACAAAAAAACCTATAAAAATGAAGGTTAGGGTATCTGACATAGCTGATACTTTATGGCACTGTCCGTGAATAGGCCAGGGCAAGATTTAAACTTGCAATCACATGTGTTTAAAGAAAACCTAAACTGAAAATTAAACGTCAAAATAAATATACACATGTCATACTTATCTCCCGTGTAGTCTACTCCTCAATCTCTTTCTCCTCTCCCGCGTCCTGTTTGTCCACTGTGATCAAGGGAATTCTCTGTCCTCCATTTTGAAAATGGCCATTACCCCATAACAGCTTTCTGGTCAGCACACTGTTAAACTGTAACATTGCCCATGTGAGCCATAGGGAAACATGGACATTAACTGGCACATCAGTTGTCCTCTCAGCTATAACTGACAGTAACTGATATATAACTGACAGCAACTGATATATTTCATGTAAAAACAAAACAGAGGACACCAAGAGCCCAATAGTGCAATATTGTCTGGTAAGCTCAATATATAATGTAATGTCAAAGGTTCTTATACTCACAAAGGTGGGCTACCATCAGGTAACCACTTGACAGGCAGGTGGGGAGTATTAGTACCTGACCCCACTCAGGTATAAAAGTCGCTCTCTGTAGATAGGAAAATGGGGAAAGAACCCCTCCACCAGGGGTGGACTTAATCGTGCTGTAATATGTACGAACAGAGGCGCCAAGCAGAGTAAAACAATGTTCTAAAAATGATAAAAAGAGGGAAGTCGAGGTGGACTTACCTCCCTCTGGTAGTGGACATATACTCAAATGCAGAGTAAAAAATATACAATTTATTCACAGCTCCATAAAATCTCAACGCGTTTCGCGGTCAACAATCCCGCTTCATCAGGCAGTACAAGAGCATATAAAACTGGTTCAGGTCCATAAAGCGCTCACACGCTGTAATGCCTGATGAAGCGGGATTGTTGACCGCGAAACGCGTTGCGATTTTATGGAGCTGTGAATAAATTGTATATTTTTTTACTCTGCATTTGAGTATATGTCCACTACCAGAGGGAGGTAAGTCCACCTCGACTTCCCTCTTTTTATCGTTTTTAGAACATTGTTTTACTCTGCTTGGCGCCTCTGTTCGTACATATTACAGCACTGATATATTTCAGTTCTGACAAAATGTTGTCAGAACTGGAAGGGATCACTGTAAGAAGAAAATGGTGAGCTTCTGAGTGGAACTAATGACAAGGTAACTATGTAATGTTCATTTGAAGTTACCTCATGTGTTTATTTTAAATAATTTTACTCAGTTCAGGTTACCTTTAAAGGGAACCTGTATCACAGTGGACAAACAGGATGCGGGAGAGGAGAAAGAGATTGAGGAGTAGACTACATGGGAGGTAAGTATGACCTGTTTATGTTTATTTTGACTTTTAATTTTTAGTTCAGGTTTTCTTTAAGTCACACTCCATATTTATTTTAATATTGAATATGGTAAAAAGAAGATTTAATTCTAGTCTATATCCCTATTAACTTCCTGTTCTGACAAGAAGTGGATACATTTGTGCTGTAACACATAATTGGGAAAAATAAAATTTTAGAACCTCTGTGAATTTGTTTTAGTGTTGTTGCTCATTTGACATTCTCAGACCTCAGGAGTCCTTATTAAATCTGAGAAGGTCCATGGAGGTCCTAGTTGCAGGAAGTCTGGACTATCAATGGCAACACTGACAGCAGCAAAATCTCACATAAGACATCATATCCTCCCTGACTCTTGTTTCCCCCCTCCCTTCTCTTGCTCATTGTGTATTCATTATATGCCCTCCTCCCAGAGTCTTCAGACACTCCCACTGAGGTGTATACTAATAACTGCAACAACTGTCTTTTTTTATTTACACATCCAATCACTGAGTCACCTCAGCCTTGCTTGTAAACACAAGTAATCAGAGGGTGTTTCTGATAAGCAGCTAGGCAGGGAAATACATGGAAGAGGAGGAATATATTATAGATAAAAATAACTCCCAGCATTCAACTCTTTGGCACTGTTTGGCACTAGGGCCAGTGCTCCTAAAGTATGTGATGACTACAAACCATAACAGCAGAAAAAGTTTTTCAAGTTTTGAATGCAGGATTAGCATCTTTATCACTTAATACACCCAGACCAGTTGCTGTTGAAATGTAATTTTTATGGTGACAATATCGCTTTAAGGTGGCCAATGGCCATACAATGATCAATTTCTCCCACTTTCACTCTGATTGAATTGGCTAGAAATTGATGCAGCAATTAGCCTGATCAATCATTCCATTGATTGATTGGACCAGATGGAAAATCTAGGCCGATCAGTGGCAGGTCGAAATCGGCAGCAGAATGATGACCCATAGCATTGCTCTGGATCGAACAGTGCAACACTGTACTTCAATAGATTCTGTTAGATATCTAGATAATAAATATCTAGCTTGCTTTGTAAACACATTTGAGCACAGCATAGATCATATTTCAGGAGCTCACTGAACTATCCTTAGCCAATCAGTGAGGAGCAGGAAGATGACAAGCTTCTTTTTTATCGGCAATGTACCAAATAGAGCCAGGCTGCCTGAGTTAGGATTTATTACAGCAAAAACATTTATAATTAGATTGGAATGCTTGCAATGCAGGGTTAGGTTCCAGGCTGCATAATAAGCACAGAGCAGTGAGTAAATGGAATTTGATTTTGTGGCTGACAATCTTGTTTTAATAAAATAGGAGCCCTCCATTGCTCCAATCTGAACTAATCCTTAAAAAAATATCAATGAGGGTTGGGATATGGGGGAAGGGAAGAGTAGCGTATAAGTAGAATGCAAATATACAAAGTATACAGGTATGTGAATAGTTAAAAATCACAATCTTACTTCATCATAAATATTGTTAAAGCGGAATATAACCCTGCATTTCAACTTTGCTCTAAAATATTATTTACAGCATATTATATGCAAAAAGCATTTTTTTTTACTAGACCAGCATTGGAAGGGTTAAACACAGACGTTTCAAGTTCCGTGGAGAGATATGCAGAAGTTCAGATTGTTACATTCTATATATCTATTGATAAACAGTTACACACTCTTTGGCAGTCCTCCAAGCTCCTTCTCAGTCAGAGAGATGAGTCATTCAACACTTAGATACATTTCTGTAAACAAAATGTATCTCTTTTCAGCTTCGGATGCGTCTGCAGAAATCTAAAGGAACTTTAAAGCCCTGTGTAACCCTTCCAATGCTGGTCTAGTAAAAAAAAAAATGCTGGTTGCATATAATATACTGTAAATAATGTTTTATAGCAAAGTTGAAATGCAGGGTTATATTCCGCTTTAAGAATATAATTATCTGTGTGCTCATTAAAAACAAAGTACCCTATTTTTCAGACCATATGACACTCCTGTCCCCCTGTGTCCTCCCCTGTCCCACTTTGAGCTCTTCTGTCCCCCCTTCAGGGTGGAGGGGATGAGTGACACTGATCCTCGCTGCAGCACATGTGCATCATTGGGAGTAGGGCTCAACTGCAACACAATCCGGGGCTCTAGTTACATTGCACATTTGTGCATCCTGGTGCATGCCTCCCTCTATCAAGCACCGGGACATCAGTTGATCACTATTGCTGTCTCAGCTGAGGACTCTGCAGGCATACTTAGTTTTCAATTCTGTCCCCGGCTGGTGCAGGATTGACATGTGGTGCTGCCATCGTGGAGGACCAGGCATCGTCACTCCCTGACCTCTCTGGAAGATCGCAGAGGCATTTCCACTGATACTGTACCACATGTGGAATGGAACTGGGAGCATAACAGTAGTCAGGGAACCTAGTAGGAGTGGTTGACTTTTCAAGAGTCTGTTCAGTTACACTTTGTGGGGCTCATGTTATTGGCCACATTTAGAGAATCACTGTAAATATCAACCTATGTATAACTGATGAAAGAAAATATGACTTTAACACATCTCAGGAATCAGTCAGTTTCAATATTAATGTTGATTTCACCATGGTACTCTGACTCTTGTCACTGCACTTATTCTTTAGGCCTTTTGCACACTATATGTGATTCTAATTTTTTATACGATCCGATTTTTGATTCTGATAAAAAGTACTGCAGGCTGCTACATTTTTTAATCAGAATCAAAATTTGGATTGCATAAAAAAATCAGAATTGCATGTAGTGTGCAAGAGGCTTTACACATGATTTGTGTGCTGTATTATATCTTTATATACTGTATGATTATACTGCTCAGGTTTTTCTGAGCATTACAACTTCCATTGAAGAGGTATATTGCTGGCTCTTTGTAAGGGTTGTAGTAGGATTCCCGAAGAAGTAAACCTTTAATTCGCCAAACAAAATGAGTTTGAAGATGTTTTTGTCTGCTATATACACTATTAGTATTTACTGTGATTCCCTAATTCCATGCAGTACCACTGGCCACTTAAAATTGGACCAGAACACATAAAGCCAGACTCTCTTAGCTGTTTTCCTGCCTGCTTGTCATTTAATACATACAGAATGTAATATGGCCCATAGGCATTCATTGGAGTCAGTTTTCTGCATCCATTCTGCATCTAATCGGAGTGTAGTGGAAACAGGCCCTAGACATAGTTTATTATTATTATTGATTTATAAAGTGCCCTCATATTCCATGACACTGTACAAATTAAGAAACGGACATGGGTTACGACAAAATAATACAGACAATGGTATACATCAATATACGAAATAGAGAATTGGTACAAAACACAGACTTAGTAATTAGAGTGTCAAAAGTAGGGATGGTCGCTGGATTCCGCGGAATTAAGAATTCTGTGATTCTGGCTGGAATTTGGTGATTCCATTCCGTTGTGACGGAACGGAATTGCTTTATCACTATGGCAGAATTTCCGCGGAAAAATACGAAGTTCTGCGGAATTTTACTGAATGCAATTTTTTTCCCCACCGAACTAATTTTTGCCCAATAAGAGGTATTTCTGCTCTACAGACTTCCTTATTTCCTTCCTCCCTCCTCCTGGAGGGAGGAAGAGGGTCTTGTCTTCCAGGGAATTGTAGAATTTCAAAAGCCAGCTTACATACATTGGCCGGGAATCAAACCCAGGTCTAATGCTTGGTAGGCAGTTCTCCACACCACTATACCACCACCAACACTACATGCTGATGCCAGCCTAGCATGCACCATTATGATATATCCAAGAGAAAAATGAGCTTGCTTAGGGATTTGTAGGATGTCAAAAGCCAACTCACATACATTGGCCAGGAATCGAACCCAGGCCTACCGCTCTGTTGGCTGCTATCCTAACCATTATACCACCAACACAACACAGAGTGGTAGGCCTGGGTTCGATTCCTGGCCAATGTATGTGAGTTGGCTTTTGACATCCTACAAATCTCTAAGCAAGCTCATTTTTCTCTTGGATATATCATAATGGTACATGCTAGGCTGGCTTCAGCATGTAGCATTGCAGTGTGTTGTGTTGGTGGTATAATGGTTAGGATAGCAGCCTACAGAGTGGTAGGCCTACATCCTACAAGCTAATTTTTCTCTTGCATATATCATAATGGTACATGCTAGGCTGGCTGAAGCATGTAGTGTTGGTGGTGGTATAGGGGTGAGGAGAGCTGCCTACCAAGCATTAGACCTGGGTTCGATTCCCGGCCAATGTATGTAAGCTGGCTTTTGAAATCCTACAATTCCCTGGAAGATAAGACCTCGGGAGGAGGGAGGAAAAGTCAATAGGTTTTATGGGCTACTATTTAGCATAAACAAGGTTCCATTTGCGATTACTTTAATTTTTCCGTCTGAATCCGGAATTTTTCGAAAACTCCAAAGGATTTTCATAGCGATGGAATTAAGCGCTGGCGGAATGCACGAATTTCGGCGGAACGGAATTTGCTGTTTCCGATCATTCCTAGTCAAAAGTAATATGAATAAAAAGTGTAACAAGAGGTGGGGTAGTATACAATATTCAATCCTAGAGGCAGTGTGTTTTTTAGGTTATCTAGTAGTTCACGAACCGCGAACGCAAACTTTCGCGAACCGCAATAGACTTCAATGGGGAGGTGAACTTTGAAAACTAGGAACACTTATGCTGGCCAAAAAAGTGATGGAAAAGATGTTTCAAGGGGTCTAACATCTGAGTTTTTGCATGGATGAGTGGGATAGACGCCAAAAGTCCCGGGAAACAAGCTGGATTTGACGCAAAGCAGCGTTTTAAGGGCAGAAATCACATTGAATGCTAAATTGCAGGCCTAAAGTGCTTTAAAACATCTTGCATGTGTATACATCAATCAGGGAGTGTAATTAAAGTACTGCTTCACACTGACACACCAAACTCACTGTGTAACGCACCACAAACAGCTGTTTGTGTAGTGACGGCCGTGCTGGACTGGTGCGCACCATGGCGAGAGTGCAGGCCGTGGCGGTTTTCAAGCCCATCTGGTCGCCGGGCTGTGGTAGCTCAATGATAGAACAACAGTGACTGTCTAGCTGATCAAATTTGGTCCGTCCACAATGAAGCAACGACCTTATTATCTCTGGTATGCCCCCCCCGAGACACTCATACAGCCGTCGGCCATTGCTTTATTGTGATACGCAAGCCCCTTCACCGCGGCAAGGTGATGGTAACCATGGGGTATTGGCACATGTACATGCCTTTTGTTTTGTTGTTGCAGCTGCAGTGCAGCCAGAAAAATTAGGCAGGCATGTACACGCACCAGAAAAATTAGTATAGCAGCGGCCTTAAAAATTCAGGAATCCACCTGGAGTCCTGGACCCTGTTGGTGGTGGCGGAGAAGGCAGTCAAGCGGCCTGTGGGCAGAGGTGCTGTGTGGGGAGCGACTTAGTCTTGGGGCAGGCAGTCACACGGCGTGCAGGCAGAGATGCTGTGTGTGGGGACTGACCTAGTCTTCGGGCAGGCAGTAGCCCTCCGGGATCCATGCCTAATTCATTTTGATATAGGTGAGGTACTGAACACTTTTGTGACTTAAGCGACTTCTCTTCTCAGTGACAATGCCTCCAGCTGCGCTGAAGGTTCTTTCTGACAGGACGCTTGAGGCAGGGCAAGACAGAAGTTGGATGGCAAATTGTGACAGCTCTGGCCACAGGTCAAGCATGCGCACCCAGTAGTCCAAGGGTTCATCGCTGCTCACAGTGTCTACATCCACACTTAAAGGGATACTGTAGGGGGGTCGGGGGAAAATGAGTTGAACTTACCCGGGGCTTCTAACGGTCCCCCGCTGACATCCTGTGTTGGAGCAGCCACTCACCGATGCTCCGGCCCCGCCTCCAGTTCACCTCTGGAATTTCAGACTTTAAAGTTTGAAAACCACTGCGCCTGCGTTGATGTGTCCTCGATCCCGCTGATGTCATCAAGAGCGCACGGCGCAGGCATAGTATGGTCTGTGTCTGCGCAGTACACTCCTGGTGACATCAGCGGGAGCGAGGACACGGGCGTGCAGACGCAGTGGTTTTCTGATTTTAAAGTCAGAAATTCCAGAAGTGAACTGGAGGCGGGGCCGGAGTATTGGGGGGTGGCTGCGCCAACACAGGATGTCTGCGGGGGACCATTAGAAGCCCCGGGTAAGTTCAGCTAATTTTCCCCCGACCCCCCTACAGTATCCCTTTAAGGCCAGGTAGTCAGCTACCTGCTGGTCCAGGCACTGGTGGAGGGCGGATCCGGAAGGACTAAGGCAAGGAGTTGGACTAAAGAATGTCTGCATGTCCGACATCACCATGAGATCGCTGGAGCGTCCTGTCCTTGCCTGCGTGGACATGGGAGAAGGATTACTGGCAGTGGTACCTTTATTGCGTTGTGCTGTGACATCACACTTAAATGCATTGTAAAGCTTGTTCTGCAAGTGCTGCATCCTTTCTGCTTTCTGGTGATTTGGAAACATCTCTGCCACTTTGTGCCTATACCGAGGGTCTAGTAGCGTGGCCACCCAGTACAGCTCATTGCCTTTGAGTTTTTTTATACGGGGGTCCCTCAACAGGCTGGGCAGCATGAAAGACGCCATCTGCACAAAGTTGGATCCAGACATACTATCCATCTCCTCTTGCTCTTCCTCAGTGACATCAAGTAAGTCCTACTCCTCCCCCCAGCCACGAACAATATCACGGGAACGTTGAACAGCACAAGCCCCCTGCGACGCCTGCTGCGGTTGTTCTTCTGCCGCCGCTTCCTCCTCCTCCAAAGAAACACCTTCCTCATCATCCGAATCTGACTCCTCATCCCCACACGACTCTTCCTCCTCCTCCCCCCTCTGTGCTGCCGCAGGTGTTGAAGAAACATCTGGTTCTGATGAGAATTGATACCACAACGCTTCCTCCTGTAACTGTTCCTGTTTACGCTATTCCACAGCTTGATCCACCACTCTACGCATGGCACGCTCCAGGAAGTAAGTGTACGGGATCAAGTCGCTGATGGTGCCTTCACTGCGACTCACCAGGTTATTCACCTCCTCAGACGGCCGCATGAGCCTGCATGCATTTTGCATGAGTGTCTAGTTGTTGGGCCAGAACCAGGGCCGGATTACCGACCAGGCAACAAAAGCTGTCACTTGGGGCCCCATTCAGAGTCAAAGGGGCCCCATCAGCACATAAACCAGCCCTCGCCATCCTGTCAGCGGTGGCTGGATAGAATAATGGTTAAAGGGACTCTGAGCAGTGCAGTAACTATGGAAAGATGCATATCATTTTAAAGCTCTCTTTCTCCTCTTTCCAATTATATATAAATGGCCACCCTATGCCTTTTAGTTTTCACTATTTTCGCGATCGAAATCGCGGCCACAGGACGACTTTTCTCCAAAGTCGGCAGCTCGATTCAGCACAATGCAATGAAATATAAGGAACCCAGGGGGATATAATTACAAACATCATGCTGGTAGGTGTGAGGATGTAATTAATTAGTTGTGGGTATGCTTAAAGGCATACACACAGGCACTGCTCGGAGTCCCTTTAAGGGCTCTGCCTCTGACACAGGAGACCAGGGTTCGAATCTCGGCTCTGCCTGTTCAGTAAGCCAGCACCTATTCAGTAGGAGACCTTAGGCAAGTCTCTCTAACACTGCTACTGCCTATAGGGCGCATCCTAGTGGCTGCAGCTCTGGCGCTTTGAGTCCGCCAGGAGAAAAGCGCGATATAAATGTTGTCTTGTTTTGTCTTGTCAAATGATGCCGTACGCTGCTGATTGTCTTCAGAGTGAGGCTCTCCTCCTAGGTCCCCCTTCTGCTACTGTGCGCTCTGCCGCTGCCCATTCCTCCCTCCCTTCCCACAGAGAACCACAGCTGCAGCAAGAACGATAGCAGCAGATGGCAAACGCTCACTCACCTATCCATGATCCAAGCGATAGAGATCTCGTCATCTGAAACCCATCTGTCTCTTCTACAGTGCAGCTGCTCGCTCTGAACTTCCTGATTCTCAGATCAGACAGGAAGTAGTAATAGTAGTGGTAACAGAGCGGCAGCACTCTAGAGGAGACAGATGGGCTCCGGATGACGGGACCTCTATTGCTTGGATGACAATAGGTGAATGTGAGTCATCTGGTGCTGTTATTCTCCCGCGCTGCGGCTGACTTCTCTGCTTGACTATCGTATTCACTGGGATGGAGGCTGCATGGTGGCTGTCTAATTTGGGAGGAAATCGGTTGTTCGGTGGTGGGGGTCGTTATGTAATTCTGTCTGGGGAACAGCTTCCGGTTTGGCGGTGTCCAGAGCTTTCTGTTATTGCCAGGCTGGAGATGCAGGGGGAAAGTGCTGCTGCTGTGATATCTGGCGCCCTCTTCACAAAGGTGCCCCAGCCCCTGAGTACAAATGTCCCAGCAATTCATCTCTCACTCTCCATTTTGCCGCTGCTATTCCCTGCATTGTGCACCCACAGAGGAAAGCGGGCTGTTGCCCATAGCAACCAGGAGCTCGGCTGCCCCGGTGTGTGCAGCATGTTGCTGTGCAGCTGCATCTTCTGATTGTATTACGACATGATGGGGCAGGGGGGGGGCAAATCAGTTACTTTGCTTAGGGCCCCATTAAGCCTTAATCCGACTCTGGCCAGAATATCCCCATCTCCCTAGAGTGTGTCCTTCTACTGTAGTTGTAGAGGTACTGGGTGACGGCTTTCTCCTGTTCTAGCAGGCAAGAGAACATAAGGAGGGTCAAATTCCAGCAAGTCGGGCTATCGCAAATCAGGCGTCTCACCGGCAACTTGTTTCTCTGCTGAATATCGGCAAAGCGTGCCATGGCCGTGTAAGACCGCCTGAAATGCCCACACAACTTCCTGGCCTGCTTCAGGACGTCCTCTAAGCCTGGGTACTTTGACACAAATCTTTGAATGACTAGATTCAGCACATGTGCCATGCAGGGTACATGTGTTAGCTTTCCCAAATTCAAAGCAGAAATGAGATTGCTGCCGTTGTCACACACCACATTGCTGATCTCCAGCTGGTGCGGGGTCAGCCTCTGATCTACCTGTTTGTTAAGAGCAGCCAGGAGAGCTGGTCCAGTGTGACTCTCCGCTTTGAGGCAAGACATGTCTAAGATGGCGTGACACCGTCGTACCTGGCATGTAGCTTAGGACCTGGGGAGCTGGAGCTGTGTAGCTGGAGAGGAGATTGCAGCACCAGTAGAGTTGAACTGCCACTCAGCCAAGGAGGATGATGACAGCGAAGAGGATGTAGCAGGAGGAGAGGAGGTGGCAGGAGGCCTGCCTGCAAGCTGTGGAGGTGTCACAAGTTGGTCTGCTGCATAGCCACGTACTCCCTGCTTGTCAGCGGTCACCAGGTTGACCCAATGGGCTGTGTAAGTAATGTACCTTCCCTGACTGTGCTTGGCAGACCAGGTGTAACAAACACAGAAGAGACAGCTGCGGTGAACAGCGATACCACCGCAGCTGCCTCCATCTCCCTGCCTAGCAATCTGTCCGGTCCTCGGGCGTCTAGCACGGCGAGGACGGATTTGTCAGCAGCACATAGGGTTGCAATGTCGCGTACGCGCGCGCATAGACGAGACCTTTATGCAGGGAGGAGGTGCATCAGCTGACCGGCTGGTCGGCTGACGTCAGAGGCGCCGCTCGCCGTTCCTCATTGGTTGATGAGAGGGGGGCGTGCCGAAGGGGTCTCCTCTGCTTCTTAAGCTTCCCTGATTAACTCACAACTTGTCTGCTGTTGTGAATACTTCGTGTTAGCGCTCAGACCTTAGATAGATCCGGTGTGCTTTGATCCGGGGGGAAACCGAGGATTTCACATAGTGATAGGATTGTTTGATAGCCATAATCATAATTGAATATTGTATTATCTGTGTATGACTCTTGCTCGTTCTGACTATTCTTACTCTCAGTGATTCTGTACTTCTGCCCATCTGATCTTGTTGCTGACTCTGCCTGTTAAAACCTTCTTGCCTTTGTCTTCTGACTTTGTACCGTATCTGCCAGTCTGTTGCCAACCCGTTTAAGTCTGACCACTCTACTCTCACCAGAGGGCCCTAGTCTCTGGTGAGGGGTTTGTACAGTTAGTGCCCACCAGCTCCACTGGTGTGGATTAGCTAATCTATCAGTACTACTGTTGCACCAAGCACTTAACCTTGCTATCACATATTGCTATTGTTGTCACATCAGCTTTTGATATACCGGTATTATTGGTGATTCTGCAGATCACCATATAATCAGGTATATATCTTACGTAGGTAGGTAGGTAGGTAGGTAGGTAGGTAGGTGCACTGAACAGTGAAAAGGTGCAGTGATTGGGATGGGATTACAAATCTGCAGCTGCCTGTCACACACACAGGTAGTCACATGTGCTGGGCCTGGCAGTGGCACAGTAGGAATTACACCAAAGTCCAGCTGCGACTGACTGACAGGGTTGTATATATTGCAAGTGGGCCACACAAAAAAAAAATAGATCACAAGAACAAGATTAGCTCTCAAAAGAGCTGTTGAGGGGTGTTTTTTTAGCAATAAGAATCAGCAAGGAGCAAGCTAACAAGCCTACAAGAGCCTAACTAACTTTCCCTATGAGAGTCTGCAGCAGCTCTCCCTTCTCTAATTACTGCAGGCACACGAGTGAGTCCAATGCCTGATGCTGCCTGCCTTTTATAAGGGGGGGGGGGGGGGGGAGTGGCTCCAGGAGGGAGTGTAGCCTGATTGGCTACAATGTGCCTGCTGACTGTGATGTAGAGGGTCAAAGTTGACCCTAATGATGCATCATGGGACAAATAGAACTTACGGAAAAGTTTGCGGTTCTCCGCGAACGCGAACCACGGAAGTTCGCCGGGAACCGTTTGCCGGCGAACCGTTCGGGCCATCTCTAGTGGTCAGTAGGTAGGAGCCAGAAAGTGTGTAGCCCACCCTCGTAAGTCTACGCATTCAACATTTGGGTACCTTGTGAAGGGATTGGTGAATTAACTATTTTGCAAAGCAAGCTTGCCCCACTGTCAAGGGACAATTGCTTTTTCCTGTGTCTGTGAGCCTAAACACATGAGGGCGATAGAATGGGGAAACTCATGGTATTATCTGACACCACCTGTGTGACTAAATATCTAGCCCCACCCACTTGAGTAACTAGAAGGGGGTCACTTTCTGACCCTTTATCTATTCAGCACAATGGGTTAAACATTTTAAATGCACTCACAGACAAAAATACTTTAGTGAACTAGCTGCTCAGGTGCAGAATGCTCCTGGCCATGGGAGCGTGACAAAGGAGGAGCTGCACAGATACAGTAGTCCACCACTACCGGTGCTGACAGCGGGAGGGGACGAGACAGACACTGAGGAAGCCCATTAACTACAGCTTTTGAGAAAGCCCCAGGTAAATATAAATCCTTGTAATCTATTGGTCTCAGGTTTACTTTGACTTAGTCAGTCATTGTACCCAGTAGTATACTTGGGTCATTTTATGTATGTCAGATTTTTTTTTTTTTACTTTTGCTACAGACAGATGCTTTGCATTGACTTATTTTCAACCAGTATTACCAATTCCTTCTCAATATCTGATGCTCTCAGTTGCATCTTATTTAGTTTAGATGATGCAATGCCATTGGCAAGGCTACGGTGAATGATCTTACATTTCTTGTCATTAAATTTAATTTGCCATTTTCCTGCCCATATAGCCATAATGTCAAAATCCTTCCGTAGTTTGCCATTATTATGCTGATTGTTGATACTTTTAAATAAGGTTGTATCACCTGAGAAGATGGCAACATTACTTTCTATGTCACTATCTATGTGATTAACAAAGACATTTAAAATAACTGGACCAAATACTGACCTTAGGAGAGCATTATGAGTATGATCTGTTTACTACAATTCTTTGCCATTTGTCATCTACCAATTTCTCTATCCACATACCTAAATCTCCACCTAATCCCAGTATCCTCAGTTTCTGCACCATGCTGTTGTGTGCAACAGTGTCAAAGGCTTATGCAAAGTACAAGGATACATGTCTATTGCTTTCCCAATATCTAGATTTGGTCTCAAGTCTGCATAAAAGATAAGCATGTTGATAATACAAGACCTATCTTAAGTAAACCTCTATTGATAATTCAAAATTAGAATATTCTATGCTATATCATTTTGTATAGTGTCTTTTCAAACAGTTAACACAATTGATAAGAGCTGTAGTTTCTGAGCTTGAACTGTATCCCTTCTTGAATGCAGAGAAAGCTTTATGCTTTATGCTAATCATTAGGGATGCTCGGAAAATTCTGCGGAATTATGAATACCGTGATTCCGGCCGGAATTCGGTTAATTCCGATTCCGGTAGTCAAATCGGAATTCCTATACCTCTCAAACGGAATTCCGCGGAACTTTTATAATTCCGACGGATTTGCACAAAAAAATCTCTCTCTCTCTCTCTCTCTCTCTCTCTCTCTCTCTCTCTCTCTCTCCTCCTCCTCCTCCCCCTCCTCCCCCTCCTCCTCCTCCCCCCCTCCTCCTCCCCCTCCCCCTCCTCCTCCTCCCCCTCCTCCTCCTCCTCCTCCCCCTCCTCCTCCTCCTCCTCCCCCCCTCCTCCTCCTCCTCCCCCTCCCCCTCCCCCCCTCCTCCTCCTCCCCCTCCTCCCCCTCCCCCCCCTCCTCCTCCTCCCCCTCCCCCCCTCCTCCTCCTCCTCCTCCCCCTCCTCCTCCTCCTCCTCCCCCTCCTCCTCCTCCCCCCCTCCTCCTCCCCCCCTCCTCCTCCTCCTCCTCCCCCCCTCCCCCCCTCCTCCTCCTCCTCCTCCCCCCCCCTCCTCCTCCCCCCCCCCTCCTCCTCCTCCCCCCCTCCTCCTCCTACCCCCCTCCTCCTCCTCCCCCCTCCTCCTCCCCCCCTCCTCCTCCTCCTCCCCCCCTCCTCCTCCTCCCCCCCTCCTCCTCCTCCTCCCCCCCTCCTACTCCTCCTCCCCCTCCTCCTCCTCCTCCTCCCCCTCCTCCCCCCCTCCTCCCCCCCTCCTCCTCCCCCCCTCCTCCTCCTCCTCCTCCCCCCCTCCTCCTCCTCCCCCCTCCTCCTCCTCCTCCTCCCCCCCTCCTCCTCCTCCTCCCCCTCCTCCTCCTCCCCCTCCCCCTCCTCCTCCTCCTCCCCTTCCCCCCCTCCTCCCCCCCCTCCTCCTCCCCCCCCTCCTCCTGGAGAGCTCATAGAGGGAACTGGCAGGCTGAGGAAAACCTATGAAAGATGCAGGTGACTGAGAAAGCTCCTGGAGGAAACTGGCAGGCTGAGGGAAACCCAGGGAAGCTGTAGGTGACTCGGAGAGCTCCCGGAGGGAACTGGCAGGCTGAGGGAAACCCAGGAAAACTGCAGGTGACTGGGAGAGCTCTGGAGGAAACTAGCAGGCTGAGGGAAACCCAGGGGAGCTGCGGACAGGGAGATGACAGGGAAGATCTCAGGAAGGGATCAGATAGGCAGGGATACAGGCAGGGAAATGACTAGCAGTATAATTGACAGGCAGAGATCCTGTGTGCCAAAAAGGGGATTGACTTGGAAGGGGAGAAGAGAATGAAGGGAAGGGGAGATCCTGTCAATAGGTAAGCCAGAAGGGAAACAACTTGAAGGGGAATGGCGATGCAACGCCATGGCTGATGACCAGGGTTGCAACAGCATCCATCTGTGAGAGTGCAGGGTTTTAATACCCTGCCACTCAATTAGGGAGGCTGCAGTACTGCCTCCGGCCACTGCAACATAAGAGCAGCAGAGAGGCACGCTCGCGCCTTGTATCAGGGGACGCCAGCTCCAGGAAGCAAAGCAGGTCGGGCTGGCATCTGCTGACATCACAGGAGAGGAAGATGAACAGAGCTGCGTGGGACCCGGCGGCTGGAGGGAAATGAGCGATCATTACACTCCGTCGCCATTGCAGGAGTGAGGCGAGGTAAGTAACGAGCAATTATTATAACGCACATGTAACTTGTTTCAGCGGCATTACAATTTTTTTTTCATTTGTGTGTGATTTTGAGTTTTCGATTTTTTTGCATTTTAAAATCTGATGGCAGATCTGCTTATTTTCTTATGCTATGTGCAATTTGTATTTCAATGCAAGTTAATGGGAATGCAAAAAAACATACAAAAGTTTTTGTTTTTCTTAAAGAATCACATGTCATTTTAAAGATAATTAGATATATCTTTATGCAAATTAACTATTTACATCCCCCAAAAAATTGCAAAACAAAAAATTGCATACAAAAGTTGTAAAAATGCTCACGCAAACTTTAAAAGAAGACCCAGAAATTCACAATAAAAAACTGCTATTACAAATGTGAACAACCTCTTAATTAGCGACAAAGTTCACTAAGTAAGTTGGCTTGAATAAAAGATTAATGTTATTTTCTGTTTGTTGCTATGAGTTAGTGTTGGGCGAACACCTGGATGTTCGGGTTCGGGCCGAACAGGCCGAACATGGGCCAGATGTTCGGCATGTTCGGCCCCGAACGCCGAACTCAATGGGAGTCAATGGGACCCCCGAACATGCCCATTTTGGGGGCCCTATGGGGTCGCAGGCATAAGGGGGGAGCATGCCCCGGTCGCGGGGGGGGGTCGGAAATTCCCCCCACCCCCTCCGCTAGCGCTCCCCCCTCTGCCCGCTTCCCCATACAAAAAGTTTAAATCAAGTTCAATAGTACCTGGGCTGGTGGCATTGGCTGGCAGTGGAGTGAGGAGGAGGAGGAGTCCGAATAGCAGAGTGACGTTGAGGCCGGGCAGCGGGCGGTTCAGCGCTAGTACCCTTGTGGTACTTCCGCCCTTTCTCTGACCTCACGTCCTCTGCGTGATGACGCATACGAGGGTACGCGTGATGCGTACCCTCGTATGCAGAGGACGTGAGGTCAGAGAAAGGGCGGAAGTACCACAAGGGTACTAGCGCTGAACCGCCCGTTGCCCGGCCTCAACGTCACTCTGCTACTCGGACTCCTCCTCCTCCTCACTCCACTGCCAGCCAATGCCACCAGCCCAGGTACACTACTATTGAACTTGATTTAAACTTTTTTTATGGGGAAGCGGGCAGAGGGGGGAGCGCTAGCGGAGGGGGTGGGGGGAATTTCCGACCCCCCCCCGCGATCGGGGCATGCTCCCCCCTTATGCCTGCGACCCCATAGGGGGGCCGTATTGCGGCCTGTTCGGCCGAACAGGGCCCTGTTCGCCCGAACAGGGGCCCTGTTCGGCCCTGTTCGGGGGCATACAGAAGTTCGGGGCGAACCCGAACTTAAAAGGCCGAACACCATCAGGTGTTCGGCCGAACTCGAACATCACCCGAACAGGGTGATGTTCTGCAGAACCCGAACAGTGGCGAACACTGTTCGCCCAACACTACTATGAGTACTTTTTTCATTTGCTAAATACTTACAATGTTTCAATGTATATAATATTAGCTGAGAAAATGATAAAAAAAAAAAAAGTTCAATTAATCTGTAAGATTTGTGTTCTGCACTCGAAAATGTACAAAAAGTGGTCTCTTAGGAAGAAAAGAAAGGTCCAGAAGTGATTAGATTGAGAACCTTATGCGAATGAGTATTAGCGATGTTAATAGTTTTCTGTAAGAACTGTGGAAGCTGTTACTACTATTTAGATGTGTAAATAAGTAAATGGACAATCTGGTAAACCTACTTTTTAAAAAATATATTCAGTTTGTACCTATGTGATATGGCCATATGGTGGCAGTAGCTGCAAAGGATAGTGACATACAATAATGCAATTCATGTCACAAAGTGAAGGCTTCTAAAACACAATATCTGAATGTTGATTTCCGCTTGGAAAGCTCTTTAATCCCATTATTATAAGGTCAAAACTCAGCTCCAAGAAAAGAAATGTATTTCCAATTTTTAATCCTCCCATGATCCTCCTTTTCCCTTTCTACAGGGAGATTACAAGTCCCGTTTCTGTAATTTGATTAGTCTATGGCTTCTGTTCTCTCTGCCACCCATATATTCCCTGTGTCAGGATTGTGTCCCGTTTCACTGTGTTTGGGAAATCCATGTTGAATCACTCTAGCATCACACTTTGTAAATTTTACATTTTCATCATGTGCTGTAATGGGGATGTTATATATTTCTTTTTACATAGTACAGATTTGGAATCCGTATTAGCTGGTATTCAGCTAAGATACTGGATGAAAAAATTGCAGTGTGTACGTCTTGTAATGGAGCAGGATTCCTGGGTTGAATTACATGTCCACCTTAACAACAGCTTAAGTGAATTAAGTTTTAATTGACAAGGATGATAAAAGCTTGTGCATGTAGCCTGAAACACATAAATCCTTATGGTAACGCTCACACTGTGCTGCATTGCACCAAAATAGTGATAACTGATGAGCAACTCTCCTAATGTGCAAATGTCTAATGATCTGGATGGGAAAGATATTTACTCTATCAAAACCAGCTGCTGCCAATCTGATAGATGGCAGTTGTTGGTTAATTAACCGGCAATAAGAGGCTTTGATAGGCTATACTTAACTTTCTTCTGGATCAGAGGTTTTCATATCAGGATTATTTTGAATTCCTCTATTTCCAATCTGCTGGCCACTGAGTACCTTCCGGCTGCAGTTCAATGCAACCGAGTGGCAGTGTTTGTAATGCCACATACAGTATTTCAGTGCTTAATAAGTTGCCTGTTGCCAGCATAAAACCACATCATGGCACATCTCAGCATGGCTACAGGCAACTTGGGACTGTCATATGAAAGAGTCCTTACAGCTATGGTTGGGTAAAATGGTTGGACTAAATATCCACTGGGGACACCTCTAGCAGTGACTAAGTGGTGTGTAGCGGTGACAGAAAGTGGGATTTCCTCTCCCTTTTGTCACATAAGAGTTCAGAGTGTGTGTGTGTGTGTGTGTGTGCGTGTGTGTGTGTGTGTGTGTGTGTTTGGTGGGGGGCATGTAAAATAAGCAGTAAAAAGAAAGACAGGTCCTAACCTTTCCATACTATTTCCGCAGCAAGATAAAAGT
The DNA here is from genome assembly GCF_040937935.1 of Hyperolius riggenbachi. Lineage (NCBI taxonomy): Eukaryota > Metazoa > Chordata > Amphibia > Anura > Hyperoliidae > Hyperolius > Hyperolius riggenbachi. Next base: position 168,255,792 of record NC_090653.1, on the reverse strand, counting down.
TTTAACTGCAATTCTACTGTATTGTATAGTGTCATGCTGAAGCCTTTGTGCACATAACTAACAATGAACCACAATGGGTGAGCCCAGTGGCGGACACAGCCAGCAGTGGGCCCCTGTGCAAAATTGTAATTGTGGGCCCCCTATGACCTGCGGCGCGCTACGCGCGCCGCGCCAAAATATGGGCGTGGCCACAACCTGCGTAGTGGAAATGGGCGTGGCAATGACCGGATGAGGGCGGAGCTAACTGTAACTTAAAGCGAACCCGGGGTGAGGGTTTATTTCCTTTTAAACAATACTAGTTGCCTGGCGGCCCTGCTGATCTATTTGGCTGTAGTAATAAACTGAATTACACCAGCAACAAGCATGCAGCTAATCTTCTCAGTTCTGACAATATTGTCAGAAACCCCTGACCTGCTGCATGCTTGTTCAGGGTCTATGGTTGAAAGAATAAGAGGCAGAGGACCAGCACGGCAGCCAGGCAACTGGTATTGCTTAAAAGGAGAGAAATATGGCAGCCTCAATATTATTCTCACCTCAGGTTCCCTTGAAAAGTGCAACGCAAAGACAGTGGGCCCAAGTTTTGGTGACCCTTTCCCCAGAAAATTCACATAATTGTGCAGGTTTTCTCAAGAAAATACACATATATGCCCAGAAAATACGTGCAATCATGTCGGCAGATATGCCCAGAAAATACGTGCAATCATGTCGGCAGATATGCCCAGAAAATACGTGCAATCAAGTCGGCAGATATGCCCAGAAAATACATGCAAACAAATCGGCAGATATGCCCAGAAAATACATGCAATCAAGTCGGCAGATATGCCCAGAAAATACGTGCAAACAAGTCGGCAGATATGCCCAGAAAATACGTGCAATCATGTCGGCAGATATGCCCAGAAAATACATGCAATCATGTCGGCAGATTTGCGAAGAAAATACATGCAATCATGTGGCAGACCTGCCCAGAACATACACCTGCTAATATAAATAAAACAAAAACATTTACTCACCTGCAGCAGCAGACCTCCTGTCCCAGCCTCCATCCGGCGCGCAGCTCCCATGGGTGGTTGGGTGGATAGGTAGCCTGGTGGGTGGGTGAGTGGGTGGGTGGGTTGGTAGCCTGGTGGGTGGGTGGGTAGGTAGCCTGGTGGGTAGGTAGCCTGGTGGGTGGGTGGGTAGGTAGCCTGGTGGGTGGGTGGGTAACTAGCCCGGTAGGTAGGTAAGTAGCCTGGAGGATGGGTGGGTAGGTAGGTAGCCTGGTGGGTGGGTGGGTAGGTAGGTAGCCTGGTGGGTGGGTTGGTAACTAGCCCGGTAGGTAGCCGGGTGGGTGGTTAGGTAGGTAGCCTGGTGGGTGGGTAGGTAGGTAGCCTGGTGGGTGGGTTGGTAACTAGCCCGGTAGGTAGCCGGGTGGGTGGTTAGGTAGGTAGCCGGGTGGGTGATTAGGTAGGTAGCCGGGTGGGTGGTTAGGTAGGTAGCCGGGTGGGTAGGTAGGTAGGTAGCCTGGTGGGTGCGTGGGTAGCCGGGTGGGTGGGTAGGTAGCCTGGTGGGTGGGTTGGTAACTAGCCCGGTAGGTAGCCGGGTGGGTGGTTAGGTAGGTAGCCGGGTGGGTGGTTAGGTAGGTAGCCGGGTGGGTAGGTAGGTAGGAAGCCTGGTGGGTGGGTAGCCGGGTGGGTGGGTAGGTAGGTAGCCGGGTGGGTAGGTAGGAAGCCTGGTGGGTGGGTAGGTAGCCGGGTGGGTAGGTAGGTAGCCGGGTGGGTAGGTAGGAAGCCTGGTGGGTGGGTAGGTAGCCTGGTGGGTGGGTAGGTAGGTAGCCTAGTGGGTGGGTAGGTAGCCTGGTGGGTGGGTTGGTAACTAGCCCGGTAGGTAGCCGGGTGGGTGGTTAGGTAGGTAGCCGGGTGGGTGGTTAGGTAGGTAGCCGGGTGGGTAGGTAGGTAGGTAGCCTGGTGGGTGGGTAGCCGGGTGGGTGGGTAGGTAGCCTGGTGGGTGGGTTGGTAACTAGCCCGGTAGGTAGCCGGGTGGGTGGTTAGGTAGGTAGCCGGGTGGGTGGTTAGGTAGGTAGCCGGGTGGGTGGTTAGGTAGGTAGCCGGGTGGGTAGGTAGGTAGGTAGCCGGGTGGGTAGGTAGTTAGGTAGCCGGGTGGGTAGGTAGCCGGGTGGGTGGTTAGGTAGTTGGGTGGGTGGTTAGGTAGGAAGCCTGGTGGGTGGGTAGGAAGCCTGGTGGGTGGGTAGGTAGCCGGGTGGGTGGTTAGGTAGTTGGGTGGGTGGTTAGGTAGGAAGCCTGGTGGGTGGGTAGGAAGCCTGGTGGGTGGGTAGGTAGCCGGGTGGGTGGTTAGGTAGTTGGGTGGGTGGTTAGGTAGGAAGCCTGGTGGGTGGGTAGGTAGCTGGGTGGGTAGGTAGGTAGGAAGCCTGGTGGGTGGTTAGGTAGTCGAGTGGGTAGGTAGGAAGCCTGGTGGGTGGGTAGGTAGGTAGCCGGGTGGGTAGGTGGTTAGGTAGCCGGGTGGGTAGCTATCCGGGTGGGGGGCCCGACTCCTATCCTCCCTCCCTCCCTTCCTCACCTCGGGGGGCCCCCTCCCGATATGCGCGGCGGGAGAGCGAGCGGCAAATGCAGGAAGTCTTCAGGGCTCTCCAGGCATCCGCTAGAGGCCCAGCCGCTAGTCTCCAATATGTCTCCAACTGGAGACATATTGGAGACTAAGCGGCTGGGCCTCTAGCGGATGCCTGGAGAGCCCTGAAGACTTCCTGCATTTGCCGCTCGCTCTCCCGCCGCGCATATCGGGAGGGGGCCCCCCGAGGTGAGGAAGGGAGGGAGGGAGGGAGGATAGGAGTCGGGCCCCCCACCCGGATAGCTACCCACCCAGCTACCTAACCACCTACCCACCCGGCTACCTACCTACCCACCCACCAGGCTTCCTACCTACCCACCCGACTACCTAACCATCCACCAGGCTTCCTACCTACCTACCCACCCGGCTACCTACCCACCCACCAGGCTTCAAGAGGGCTTCAAACAGAACAAACAGAAGCCGTCTTCATTCAAAACAATGTAAGATAAACAAACGTGCAGCGCGCGATCGCGCGCCCCCGCGACCCGCGCGTGCGCACACACACCCCGGCTCTGCAGTACAATGATTGGTTATGGGGACTCCAGTCCCCAATAACCAATCATAGTACATAAATACTGGAATGGAAGCAGCGCTGAAAGGTAAAAATTGTGCTGGTGTTTCAGGGGTAAAACCCCTCAGTTGTGAAATGCTTATTATGGGAAAGGCTTATTATGGGAAAAAAATCTGTCTCCACCTCTGTGTGTCTTCTTTTAGCTTATGTCTCTCAATGGGTCCCTTTGTAGTCTATATTTTCCCCTTTTGGTTCTCTCTCTGTTTATCCTGTGGATGTCTTTGTTTTACCCCTCTGGTTCTTTTATGAGGATTCTCTTGTACTCTCTGTTAGAGATGGCCCGAACCCCCAATTTTAGGTTCGCGAACCTACCGCGAAAGTTCGCTTCGCGTGAACTTTCGCGAACCGCAATAGACTTCAATGGGGAGGCGACCTTGGAAAATTCGAAAAAATTATGATGGAAAAGATGTTTCAACGGGTCTAATACCTGGAGGGAGACATGTTCGAGTCGTCAAAAGTCCCGGAAAAAAATCTGGATTTGACGCAAAGCAGTGTTTTAAGTGCAGAAATCACATTGAATGCTAAATTGCAGGCCTAAAGTGCTTTATAGCATCTTGCATGTGTATACATCAATCAGGGAGTGTAATAATTTGTGTATCCTTTACTAACCTATTTTGAGAAACAACATTATTTCTAAAGTTATCTATTGATTTCTTATTGTTGCCCCCCAAAACTCATTGATGTAAGTTATGATCTTCCTGTTCACGGGGTAGGGAGAAAAAAGGTGCCTTGCCTAGGCTGCCAAAATAGCCAGAAACAACCCTGTGTATAAGAATTCTATAAAGATGTAATGAACGGTGGAGTACAGAGAGGATCTGATTACCGGTGATCTGCAGTATCACTGGGAATACAGACATATACCAGATTATAAGTGATCTGCAGTATCACCGATAATCCGATATACCAGCTAACCTCTGTACACCTGAGTAGAGTGTAGTGTTTGGTGTAACAGTAACACTTAGAGGCTGAGCCTCAGTGCAGCGAGGAGTACTGCACTGCTTCCTTCCGAAGACCTGAACTCTCCAAGGTGGGAGGAGTCAGGCTGCGAGTAGGAAGGTTAGTCTGAGAGTGACACTCTGGAGGTAGTGTCACTAACAGGACAGGGAACCGCCTCAAATAGTGAGGTCGGTTCTCGAGGTCAGACAAGCCAGGTCGTAACACACGGACAGATAATGTACAGATTCAGAAAGCAGAGGCGGAGTCTAGGTACAGGCAGAGTTCGGCAACAGGGTATCAGAAATATCGAGGTAGAAGATCAAGAGGCAGAAGCAGAGTCTAAGGATGAGCCGGGGTTTGGCAACAGAGTATCAGAATGGCAAGGTACAAGATCAGAATACAGGAGGATGGTCAGGCAGGCAAAGGGTCATAACAGATAATCACAATCAAACTAGTACTTTAAACTATCAACAGAATCTAGCTAAGTGTAGGATTACAGCTCCAGCTGGTCCCGGCACACTTAAGGATCTGACTACGGGTCTGAGTGCTCCCACGTATGTGTTCGCAACGCCAGACAACCAGCAACTGAACAGCCAGCAGTATATATACACAAGGACCTCTCCAGGACCTCCCTAATTGCTGGACCAATGAGAGTGGTGGAAAATGTCAGCTGACCCGCCTGGTCAGCTGACTCCCTTCTGGCTGTTATTTAAGCTCTGCCTCTGTGCGCGCGCGTGTCACTCTGAATCTTGGTGGACTATCAGTCCCAGCCACACCAGTACTGTTTTGCAATGTATCTAGTGAACCGAGTGCGGGAGCCGCCTCCAATGCGGATTCCGCCGCTCCCAATGCGGATTCCACCGTTCCCAATGCGGATTCCGCCGTTCCCAATGCGGATTCCGACGCTCTGCCTATGCGGCATGCGGCGGTTTTTCCGCGTTGTGACGCCATGCTGGACGCAGAAACAGCCGCCGCACCTTGAGAGACGGCGGCTTTTCCGCGTTTCTTCACAAAAGAACAGTATGTTCAGAGTACTACCCAGCTGCTGGTGTCTCTCCAGGTCCATGCCTGGTTTGCCTATGCCTAAAAACATCCCTGTTTTTCACATTTCTGCATTTCTGCAATAACCATGCAGTCAGAGTGGTCACAATGATGTCAGATTTTGATTTGATTCAAATGGTATTAGAGGAAAAGGAGCAGCACACCTAGGAAGTCAGCATTTTTAAAAAGAAGTCCACTGTGCCATTCTCCATATTCCTTCCCTTCTGGTTTCATTCAAAGGAACAAAAGCATAGGATGCCCCTCTGAGGAATCACTATCAATAATATATCACAAATGTATCATGCAGATTTATTAATCCTTGTAAGAAAAACGTTGCAAAAAAAAATAAATCTTTGATGGAGCCCTCCCAATATTCACTCCCCTCCCCTTTCCTACCCCTGGCAGCCCTCACAGGCCGGGGGTACTTTGCAGGGGCCATAAACAATTATGGACATCATAGTTTTCACACCCATAACAAGTGCAGCCATAAAAACACCTGATGTGAGATATTGAAGCAGTTGTTGGGGCCCTTCTAATTTACAGCTCCGGGCCCCTCTGCAGTTACAGGCACTGCTCCCTTGTAGTTACACCTATGCCTAGGCATCTGCTCCAATCTGTACCAGTTTTGCACTAATTCTTCTTGCATTGGTTTTTGACTAATCTTCCCCAGTGAGCTCAATCCATGCTGCCACTGTGTTGTTCCAGGCTGCCACAGATGATACAGGTTTTTCTCCTCTACACTTGTGAAGGTGTGGCACATTACACATTATTACAAACATGCTGTGGCATGCTGCGCTATGGAAATTATTACAAGCATATGATGGTTTTCTCATAAACCTAAACAAAGCATGTACATATGCCAATTTCTGCATATAAAACCTGGTTATACAACCTTATGATGGCTGTTTTGCAATACTTTCATTTGACACAGCACTTAGGGCCCATTCACACTTGTGCGGGAATCGAGCGATTCCGGCTCACGGCAAACCGCTAGCGGTTCTGCAAGAACCGCTACACAATTTAACGAGTGGCAGTGTTCTCACTGCCGCGGTTGCGGTTAGCAATAACCGCAACCGCGCTGCATGCAGCGGTTTGCCGGCGACGAGCGTTCCGCGATTAGCGATCGTGATTAGCGTGCACAGCACGCTAATCGCGATCGCTCCAAAACCGCCGCAGTGTCCAGTGATTTTTCCGCGCTAATCGCGGGAAAATCACTCCCGCAATTCTGCGGTTCTAAGTGTGAATGGGCCCTTAGAAGCTTTATTCGCCAAAAAAGTAATTTTTGCCAGTTTTGAGATTGAGAGATGCTTACAAAGCATGCAAACATGGTTACAAAATCTCTAACGATGATAATCCTTATGAATCAATCTGTAAAATGGGGACGTTTCTGAACAGTGCTCTTTATTTCAGTCATTTAATAAACCATCTTCTTCTTTCACTTCAAAGTTAGAATGTAATACCTACATAGGTTGTTTGTACCTACTCAGGTTAGTGTGCTCCAAGGTAAAGTATTACCTTATTCCTCCTACAACATGGTGATTTACTGACAGCTGTAACATTGATGTGATAAAAATGAAATAATGTCAAATCTGTGAGTCATGGCGCACAATTTGTGAAAAAAAAACCTCTCTCTATTCTGGCACAAACTTACTTGGAGCTTTGTCAAAGAGATACAAAAACAGAGGAGCATTTGCTGGAGGGTCTCCACGATAATTGCTTCTCATTTTCTGCCTCTCCTGCTTGTTTTAGAGTCACATTTTTTCTGTTTTCTCTGATCACCTGCTCTTGTTTTCAGGACATAAATTGTACATACGACTGGAAATTACAGAACACTGATTTATTCCAGAGACTGTCAAAGGAAAAGATAGAGAGGGAGAGAGACAATCTGGAAGAATATGACTTCTGGGTTAAAACATTTGTTATTTGCATCTGGAGCAATTATGCTAACTACTCTGGTGGGCCTCAGCCATACCGTATAGGAAGATTAAAGACTGTTAAAGTATTACCATATACTGCCGTTCTTTCTCACACATTGCTTTATCATGACAATATCACACAGATCAGATACCAGACGTATGGCTATTACAACTTTACTGTCTCAGCTTTTAACACATAAGACCATAAGGTCCATTATTTAGCTGTCCACTGAGAATGTCACGCTTTATGTTTTGATTGAAGAAAAAGAAGAGCAGATCTAAATCTAAAAATGCATATGATAGTAATTTTCATTAATTGCCGGCTACATTAGGTAGGGAGGGCATGAGAGATGGTTGCCACCATTTTTTTCCTGACCACCAACAGTCTTTGCAGGCGAGTTAACTGAGTGGCATGGTGGCACAGGGGTCAAATCTCTACGGAGTTTGAACGTATACATATCGGTAAACTTGTTCCCCCACAAAAAATTGGCCTTAGTCTTCGATAGAGAAATAATACTATAAATAAGGAGTAGATTGTGAGCTCCTCTGAGGGACAGTTTGTGACATGACTATATACTGTATGTGGCAAAATGTCATAATACATAATGATAACGTATTTGGCTAGCACTGTAACTTCAGCTCATCAGTGTGATCAACTTTGATGCATAAGAATACACTATAACTCTATGGACCTATTTCTACTACTAAGTGTTGCGAATGCAGCTACCTAGCCGCATCACATCACTTCCGCCGCTGGCCGCATCACTTCCGTATCTCCCGATGCGGAAGTGAATTGAAGAGATGGGACGCGGCTGCGGGCGGATGTGGCCGTGCGAGAATCTGCAGCATGCTGCAGATTCTCGGATTGCTCCACACAGCACCGCACAACATGCACGCAGTGGAGACTGTTCCATTGCCGTGCATGTGTTTCAGGACACCCGCAGTGCGATGCGGTTAAGTAGCCGCATCGACTGCTCCTAGTGGAACCGGGCCCTATGTCTATAGAAGGGATTTGCGAAATCACAGAACAAATCTTTCTCTTACAGCAGACAAGTCAGGCTAGTAGGATGTGAAAAGGGTAATATGCTTTTTTACACTGTGAGTGGAGGGTAAATGTAGCTGTAGGAAGATTATGAGACTGCTGCGCTGCAGAGCTGGCTACAAATAGTTACACTCTTAGCAGAAGGGTCAAATGATCTGCCCTGAACAGGAGAAGCAACTCCTACTGTCCTAGCAGTACGAGGTTACAACAATTCACAAAACCTGGGTTTGGATTGGGTGCAGGATCAGTGCAAGAAAAAACTCTGCTCTGCTGGCAGCTCTATATGTTGTGCACAGATCTCAGGAGCATGTGTCTGTCTTTACCAAATGGAATCTCTGAAACAGCTGCATTTGTATGAGTAATTGTGTGGCCCCCTTATTCACCTGTACTAACAATGCAAAAGCCAGTATGATGACCCCGGGCTTTAAAATGTACAGTAAACTGCAGAGAAAAATACCATATTTTTTGGACTATAAGACGCTCCTAACCATAAGATGCGTTTAGGTTTAGAGGATGAAAACCAGGGGAAAAAATATATATACTAAACCTGGTGCATCCATGGTGAAGGGGGCATATTGTGGATTATTCCCCCTTTGTACCTCATTCACCCTTGTACTTCTTGTGTCTCCCTGTGTCCTCATCTGTCCCCCTTGTGTCCTTCTGTGTCCTCCATGCGTCTGCCTCTGTCCTTGTGTCCTCCTCTAGGCCCCTTTGTGCCCCCCTGTGTCCTCTGCTTGTCCCCCTGTGTTTTCCTCTGCATGGGCACAGTACAAGGAGTCCTGACATTGCGGTGGGTTGGAGGATCGTATTGCCAGGAGCTTACAAGTCAGGAACTACCTGCATTTGGATTATAAGATGCAGTGACTTTTTTGCCCCACTTTTGGGGCAGAAAAAGTGATTCTGATAATACAAAAAATACAGTATGTAAGATTGCCCCTGCTGAACTTATATACTGGAGGCTATATATAGTTTTTGAAGTTTAATTTATGCCTGGAGTGTGTTTCAAATTTCACATACACAAAAAAGTATTTCCCATTGAAAATCAAAGAAACTGCTATAGTTGTGTCTTGTATGTATATTTTGACACATTCATAACCCTGTAAAGATGGATGAAAGAAGGAACATTTATATATAATTATTGGTACAAGGAGATTTCCATTAAGCCCATGACTGCTTTTTTAGAGACATGCATGCAATGCAATGTGAGAAATTCCGAAACATTGCTTATAATTACACTGCACCACCGCAAGGGTTAATGAATTGCTTAGCATAACTCTCCTGATGTCTTCTCTCTCAGCCTGATAGTGCTTAGATTGTTGCTTGCAGTGCTAGAACACTCTTCTCTGCTGGCAGCACACACCAGCTACATCTCACCATCAGAAGCTTGGTTGTGAGTCTCTTCTGATGCTTCTTCTGTTGGAACAACCACTGCATGGACTGACTCTACGGTCCTTTGCTCACTGGCACACAGTGTTACACCGTAGTACTTTATCCTGCTGCAAGGGCCATGCAAGTCTATGGAGAATTTCACACTTCACGGCGCGACAGAAGTACCCAAAACTGCCACTATGCTGACGCAAAGACTGCAGTTTGTTACTGCATGAACCACGCTTACCACACGGATCATGCAGTAATTGAGTCAATTCAGTGCCAAGTCAATGGGCGATGTAGACAGTGTGCGCGCATGCACGGACCAACATAAATCCCAGTGATGTACTGATGCCCAGCAGGAAGTACGTCACTAACCAGAGGGGCGGGCCTTTGCATATTACCCTGTTGCCGTACTGTGGGGAAGAATCATGTGAAGCCTCATTTCTGTGCATGCACCGCACTGCATCACACCTGACAAGTGTGAAACCAGCATACAAGACTGTCAGCCCTGCACCATCAGACTAAAGGTGGCCACACGTGTGTAATAATTTTTCAGTTCGACTTTACAATTCTATTAAAACAGTTGTACAGAAAATAAAAGTTTTTTGTTGTTGTTGTTTTTGATAGAGAAATCTGATCAAATTTACTGTTTTTCTTTATTTTTTGAATTGTGATGATATGTAACTGTATTGTACTTAGTTTATTTATGCAATTAGTAAACATAAGGCCGGTTACACACTGAACGCGTGCAGGAGAACGGCTCCTGCACGCATTGCGGCGTGTCGTCCGGAAACTCTGGTGCGACGCTGAGTAGCGGCGGTAGTAGTTAATTAACCCGAAGGGGAAACTGCGATTCCCAAAGATAAAATGCGCCGGGACGCGTCGTACCGCAACGTATCGAAACGCAGCGTCAGGTGTGAAAGGTAAAAGGAAAGTCTATGGACTTTCCTTTTACCTTGGTTAACGCAAAGTATAGACTTTGCGGTAAAACACGGAAAAAAGGGCTCTGGTGTGAAAGAGCCCTGAATAATTGAGAGTTTGTGGTAAATGCAGTTGTAAGTAGCACAGTGGGGAATCTGAATACTGTAACTAAGGAGATGACGTCATTGAGCCAATCAGAAGGCTCCCAGCAGAAGCCCTAGCAACCAATCACAGAGGGGAACTCTGGCCAGCCCCCCCGTATATAAAGAGGCGGACATGTTGAGGCAACTTGTCCTTGCTTTGCGACTGCACACTGAGAGACACTCCAGTTTTGTTTGGCTAAAGCAAGTGCTTTCTACTGTGTTAAACCCAGCGTTTTTGCACCACACCTGTACTATACCACTCTTTTATTGTTGTTTAGCTAGTTTGTTGTATTGTGATTTTAGTTAGTGTGTATGTCTGTGACAGTCTCTGCTGCAGCCTGCAGCAGCTCTGCTAGTTAGGTGTGTCTGTGTGTGTGCTGTTTGTGCACACAGGCCAGGCCTGTGCTATATTGCCTTAGCTACAGTATAGTTTAGGGCATAGGGATTACTGTGTTATTGTGTAGTTAATTTATTACTGCAGTGCTTAGTTGTTAGAGACTAGCACTGTGTATGTGTTAGGTACAGATCACTGCATTTCTGCTGCGCTGCTGATTGTCAGTGTGTGTGACAGATAGACCGCCCGTTAGTGTGCACACTGTTTTCTTCCTCTACTCAGTTGTCTGTCACCCCCGTACTGATTCATCAAAGTCCAACACCAATTTCAATAAAGTACAAGTACCCCACATCCATCTGGTGACATCATCATTACACAAACTTGCACTATGTCTGCTGGCACTGGCACCCGGGGGAAGGGCATCAAGGGCATGAAGAGAGGAAACATTGCTGGCACCGCCACCGCCAGCAGGTCTGTTGCACCAGTGTCCATTCTACCGCTAGCCACTGGCCGTGGACGCACTGGGCGCCCAGCTGATAGGGGGAGTCACGCTGCAGATGCGCAGCAGCGTGTAGCGGCCATTTTACAGCAGGGTCGGCGCCGCAAATTGGAGGAGAACGTTACTATTTGAAACAGAGCAAATGGGCAAGCACCATCACATTACCATAAAATATGGATACATTCGTGAGGAGTGTGCAGAAAGGAACAAATCAAAACCTCAAGCACTACAAGAACAAGAAGTTCCCTAAGAAATCGCACCACTCAACTCATGAGTACAAAAATATGAAACATCTTTATTAAGTACAATAAACATAAAAACATTTAAGATCAAAATCAGGGGGCACTCATGTAATTTATATCAAACATGATAAGTGTGTACATAATCACAGTAACCATCCATGACACCCTGTAATATATCACAATTCCAATGTATTAAATCCAGTACTCACAACCAGTAAAAGGTAGAAAATGAAAAATTATCCCCAAGTACCATAGTCCAGCACTATGGTTAGTAAAGTGCAACGTGGGAAGGTGCATAGGGTGAGTGGAGGACAAGCATGTCCATAGAAAAGTTGGGATGGAGGACAATATGTTAAGCCATCCTCTGTGCAAACATACAAGTGTATAGGCTCGTCAGAGATTGAGATCGGGCCACAATCACAAGCGTTGTTGAGTTCTGGTGATGAAGAAGAGGGGTCTGTGTCTGGGGATGTAGGGACAGAAGAGGAGGCGGGGGAGTCAGAGGAAGAGCTGGATTATGATGATGCTGCTGATGATGACAACGTTGTGGACCCTAACTATGCGCAGCCTGCTGAGTCCGGGAAAGAATGGTCAGAGCAGGATGACGAGTCACCTCGGCCTAGGCAAGGATATCGCCATATGTCAGGCAGGGGCAGGGGCATCGGCAGCAGTGGGCGTGGAGGAAGTAGACAGGACACTGCTTCAGCCGGCACCACCACCATGCAACCCCAGGCAACTACTACCACACATTGTTCCGCTGTACCCTCTGCTAGTGGGGGCCGCAGTAAATTAAAGTCACCAGTGTGGGATTGCTTTGATGAATGTACTGATGACAAAAGGTATGCGGTGTGCAGGTTATGCAGCAAAAGATTGAGCCGTGGGAAAAGTCTGAGCAAGATGGGTACCTCATCCCTCCAGGGCCACCTGAGAAGCCGCCACTGCCGCGAGTATGCGGAGTTTAAGAGGAAGCAGGCACTGCTGGCAGGGGTTCCTGAGAGCAGAAGGCCCACCAGCGCAGCAGCATCATCCCTCCCTCAGGGTCGTGAATCCCCCACAGCAGCAGCAGTAGTAGCACGCAAGCGCTCTTCCACCTCGGCTACTCAGGACACAGACATTGAGGCTGGCAGCCAGTGGTCATCTCTCTCCTCTGTCTCCCCTGCATCCCAGCGTCGTCAGACCCTGCTGAGCGACACCTTTCAGGGTCTGACCAAGCCTCTGCCTCCAAGCCACAGGCGGATCCGCAAACTAAATGGCTTGCTGGCCCAGGCCATGGCATCACAGCTGCTTCCCTACTCCCTGGTGCAGGAGGGGAGCGCCATGCGGACGCTGCTCCAATTTGGCATCCCCGAGTGGCAAGTCCCCAGTCGTCACTATTTCAGCAGGAGCGCGATCCCAGCACTCCACAAGTTTGCGGTGGAAAACGTGGCCCGTTCCCTGGACTACTCTGTGGGCAAGCGGGTCCACGTGACCATGGACTCGTGGAGTAGCAGATTTGGGACAGGTCGCTACCTGTCCTTTACGGCCCACTGGGTGACACTGATGGAAGGGAGGGAGGACAAGAGCGCATCAGCCCAGCTAGTGGTGCCACCACGTGGGATCAGGGGGGATGCAGAAGGGTCCTGTCACGATACTCCCTCTGCACCCGGAAAGCAAGCCCGCCTCGGCAGCAGCAGCGCCAAGCCTCGGCACTGCCAAGCCCTTTTAAAATTGGTGACCCTGGGGAAGGAGAGGCTTACGGCCACCAACGTCCTGGCCGCCCTCAGGAAGCAGGAGCGGAGGTGGCTGACCCCCAGAGGCCTGGAAGTGGGGTATGTGGCAGCCGATAACGGGGCCAACCTGGTGGCAGCAGTGCAGCAGGGAAACCTCTAGCACATCCCCTGCTTGGCCCACGTGCTCAATCTTGTGGTGCAGTGCTTCTTGCGCACCTACCAGGGGATGAGCGAGCTGCTGCAGGATGCCCGGGTGGTGGTACGCTTTTTCCGCCTGTCAGCCACTGCCTCTGCACTCTTGTCCACCTTACAGCAGCAGTATGGAAGGCCACAACACCGGCTGATCATCGACATGCCAGTTCGCTGGAATTCGACTCTGGCCATGTTGGAGCGGCTGTGTCAGCACAGTCTGGCTCTTAGGGCCTACATGCTAGACCCAAGTGTCCCCAGCAACCAGCAAGTCCCCATGATTACTGCCACTCAGTGGACACTGATACAGCAAGTATGCCTGGTGCTGAGTCCCTTCCTGGAGGCAACCAAGATGGTCAGTGAGGAGCGGGCCTCTGTGTGCCAGTGGGTGCCCTTGGTTTGTCTACTGGAGCAGGCAATGGACAATTTAATTGAGCGTGGGGATGAAGCCCTGAGGCAGTTGGAAGAACAGGAGCAGATGGCAGCACAGTCCAGCTCAGAGGAGGGCTCACAGCAGGTAGTGGAAGAGTTGGAGGTCCCTAACCTGAATGAGGAGGAGCAGAGTGCAGCAGGCATTGTACGTAGTGTTGGGCGAACACCTAGATGTTCGGGTTCGCGAACGTTCGCCGAACATCGCCGCGATGTTCGGGTGTTCGCGCCGAACTCTGAACATAATGGAAGTCAATGGGGACCCGAACTTTCGTGCTTTGTAAAGCTTCCTTACATGCTACATACCCCAAATTTGCAGGGTATGTGCACCTTGGGAGTGGGCACAAGAGGAAAAAAAATATTTGAAAAAGAGCTTATAGTTTTTGAGAAAATTTGATTGTAAAGTTTCAAAGGAAAAACTGTCTTTTAAATGTGGAAAATGTCATGTTTCTTTGCACAGGTAACATGCTTTTTGTCGCCATGCAGTCATAAATGTAATACAGAGAAGAGGTTCCAGGAAAAGGGACCGGTAACGCTAACCCAGCACAAGCAGCAGCACACGTGATGGAACAGGAGGAGGCGCAGGAGGAGAAGGCCACGCTTTTTGAGACACAACATCCCAGGCCTTGCATGAGGACAAATAGCGTGCGGATATAGCAATGCTTTTTGCCGCCATGCAGTCATAAATGTAATAAAGATGAGAGGTTCAATAAACAGGGACCGGCAACGCTAACCCAGCAGAAGCAGCAGCAGCACACGTGATGGAACAGGAGGAGGCGCAGGAGGAGAAGGCCACGCTTTTTGAGACACAACATCCCAGGCCTTGCATGAGGACAAATAGCGTGCGGATATAGCAATGCTTTTTGCCGCCATGCAGTCATAAATGTAATAAAGATGAGAGGTTCAATAAACAGGGACCGGCAAAGCTAACCCAGCAGCAGCAGCAGCAGCACACGTGATGGAACAGGAGGAGGCACAGGAGGAGAAGGCCACGCTTTTTGAGACGCAACCCAGGCCTTGCATGAGGACAAAAATTGTGCGGATATAGCAATGCTTTTTGCCGCCATGCAGTCATAAATGTAATACAGATGAGAGGTTCAATAAACAGGGACCAGAAACGCTAACCCAGGCCAGCAGCAGCAGCAGCACACGTGATGGAACAGGAGGAGGTGCAGGAGGAGAAGGCCACGCTTTTTGAGACACAACATCCCAGGCCTTGCATGAGGACAAATAGCGTGCGGATATAGCAATGCTTTTTGCCGCCACGCAGTCATAAATGTAATAAAGATGAGAGGTTCAATAAACAGGGACCGGCAAAGCTAACCCAGCAGCAGCAGCAGCAGCACACGTGATGGAACAGGAGGAGGCGCAGGAGGAGAAGGCCACGCTTTTTGAGACACAACATCCCAGGCCTTGCATGAGGACAAATAGCGTGCGGATATAGCAATGCTTTTTGCCGCCATGCAGTCATAAATGTAATAAAGATGAGAGGTTCAATAAACAGGGACTGGAAACGCTAACCCAGCAGCAGCACACGTGATGGAACAGGAGGAGGCGCAGGAGGAGAAGGCCACGCTTTTTGAGACACAACATCCCAGGCCTTGCATGAGGACAAATAGCGTGCGGATATAGCAATGCTTTTTGCCACCATGCAGTTATAAATGTAATAAAGATGAGACGTTCAATAAACAGGGACCGGCAACGCTAACCCAGCAGCAGCAGCAGCAGCACACATGATGGAACAGGAGGAGGCGCAGGAGGAGAAGGCCATGCTTTTTGAGACGCAACCCAGGCCTTGCATGAGGACAAAAAGCGTGCGGATATAGCAATGCTTTTTGCCGCCATGCAGTCATAAATGTAATACAGATGAGAGGTTCAATAAACAGGGACCGGCAACGCTAATCCAGCAGCAGCAGCAGCAGCACACGTGATGGAACAGGAGGAGGCGCAGGAGGAGAAGGCCACGCTTTTTGAGACACAACATCCCAGGCCTTGCATGAGGACAAATAGCGTGCAGATATAGCAATGCTTTTTGCCGCCATGCAGTCATAAATGTAATAAAGATGAGAGGTTCAATAAACAGGGACCGGCAACGCTAACCCAGCAGCAGCAGCACACGTGATGGAACAGGAGGAGGTGCAGGAGGAGAAGGCCACGCTTTTTGAGACGCAACCCAGGCCTTGCATGAGGACAAAAAGCATGCGGATATAGCAATGCTTTTTGCCGCCATGCAGTCATAAATGTAATACAGATGAGAGGTTCAATAAACAGGGACCGGAAACGCTAACCCAGGCCAGCAGCAGCAGCAGCACACGTGATGGAACAGGAGGAGGCGCAGGAGGAGAAGGCCACGCTTTTTGAGACACAACATCCCAGGCCTTGCATGAGGACAAATAGCGTGCGGATATAGCAATGCTTTTTGCCGCCATGCAGTCATAAATGTAATAAAGATGAGAGGTTCAATAAACAGGGACCGGCAACGCTAACCCAGCAGCAGCAGCAGCAGCAGCACACGTGATGGAACAGGAGGAGGCCCAGGAGGAGAAGGCCACGCTTTTTGAGACACAACATCCCAGGCCTTGCATGAGGACAAATAGCGTGCGGATATAGAAATGCTTTTTGCCGCCATGCAGTCATAAATGTAATAAAGATGAGAGGTTCAATAAACAGGGACTGGAAACGCTAACCCAGCAGCAGCACACGTGATGGAACAGGAGGAGGCGCAGGAGGAGAAGGCCACGCTTTTTGAGACACAACATCCCAGGCCTTGCATGAGGACAAATAGCGTGCGGATATAGCAATGCTTTTTGCCGCCATGCAGTCATAAATGTAATAAAGATGAGAGGTTCAATAAACAGGGACCGGCAACGCTAACCCAGCAGCAGCAGCAGCACACGTGATGGAACAGGAGGAGGGGCAGGAGGAGAAGGCCACGCTTTTTGAGACGCAACCCAGGCCTTGCATGAGGACAAAAAGTGTGCGGATATAGCAATGCTTTTTGCCACCATGCAGTCATAAATGTAATAAAGATGAGAGGTTCAATAAACAGGGACCGGCAACGCTAACCCAGCAGCAGCAGCAGCAGCAGCACACGTGATGGAACAGGAGGAGGCGCAGGAGGAGAAGGCCACGCTTTTTGAGACACAACATCCCAGGCCTTGCATGAGGACAAATAGCATGCGGATATAGCAATGCTTTTTGCCGCCATGCAGTCATAAATGTAATAAAGATGAGAGGTTCAATAAACAGGGACCGGCAACGCTAACCCATCACAGATGGTAATTGTTCATGTTACTTGGTTGGGGTCCAGGAGTGTTGCATAGTCGTTTCCAATCCAGGATTGATTCATTTTAATTTGAGTCAGACGGTCTGCATTTTCTGTGGAGAGGCGGATACGCCGATCTGTGACGATGCCTCCGGCAGCACTGAAACAGCGTTCCGACATAACGCTGGCTGCCGGGCAAGCCAGCACCTCTATTGCGTACATTGCCAGTTTGTGCCAGGTGTCTAGCTTCGATACCCAATAGTTGAAGGGTGCAGATGGATTGTTCAACACAGCTACGCCATCTGACATGTAGTCCTTGACCATCTTCTCCAGGCGATCGGTGTTGGAGGTGGATCTGCACGCTTGCTGTTCTGTGGGCTGCTGCTGCATGGGTGTCAGAAAATGTTCCCACTCCAAGGACACTGCCGATACCATTCCCTTTTGGGCACTAGCTGCGGCTTGTGTTGTTTGCTGCCCTCCTGGTCGTCCTGGGTTTGCGGAAGTCAGTCTGTCGGCGTACAACTGGCTAGAGGAGGAGGAGGATGTCAATCTCCTCTCTAAAGTCTCCACAAGGGCCTGCTGGTATTCTTCCATTTTGACCTGTCTGACTCTTTCTTCAATCAGTTTTGGAACATTGTGCTTGTACCGTGGATCCAGAAGGGTATAAACGCAGTAATTGGTGTTGTCCAGAATGCGCACAATGCGTGGGTCGCGTTCAATGCAGTCTAGCATGAATTGAGCCATGTGTGCCAGAGTCCTGCCAGAATCCTCATCATCCTCTTGTGAGCGTTGTGATAGTTGTTGTGATGCATCATAGTCGTCACCTTCTTCCTGGTCTGCTTCTGCTGACCATTCGCGCTGAATTTTGGAAGTCCAACGTGCACTGCTCTGGCCCTCGTCAGTGGTGGCAGGAAATTCCTGCTCCAACTCCAGCTGTTCCTCCTCCTCTTCTTCGTCATAGCTGCTGGGGCCAGCGTTTCCTGAGGCGGATGGCCTGATGTTGGTACCATCACGCTGATCGTTTTCTCCTTCAGATTCCCCCAGTTGCATCATGACAGCTGTTTCCTTGATTTTCAACATTGACCTCTTCAGTAAACACAGCAGTGGTATGGTAATGCTGACTGAAGAGTTGTCACTGCTCACAAGCAACGTGGATTGCTCAAAATTTTGGAGGACTTGGCAGAGGTCCAACATGTTGGCCCAATCGGATCCACAGAAGCTTGGCAGCTGTCCGGATGCGCCTCGGTACTGCGCCGTTATGTACTGGACCACTGCACTCTTCTGCTCGCAAAAGCGGGCTAGCATGTGCAGCGTAGAATTCCAGCGCGTAGGGACATCACACAGCAAGCTATGGTGGGGGAGATTGAAGCGCTCCTGCATCTTGGCGAGTGCCCCCGAAGCAGTACTGGAATTTCTACAATGTTTGGCCACTCGTCGCACCTTCAACAGAAGATCGGCCACGCCTGGGTATGTCCTCAGGAACCGCTGAACTACTAGGTTCATCACGTGTGCCAGGCAAGGGATGTGTGTCAGCTTAGCCAACCTTAAAGCGCGAATGAGATTACTCCCATTATCACACACAACCATGCCCAGTTTCAGGTCCAGCGGTGCCAGCCACAAATCCGTCTGTTCCTTTATTCCCCTCCAAATTTCCTCCCCTGTGTGCTGCTTATCCCCAAGGCAGATCAGCTTCAGCAACGCTTGCTGACGCATGCCAACAGCTGTGCTGCACTGCTTCCACGATCCTTCTGCTGCTGGGTTAGCGTTTCCGGATGAGGTACAGCTTTGAGATGCGTTGGAGGAGAAGGAGTCAGAGAGGTAGGTGCTGCTGTTGTTATCCAGTGGGAGGGACGGCGGTGCAGCTGTTTGCGGCGTGGGCAACACCCGCGCCGTAGCAGGTGAGGAATCGCTGCCAGGCTCCACAAGGTTCACCCAGTGCGCGGTAAGGGAGATGTATCGACCCTGGCCGAACGCACTCGTCCAGGTGTCAGTGGTGAGGTGAACCTTGCAGGCAATGGCATTCTTCAAGCTTGGGGTTATTTTGCTGACCACGTGCTCATGCAACTCAGGCACTGCAGAGCGCGCAAAGTGGTAGCGGCTGGGAACCACGTAACGTGGGAGGGCCACTGACATCATGCCCTTGAAGCTGTTTGTCTCCACCACTCGATATGGCAGCATTTCGCAGGCCAGAAGCTTGGCTATGCTGGCTGTTACTGCCACGGCCCGGGGTCATTTGCTGGCAATTTCCTCTTGCGCTCAAACATCTCCGAGACAGACAACTGAACCGTAGGGCTGCACACTGAAGGGCTGTTGGTTGTTGTGTTTGATGAACACTGGGAGACCTCAAGAGCACTACTCCGGAAAGTGACAGTGTCAGCATCGTCTGTTGTTTGTGAATGTTGTGAACCACGCAATGGCTGGGCTACTGCTGCTGCTGAGGCGGGTCTGGTGGTGAGTCTGGTGACCTCAAGGGAGGCAGTGTTGCTGGTACCCTGTCCTGCCGCGTTTGCCCACAGAGTGGGATGTTTGGATAGCATGTGGCGGCTCATGCTGGTGGTGGAGAGGTTGTTAATACTTTTTCCCCCTGCTCAGGCGGGTCTTGCACACCTTGCAAATCGCCATAGTACCATCCTCAGTGCAGTCTTCAAAGAAAGCCCAGACTTTGGAGCACCTGCCTTGCTGGCGATTTCTGTTTGCACCTCTTTTGCCTCTCACTTGAACTTCTACGCTTGTGGTGCCTGAAATTGCGCGCCGCCTACCTTGTGGCACAAGGCGAACTCGTGCAGCAGTGGGTTCTTCAACAGACTCATCTGTGCTGCTGCTACGATGGCGATGTTCTCATTCACAAACAAAATCTGGGTCTATGTCCACATTGTCCATACCCTCCTCTTCCATCTCCTCAAACTCGTCATATGTCAGTGTGGGGGGCCCCCGCCGTGGAGTAGAGCTCCCCAGAACAACCTCTGCGCAGCTCACTCCAACGTCGTCTTCCAGATCTTGTCGGCTGACCTCCTGCAATTGCAACCCCTCCTGCCCAACTTGCTCTGGGATTTGGGTTTCAAAGTCCTCGGACCCGCCTTGTATTTCACTGCGCGGTGCATTTCCCACAGTTAGTGGTTGTGAATCCGGGCACAACATTTCTGGCTGTTCCTCCATTGACCTTTCAAAGGTGGAAGTTTGTTGGGCTGGGAATAGCTCCTGCGAATACCCCATTGTGTCCTGAGGTAATTCATCGGACTGGTTATCTGGCAGTTGTGTGCGTGGTGTCGCTGCCGGTTGTGTCAGCTTTGTGCCCACTGGCTCCTTGTAACTGGCTGAGGACTCGGACCTTGTGCGTGATGTGCTGGTGCTGCTTAAACCACTGCTGGACGCTTGAGAGGTCATCCAAGTAATTATCTGGTCCTGTTCTTTTGGATTTGTGAGGGTTGTTGTCCTGGACAACATGGGCGGTATTGAGTGGGTTTTCTTGGGTGCTCCCCTGTGGCCTGTACGTGAACCGTCAGGGGAAACACCTCTTCCCTTGCCCCTCCCTCTTTCACCGGATTTCTTCCTCATTTCACTTATCCTTAAAGTACACGCTGACTGGCAGCAGTACAGTGGCAGTACAGAAATGCTATACAGTGGTGGGTGAGCGGTGTACCACTATTCCCAGCAGCGACACAGAGCACAATGCTATACAGTGGTGGGTGAGCGGTGTACCACTATTCCCAGCAGCGACACAGAGCACAATGCTATACAGTGGCGGGTGAGCGGTGTACTACTGTTCCCAGCAGACACAGAGTGGCAGTAAACACAATGCTATATAGTGTGGCTGAGCGAGGTACACAGAGTGGCAGTAAACACAATGCTATATAGTGTGGCTGAGAGAGCGGTGTACTACTGTTCCCAGCAGACACAGAGTGGCAGTAAACACAATGTTATATAGTGTGGCTGAGCGAGGTACACAGAGTGGCAGTAAACACAATGCTATATAGTGTGGCTGAGCGAGCGGTGTACTACTGTTCCCAGCAGACACAGAGTGGCAGTAAACACAATGTTATACAGTGTGGCTGAGCGAGGTACACAGAGTGGCAGTAAACACAATGCTATATAGTGTGGCTGAGCGAGCGGTGTACTACTGTTCCCAGCAGACACAGAGTGGCAGTAAACACAATGTTATATAGTGTGGCTGAGCGAGGTACACAGAGTGGCAGTAAACACAATACTATATAGTGTGGCTGAGCGAGCAGTGTACTACTGTTCCCAGCAGACACAGAGTGGCAGTAAACACAATGCTATATAGTGTGGCTGAGCGAGGTACACAGAGTGGCAGTAAACACAATGCTATATAGTGTGGCTGAGCGAGCGGTGTACTACTGTTCCCAGCAGACACAGAGTGGCAGTAAACACAATGCTATATAGTGCTGGGTGAGCGAGGTACACAGAGTGGCAGTAAACACAATGCTATATAGTGTGGCTGAGCGAGCGGTGTACTACTGTTCCCAGCAGACACAGAGTGGCAGTAAACACAATGCTATATAGTGTGGCTGAGCGAGGTACACAGAGTGGCAGTAAACACAATGCTATATAGTGTGGCTGAGCGAGCAGTGTACTACTGTTCCTAGCAGACACAGAGTGGCAGTAAACGCAATGTTATATAGTGTGGCTGAGCGAGGTACACAGAGTGGCAGTAAACACAATGCTATATAGTGTGGCTGAGCGAGCAATGTACTACTGTTCCCAGCAGACACAGAGTGGCAGTAAACACAATGCTATATAGTGTGGCTGAGCGAGGTACACAGAGTGGCAGTAAACACAATGCTATATAGTGTGGCTGAGCAAGCGGTGTACTACTGTTCCCAGCAGACACAGAGTGGCAGTAAACACAATGCTATATAGTGTGGCTGAGCGAGGTACACAGAGTGGCAGTAAACACAATGCTATATAGTGTGGCTGAGCAAGCGGTGTACTACTGTTCCCAGCAGACACAGAGTGGCAGTAAACACAATGTTATATAGTGTGGCTGAGTGAGGTACACAGAGTGGCAGTAAACACAATGCTATATAGTGTGGCTGAGCGAGCAGTGTACTACTGTTCCCAGCAGACACAGAGTGGCAGTAAACACAATGCTATATAGTGTGGCTGAGCGAGGTACACAGAGTGGCAGTAAACACAATGCTATATAGTGTGGCTGAGCGAGCGGTGTACTACTGTTCCCAGCAGACACAGAGTGGCAGTAAACACAATGTTATATAGTGTGGCTGAGCGAGGTACACAGAGTGGCAGTAAACACAATGCTATATAGTGTGGCTGAGCGAGCAGTGTACTACTGTTCCCAGCAGACACAGTGGCAGTAAACACAATGCTATATAGTGTGGCTGAGCGAGGTACACAGAGTGGCAGTAAACACAATGCTATATAGTGTGCCTGAGCGAGCGGTGTACTACTATTCCCAGCAGCGACACAATGACCGGGGGACCCTGGCTAGCGTGGCTGGAGCGCGAACTACCCTGCCTGCCTACCCAAAGCTAAACCCACAGACAAATGGCAGAGATATGACGTGGTTCGGGTATTTATTTACCCGAACCATGTGACAGTTCGGCCAATCAGAGCGCGTTCGGGTCCGAACCACGTGACCCGTTCGGCCAATCACAGCGCTAGCCGAACGTTCAGGGAACGTTCGGCCATGCGCTCTTAGTTCGGCCATGTGGCCGAACGGTTTAGCCGAACACCATCAGGTGTTCGGCCGAACTCGAACATCACCCGAACAGGGTGATGTTCTGCAGAACCCGAACAGTGGCGAACACTGTTCACCCAACACTAGTTGTACGTGGATGGCGGTTTGAGGAGGACAACGACATGGCACAGGAAGAGGACATGCATGCGTTATGGGACAATGGCGAGGACGAGCAAGATCTTGCTGGCAGGGCCCACTTGTTTCCCATGGCTGTGCACATGTTGCGCTGCCTTCGCAGGGACCCCCGGGTGATCCAGATGCGTTCAAGGGAGGACATCTGGATTACCTTGATGCTTGATCCCCGTCTGAAGGGGAAGCTGGGAGACTTAATGACGCCATCCACCACCGAGCAACGCACAAGGGAGTTGAAGGAGGCCCTTGTGCGCAGACTACTGGAAGCATTCCCCCAGCCTTCCATCCCCACTGTAACTGCTCTGCCAAGCCAGCAAGAGGTGCCTGCCATTGCCACTAGCAGCACAACAACAACCACCAGCACCAGCAGCAGCAGCAGCAACTGGCGCCCCGGAGACCTGAAGAGCCTAAGCAAGAGCCTGTATGCAGTGCAGCAGCCCAGAACAGAGGTGCCCGCCACAGCATCCACCACCAACCAGCACAAGCAACGACTGACCACCATGGTGTCTGACTATATGGGGTCATCCAGCGGGCTCAATGACACCGACAGCCCCGTGGACCCCTTGGAGTACTGGGTCAAGAGATTGGACATCTGGAGCGAGCTTTCCCAGTATGCCCTGGAACTCCTATCCTGCCTTCCTTCCAGTGTCCTCTCAGAGAGATGCTTTAGTGCGGCCGGTGGCGTGGTCACAGAGAAGCGCTCTCGGCTCTCCCACGCCTCTGTGGACAAACTCACCTTCCTGAAAATCAACCAGGCTTGGGTGGAAGGTGAGTTCCTGGCCCCTATTGTCGGACACAGGGGGACATGAAGTGGCTGCTGCATATGCTGTTGTTAACTATGCCTGCCTTTATAAAGACAGTTACTACCTGCCTAGTGCCTACCTTGGTTAATTTTTTGGTGTTATGGTACTGCTACCAGTAAGTTGCCATGGTCCTCCTTCTGAGCTGCTGAACTGACTGCCCGCTTTGTCCTCCTGACTCAGTCGCTACTACACTCTGCGTTCACACTGCCCGGGTCACTGGGTGCATTTAATTTTTTGGCCAGCACTATGACGCTGTGCTACTACTACTACCACCAGTATGTTGCCATGGTCCTTCTGTGCTGCTGAACTGACCGCCCGCATTGTCCTCCTCCTCCTGACTCAGTCGCTTCCACCAATGTACTCTGTCTGCGTTTACACTGCCCGAGTCACCGGGTGCATTTAATTTTTTGGCCAGCACTATGACGCTGTGCTGCTACTACTACCACCAGTATGTTGCCATGGTCCTTCTGTGCCGCTGCTGCTGCTGCTGAACTGAACGCCCGCTTTGTCCTCCTCCTCCTCCTGACTCAGTCGCTACCACGGTACCACCAATGCACTCTGTCTGCGTTATCACTGCCCGGGTCACCGGGTGCATTTAATTTTTTGGCCAGCACTATGATGCTGTGCTGCTACTACTTCCACCAGTATGTTGCCATGGTCCTTCTGTGCTGCTCAATTGACCGCCCGCATTGTCCTCCTCCTCCTGACTCACTCGCTTCCACCAATGTACTCTCTCTGCGTTCACACTGCCCGGGTCACCGGGTGCATTTAATTTTTTGGCCAGCACTATGACGCTGTGCTGCTACTACTACCACCAGTATGTTGCCATGGTCCTTCTGTGCTGCTGCTGCTGCTGAACTGAACGCCCGCTTTTTCCTCCTCCTCCTCCTGACTCAGTCGCTACCACGGTACCACCAATGCACTCTGTCTGCGTTACCACTGCCCGGGTCACCGGGTGCATTTCATTTTTTGGCCAGCACTATGACACTGTGCTACTACTACTACCACCAGTATGTTGGCATGGTCCTTCTGTGCTGCTGCTGCTGAACTGACCGCCCGCATTGTCCTCCTCCTCCTGACTCAGTCGCTTCCCGCTGCTGCACTCTGCATTCACACTGCCCGGGTCACTGGGTGCATTTAATTTTTTGGCCAGCACTATGACGCTGTGCTGCTACTACTACCACCAGTATGTTGCCATGGTCCTTCTGTGCTGCTGCTGCTGCTGAACTGAACGCCCGCTTTGTCCTCCTCCTCCTCCTGACTCAGTCGCTACCACGGTACCACCAATGCACTCTGTCTGCGTTATCACTGCCCGGGTCACCGGGTGCATTTAATTTTTTGGCCAGCACTATGACACTGTGCTACTACTACTACCACCAGTATGTTGGCATGGTCCTTCTGTGGTGCTGCTGCTGCTGAACTGACCACCCGCATTGTCCTCCTCCTCCTGACTCAGTCGCTTCCCGCTGCTGCACTCTGCGTTCACACTGCCCGGGTCACTGGGTGCATTTAATTTTTTGGCCAGCACTATGACACTGTGCTACTACTACTACCACCAGTATGTTGCCATGGTCCTTCTGTTCTGTGCTGCTGAATTGACCGCCCGAATGACCTGTACTGGGTGGCCACGCTACTAGACCCTCCGTACAGGCACAAAGTGGCAGACCTGTTAACAACTCAACAGAAGGCGGAAAGGATGCAGCACTTGCAGAACAAGCTGTCAATGATGCTTTACAATGCGTTTAAGGGTGATGTGGCTGCACAACGCAATAAAGGTACCACTGCCAGTAATCCTTCTCCCATGTCCACGCAGGCAAGGACAGGACGCTCCAGCGATCTCAGGGTGATGTCGGACATGCGGACATTCTTTAGTCCAACTCCTCGCCATAGTCCTTCCGGATCCACCCTCCACCAACACCTGGACCGGCAGGTAGCCGACTACCTGGCCTTGAGTGTGGATGTAGACACTGCGAAAAGCGACGATGAACCCTTGGACTACTGGTTGCGCAGGCTTGACCTGTGGCCAGAGCTGTCCCAATTTGCCATACAACTTCTCTCTTGCCCTGCCGCAAGCGTCCTGTCAGAAAGGACCTTCTTTGCAGCTGGAGGCATAGTTACTGAGAAGAGAAGTCGCCTAAGTCACGACAGTGTTCAGTACCTGACCTTTATCAAAATGAATGAGGAATGGATCCCGGAGGGCTACTGCACGACCGAAGACTAAGTCAGTCCCCACACACAGCATCTCTGCCTGCAGGCCGCTTGACTGCCTTCTCCGCCACCACCAACAGGGTCCAGGACTCTAGGCGGATTCCTGAATTTTTAAGGCCGCTGCTAATAGCGGCCGCTACAGTAATTTTTCTGGTGCGTTTATATTCCTGCCTAATTTTTCCGGCTGCACTGCGGGCGGCTGCAACAAAAAAACCAAAAGGCATGTACATGTGCCCATCCCCCTTCGTGATCATTACCTTGCTAAAATACTAAAATAATACTAAAATACTTACTAAAATAATAATATAGTATTGCATAAAATTCGGTTTGTGCTGCTCATCCCTCAGCTTATATTATTTTCCCCTGTGAGTTAGTAGCTAGTAGAAGGTGAGGTGTTTTTAATCTAATTTCTCCCATTTAGCTGACCCCTGGGCTTTTGGCATGGTTCCCACTAGAACGCTGATAAAAACTAGCATTTTTGCCTGGTTAGAGTAGGACTCACCAGATCGGGGACACTTTGGCGCAGTTGGTGAGCTTAAACGCGTTAAAGCGTAACCAAGAGCCCCTGTGACTGTTTTCCTGTTGTGTGCTGCAGCACCCTCTGTATTTTTATATTTCTTATGGAGTCTGGGGACCTCCAGTGCTGCGTGCATGCTTTGCATAGTATTGCATAAAATTCGTTTTGTGCTGCTCATCCTTCGGCTTATATATATATATATATATATATATATATATATATATATATATATATATATATATATATATATATATATATATGTAAGTATGTATGTATGTATGTATTTATGTATGTATTTATGTATGTATGTATGTATGTATGTATGTATGTATGTATGTATGTATGTATGTATGTGTATATATGTATGTATATGTATATATGTATATATATATATATATATATATATATATATATATATATATATATATATATATATAAATATATATATATATATATATATATATATATATAT
Source organism: Hyperolius riggenbachi (assembly GCF_040937935.1). Taxonomy (NCBI): domain Eukaryota; kingdom Metazoa; phylum Chordata; class Amphibia; order Anura; family Hyperoliidae; genus Hyperolius; species Hyperolius riggenbachi. Next base: position 168,228,735 of record NC_090653.1, on the reverse strand, counting down.
ATATATATATATATATATATATATATATATATATATATATATACCTAAGTGAGCCAACAAACCTGCCTTGGATTAGTTATGAGAAGCTGTCACTCTGTGAACATGTAGGTAGCTACTATCACAAGGTGCTACTGTTGTTCTGGGTCCCCATGAGCTATTTAGGTACACTGTAACAAACAACGTGAAGCTACTGTGCTTTTTAACCACTTCACCACTGAGGGGTTTTACCCCTTGAACACCAGAGCAATTTTCACCTTTCAGTGCTCCATCCATTCATTTGTCTATAACTTTATTATTACTTATCGCAATGAAATGAACTATATCTTGTTTTTTTTTCGCCACCAATTAGGCTTTCTTTAGGTGGGACATTATGCCAAGAATTATTTTATTCTTAATGTGTTTTAATGGGAAAATAGGAAAAAATGTGGGAAAAAATATTATTTTTCAGTTTTTGGCCATTATAGTTTTTAAATAATGCATGCTACTGTAATTAAAACCCATGAAATGTATTTGCCCATTTGTCCCGGTTATAAAACCATTTAAATTATGTCCCTATCACAATGTTTGGCGCCAATATTTTATTTGGAAATAAAGATGCATTTTTGTCAGTTTTGCGTCCATCCCTAATTACAAGCCCGTAGTTTATAAAGTAACAGTGTTATACCCTCTTGACATAAATATTTAAAAAGTTCAGTCCCTAAGGTAACTATTTTGTTTATTTTTTTATTGTATTTTTTTTTTTTTACATAACAAAAAAAAATAATTGGGGAGTGTGGGAGGTAATGAGTTAATTTATTGTGTAATACAATGTATTTGTATGTGTAAAATACTTTAGGGTGTAGTTTACTATTTTGTAAACTACATTACATGTACTGTTTACATGCGACCTGTAAGCGTCCGGAAGGATGCTTACAGGAAGCAGTAGGAGGCTGGGAGAATCACAATAATCGCGCTGTTTCTAATAGAAGCAGCGGATCATTGCGGGGGCTTAGATCAACGAACGGGAATGGATTTTCCTGTTCATTGATCTCCGGGAGAGCGGGCGGCGGCGGGTGCACGCGCATGAGTGGCGGGAGCGCGGACAGCGGCGGCAGCGCGGAAGGTACGGATTTCTCCATCCCTGGGGGTTAAAGGATGGAAAAAGAGATGGAGAAATTCGTACCGCCGGGGGTAAAGTGGTTAAAGAGGAACCATTACGAAAATTTTAAAATTTAAAACACATACAAATAAGATGTACATTTCTCCCAGAATAAAATGAGCCATAAATTACTTTTCTCCCATGTTGCTGTCACTTACAGTAGGTAGTAGAAATCTGACATTATTGACAGATTTTGGGCTAGTCCATCTCTCTATAGGGGATTCTCAACCTGGCCTTTATTTTTTTTAAAGACATTCCCTGAAAATGATTAATACAAAGATGCTGGCCAGCCTCCCTGCTCGCTGCACACTATTTTGGCAGCTGGACGCTAAGTGCTTTTAAAAATAAAGAAAACCCTGAGAACCCCCCTATGAGAAGATGGGCTAGTCCAAAATCTGTTGGTAATGTCAGATTTCTACTACTTACTGTAAGTGACGGCAACATAGGAGAAAAGTAATGTATGGCTCATTTTACTCTAGGAGAAATGTACTTCTTATTTGTATGCATTTTAAATTGTAAGATTTTCGCAACCGTTCCTCTTTAAAGGACCACTATCATGGAAAAAAAGGAGGCAGTTAAAATCTGACAGAACCTACAGGTTTTGGGCCAGTCCATCTCTTCATGGGGGAGTCTCAGGGTTTTCTTTGTTTTTTTTTTTTTTTAAACACGTCAAGTTTATTTAGAGTTTGACAACAGATGGAAAATATACAATACAGGTAGAATCCCATAAAGAGTGCATATAGATAACATACATCATTGAGCCAAAGGCCTTCATCACATCAGGATACAAAAGAACAGACACTCATCATAGGACAAGCGAGTAGCTTGGAAGGTAACATTAATAACAACAAACTTGGCATGTTAGTGGTAGGATAGCCATTTTAAAATAATCAATAATTTACAACGGAGAACATTAAACTTTTCAGTGCAATATAGCGCTATTTACCAAGGGACAAGCGAAGAAGAGCCTGTCCAGTAGGAGAGATAGCGGAAAACATTTTGCTTGGCGGTATCCGGTATCAGGGGATAAATGTAAGTGGTTTATATATTTAGGAGGTATGTGGGCATGCTAAATTTTAGTATATCTGGAGTTAGTCCATTCAAACCATATATTTTCAAATTTGGCAGAGGCATTTCTATGCTGATATACGGCTCTACGGTATGGTAACACCGTGTTGACTGCTTTAATCCAGTCTGTGCAGGTGGGGACCATGGGTGTTATCCAGTTTTTAGTAAGCTGTTTGCGAGCTAGATGCAGAGTTTCCAGTGCAAATTGCTTATGATACTTGCTAGGTAGAGTAACTGAGAAAATGTTTAGAAGACAAGTTTTAGCATCACAAACGAGTGGGCATCCCATGTGGTCATTCAGAAATTTGATTATCTGCTTCCAAAAAGTATTTACTCGTGGGCATGACCATATCATATGCAGAAAAGTGCCTTTGCCATTTCGACATTTAGGGCAGAGATCATCAGCGCCTTGTTTAACTTTTGATAATCTTACAGGGGTAAGGAAGGCTCTATGGAGTACATACAGGTATAGTAGACGATCGGGCAGGTGTGGGGAGATCTTGACTACACTGGAGAGGGCATCATCCCAATTATCTTCGGAAACATTGCCTATTTCCCTATCCCAGAAAATTTCTGCTTTGGACAGTTCTTCACGAATAGAGGCTTCTGATAGTGAAGATTGTGTTTTGACCTTTTTAATTTCTTTTATGAAGCATTGTTTGAGATGTAATTTAACTACACTCCATGTTGAGGTGAAGCGAGCAGTGTCACCTTGTATTGTGAGAAATTGTTGAAGCTCAGTTTCTAGCTGCATGGTCCCCTCCACCTTTCCCAACCAAAAGGTATTTAATTTCCAGAGATTGGCTCTAGGTGGGAAGGTCCAGTTGAAGGACACCACGCAGGGAGAGTGATCTGATAGAATGGGTGGGGTATAGGTAACCATTTGGGTATTCGGAAGAAGGGTATTGCTTACCAGTATATAGTCCAGTCTTGAGCGCGAATGGTACGTAGCAGACAAACAGGAAAATGCTGAGGTGTTAGGAAATTTGTTATGGCAGGTGTCTGCGACAGAGACTAGTTGCAGCATTTTAAGCAGTTTAGTGGGAGCCGAGGATACAGCGGGGACAGGTATTTTATCTAAGTGTGGATACAAGACATAGTTAAAATCGCCCATCCAGATAGACTGGATATGTGGGTGTAAAGCTATAAATGCTAGAGCCCTTTTAATTACATCGTATGAGAAAGGAGGGGGGATATAGATAGCTAATATAAGCAGGGGCACGCCATAGAATGAGCAATGCAAAAATATATATCTGCCCTCCTTGTCCACATCAATGGTGATCAGCTGAAAGTGCACCCTTTTTGTGATCAGAAGGGAAACTCCTCTAGACTGTAAAGTAAAAACTGAGCTATAGTGCCAGCCAATCCATGACCTGCGCAGCATATGGGGCATGTTTTCATCAAAGTGGGTTTCCTGTAGAGCTATAACATCAACATCTTGCTTTCTAAGGGTATTAAGTATAACTGAGCGTTTGACCTTTTCACGCATGCCTCTCACATTCCATGTGAGAAAAGAGACCTTAGACATTGCCATCTTACGTGTTATAATAGATGAGAGATAACGGATCCGCCAAGCCAATAGTGCACTGTAACAACTCAAACAATAACATAGGACTTTGAGGTCCCCGCTCTTGACATAACTCTTTTAGCCAGAGCGCATAACCAGATAATACGCTGGGTGGCTGCGCATCACACATGTAAAACATCGCAGACAACAGGCCTACGATACATCGTTCAAAAAGTATAATGAGCGATGCGCAGTCGGCCAGTGGGGGGGAACACCCGTTAGGGTGCATAATACCGACACTTACGGTACCCATCCAAAGAGCTCCCCCCGGGCTTACGGCGACGGGGCAGGGAGGGGGGAGGCCAACCCCCCCGCCGAAACTTCGCGCGGGGGGGGGGTTTCTCCTCCCCCGGCCCGGCCCCGGCACCCCGCCCGAGAGAATAACTCATACAAATGAAAAGACCCCTTGGGAAAGGGTAGGTCCCCCAGAACATGTCCAGGTACAGCAAGAATAAGAGGTATAATTCGACCTATTTATACGCTATAGGGGGCAACACACACTTGAGTTGTACTTTTAGCTTGTTGGTGCTTTGAAAATGAAAGCTGTGCAGGGAAGTAGGTGTCCAGAGACAAATCTACTCAGTGTAATAGCCCAGTCCTATCACATAATAGGAGGCACTTAGGAGAGTTGCATCTCGCCTGCAGTTCATTGCAATATGTCTTTAGTGGCAGAGGGTAAGACTGGAAAGTAGAGTTAATTCGGGTAGGTTGCGTTAAAGAAGACATTCGACTATGCAGCTATGTCAATCATAATGCAACTGCAGGCGGAAAGTCAAGTAGATAATACAGACTTATTCAACGGCGACCAGGGGGGAAAGGGCCAGAGAGAGCAAGGTGATTTATACATTACTGATCCGGCGAGGCTGCTACTGCAGGGCGGGAGTCCAACCATGTTAGAACCTCTGAGGCTGCATCAAAGAAGTGCGTCTTGCCGTTGTCTATCACGCAGAGACGGGCAGGGAACAACATGGAGTACTGTAAGTCGAGCTTGCGTAGCTTGCGTTTGGCATCCTGGAAGCTGGCCCGTTGTTTCTGGGTTTCAACCCCGAAGTCCGGGAAGATAGATATTTCCACGTTGTCTAGGCTAATGTTCCCTTTCTCTCGGGCAAGTCGGAGGACCGTGTCTCGATCCTTAAAATGCAGTAGCCTTCCGATAAAGGTCCGCGGCAAGCCTCCTGGGATTGGTTTCGGGCTGTTATACGGTGAGCGCGCTCAACAGAGAACGTGGATGTGAAGGCCTCAGCGCCATATTGAGAAAGTAGCAAGTCTTCCAGAAAGCGCGCAGGATCAGTGCCTTCAGCCTTTTCTGGTAGGCCTACCAGTCGGATATTGTTTCGTCGCAGCCGGTTCTCCATATCGTCTTGGCGTGCTATCACTGCTGTGATTTGTGATTGCATAGCTTGAGATTGCTGCGGGAGTGGACGGCAGTCATCCTCTAGCTGCGAGACCCGGCGCTCCACCTCTCCCACCCGTTCTCTTAGATTGCCAAAATCAGCCCGTAGCAGCTGTAGATCCACCTTCACCTCATCCACCTTAGCAGATAGCGTATCCGTTAGAGAGGTGTGCATAGCAGTAATAGCCTCCAGTATGCGCGCCGTGTCCGGGTTGGTGTCCTCTTCATCAGGCCGGGCGCCATCTTGTGTAGCACGCCTGAACTTGTCCAGAGGGCCCACAATCTTCTCCTTGTCCTTCTCCTTTTTGTCAGCGTTTTTCGGAGGCAGCTTAACGGCTAACCGTGCAGGAGAGGCAGGGGAGAGAGCTGATACGAATAGTTACGGTCTTAGATCCCTCGGAGCGGAGGATTAAGAAGGATTAAAGCAGCCCGGCGGGAGAGCTCAGGAAAGCACGTCTACTCACATACTCGTGCAGGCCACGCCCCGGGTTTTCTTTGTTTTCAACAGCATTTCCTGAACAGCAGTTGCACAGTCTAACTATCAAAATAGTGTGCAAGTGAGTAGGGAGGCTGGCTGGTATCTTACTATTGTAGCAGTTTGACTGCTGTTCAGGAAATGCTGTTTAAAACAAAGAACCCTGAGGACCCGTTTACATTTAATCAGTTAGTACGCATTTTTTTTTCTTCTCCATAGCAGTGCATTGTGAAAAAGATTTCAGTTAAAATGCGCTAAAGTGTGAAAGGTGCCATAGGAAAACATGGGACTTACTTTGAAAATCAGTTGACCTTTCAGTTATAACTGAGAGCAACTGATTAAGTGTAAACGGGGCCTGAGAATCCCCCGCGAGGAGATGGACTGGCCCAAAACCTGTCGGTTTTGTCAGATTTTAACTGGCTACTTTTTTCATGATACTGGTCCTTTAACAATAACCCAGGTAGGAGTTGCAAAAAGTGCCACCTAACAGCCAACCATTTGTAGGAAATCTAGGTTGGTTGTTTCATCTAGGTTCTGATCTACCTTATATCAGACCTGTAAACATTACATTTAATGTCCATCCTGTTTTCTATGCTTTTGAACCCTTGCTGTAAGATGAGAAATTCTTACAGTATCTCAAAGAGAAGGTGAAATGAATTATCACAATGTGCTTGTGGAAACTTGAGGAAGTTTTTAGTAGTCCATATCTATCATTTGCACCTCAGAAGTTGTGTCTGCTTTTTGCTCCCATCCTACTGCCACTGAAAGCATCCAGTGCAGAAGCGGTGCCAAATCTGTTAGTAGGACCCAGCGCAGTTTCCTGGGCATATTTTTTTTTTTA